>NC_142566.1:14365000-14990000 GCF_041283825.1 Pyrus communis
TCATCAAGCTTCGGCCGGGACATACTATCCCCAAAGCCGATGAATTGAAAGGCAAGATATACTGCAAATATCATAATTCTAATAAGCATGCAACCAATAATTGTGTTGTATTCCGAGACACAATTCAAAGTTGGATCGAGAAAGGAAGGTTGAAATTTCCGGAAAAGCATATGGCGGAAAAGTTGAAATTCCCTTCAACAACAATTGGTATGGTGGATGCTCATCTTCCTAAAAACAAAGGGAAGGCCGAATACGTCCCGGTGCAGCATATCCGTAGATGGAATGGTCAGACAAGACTAAAGATTGACTTATTTTCAAATGCACCGCCTACGGAACGCTCGGGGCCACCCATCGATGAGCCTATGATGGGGTTGAGTTCCGACGAAACTCATGAATCAAGGGTTTTATGCGACCATTGTAAAACACCAGTCGAACCTGGAAAGAATACATCTTCGACACCATCCACGACCCCTACAACATCGCCACAGGGACTTGGTAACGGTCCACAACGCCAAGTGTTTGATAGACTCGGCCCATAAGTACGACCAGTAGACCAGGCCCCGGTCAGGCGGCGTCTTGACTTCGACGCACCTTTCTATAATGAGGATTATTACTCGCGCAATACCAGCAGTTCGGGCCCACCAGCCGATCGAAAAACTTTCAAACCACCCAGGACGTCGGATCAACGCTGGTACAGTTACAATTCTCCGACTGGCCTATATATGGCTTGTCTAAATCTCAAAAACGTCGTCGCCAACGAATAGATTGCATGACTCGACGACGAGAAGCGCAGACCAACCCTGCCAACCGGTGGCAACCAAAAAAGGCCGTGGAAAGCATTAGTGAACGGCCAACCCCGACTATCATGACCGAGTTAGTCGAAGGGAGAAAAATAGCGGCTCCCGGCTTTGAAGCCACTATTGAAGAGTCTAAGAAACGTATCAAGCTTCTTCTCCGGCCTGGGGAGACGAGAGCTTGTCTCGAGCATTTTAAACAAGAGGCCGAAAGGAAACTTTCTCCGATACCACCGCGCGAGCCGTTTATCAAAATACGACGCAATTTACACCCTCCATTTCTCGGTGAATCTCTGGAGTACATGCGAGAGTTTCATAAGCAATATTCCGCCAATGACTTGTACGGACTACCCAAGGCGTGTCAGGAAGCCCTCGACCTAGCTCTAACTTGCCCTGATGCCGAGCAAATTATTCAGAAAACTTCCGACCCAGCGATCAAAGCTAGATTCCAACATATACGAGAGGCTCGGGTCCTTGGTTTTGAGGTCGATCCTTACACAAATATTGACGCGGCCAAATTACCCCTTTCACTCGAAGACCTTCAGCATTTGCGCTATCATTTCGAAGTTTTCTCAGCTGTATCTTTCTTCGCCCTCACGGCCGATGAGGAAAAAATGATAGCACGGTTGGATACATATCTAGACACGAGGAACGCCCGTATCGCCTATGAAGAACGAGCTCGCATAACGCAGGACCAAAATAAGTCTTCGGCAATAAACATAGTCAAGGACAATAGCCAAAACAAACTCGACTCGGTCAACACGCCTCAGATAACGGTTCACACCAAGGCACTCAAAAGTTCGATTGAGGATGTTCCGCCGACTGATACTATGGCTACTTCTGCGGAAGACGACTACCACGATCCGATGGGTCCTTCGGTCCACGAACATATGGAGATCAGCATGGTCCACGTCCTACCAGCCAAATTCCAACCAAGTACCCACCAGTCAAATTTCTTGGACGGAGACGTGGTCGCTGAGGAAGCAACACAAGTAGATTTCGTCGCTAACGACGACGATAGGGAAGTTCAAAACGGAGACAACCTTAAGGCAGCTTTGGCCGAATTATTTCCCCGTTCCTCCTCGGTTAATCTCCAACACCTTAAGCCGTTGTACGTCACGGCTCACATCGAAGGATTTCCCATTTCTAAAGTGTTTGTCGACTATGGAGCCACAGTCAACATTATGCCGATGTCCGTCATGAAGGCTTTACGCCGTTCTGATAATGAACTCATCCCGTCGGGTATCACTATGAGCAGCTTCGTTGGTGACAAGTCTCAGACCAAATGAGTGCTGCCGTTGGAAGTCAGCATTGCCGATCGTTAACACATGACGGCATTCTTTATAATTGACTCCAAGACTGACTATAACGCATTACTTGGCCGCGATTGGATCCACCAAACCAGTTGCATTCCTTCATCACTATACCAAGTCCTCATCTTTTGGGATGGCAAATCGGTCGTAGTCCACCCAGCCGATAATCACCCATTTGAAACCAACATGATTCAGGCTCACTATTACGATGATCACGTCTGATACATCACCCTCCAAGGCCTTAACGAGGATAGGTGGCCGACGAGAATTTCGGTACAGAAAGTGATTGAGGTCGGCGCCGAGACTGTCCAACAGGATTCGGCGAGACTTGGCTTGGCAGATTTAGTCACCAATGCCGATGATTGATAACACCAGAAAAGAACGGCGTCAGGCCGCGGTTTCATCAACAATGGAACGTCTGCTGGCCCATTGGTACGCTATTACCAAGCAACCAAATTCCGGCATCAATTTAATCGAATTTTTGGCCGAAGCAGATAACGGCCCCGTGCTAACTTTTGATAAAGTTCAGGCCGCACCAGCCGAACTCGAAGACCATCAGCCCCAGGTTAAGGACCCATTAGAAGAAATTAATGTAGGCACGGCCGATGATCCTCGAACATTGTTTATCAGCGCGTTACTCCCACCGTCTATGAAGGTCGAACTCCGTAAGTTACTCCAGGAATTTAGAGATTGCTTCACGTGGAACTACCATGAAATGCCAGGCCTCGATCGAAACCTTGTAGAGCATGAGCTACGCATCAAGGATGGGTGTAAGCCTTTTCGACAACCCCCTCGCCGATTTTCGACCGAGGTACAACTCGGCATCAAAGAGGAGTTAATTCGGCTTCTAAAAGCCGGGTTTATTAGGATCGCTCGGTACGTCGAATGGTTGGCCAATATCGTCCCAGTATTAAAGAAAAACGGAGCCCTTCGCATTTACATCGATTTACGTATTCTAAATCTGGCCACTCCCAATGATGAGTATACGATGCCAATCTCAGACCTGCTCATTGATGCCGCAACTAATCATGAATTGCTATCTTTTATGGACGGCCATGCGGGATACAACCAGATTTTCATCGCCGAAGCCGACGTCCACAAGGCGACTTTCCGCTGCCCTGGGGCACTCGGTACTTACGAATGGGTAGTTATGCCATTCGGCCTCAAGAATGCCGGCGCCACATACCAACGAGCCATGAATATGATATTCCACGACCTAATCGGTACAATCGTCGAAGTTTATATCAATGATGTGGTGGTAAAGTCTAAACGCCGCCACACGCACCTGGATGATCTGCGGCAAGCGTTCCTTCGCATGCGCAAGAATAATCTCAAAATGAACCCGGCCAAGTGTGCCTTTGGTGTGTCGCCCGGTAATTTTTTAGGATTTTTGGTGCACCATCGCAGCATTGAAGTCGACGAAAATAAAGCCCGCGCAATCATTAGCGCTCCACCTCCGACAACAAAGAAACAGCTCCAATCATTACTCAGGCAGATAAATTTCCTCCGTCGCTTCATTGCCAATTCGGCCGATAAGATGAAGGCATTCTCTACGCTCCTTAAACTTAAGGATACCGACAAATTTGAATGGCGCAAAGAGCATCAAACTGCATTTACGCAAATCAAGGTGGCCATTTCCACCCCACCCGTGCTAGTTCCACCTTGTCGCGGCAAACCCCTTAAATTATACATTTCGGCAGCCGCTGAATCCATTGGTTGTCTCCTCGCGCAAGATAACAATGTAGGGCATAAACAAGCTATCTTTTATCTTAGCCGTAATCTGAATTCACCAGAGCTCAATTATTCACCTGTCGAAAAACTTTGCTTAGCTTTGTTTTTTGCCGCATCAAAGCTTCGGCATTACATGCTTCCATCAGTTACGCAGGTCATCGCCCAAACAGACGTAATTCGTTACATGCTCACTCGGCCCATCGTCTAAGGCCGAATCGAGAAATTGACGCTCGCCTTATCCGAGTTTAGCCTTCAGTACGTACCCCAAAAGGCCGTCAAGGGGCAAGCCCTCGCCGACTTCTTGGCCCAACACCCTTCCCCTTATGGTTTTGGGGGAGGCGACGTCGACATCGGTTTAGTCACAACACGTGATAACCATTGGACTATGCATTTTGATGGTTCCAGTACTTCGACCTTGGCGAGTGTCGGCATTGCAATTCAGTCGCCCGACCACTGCCGATGGTATTTTTCTCTCAAGTTGGATTTCAGCTGTACAAATAATCAGGCCGAATATGAAGCCGTCATTATCGGCCTCCACGTTTTACACGATCTACGGGTCTCCCGTGTTCTCGTCCTCGGTGATTCCGAACTCGTGATTAACCAACTGAACGGCATGTTTCGTTGCATGAGTTGTACTTTAGCGCCCTATCACATGGCCGCCACCTACCTGGCCGAGTCGTTCAAACGGATCATATTTGAACATATTTCACGTATTCACAACACAGACGCCGACGAACTCGCCCAGATCGCCTCCGAAGCACAACTCACGGGGAGCAAGCTAGGCCGAATTGCAGCCACAAGTCTGCGATCGTACCCAGCCTTGATCAATCGGCAAACTCTCCAGCGCGCACACGTAATACGCACAAGGGTGATGTCGCTCTCATCCCTACTAGAACGGGGAAATCCCGTAGAAGTATGTGTCGTCGAGGTGGAACCAGATGATTGGAGAAAGATGATGTTACGATACCTCGACAACCCCAATGGGAAACACGACCGGAGAACGAAGGTCCTCGCCACGAATTACGTGTCGTACCAAAATGAATTATACCGCAAGGGTGAAGACGGGTTACTACTATTGTGCCTCGGCCCACACGAGGCTGCCCAAGCAATGGCCGAGGTACATGAAGGAATTTGCGGGGCACACCAATCTGGACGAAAGATGCGCTGGTTGCTTCGACGACATGGTTATTTTTGGCCCAGTATATTAAAGGATTGCATCGAATATGCACGAAGATGTGTACCATGCCAAACTTCACCCCGGTCGACCACTGGAACCACTCCTTACGCGTTAACTTATGGACACGACGCTATGTTACCGGTCGAGTTGAGTATAAACTCATTACGAGTAATCGAGCAGAGTAGTTTGTTCAGTGTCGAATATAGTCAAGCGATGCGACAAGAATTATAAGACTTAGAAGAAAATCGAATCGATGCGAGTAACTTATTGATAGCACAAAAGAAAATTGTCGAACGAGCGTATAACCAACGTGTAAGACAAAAAACGTTCGGCGAAGGAGAATTGGTTTGGCAAACGGTGTTGCCCGTCGGGATTAAAGACCCCCGATTTAGTAAATGGTCGCCGAATTGGGAAGGGCCATTCATCGTTCATAAAGTTCTCGGCAAGGAGGCATATCATCTCAGAGATCGGACGGGTTCAGTTCACAAATTTCCAATTAATGGAAAGTTTTTAAAAAAGTACTATCCAATTACATGGGAAATGCAAGAGTAAAAGACCATTGTGTTGATAAGAACCATTGTATTGATAGTAAAAGACCATTGTATTGATAGCAAAAGAACCATTATATTGATAACAAAAGAACAAATACAAAGATAAATTCCTAGGGGGTCGAGGGGAGGAAAGTCTCGATGGCAGCTTTTAGCTCCAACCACTTCGCTTCGCTCAAAATTATCTCAGCCTGCCTCATCTTTTTGTTGAACTGCAGTTGCTGGATGTGCCGTGCGTCGGCAGCGAAGCCGTCAGCAGAGCCCTGTTGGCCTCGAAGTCCTTCTCAAGCTCTGAAGCGGCAGCAGACCTTTGCCGTTGAAGGCCAGAAATTTGACGCTGGAGGTCAGAGATCTGGCGATCAAACTCGGCCAGCTTCGCTTTCTTGGCTTTTATTGCCTCCATCTCCGCTCGGCTAGCCTCTTGCGCAACCTTGGCCGCCTTCAAGTCGTCATCGGCTTGTAGGGCTCGTTCAAAAATATTGAAGTGTTGCCGAGTCCGCTCCAAAAGGTCGGTGAGGAAGGAGATATTCTCCGTGCTTAGGTAATCGCCACTGGCGAGGTCATTAAGACACTCCCCAACGGAGTCAAGACCCTTGCATCGGAGAGCTTGGGAGGCAGAGAGAGACAGGACTTCGTGCAGCTTCATGAAGGCTTGGGCCTCGGGCATGGTTCCCGCTGGTTCGGCAAGAGCAGCAAAGGAGCCGGCCTCACCAGTCGTGCTCTGAAGAAGAGCGTCGAGCTCCACTTCCCATAATGGTTGCACATAAAAGGAAAACTTTGTGAAGAAAAATAAGACGTCGTAATATAGTGCATGACAAAGGGATTGTTTTAGACCTGCCGAGAGAAGACTTCGGCCATGCCCTCTGGGTCATTGCTCGAACCCAGAGAACTTAATGGCCGAGCCCAGTGCCTTAGACCGCTTCTCAATTCACACGGCCGATGGAGGTCATCTACATTTGATGGCCACGACGGTGGCCAGGAAATATAGACAACGCCTGTCGGCGCATAAAATTGTCGGTGAAATGAACGTTCGGGCACCTGACATTTAATAGTCTTTTAAGAACATGTGTCATGATAAAATCAACGCAAAAGAAACAAGACTTACAAAGGTCGAAGAGACTTCCTGCGGAGGAATGGGAAGGTCTTCATCCTGCGGATGGATCGACGTTTCGACCGTTGCCTCAGGATCGGCCATGGGTCTCTTGCCGCGATCCGCCGTAAGGAGACACGGTCGAGCGGTCGCCTCGACCACCGGAGGAGGATGGACGGGAGGAGAGTTGGCTGGTCGAGGACGGCGCTCCAGCGGGACTTCGTCACTCTCGCTCTCGACGTCCTGAGAAAAATTTCGTTACGACTAGAAGCCTAAAGAAACAAAGGATGGAAGTAGAATTATACCTCTTCCAGAAAGACCGTCGGTCGCTGAGTGGAGGGTGCCTCGACAGGTGCAGCCGACTCCCCCACGACAGGCGCCATGACCGGCTCCGAAGCTGGAGCTGATACGACGACTGGATCGGCCATGGTCTCAGGCAGAGAGACGGCTGGAGGAATCAGGTTTGGAGAAGCTGGGGCAGCCGGGACAGAAGGAGAGCCGGCAGGAGCAGTTGTCCCTGTGGTGTCATTGGGAACAACATGAATCTCCCGGTCGCCCTTCTTCGCCAATTTCTTGACGCGTTTAGAAGGACGAGGAGCTTCATCCTCCAGCTCGGCTTCTCGATGGGGGCGTTTTGCGGGGACTGTCCGCTCGGTGGCGATGGTCCTCTTCGTGGGAACCAATTTCTTCGACCTCGCCACCGCGGCGACCACTTCCACCTTCCTCGACACGCAACCCCCTGAAATAGCAAAGTAATTAAGAACAAGGACAAGTAATTAAAAAACAAAGAGCGGAAGGACAATATACCTTGGGCCGACTCCTTAGGTTGGGCCGAGGGCGCTGGTCTGGGCCAGTCACCGAAGACTTTGTTCACCACGTCTTCGGCCGAGGCCCCGAAGAAGTCGCAGGTGTACTCATCCCACCTGTCTCCAAAGGTATCGGTACCCAAGGATTCAGGAACGGTCGGCCGAAGCCGAAATTTCTTACACCGATCCTAAAACTCCTGCTCCGTTGTCCGGCATTCCCTCTCGGAATAACCAGAAAGGCATCCTCGGCTCAGGAGGGAACGAGAGGCTAGCAGGGGTACGGGGCAACCTTGGAGGTAGCCAAGCTGCCGGGCGACAAAGTGGGGATGGTAGACCTCCCAGCTGGCTCGGCGGGCATCGCAACCAAGGGGGAGGTCGCGAGCCAGTACGAATGACCCCCAGTGCTGACGAAGGTCTGCATCCTCGGTCTCGGCCCATGCTGCCGTTGGGAGCCTGATCGAGACAGGGTACTCCTGGCGCCGACACACCAGGAACCCGTCGTCCGAAAGGACGTTGAGGCTGAAGAAGTGCTTAAGAACCTCGTCGGCCCGGTGAGGAGGAGCCGGTCGAGAGGCCAGTTGAGGGCCAAAGGCAGCCGAGCGCTGGAAAGCAGGGACCTCGGGCCGAAGAGTGGAAAAGTAGACCTGCAGCCAGAGTTGGAAGACCCAGAGGGGTCCGTTCTGGTGCGGGTCAATTTTGTTGATGGTCGTCTCGGCCAAGCAGCGGAAGAGGTTGGGAAGTATAGCCGGGCTGAGCGCCAGAGAGTGACCACTAGCCAGGGCCTGGGCCACCGGCATATTCTCGACCAGGCATTTGTTCGACCTGGTACAACAAATAAATTTGTTGTACCAGTAGAAGAGGAAGGCTTCATGTTCTCCCTTCCTAAGGCTTTCCTCGCCTCGGCCGGCGAAGTGGAGGATGAGAGTGTTGTAGTTGAAAAAGTTCTTATGAAGCTTCTGAACTTCTTCTCTTGAAGGCTCCCGATTGCCTCGGCTGAGCGTTTCGACGGCCCGCTCGTCAAAAAGCGCCTTTAGGTCGAGAAGAGAGGGGCATCCAGAAAGAGCAGCATCGATTGGGAGACCGGATGGAGAGGTCCTAAGGATAGCCGAGATGTCAAGGACTGTGGGGCTGAGAGGGCCGAAAGGAAGGATCATGGTGTTGGTGGTCGAACACCATAAATTCAGGGCCACCATAAGCAGCTCCTTATCCATGGTAATCTCCATGGTCAAGAGCATGATGGCATCATAGATACCAAGGGCTTTCCACTCCTCGCCGAAGAATTCTCTCATTCGGTCGACCCAGGCGGCCCAAGCTGTGGTGGTCGAGGGCCAAGCTCCTTGAGGCCGAGCTAAGCACCATTTCGACCAATCGAACCCCTGAAGCAGGGGTGTTAAGCACTGCTCCTTGAGAAGATTGGTGATGCACGACGGCACTGCATCTTTGAAGAGTGGGCCTAGAATCTGATGAGTAGTGGCCATGTCATTCTCGAAGCGTAGCATCTTGATTGCGCTCCGATCGATGAAATCCTTGCACTTGTTGCACTCGTCAGAAAGCTTCGAAATAAAGGAGGCCATTAGTAGAGAAGAGAGAGTGGTTTTGAAAAAGGAGAGATTGCAAAAGGACGAACTGGAAGGAGTTGCTTGAACAAACAAGAATGATAAAAGGAAGGATTCGAAATTTCTGAAGGCGTGGGATACGAATGGCAGAAGTTTGGGTATTTATAGGCTTTTCAGAATGAAGATCAAACGTTTGGTATTCGAAAAGCACTGGTTCGAATTGGGGGGAAATTTAACCGGGAAAAAGTCCCAATCATTTCGGATATTTTGGGAACCTGCGAGGATAGGATCGAGGTTTCGAGGATCCAGGACGCACGATTGCGTGAGGCGGCGGTTTTAATGCATTAATGAGGAAGAAACGCTTTGGTGGGTGCACGTTTTCGAGGGCCATGATTGAAAGCTGTTAAGATCGGCGGAGAATTGACACGTGGCTGTACGTTGGGGGTAACGAGGAGAGTGCAATCATGTCTCATAAATGTGCATAAGTGATGGTCATCAAGGGAAGTAAAGTCCGAAAAGCAATAGGCGTTTCCGCTTCTTCAAGGTCAAGGCCCGACCAAAAGTTAACAGTCGGTGACCTCAAAAGCGAAGGGGCAATGTTTGGGCCCAAAATAATATTGTTGGGCCGAGTAGCAGGATGTGCTTGGCCCAAGGCGGTGTCAAATACTATGGGCCGAATGATAAATCCCGGGCCAGTTGGCAAGGTCGGTCAAGTCCTATCCTAAGAAGTAGTCTGGATAAATAGAAAAGGTCGAGGAAGTCCTGGTGCGACCAGGATTCCTGACCGGCAAAGAATAAAGCCTCGAAAAAGGGGAAAGTTCAAAGTCCTAGTGGGAGTAGGCTTGTTCGAGGTAGAGTTGAAACGGGACAAGAACTCCTAATCCAGATAAGGATGTAATTCGGTCTTAGGGAATGGGGTGCTATAAATACAAGAAATCATGCAACAGAAAAAGGCCTTCAATCCAGCATACAATTGCCCTGCGCAAAACCTCTCAAATACCTGGAGATTTTTCCTTTTCTTTTTCTGCCGACATACCTTCAGTTTGGATAAACAGCACTGTGGAGGCACCCGGCGAGCACCTTCAATTTAGATAAACAGCACTGCTGCCACAGAATCAGCCTACCGAGAAGCACCTTCAGTTTGGATAAACAGCACTACGTCGAGGCCGACCGATTACCTATCTAAGTCTCGGCCGAGAAGGGTTTTCGAACCCTTGTTGGTAGAGGTCATCTTGCTAGCCTTTTTGGCATAGTCAGGTGTTACGAATTGCGTTACTCAGCGTACTGGACGCCGAGTGATTTTATGATTGGATACTCGCAAGTAAGTTTCAGAGTTTGGCATTCCAACGGCCGAACTACATTTACCATCAAGACATACATCACGTTTGAGTACCTGTGCCCATACAGTTTGGTCTCGATTCGATGTGCTTACACTCTTACGAATATAATCATAGTGACCGAATCGAGCTCCGACGATTTGTGAACTCCGTAGAATTAGTAGCCTTGTCTTCAGGCTATAGAACCCAGAGATCGAGAGGGTTCCTTCCTCGGTCGTAATAACAAGATAGAGAAGTCAACGACGCGCTCAACGCGACATCAACGAATTTTACTCCTCGGCCGAGCTCGGCCGACGAGTTGGCACGCCCCACATTCAACCGAAGGACGTAGTTAGCTTATTAGTTACTCGGCCTGTGCGCCACGTAGGTTTTTGTAATTTTTAGAGTCAACAGATATATATGCCAAACCAAACATGTATTAAATAATTGACCAAGTTTGTATACAAAACGTTGGCTATATACATATACATATACATATACATACATACATATATATATATATATATATATAAGTAGTGCTATTACACACTATTTTTTATCTCATACATATTCTTGTTAAATTTATTAATCTCCTTCTATTTATTTTATCCGATAGCCGAAAATTGAATTTATTTTATCCGATAGCCGAAAATTGAAAAGAGTGAGAAAAATAAAAATGAATGGGTGGATAGAACTAATCATATGTCAATTATTGCAAGAGAGGTTTGCATAATTAAATTTGATTAACGATAGCAACCTAGGAACCCGGCCAAAAAAATTAGTAATCAAAACCGGGATTTCTTGATTTTTTTTTTTTTTTCATTTTTTAGAATAACGGCAAGTGAAGTTGTGAGATCCAAACATTTGTTTATGGTTTTTCTCAAAAAAAAAAAAAAATATATATATATATATATATATATATTTGTTTATCGTTAGGCTTTGGACCGATTAGATCATATTATTGCTAGCCTATCATAAGGCTAAGCTCATCCTCTCTCCCTTAGTGTAGATAATATCGTTTGTTTAAAAAAAAACAATCATTTAATAATTAATTTAATTACATTATTATTCGCGTGCGAAAGACTTTTTTTTATAACCGGCATTACACGTCTCTTAAGATGTTTTGAACGTGTTTAAAAATAGAGAAAATAATATTTAATAAACAACTTATTAAATTACATTATTGTTAGCCCATTGTAAGGCTAAACCCACCCCCTCCCCTTTAGTGTGGATAATATCGTTTGTTTAAAAAAAAAAAAAAAACAATCATTTGACAATTAATTTAATCACATTATTATCCGCGTATAAAAGATATTTTTCATAACCAGCATTACACGTCTCTTAAGATGTTTTGAACGTGTTTAAAAATAGAGAAAATAATATTTAATAAACAACTGATTGAATTACATTATTGCTAACCCATTGTGAGGCTAAGCCCACCCTCTCCTGTGACATCCCACATCGCCCAGGGGAGTGATCCTTAAATGTATATTCTCATCTCTACCTAGCACGAGGCCTTTTGGGAGCTCACTGGCTTCGGGTTTCGTAGGAACTCCGAAGTTAAGCGAGAAGGGGGCTAGAGCAATCCCATGATGACCCACTGGGAAGTTGCACGTGAGTTCCCAAAAACAAAAACGTGAGGGAATGGTAAGCTCAAAGCGAACAATATCGTGCTGCGGTGGTGGAGCGGGCCCGGGATGTGATCCGCCCCGGGCCGGGATGTGACAATTTACCTAGCATGACATCCCACATCACTCATGAGTGTGATCCTTAAATGTATATTCTCATCCCTACCTAGCACGAGGCCTTTTGGGAGCTCACGGTGGTGGAGCGGACAATATCGTGCTACGGTAGTGGAGCGGGCCCGGGATGTGATCCGCCCCGGGCCGGGATGTGACATTTGGTATCAGAGCCTAACCCTGGTCGCGTGTGTGCCGACGAGAACGACGGGCCCCTAAGGGGGGTGGATTGTGACATCCCACATCACCCAGGGGTGTGATCCTTAAATGTATATTCCCATCCCTACCTAGCACGAGGCCTTTTGGGAGCTCACTGGCTTCGGGTTCCATGGGAACTCCGAAGTTAAGCGAGTAGCGCGCGAGAGCAATCCCATGATGGGTGACCCACTGGGAAGTTGCTCGTGAGTTCCCAAAAACAAAACCGTGAGGGAATGGTAAGCCCAAAGCGGACAATATCGTGCTACGGTGGTGGAGCGGGCTCGGGAAGTGATCCGCCCCGGGCCGGGATGTGACATCTCCTCTTTAGTGTAGATAATATTGTTTGTTAAAAAAAAAAAAAAATCATTTGACAACTTATTTAATCACATTACTATCCGCGTGTGAAAAACCTTTTTTTATAACTAGCATTAGACGCCTATTAAAATGTTTTGAACGTGTTTAAAAATAACGAAATTGAATCACATTATTGCTAGTCTATTGTGAGGTACTAATTATAAAAAATAATAAATAAATAAAAAAGCACAAAAAAATTAATTATTAAAAAACACCTTTAAAATGACGAAAATACCCTTACCTTATTTGATGCATTATTTTGGGATGCCTTTGAAGTTTTTTGTCTTGGGGGCATCTTTGTCCAAATATTTTTGTTGAAGCTTGGTGACACCAAAATCACTGTTCACCTTTTGTGTTGGCTTTATATATAGACAGCGCATGCAGAAGACATTTTTTGAATTATGGCGTACTAAGTGCGACTTACACGTTTTAAATGTATTTGTATGCGTAAATTGACAAAAGGAAAGTCAAATATTTGAAGTAAATGAATAATCTTAGATCATGCTAGAAAAAAAACCCTCATAAACCAATTAAAGCAGCTGAATTCACATAATAAAATCGGTCTTTATAGAATTTACATTAAAAATAGAGAAAATAATATTTAATAAAGAATTGATTGAATCACATTATTACTTGCCCATTGTGAGGCTAAGCCCACCCTTCCCCCTTAGTGTAGATAATATCGTTTGTTAAAAAAAAAAAATCATTTGACAACTAATTTAATTACATTATTATCCGTGTGCGAAAAACCTTTTTTATAACCGCCATTCAATAAACAACTAATTGAATCACATTATTGTTAGCCCATTGTGAGGCTAAGCCCACCTCCCCTCCATCTTAATGTAGATAATATCGTTTGTTAAAAATAAAAATAAAAAAACAATCATTTGACAACTAATTTAATCACATTAGTATCCAGGTGCGAATGACTTTTTTTATAACCGGCATTACACACCTCTTAAGATGTTTTGAACGTGTTTAAAAATAGAGAAAATAATATTTAATAAACAATTGATTGAATCACATTATTGCTAGCTCATTGTGAGGCTAAGCCCACCCCTCCCCCTTAGTGTAGATAATATCATTTAAAAAAAAAAAATTTGGCAACTAATTTAATCACATTATTATTCGTGTGAGAAAGACTTTTTTTATAACCGGCATTACACATCTCTTGAGATGTTTTGAACATGTTTAAAATAGAGTAAATAATATTTAATAAACAATCAGGCATTACACATCTCTTAAGATGTTTTGAATATCTGTGTGCGAATGACCTTTTTTATAATCGGGCATTACACGTCTCTTAAGATGTTTTGAACGTGTAAAAAAATAAAAACAATCATTTGACAACTAATTTAATTACATTATTATATGCGTGCAAATGACCTTTTTTTTTTATAACTAACATTACATGCCTCTTAAGACTTTTTGAACGTGTTTAAAAATAGAGAAATTGAATTACATTATTGCTAGCCTATTGTGAGGTACTAATTATAAAAAATAAATAAATAAATAAACACACACACACAAAATTAATTATTAAAAAATACTATTAAAATGACAAAAATGCCCATGCCTTATTTGATGCATTATTATTTTGGGATGCCTTTGAAGTTTTTTGTTTTGTGGGCATTTTTGTCCAATTATTTTGTTGAAGCTTGGTGACACCAAAACACTATTCACCTTTTCCTCTCCCTTTATAATAATAGAATAAGACGGAAAATGATCATCTCCGGATTCCTTCATTCTAATCCACCAAATCAGGGAATCCGTGACATTGCAAATTGATCCAACGGCTATAAATAGGGGCCTATTTTAAAAGTTATAATAACTTCAGCTGTTAGATCAATTTTCAACGGCACGAATTTCTTAATTTGATGAATTAGAAGGAAGAGATCCGTAGAGGATCCCTTTCCCGATAAGACAAGAAGCCTTCATCAAATTGTACAATTTTACATGCTCTCGGTCAGATATATCTGCTTTAAAATCAAACGAACATGAGACAAATAGAAAACTGCAGCAGACTGTACGAACGCTTAGCAGCTTGCACCCGACAATAATTGGTTTTGCCCATCCAAATCATTTTGTCATATACGCTTCATGATTCACGAGAAGATATGATAAAAAATTATAGCTTTAGTTTAAAAGAGAATAAAAACGATTTTTTAAGAATGCTATCAACTTTTCACTTAAATATTCTCGTTTTAGGTTGATGATTCAGAAGAAGATATAATCAATAGTTGATTGTTGTTCAATGAATCAAAAACTTAGTTAAATGTAGACAATTTTGATCATAAATCTCATGATTTAGCACCACTATTTACTTTAAAAAAACCGACAGCTGATGGCGAATTACGATTATCTACTTTTTTTTAACTTGAAAGAAGCTAGTTTGGAATTTCACTCTACCTATGGCCACTATGAAGCACAACTATTGTTAATTTTTTAAGTTTTTAAGTACTGAAATTGTACTTGCACATAAGTCGCGAAGAAATGGAAAAAAAATGAAAGGTTAAGAGAAGATTAGTACTTATGTGTAGCCTAATTGGACAAATAAACCCTAATAACAATTATATATTAGTATTATATTTCAAATTGTAGGTCCATTCTCTAGAAGGTACACCTGGAATTACGTTGCCAAAATCTTATTAAAATCCAAAAGTCATCGAGCTACGCAGAGAATTTCTCCTTCAAAGATTATGAAACGAACGCTGATTAGCATAGAAAGGGACGGGCCACTGGTCTACTACGTTGGATTCTTCTCCGACCCGGCCCACAACCCGGAATAGTCCATGCACTGGGCGTCCTCATAAAGCCAAGGGCAGTGTGGGGCCCACGCACCTTTGGGAAGAGTCAAGTGATTTGAATAACTACACGAGTACCGTACGGGAGCTGACAACGGCATCTTCGTGCTTTGCGGGTCGGGTGCATCGTCGTACGTACTTTGGGACTTCCAGGTCTTCGTTGGACACGTGGAACGGCGCGTTGATTGTCGTTTAATTAACTGTAACAATTTCTCCTTGATTAATTAAACTGAATTAAAAGAGGGTCTCAGTATTTTATAATGGGTGGGGGGAAGCAAACAAAAATTGACCACGAAATAAAATCAAATGGACAAAATTACAAAAATAAAGATAGTTATGGGCATAATATTATTATTATTATTATTATTCAAATCACTGGTAAAACTTTGTCTTTCTATCTAATGTTTTCAATTGCTATACATTATGTGGACATCGGCCACCTTATTTCATTAAGAAAAACCAACGACAACCAACAACAAATGCGTTATTTAGTATTAGAATTTGGTAATAATTTTCTTTATTTATAAGTGAGATATTTTAAATTCAATTCTCGCAAAAGCGAATTTGAACCACATTAGTGCTAACTTATTATGAGATTGGGCCCACTCTCCTACCCCTTAGTGTAGATAATATCGTTTGTTAAAGAAAAAATAATTGTTATGATCTAAAATTTTAAAGAAAAACGATAAACATACACCTCTTTTAACTATTCACAAACGTTTATTTAATTAAGCTCGTAGTTTTTATTTGATTTATTAAATATGACAATATAAATAATGTAGGGTAAGAAGAAAAAATGAGATGTGTGAAAATCATCTTCCTAAAAGCATTTGCCTTTCGTCTTGTTTCCCTTCACTCTTTGTTGGTAATTGAATTTCTTCTCATAACATTCAAACATGTAAATCAGAATAATTTAGCGATAGACTGACCGAAAAAGATTAATTAGAAATGTATAAACCCAGTAGCAAGAAATGAGCTAACCCTACATTGGGTTTCTTCTTTTCCGTTTTATGAGTGTTTTATCCTCATGCAAAGACCAAACCATTTTATCCTCAAAGCTCCAAACAAATCAAAAGTTACTTTTAGGGTTTGAGGGAAATGGACTTGGATCCTCTCCTAAGTCTAAGGAGAGGATCCTCCTGACCAAAGGACTTGGACCGTTGGATGAAAATCCAACGGCTACAAACAGAGAGGCCCTTCTAAAGTTATAATAATTATAGTCGTTGAATTTTCATCCAACAGCCCAACTCCTTTGGTCAAGAGGATCCTCTCCTTGGGCTCAGGAGAGGATCCAAGTCCGAGGGAAATGACTCATATCTACAAGGACCAACTCCTTTTCTGTGGTGTTGTTTTAGATGGTGCCAAACCAGGAGGTTAAGGTTAGTTATATTACTAAAAACAAGACAGGAGCCCTCTAAGAGAAGGGATTTTCATTTTTTTTTTTTTATAAAAAGGGGATTAGTTGTGGGCCCATACCATATCAAATTTTAACGATCCAAATCGTCTATTTTTCAAATTGCACCTTATAGATTATCATTGTAAAATATTAGCCAAATCAGAAATATTTGAGGTATCTAATTGAGTTTAAAATCCTACTGCGATGGCCTCTATATCCATCGCGTATGATTTTGTGGGTCAAACCTGTATGTTCGTCGTGCAAGAGTTTAGGGGTTGAACCCCAGTTTCGTCGCTCGCTACACACAATGACCACTAGTTTCGTCGCGCAATCTTCATTTTGCGCGACAAAGAGTTTCCCTCTATCGCGCAATGCCTGACGTCATGAGCTTTGCGCGACACTCTCTTCACCGCTTAATGTTTCCGAAGATGGTTTTAGCCTTTGCGCAACGCTTTCCCTTTCGTCGCCCAAGAAGATATTCCTAGTAATGCATCATGATAATTAGCTAGGCAAATGAGTTCGAATTAAATTGAATTTTTGCAAAAATAATCATGAATCAAGATTTTCAAAATAAACGATTCAGATCGTCACAGATTAATACGGAATGAATCTTACAACTAATCTTCAGTTTTTGAAAAAAATGAGAGTTTCTTCTCCTAAAAGTTGTGAACAAGAAAATCTATTATAAAGAATTCAAGAGGAACGTAACGGGTGTGGTGTCATAAGTTATTGGTAGCTAGGTTAATTTATAGGAAAACTAACGAAAATGGTTTGAAAAGTTTGAGTTTTAATGATAAGAACAAAATAAAGGGTAAAGTAAATACTATCAGGATTGACTTTTTAATGTAAAAATATGATTTTTCGTTAAAATGAACAGTATCGTGAGTTTTTTGTTAAAACTTCCTTAATTTATTGCTAGAAAATGAAAACACGGAACCCAGCAAGGGCACCAGAATAATAAATTTGGATCGTGTGACGTGGGCTGTACTGCAAGGTACTGTGAGGCCGACTTGGTCTTCTTTTGTCTTCTAGGAGTGTGCCAATTTTTCAAGGGGAAGATACGTGTACAATTCGGCAGCTTCTTCGAAATCAACGTGTTGAATTGGGAGCTCAGATTTTAGATTTATATTTTGTTTTCTTTATTTTAGTCAATTGTTCTAATCTAAATCGAACAGTATCGAATAATAGTATACGGATTCCCACTACATGGTGAATCACATATTTAGAGGATTAGTTGTGAGACTTATTTCTCATTGATTTTTAATAATTCGAATTGTTTATTTTATAAATCTTAATTTATAAATTTTTTTGTAAAAATCCAACTCAATTAAAAATTATTTGTCTATTTAATTGTCACGATAAAATTTTAATGTTTCTTAAAATATACTGTTGGTTGATCTTTTCGAACTCAATTGGATGCGTCAATTGACCAAAAAAAAAAATTAGAAGTCTCAAGTATTTTCGATTTGATTAATATTTTGTATGGATGATTTATAAAGTGCAACTTAAAAAATAGACGGATCAAATCTTTAAAGTTCCATGTGGTGTCTCATTTAAAATAAAAAAATAGAAATCGCTTCCCTTAAACAATTTGTTTACGTGCATACGGCCAGTTTTGCAAGCAGTTGTTAGCCTTCTTTGTGTGATATTCTTAGATTACTTTTTGATAAGTTTAGAAATAGAGCCATAGAGGATTTTTGTGTAAGCTTATTCATCTTTAAAAAATAAAAATAAAAAAATAAAAACAAACATATAATAGCATATGATATTTCTCTTCATGCGTTAGCTTATGAAGATTAACATATTCGTTGGAGTGTGAGGCTTATGATGATTGATATATTCGTTAGTGTGAGGTTATGGGACGTTACTTACCCACACTAAAGATCAACTCTCATCTACACGGAATATTGATACGAGGGCATCTTCCTTGTAATTGCAATTTATTAAAAAGGAACTATACTTTAAGGTAAAGACATAACAAATTATTTGTTATAAAACATGAATTTAAAACTCAAAATATCATGAGGTGGCTTTGTTTGCTACCAAGCATGGTGGCGAGTTCTTTGGAATGAGATTGGTCCGAAAATTTTTATTTAATATTCTTACAGCTAATATAAAACTTGTCATTTGGCTTTAATAAACTTCCGTCTTTTCGACAAAAAAAAGAAAAAAAATCATGTATTTTCATACACAAAAACATATTTTTTGCTTAAGCCCCTACATATATTTAACAAGAAATGATTAATAAGTTTATTCAAAAGATTACATGTGACGACCTGTCCCTAATTTTCTATGTAATTTCCTTCTCGAGTATGTAAAATGACGTTTATGCCCTTGTTGGCAAAGTGACTTGGACGTAGTTATTCGGCTTTTAAATTATTTTTTTCGATACCGTAATTAATTAGTACTTGTGTGTTACGAATGCGTGAGCGCAAGTTAGACCAAAGAGAGACTTGTAACGAAAAAGTTACATTTAGTTAAAATGCGTTAACAACAGGTAGAATTGTACACGTGTGTGTTATTTATTTAGTGTTAGAGACACTGTTTTTGATAAGGAGACAGATTTTGTGTACCTTTTATATTGTGCAATCTGATCTCTTTTCATTTTACAAACCCAGTTCCGTGACTTGTTTCACCCACCAATCAATCACTCTCCTCATTTCTCTCACCAATCAGATAGCTTCTCTCTCTCTCTCTCTCTCTCTTTCTCTTTTGGCCAATCAGAGACTTTCCCTCCTCTGTCTCTCTCTCTTTATTCTTCTTCTTCTCTCTAGCCGTGTCTCTCTTCCCTCTGCAACACAAAGAATCATCATCAAACTTCACATATCAAACCTCCAACCACCACCAGCACACTTCTCTCAAACCCACGAACCCATCGGTATGAACCGATCATGAAATGATTGAGTTTTGAACCTTCAACTCGGAGCTCCGACTCGGGTGTACGTTCCTCCACGGCTTTTCTGTTCGAATTGCATGGTTTTGGAAGGTTTGGAGACATCTAGGCAACTCCCCGTGGGCATTAGCCTAGATTTGAAGTGGAGCCAATGTGAGAACACTCGGCTTTGAGACGACGAAAATAGGTCCAAGACTTTCAAGTTTTTCAATCCAATTCCATCCACTTTTTGGACTTTTAAGGGTATAGACTTGTTCTACTCTTCATAAGCTTCATTTCCATACAAAGTACATAAAAAATGGTTGAGAAATGAAGAAGATATGAAATTTTAAAATTTTTCTAGAATCCAGTGAAAATTGTCCACTTTCCAACGAATCAGATAGCGGCGGCGGATGGCAAAGGACAACTGGAGAGGAAGGAGAATATTTCGTTAAAGTTAATGGAATATTCTGACGCCGTTAGGTAACATCGTTAATATTTAACGGAATATTCCGTCAAATCTGACGGAATATTCCTCTATCATCTACCAGCATGTTAGGCGCGTGGCCTGCACGTAGGCGTGTGTGTGGCCGCGACCTGATAGCGTGTGAGGGCGCATCCGACTTCCTGGCAGCCTGTGCTTGACATGTACGGGTCCGTGATGTCGAGTAGAATGTTTTCGTATATTTAAACCCTCCATCTGAGCAAACTATGGGAGATTTTCCTAGCGTTTTAGTTTATGTTCTAATTAATTAATTAGTAAAGTTATTTCACATATAGGTGAGTCTTGCCTCGAGGAGGTACGAGGACAAACAAAGCTAGGAGGCTATGATCCATCGACGTATCAGTGAGTGGGCATTTGTTTATATATATATATATATATATATATATATATATATATTATATAAAGCTTTATAGTTTCCGCATATGCTTTGAGATTTATATTATGCCGATATGCCATGATTTATTTAATTTTAAAAATGCTATTATGATGTTGAGATTTATATATTGTCATGGCATGTTCTTATACATATTACTTGCTCATCATGCATGCTTGCACCGGTGTAGTATTCACCCGGGCCAGGGCCAGGCTTCACGTGTATGTTCACATCGCATCGCACACTCACCGTGGATCCATTGTAGGTGCCAGTCTTGTCGTACAGGTTGCAATACGCAACTTCGACTCATATGTGATGCGCCTAACGCCAGTCTTCACGTGATTGTAGTACTAGAGCGTATATTATGATTACACCCTATCCTGTTCATGGCAGAACTTATCTGCATGAGCTCGTGTGTTAGCATAGGTTGATGAGCACTTGATTTTATTACGTTACTGTTGATCCTAAAAATTACAAAACCTACGTGGCGCGCAGGCCGAGTAACTAATAAGCTAACTACGTCCTTCGGTCGAATGCGGGGCGTGCCAACTCGTCGGCCGAGCCTGGCCGAGGAGTAAAATCTGTTGATGTAGCTTTGAGCGCGTTGCGGACTTCTTTAACTTGCGATTGCGACCGAGGAAGGAACACTCTCGGTCTCTGGGTTCTACAGCCTGAAGACAAGGCTGCTACTTCTGCGGAGTTCACAAATCGTTCGAGCCCGATTCGGTCACTGTGATTATATTCGTGAGAGTATAAGCACGTCGAATCGAGACCAAGGTGTATGGGCACAGGTACTCGAACGTGATATATGTCTTGATGGTAAACGTAGTTCGGCCGTCGGAATGCCGAACCCTGAAACTCACCTGTGAGTATCCAATCATAAAACCACTCGGCAACCAGTACGCCGAGCAATGTAATTCGTAACACCTAACTATGCCGAGAAAGCTTAGTAAGGTGACCTCTGCCAACAAAGGTTCGAAAACCTTCCTCGACCGAGACTTGGATAGATAATCGGTCGGCCTCGACGCAGTGCTGTTTATCCAAACTGAAGATGCTTCTTGGTCGGCTGATCCTGCGGCAGCAGTGCTGTTTATCCAAACTGAAGGTGCTCGCCGGTTGCTTCCACAGTGCTGTTTATCCAAACTGAAGGTGTGTCGGCAGGAAAAAGAAAAGGAAAAATCTCAAGGTGATTGAGAGGTTTTGCGCAGGGCAATTGTATGCTGAGTTCAAGGTCCTTTTCCGTTTGCATGATTTCTTGTATTTATAGTGCCCCATTCCTTGAATCCGACTCCGATTTGGATTGGGAGTCCTTGTCCCACTTCGCCTCTTCCTCGAACAAACCTACTCCCACTGGGATTCTGAATTTTCCTTCTTTTCGGGACTTCATTCCTTGCTGGTCGAGAATCCTAGTTGTACCAGGACTTCCTCGACCTTTCTATTTATCTGGACTTTTTAGGATTTGGCTGACCCTGCCAGCTGGCCCGGGCCTTATTATTCGGCCCATATTATTTGTCATCACCTTGGGCCGAGCGCATCCTGCTGCTCGGCCCAGCAATAATATTTTAGGCCCAAACATTGCCCCCTCGCTTCTGAGGTCGCCGACCGTTAACTCTTGGTCGGGCCTCGACCTTGAAGAAGCGAAAACGTTTATTGCTTTTTGGATTTTACTTCCTTAATGACCGTTATTCCTGCGCATTTATGAGACATGATTGCACTTTCCTCGTTGCCCCCAACGCGTGGCCACGTGTCGATTCTCCGCTGCTCTTAAAACTTTCAATCGTGAGCCTCGAAACCGTGCCCTAACTGGAATGTCTTATCCTCATTAATGCTTTGAAACTGGCGCCGCACGCGATCGTGCGTCCTGGATTTTCGACTCCTCGATCCCCTCTTCGCAGGTTCCCAACATATCCGAAATGATTGGAATCTTTCCGGGTTAAGTTTTCCCCAAAATTAAACCAGTGCTTTTTTAATTCCAGCGCCCTCCGAATTTCAGACGTTTGATATTCATTCTGAAAAGCCTATAAATACCCACTTTTCCACCATTCGCATCTTACGCTTTCAGAAACTCCAAAATCCCAATTCTCTCAGACCTGTTCAAGCCAAAACCCTTCCCGTTCTTCCTTCTGCGATTTCTTCACCAGTTTTCCAAACTATCTCCTATCACCTTTCCAAATGGCCTCCTTTATCTCGAAGCTCTCTGACGAGATCAACAAATGCAAAGATTTCATTGATCGGAATGCGATCAAAACACTACGCTTTGAGAATGACATGGCTACCTCTCATCAGATTCTGGGCCCCCTCTTCAGGGATGCAGTGCCGTCGTGTATCACCAATCTTCTCAAAGAGCAATGCCTAACACCCCTGCTCTAGGGGTTCGACTGGTCCAAATGGTGCTTGGCTCGGCCTCAAGGAGCTTGGCCCTCGACCACTACAGCCTGGGCTGCCTGGGTGGATCGAATGAGATCAACCTTCGGTGAGGAATGGAAAGCCCTCGGCATCTATGATGCCATCCTGTTATCGACCATGGAGATTACCATGGATAAGGAGCTGCTTATGGCGGCCTTGACTCTATGGTGCTCGGCCACCAACACCATGGTCCTTCCATTCGGACCCCTCGGCCCTACTATCCTCGACATCTCGGCTATTCTTGGGACTCCACCATCCGGCCTCCCAATTGACGCTGCTCTTTCTGGATGTCCCTCCCTTCTTGACCTGAAGGCACTTTTCGACGAGCGGGCCGTCGAAACGCTCAGCCGAGGAGATCGAGAGCCTTCCAGAGAAGAAGTTCAGAAGCTTCATAAGAACTTCTTCAACTACAACACTCTGATTCTCCACTTTGCCGGCCGAGGCGAGGAGAGTCTCAAGAAGGGAGAACACGAAGCCTTCCTTTTCTATTGGTACAACAAATTTATTTGTTGTACCAAGTCGAACAAGTGCTTGGTCGAGAATATGCCGGTGGCCCAGGCCCTGGCTAGTGGTCATTCTCTGGCGCTCAGCTCGGCTATTCTTGCCAACCTCTTTCGTTGCTTGGCCGAGACGACCATCAACAAGATTGACCCGCACCAGAATGGGCCCCTCTGGGTTTTCCAACTCTGGCTGCAGGTCTATTTCTCCACCCTTCGGCCTGAGGTCCCCGCCTTTCAGCGCTCGGCCGCCCTCGGCCCCCAACTTGCCTCTCGACCGGCTCCTCCTCACCGGGCTGACGAGGTCCTCAAGCACTTTTTCGGCCTTGACGTCCTTTCGGACGACGAGTTCCTGGTGTGCCGGCGCCAGGAGTATCCTGCTTCAATCGGGCTCCCGACGGCAACTTGGGCCGCGGCCGAGGACGCAGGCCTTCGTCAGTCCTGGGGGTCAATCGTACTGGCTCGCGACCTTCCCCTTGGTTGCGATGCCCGCCGAGCCGGTTGGGAGGTCTACCAGCCTCACTTTGTTGCCCGACAGCTCGGCTACCTCCAAGGTTGCCCCGTACCCCTGATCGTCTCTCGTTCCCTCCTGAGCCGGGGACGTCTTTCTGGTTCTTCCGAGAGGGAGTGCCGGTCGATGGAGCAAGAGTTTCAGGATCGGTGCAAGAAGTTCCGTCTTCGGCCAACCGTTCCGGAATCCTTGGGCACCGACACATTTGGGGACTGGTGGGACGAGTACACTGGCGACTTCTTCGGTGCCTCGGCCGAAGACGTGGTGAGCAAAGTGTTTGGTGACCGGCCAAGACCAGCGCCCTCGACTCAAACTAAGGAGTCGGTCCAAGGTATATTGTTGACTAATTACTTTGCTACCCCAGAAACAGAGAAACTCACTTGTACTTGTTACTAATTACTTTGCTATTTCAGGGGGTCGCGGGTCGAAAACGGTCGAGGTGGTCGCCGCGGTGGCAAGGGCAAAGAAGCTTGTGCCCAAGAAGAGGACCCTTATCACCGAGCGGACGGTCCCTTCCAAACGCCCCCACCGAGAGGCCGAGCCGGCGGAGGAGGCCCATCGCCCTTCTAAACGCGTCAAGAAATTTGCGAAGAAGGGCGACCGGGAAATTCATGTCGTCCCCAGTGACACTACTGGGACGCCTACTCCCGCCGGCTCTCCTTCTGTGCCGGCTGCCCCAGCCGATCCAATCGTTGCACCTGCTGCAGCTTCGGAGCCGGTCGTGGCGCCTGAAACGGGGAAGTCGGCTGCGCCTGCCGAAGCTCCCTCGACTCCAACGGTCGTTTTGGAGGTATAATTCTGCTCCTACTCTTGGTTGGTTAGGTTTCCGGTCGTAATGCTAAATGATCTCTTTTGTTCAGGATGTCGAGAGCGAGAGTGATGAAGTTCCGTTGGAACGCCGTCGTCGACCAGTCAACTCTCTTCCCGTCCATCCTCCTTCGGTCGTCGAGGCGACCGCTCGACCACGTCCTACTGCGGCGGATCGTGGCAAGAGACCTGTTGTTGATCCTGAGGCCACGGCTGAAACGCCGATCCACCCGCAGGACGAAGACCCTCCCATTCCTCTGCAGGAAGTCTCTTCGGCCTTTGTAAGTCTTGCTTTTTTTTTTTTTTTTTTTTTTTTTTTTTTTTTTTTAAACTATTAAATGTCAGGTGCCCGAACATTCATTTCACCGGCAATTTTATGCGCCGAGGGGCGTTGTTTACATTTCTTGGCCGCCATCGTGGCCATCAAATGTAGATGACCTCCACCGGCCGCGTGAATTGCGTAGCGGTCTAAGGCACTGGGCTCGGCCATTAAGTTCCCTGGGTTCGAGCAATGACCCAGAGGGCATGGCCGAAGTCTCTTCTCGGCAGGTCTAAAACACTTCCCTTTTTTATGCATTATATCACGTTTTTCTTTCCTTCACTAAGTTCTCTTTTTATGTGCAGCCGTCGTGGGAAGTGGAGCTTGACGCTCTTCTTCAGAGCACGACCGGTGAGGCCGGCTCCTCTGCAGCTCCGGCCGAATCGGCGGGAGCCACGCCCGCCGAAGTCTTCGTGAAGCTGTACGAAGTCTTGTCTCTGACTGCCTCCCAAGCTCTCCGGTGCAAGGGCCTTGACTCTGTTGGAGAATGTCTTAATGACCTCGCCAGTGGTGGTCACCTGAGCCCGGAGGGCATCTCTTTCCTAACCGACCTCCTGGAGCGGACTCGGCAACACTTTCTTATCTTCGAGCGTGCCCTACAGGCCGAGGACGATTTGAAGGTGGCCAAGGTCGCGCATGAGGCTGGCCAAGTAGAGATGGAGGCTTTCAAGGCAAAGAAAGCAAAGCTGACCGAGTTTGATCGCCAGATCTCTGACCTCCAGCGTCAGATTTCTGACCTTCGACGCCAAAGGTCGGCTGCTGCTTCCGAGCTTGAGAAGGATTTTGAGGCTAACAAGGCTCGGCTGACGGCCTTCGCTGCCGGCGCACGGCGTATCCAGCAACTGCAGTGCAACAAGAAGACGCGGCAGGCTGAGATAATTTTGAGCGAGGCGAAGTGGCTGGAGCTGAAAGCTGCCCTTGAGACTTTCCTCCCCTCGACCCCCTAGGAGTTTAAATCATTGTATTTGTTCTCTTGTAATGATTCTTTTTGTTATCAATACAATGGTTATTTTGCCATCAATACAATGGTTGTTTTGCTGTCAGTATAATGGTCTTACTCTTGCATTTCCCATGTAATTGGGTAGTACTTCTTTAAAAACTTTCCATTAATCGGCAATTTGTGAACTGAACCCGTCCGATCTCGTAAATGATATGCCCCCTTGCCGAGGACTTTGTGAACGATGAATGGCCCTTCCCAATTTGGCGACCACTTACCAAACCTGGGGTCTTTGATTCCAATAGGCAACACAGTTTGCCAAACCAATTCTCCTTCGCCGAACGTTTTTTGTCTTACACGCTGGTTATATGCTCGTTCGGCAATTTTCTTTTGCGCAATCAACAAGTTACCTGCGTCGATTCGACTTTCTTTTAAGTCTTCCAACTCTTGTCGCATCGCTTGACTGTATTCAGTACTGCACAAATCATTCTGCTCGATTACTCGCAACGAGCTTATACTCAACTCGACCGGTAACATAGCATCGTGTCCATAAGTTAACGCATAAGGAGTGGTTCCAGTGGCCGACCGGGGTGAAGTTCGGTATGCCCATAATGCTTCATATAACTTTAAATGCCACAAACCAGGTTTCTCTTTTACCATTTTTTCAAGGATTCCGATCAACACTTTGTTGCTTGCCTCGGCCTGTCCGTTTGCCTGTGGGTAGTACGGCGTAGATTGCTCGAGTCGGATATTCAAACTTGCCGCGTATTCCCTAAATCTATCGGCCGTGAATATAGTGCCATTATCAGTTATGATTGTTTCTGGCACGCCGAATCTGGTCACAATATTCTCCTCTACGAAGTTGCATACCTCTTTAGCAGTTAATTCGGCGTATGACCTTGCCTCGACCCACTTAGTGAAATAGTCGGTTGCTACAATTATCCATGCGTGCTTCGCTGCCCCTGATGACGGCGTGATTTTGCCAATTACATCCATTGCCCAACCCCTGAACGGCCATGGTTTAGTAACCGAGTGTAGCAATACGGCCGGGGCTCTTTGCACGGGTCCATGAATTTGGCATGATACGCATCTCCGTGCATATTCGATGCAATCCTTTAATATATTGGGCCAAAAATAACCGTGTCGTCGGAGCAACCAGCGCATCTTTCGTCCAGATTGGTGTGCTCCGCAAATTCCTTCATGTACCTCGGCCATTACTTGGGCAGCCTCGTGTGGGCCGAGGCACAAAAGTAGTAAACCATCCTCGCCCTTGCGATATAATTCATTTTGATACGACACATAATTCGTGGCGAGCACCTTCATTCTTCGTTCGTGTTTCCCATTGGGGTTATCGAGGTACCGTAACATCGTCTTTCTCCAATCATCTGGTTCTACTTCGACGGCACATACTTCCATGGGATCTCCTCGTTCTAGTAGGGATGGGAGCGACATTACCCTTGTACGTATTACGTGCGCGCGTTGGAGAGTTTGTTGATTGATCAAGGCGGGGTACGATCGTTGACCCGTGGTCGCAATTCCCACAATTCGACCTAGCTTGCCCCCCATGAGTTGTGCTCCGGAGGCGATCTGGGCGAGTTCGTCGGCGTCAGTATTGTGAATACGTGAAATGTGTTCAAATGTGATTCGTTCGAATGACTCGGCCAGGTAGGTGGCGACCATGTGATAGGGAGCTAAAGTACAACTCATGCAGCGAAACACGCCGTTCAGCTGGTTAATCACAAGTTCAGAATCGCCAAGGACGAGAATGCGGGGGGCCCGCAGATCGTGTAAAACATGGAGGCCGATAATGAGGGCTTCATACTCGGCCTGATTATTGGTGCAGCTGAAATCTAACTTGAGAGAAAAATACCATCGGCAGTGGTCCGGCGACTGAATTGCGATACCGACCCCGGCCGAGGTCGAAGTACTGGAACCATCAAAATGCATAGTCCAATGGTTATCGCGTGTGGTGACGAAACCGATGTCGACGTCGCCCCCCTCAAAACCATAAGGGGATGGGTGTTGTGCCAGGAAGTCGGCGAGGGCTTGTCCCTTGACGGCCTTTTGTGGTACATACTGAAGGCTGAACTCGGATAAGGCGAGTGTCCATTTCCCGATTCGGCCTTTGACCATAGGCCGAGTCAGCATGTATCGAATTACGTCGGTTTGGGCGATGACCTGCGTAACTGTGGGGAGCATGTAATGCCGAAGTTTGGATGCGGCAAAAAACAGCGCTAAGCAAAGTTTTTCGACAGGTGCATAATTAATCTCTGGGGAATTCAGGTTTCGGCTAAGGTAAAAGATAGCTTGTTCACGCCCGACATTATTATCTTGCGCGAGGAGGCAACCAATGGATTCCTCGGCTGCCGAAACGTATAACTTAAGGGGTTTGTTGCGACAAGGTGGAACGAGCACTGGTGGAGTGGAAAGGGCCACCTTGATCTGCGTAAACGCAGTTTGATGCTCTTCGCGCCATTCAAATCGGTCGGTCTCCTTCAGTTTAAGGAGCGTAGAGAATGCCTTCATTTTACCGGCCGAATTGGCGATGAAACGCCGGAGGAAATTTATCTGCCCGAGTAACGACTGGAGCTGTTTCTTTGTCGTCGGAGGTGGGGCGCTGATGATGGCGCGGGCTTTATTTTCATCGACCTCGATGCCACGATGGTGTACCAAAAATCCTAGGAAATTACCGGCCGAAACACCGAAAGCACACTTGGCCGGGTTCATCTTGAGGTTGTTTTTGCGCATGCGAAGGAACGCTTGCCTTAGGTCGTCCAGGTGTGTTTGACGACGTTTGGATTTTACGACCACATCATCGATATAAACTTCGACGATTGTACCGATTAAGTCGTGGAAGATCATATTCATGGCTCGTTGGTATGTGGCGCCGGCATTCTTGAGGCCGAAAGGCATGACTACCCATTCGTAAGTACCAAGTGCCCCCGGGCAACGGAAAGCCGTCTTGTGGACGTCAGCTTCGGCGATGAAAATCTGGTTGTAACCCGCATGACCGTCCATAAAAGATAGCAATTCATGATTAGCTGCGGCATCAATTAATAAATCTGAAATCGGCATCGTATATTCATCCTTGGGAGTAGCCAGATTTAGATTACGGAAATCGATGCAAATGCGAAGGGCACCGTTTTTCTTTAAAACGGGGACGATATTGGCCAACCATTCGACATACCGAGCGGTCCTAATAAACCCGGCTTTCAGAAGCCGAACTAATTCTTCCTTAATGCCGAGTTGTACTTCGTTTGAAAATCGACGAGGAGGTTGTCGAAAAGGCTTACACCCCTCCTTGATGCGTAGCTCATGTTCTACAAGGTTTCGGTCGAGGCCAGGCATTTCATGATAACTCCACGCAAAGCAATCTTTAAACTCATGGAGTAGCTTACGGAGTTCGACCTTCATGGACGGTGGGAGTAACGCACTAATAAATAATGTTCGAGGATCCTCGGCCGTGCCTACGTTAACTTCCTCTAACGGGTCCTTGACTTGAGGTCGATGGTCTTCGAGTTCGGCCGGCGCAGCCTGAACTTTATCGAACGATAGAACGGGGCCGTTATCTGCTTCGGCCAGAAATTCGATCAAATTGATGCCAGAATGTGGTTGCTTGGTAATGGCGTACCAATGGGCCAGCAAACGTTCCATTGTAGACGAAACCGCGGCCTGACGCCGTTCTTGCGTGGTGTGCTCAATCATCGGCACTGATGACCAAGTTCGCCAAGCCAAGTCTCGCCGAATCCTGTTGGACAGTCTCGGCGCCGACCTCAATCACTTTTTGTACCGAAATTCTCGTCGGCCGCCCATCCTCGTTAAGGCCTTGGAGGGTGATGTAGCCGACGTGATCATCATAATAGCGAGCCTGAATCATGTTGGTTTCAAATGGTTGGTTATCGGCTGGATGGACTACGACCGATTTGCCATCCCAAAAGATGAGGACTTGGTATAGTGAGGAAGGAATGCAACTGGTTTGGTGGATCCAGTCACGGCCAAGTAACGCGTTATAATCGGTCTTGGAATCAATGATAAAGAATGCCGTCATGTGTTGACGGCCGGCAATGCTAACTTCCAACGGGAGTACCCCTTTGGTCTGAGATTTGTCACCAACAAAGCTGCTCATAGTGATTCCTGATGGAATGAGTTCATTATCAGAACGACGTAAAGCCTTCATGACGGATATCGGCATAATGTTGACTGTGGCTCCACAGTCGACAAACACTTTAGAAATGGGAAATCCTTCGATGTGAGCCGTGACGTACAACGGCTTCAGGTGTTGGAGATTAACCGAGGGGGAGCGGGGAAATAGCTCGGCCAAAACGGCTTTAAGGTTGTCCCCGCTCTGGTTTTCTCTATCGTCGTCGTTTGCGACGAAGTCTACTTGTGTTGCTTCCTCGGCAACTACGTCCCCGTCCAAGAAACTTGACTGGTGGGTACTCGGTTGGAATTCAGCCGGTAGGACGTGGACCATACTGATCTCCATATGTTCGAGGACCGAAGGGCCCATGGGGTCATGGTCGTCGTCTTCCGGAGAACTATCCTCTGTAGCAGTCGTCGGAAAATCTTCGATCAAACTTTTGAGTTCCTCGGTAAAAGCCGGTATCCGAGACGTGGGAACCAAATCGAGTGCGGGTGAGCCATTTCCTTCGGCGATGTGTACTGCCGAAGATTTTCGTTGGTCCTTTGTTACACGGGCTCGTTCTTCATATGCAATACGGGCGTTTCTTGTGTCTAAATAGGTATCCAATCGTGCTATCCGTTTTTCCTCGTCGGCCGTGAGGCCGAAGAGCGATACAGCCGAGAAGACTTCGAAATGATATCGTAAGTGCTGAAGGTCTTCGAGCGAAAAGGGTAATTCGGCGGCGTCGATATCTGTATAAGGATCGACCTCAAAACCAAGGACCCGAGCCTCCCGGATATGTTGAAACCTAGCTTTAATGGCTGGATCAGAAGTTTTCTGGATAATTTGCTCGGCATCAGGGCAAGTTAGCGCCAAGTCGAGGGCTTCCTGACATGCCTTGGGGAGTCCGTACAAGTCATTTGCGGAGTACTTCTTATGAAATTCTCGCATGTATTCCATGGATGCACCGAGGAACGGAGGGTGTAAGTTGCGCCGTATTTTGATAAGCGGCTCGCGCGGTGGTAACGGAGAAAGTTTCCTTTCGGCCTCTTTTGTAAAGTACTCTAGACGAGCTCTCGTTTCCCCAGGCCGGAGAAGGATCTTAATACGTTTCTCAGCCTCCTCAATGGTGGTTTCGAAATCAGCCTCCGCTACTTTCTTCCCTTCGGCTAACTCGGTCATGATAGTCGGGGTTGGCCGTTCGCTACTATCTTCCACGGCCTGTTTTGGTTGCCATTGATTGGCCGGGCTGGCCTGCGCTCCTCGTCGCCGAGCCATGCAATCTATTCGTTGACGACGACGTTTTTGGGATTTGGACAGTGCCGTATACAAACCAGTCAGAGAATTGTAACTGTACCAGCGTTGATCCGATGTCCTTGGTGGTTTGAAAGTTTTGCGATTGGCCGGTGAGGCCGAACTATTAGCATTGCGCGAGTAATAATCCTCATTGTAGAAAGGTGCGTCGAAATCCAGACGCCGCCTGACCGAGGTCTGGTCTTTCGGCCGTACTTGTGGGCCGAGTCGATCAAACACTTGATGCCGTGGACTTAACCCTGTCGACGATGTTGTAGGGGCCGCAGGTGGTGTTGAAGATATCTTCCTTCCAGGCTCCACTGGTGTTTTACAATGGTCACATAACACCTTCGATCCATAAGTTCCGTCGGATTTTGACCTTGTCATCGGCTCATCGGCGGGTTGCGCCGATTGTTCCGTTGGTGGTGCATTTGAAAAGATATCAAGCTTTAGTCTTGTTTGACCATTTGGTCGACGGATATGCTGCACCGGGACATATTCGGCCTTCCCTTTGTTTTTGGGAAGGTGAGCATCCACCATACCAATCGTTGTTGAAGGGAAAGGATTAACGTCGACCGCCATCTTTTCCGGAAATTTCAACTTTCCTTTTTCAATCCAGCTTTGAATTGTGTCCCGGAACACAACACAATTATTGGTTGCATGCTTATTAGAATTATGATATTTGCAGTATATCTTTCCTTTTAATTCATCGGCCTTAGGGATAGTATGCCCCGGCCGAAGCTTGATGATTTTTGCTGCCAATAATTGATCGAAAATTGCGTCAGCTTTGGTGATATCAAAAGTGTATACTTTTGATGACTTAGCCGTTTCCTCGGCGGTCAAACGTGTTTTGGCGTCTTTGGTATTTACTTGTGCCAAAGCCTTGCAAACATAGGGTTTGTCTATTATTATCTCGGCTGCATCCACGCTAGCGTACTGAGGGTCTTCACTTTCGGCCGATGCATAGCTCACCGTGGGGTTCTTATACAACGTCCCCCGGGGTGGTGACTTTGATATCTTCTCTTCTCGGAGCAGATACTCATATTGTTCGACGTGTTGAGCAAGTTCGTACATATCTCGAATATTTGCCCCCAGAAACTTCTTTTTGTATTCCACGTCTAATCCGTTGAGGGCGATCCTGACGAATTCGACTTCGGGGAGTGGTACTCGGCACCAATTCCTGGCCGATTTAAACCTTGTTAGGTATTCCATTGGAGATTCATCAGATGCTTGAGCCATCCTGGCCAAGGAGGATACGGACATCTCCATCCCTGGCCGATAAAATTGTTCATGGAACTTTTCGACCAACTCTTCCCAACTCTGCACGGAGTTGGGTGGGAGATTAATGTACCAGGCGAAAGCTGAGCCTGTCAGTGAAAAGTTAAACAGTCGTAGTTTGTAAAAATCACTATTGACGTCCCCACACTGCGCTGTGAACCGAGCCACATGTTCTAGTGAGGATAATGATGATTCCCCGGCGAAGAGGCTGAAATCGGGGATCTTAAATCCTCGTGGGTATTCAAACCTTTCCACATAAGCCGGGTACGGGTGAATGAATTTTGGAAACTTCGGCCCTTTTTTTAGGGCCGAATCAATCATTCTCTGGACTTCGGTCACGTTTATGGAGGCGACTTCTTCTCCCTGGCTTGGTCCCTCGGCTCTATTCCCTGGTCCTCTTCTTTCTAAGGGGATTGGTTGTGGCCGAGCGGACCCTCTCTCGGCTGGTATGGGCACATTCGTCGGGAGCTGCCGCGGTTGGCCGACCTGGCCATCTTCGAAAGCTTTACTGACTAGTAGTTCAAGCATTCTGGTCTGTGTATCGCTATTACTACGTATTGCGTCCAGCAAATCATTCATCTTCTGACCAATCGACTGCTCGACCTGACGATATTGTTCATCCAGTCGTCTCCGAAGGAATGTCCTAGTTGGTGGATCGGAACCTTCTCCACCATCGTCATCACAATCTTCTACAATCCCTTCCATGAACATTCCAGCTGTTTGATTCGGGACTGTGGGGTTGTAAGGTTGTCCGCCGAGACAGACTTCACTCTCCCGGCGTGTTATACTAGTGGCCTCGGGCGGCGCAATTATGATCGGATTTTTTGTAGAATGCAAATCCTGCCCAAGGCCTTGCACTGGCAAGTCAGTTGTTGACTTTCCCATGGTTGTTTTCTGCTTCGTAGACCGTGTCTCAATGGTCATGAACTCCGAAGGTTTAGCACAATGGTCCCACCGGGCGTGCCAAAATGTTGATCCTAAAAATTACAAAACCTACGTGGCGCGCAGGCCGAGTAACTAATAAGCTAACTACGTCCTTCGGTCGAATGCGGGGCGTGCCAACTCGTCGGCCGAGCCTGGCCGAGGAGTAAAATCTGTTGATGTAGCTTTGAGCGCGTTGCGGACTTCTTTAACTTGCGATTGCGACCGAGGAAGGAACACTCTCGGTCTCTGGGTTCTACAGCCTGAAGACAAGGCTGCTACTTCTGCGGAGTTCACAAATCGTCCGAGCCCGATTCGGTCACTGTGATTATATTCGTGAGAGTATAAGCACGTCGAATCGAGACCAAGGTGTATGGGCACAGGTACTCGAACGTGATATATGTCTTGATGGTAAACGTAGTTCGGCCGTCGGAATGCCGAACCCTGAAACTCACCTGTGAGTATCCAATCATAAAACCACTCGGCAACCAGTACGCCGAGCAATGTAATTCGTAACACCTAACTATGCCGAGAAAGCTTAGTAAGGTGACCTCTGCCAACAAAGGTTCGAAAACCTTCCTCGACCGAGACTCCTTCATCCGACCCTTCTTTTCTCTGACTCTTGACTTCATCTACTTAACTCTCCCCATAATCTTCTCTCCCGTATTCGCGGGCCGACGATTTCCAATTCCAATTTTTTTTTTACCGACAACCCAGCTATCCAAGTCGTTCCCCACTTTTTTGTTTTTTTTTTGGTAAACCAAGTCGTTCCCCACTTGCACTTGCTCTCCCCCTTTCCTTCGTACATATTTGACTTCATAATATTTTCCTCATCTGAGTAACTTCCCACATATATATATATATATATATATATATATATATATATATATATATATAACCCTCTTCTCTCTTCCCATACACTCTTAATCTCAATCGTCACCCACCGCCATAAAAAAACCAAAACTCAAAAAACACCCACCAAACCCCCATAGATCATCGCCCAGAAATCAGGTTAGTCTCAATTTTATTCACTTTGAAAGAATAGTTGCCGGTGATCGAGTCTTTGTGTGTAGTTCTGCTCGGGTAATCGAGTCTTTGTGCGTAGTTCTGCTCGCCTGATCGTTTTATCGTGCGTAACAAAATCTATCTTTTTGTTTTTGGTACTTTAAGCAGTTGGATATTTCGTACTTTTGATGAAATACCCTAAAAGCTTGTGTTTTTGGACTGCAAATCTAGACCATGTCCAACATCCCCACTTCTCTCTCTGAAATCTGCTTAACCCTCTCTCGTCTCACCATGTCCGAGGCCGATCCGTGGCCATTTTCTTGAACCAAATCAATCTCTGACGAAAACCCATTCACTTCTCAACCCAAATTTCAAAACGCACAAGACAGATTTTCCTCCTTTTTCTCCCAAACAAATGGCGAAGTTCAGAGGATTCAAGCTCGGAAAGCGCCTTTGCCGGGTCAGCCGGTGGTTCTTCGTCCGTTGGACCCGAACCCGACCCGAATATGCCCGGCTCAACCCGGGTTCTCCCTCCTCGGCTTGCAGCTACAAACCCATGTCAAGGCTGCTCACCTACGATGCACAGACACGGCACATCGGCCGCGTATCGCGTGTCAGATACGCAAATGGACACGATACGCTTCTGGTACGGTCGGATACGCGTTGGATACGTATCTGGATCAACAGATACGGCGTTTGACAGATGGATACGGGTATCCGACGGTTTAGATACAGGTATCCGACTGTCTAGATACGGATATCTGCACCATGACGCAATCTGGTGGAAGGACACCTCGCAAAGAAGATGACGCAATTTGATGGAGGAAGGCGTCGCACGGAGACGACCCGATCTAGTGGAGGAGGCTTCGCAAAGAAGATGACTGCTAGGTCAATATGCCGTTTGTTTGTTTATGTAGTAAAAAAACGACACCACATTATTATTATTATTTTATTATTTTAGGGTTTAAATGAGACTAAAGCCCAAAACTACATAGCCCACCGAATTTACACCACTACCATCCTTTCTTTTTAAGAGTTTGAATAATATAAATTAAATTTTGAGTAATTATTTTTTTTATTGTTATTTAAAATATATATGTATTATATAAATTACCGTATCCATGCCGTATCGTGTCTTAGTTTTTAGAAATTTGATGTATCCCCGTGTCGTACCGTGTCGTATCCTCGTGTTCGTGTCCGTGTCCATTCATCGTAGCTGCTCACCTGGGGTCGGAAGCTGTCCGCTGGGGCTAAATCTTTGTGCTGCAGCAAGCCAGGGTCGGGTTACAAGCGGTTGGGTCAGAACCCGGTTGAGAAAAACAAGCCTGTACGGGTGCCGAAGGGACATCTAGCTGTATACGTGGGCCAAAAAGACGGCGACTTTGACCGAGTTTTGGTGCCCATCATTTACTTTAACCATCCCCTGTTCGGGCAGCTTCTGAGAGAGGCCGAGGAGGAGTACGGGTATGAGCACGACGGCGGGATCACCATACCCTGCCCGATGTCGGACTTTGAGAGCGTCAAGACCCGGATCGCCGCCGGGTCTGGTCACCGGAGGCTGATGTGGAAGCGCAGCGCCACTCTTTAGGTGCGATTAGTGAATAGCGATGATGGTGACGATAATATTCCACGATGGATAGTGATGTTTATTACGAATTTTTGTTGAGTTTTTAGTGATTTTTTTACTTCCCTTTTGTTGACTTTTTTAGTTTTTATATTTTTCGTAGATGTATATATTTATGAAAGGAATATAATATATGTATGATTTTTTTCACAAGTGGGTTGCTTTGTGTGGTTGAAAATGGTTATGATATGATAATGATAGTGATTATGTTGGTTTTTTTTTTTTTTATGTGGAACGCAACAAAGGGTGTTAAAAAGTGATTAGGATGGCAAGATTTTGACAGCTTTAATATTATGGTGGTGTTGGTGGTGGTGATGGTATTAATTAAAAACGTATGAAAGTGGGAGAGTGAGATGGTGATTGATATTAACCTCATTGGAAATGTGGTGCTTATGAGTAATTGATGAAGTTGAATACGTCTTAAATGGAACTATGTGATTGAAATTGTATAGAGCATGTGACGGGATATTTTACTTCTGATACAAGTGATATTCAAGTACAAGACTTGAGATGCACAAAATAAATGTTTTAAATTGCTTGAACTAGAACTTTCGTGTAATAAAATACAAATATTTACCTTTTATCTCATTTGCCATTTCGAGTATACAGACATAACATGTGAGAGGAGGGTGGATTAAATCACTTATGCTTGAGAACTTGTCATTCCACTTCCACATGTCACAAAGTTTTCTAGATTATGCAAATGTTGTCAACAAAGATATTAGTACCATAAGAGTATTACTCAGCCATGGAGGTGGGCATGGTGGAGAATCTGAAATTAGAATCAACTGATGGACGCAGTTTCCTAACATGCCGCCATGAGATTCCGCCGTGTCGTCCTAAATTAATAATGCGATGCTTTAGCTATCGTTTCTCCTAAAAAAAAAATACGATGCTTTATGAAAATTTATAACGCATGTCATCATGATACCGGCTCAGAAAGCCATTTGGCACAACAACTGGTGTAGATAAGTCATCTCTCGCATACACTGCCAAAGTTTTAAAGAGATGAGCCGAATTGTTCAATATTGATGTTGTCGATAACTTGACTACCTGTAGCCCAAAGAATGTAGAATTATATCCTTAAAAAGGGGCTGCCAAGCACTACATGCAGATCATGAAACAGTTGAATGCAGTCTAGCTATGTTGTACTGTATTCCACTTGCAACTTGTCTAAGAAGACATTCAGATGGGGCGTTTGCTGGAGGGATTTTATGGTGCGTGCATGCTTGGTCTTTGGGGAGTTCGTGGTGTAACTGAGTTAGCTCGAAAAAATGGCAGATTTGTGTCCTGTTTGGATATATTGAAAGGAGTGATGTTAAAGAGATTAAATTTGCAAATTAAATGATGTGTTAGCAATAAAAAATGAGCACATTTATCAATGTTTATGTAATAATCCACTCATCAACTTCAATATTATTTAGTTTACAAAATTTAGTGTCTCTAGCATTACTCTATTGAAAGTGAGCAGACTTTTCCATTTTGTTGGGTTGGGTGACAATTATTTCAATCTTTTAGAAGAATTATAATCTTAAACAAATGTCACTCATCTAATTTGATAATGATGACAATTAAAAATTGCATTATTAAATATATTTTTTTTGTCAAAAAGTAAATTTCATTACCGACAAAGAATATATACAAACAAAAATCCCAGATACACCAAATCTCAATCTTAAAAAGCTAAATCCTCTCTCTATTCTTCTTCGACCTGGGCCGAGAAGAATGGAGTCAGAGAAAACTATTTCGGTTTTAAGCTTTGGGTTTGACTACACCTCGTAATCAGGTTAGTTATCAGCTTATGTCCTGTGATCTAGTATTTAAAAATATGGATGTTGTTTGTGGCATAAGAAGTTTGGGTCTACTTACTAGTTGTACAGCTACTTGTGTATGAAGTGACTTTCTTAGTTGCTCAGTGTGATACTCTGGTGCTTGTAAGTTAGATATATAGTCTTTATATATATGTTTTACATTCAGTCTAATCCTGCATCCGTCATTGGTTTTAATAAGCTATTTTTGTAGGTCTTAGTTGAGAGTCTTGAGATTGTGAATGGTTTGAAGCTTTGGTAATACGCCTGATAAATTGCTTATTCTCAAAACTATGCTTGGCAGGGTGCTGAACCAAATGACAGAAAAATTGGGAAACTTGTGAATATGCTTTGAAGAACCCACTGCGAATTCCCTAACTAATGCTTTTGGTGAGCTTGATGAAGAGTTTAAAGTTCAAAGTCAATTCCACAATCTTTTCTAATTCATACTTTATTTTCCATTAACCAATGTTTAATTTTATTTTTCTAGCGCTAGTTATATAGATTTAATCTTTTCCAGATGTTAATTTTGGTTCGTAAATAAAATGGCACTAACCTCACATATGAAGACAACAATTTGTTGGTTTTCAAATTCTAACAATGACAGATGTTAATTGTGTTTTGTGAACTGTTTGAAATATCATTAAGCTCAAATATGAAGACAATATGTCTGTTTAAAATTTTGTTGTAATAGGAAAAATCATGTGCATGTCCAATTCTATACGTTTGCTTTAAGTGCATATTTATAAAAGAATCTCTCTCTCTCTCTCTCTCTCTCTCTCTCTCTATATATATATATATATATATATATTCCATCTCATGTGTTTCCATTTTTCTACCCACTAGCAAAGATGTTACAAGGATTAGCAAAACGAGCACTTTGGATCAGTGTGCTATGCATTTATAGAAAGCTGTTATCTTCGTGTAAGGAGCAAATATAAGTCTTAAGTAGGTTAATCTTGTAACAGAATTACGATTTCAGCAAGAGAAGCTTTTGTCCTTTAGCCCTTCGTTGACTCTAACTTTGCATTGTATTCGTTACCACTCATATGGGTTTCCCTGTGGTCCATTTTTCTATGAAGCAATTCAGTAATTATATTTGATGCTTACAGATCATAGAGAAGTTGATAGCAGATATGTTCTTAGTGCAAGTTGCAGAAGGGTTGCAGTGAATTTGTTGAGATTTTTGTATGGAAAATTATGATTGCAAACCCCTTGAAAATCTACTTTTCTCAGGTATTTATATGATCATATCTCGGTGTTGTCCTCAACTCTAATCACTTTAACAGTTGAACTTAAGTTAACGTTATTCTTATGAAATTTGTGGGTTTGATTTTGGGTGCAGGCTACATCTGATAATTGATAAGTCAATATTATATTATATATTTCACCCTATTCTTAGTGTAATTTGATAATTATTCTGGTAGAATTTTGATACTTTGCTTTATATTTTCAATATAGGACATTCAACTTCCTCTAGAGCAAAACATGATCTAATGGACGAATCGTGTGTCTCTTGGCTTGTTCGTGTCAAAATTTTGGATTTTTCTACCAAGCGGTTATTTTTTGGTGATTAAATAAAAGAGCAGTGCGCGTTGCTGGAAATTGACATTTCTGGGCTTAAACTGCGTTTTTGGAGCCTAAGATGACCTCAGATGGGTTCGTGGCCGTCTGGAGAAGTGTTCAGAATAGTCTAGGCTTTAAATCTAGCTATTTTGGGACAGTTTTGAAGCTAATATGGGTCCAAAACGTGGCTATGCAGAATTTTGGGCGAATTTACCAAGTCAATTTAGGATTATGTTTCCTATTTTATTTTAATTTATTTAGTTACCTAGCCTCATTCTAAGACCTTTTATTAGGAGGGTTTTAATGAGGGTAGTATAAATAAGCCTTTTGGCAGACCTAGGGTTTTGGGAGAGGAGAGAACGCATGCAAATTTTGGAGAGAATATTTGGGGCAAAGCTTAGAGGTTTAAAGACTTATATTTTCAAGGTGTTTTCATTCTTTTTCTATTTCAATAAAGACTATGATTTTTAGTATGAAAATGCGTAACTAATTTTCTTTTGCTAGGGTAAGGCCATGATCCTTAGCAAGAATATGTAGTCTCTTTTTAATTTGCTTATGAATTTATGCATGCAAGTTTTGGATTGTTAATCACTGTGCTTTAAATTATCCATTTGTCTTATTTGATACAATTTTGGCGGAGGGTTGTCCTTAAAATTGACTAAGGCTTCTTGTTGTTAATGTGTAACCTCTTAGGATGGACGACACGTTTTAAAGGTTATATGATTTTTCAAAATGTTTTCATAAAACTTAATGAGTCTTGCATGTTCACATTCAATCTAGACACCACAGACGGGTTGCATGTTAGATTTAGGTTCTATGTTGGAGGTTCCAAATAGGATATACTCTAGGAAAACCTAACCTTCAAAATATGTATGTATGGTTCGTAAGTAATTTAGAAGAGCTATATAGGACTGTTAGGGTGACGGCGGAACCCTAGTACTTTCTCACTTTGAATTCTAAAAATTGTTTCCTTTATCTTTCTTTAAAGTTGTGGTTTTTAAGTAATCTTTTTAATTAAATTTGTTTTTCTTAATTTAGGTCATTAAATCACCTCTTTCAAAAGAAAAACTTTGTTTTAATTAATTAGTTGAGAATTGATTTCGCTTTGATCTCTTTAAATTAATCCATGTGGAGAATGACCTTACTTGAGCTAATTATACTACAATAACCTTGTTTCTCTTGCAAGTATTTTAGGTGTTTTTAACCCTTTTGCACAGGTGATAAAAATCCTATCAAGAAATTGGCGCCGCTGCCAGGAATTGATTTTAAATAGACTTTTGTCTATCATATTCTCAATTAATTATTCCCATATATATAAAAAAAAAATTCATTTTTTTTATTCTCTGCAAATTGTGCATGGTTTGTACCAGATCACAAAAACAACAAATTGCAGATTTTGATCCATAACCTGAATGAACAGCTAGATAGAGACTTAGAGAGTAGAATTTGCAGTGGGAACCTTCACTGCAGGGAACAATTTTGCATAATCTGTTTACGGGGGTTTTGGACAGCAAGGGAGCTATGGCATTTGTTATACCAACAGCAGGACAACCACTGAGGGAATCCCTAACAGCTCATGCCACAGAGGTGCCAAGCTGCATTACTTATACTGAAGTTGAAGATGGGTCTACGTTTGAGATAAAGCATCATATGTTAGAGATTTTACCTTCATTTCATGGTTTATCAATAGATGATCCTAACATGCATCTAACTGAATTTCTAATGGGATGCAAAAACATTTTGGTGAGAGGATTTTCAGCATAATCTATCAAACTCAGACTTTTTCCGTACACTTTGAAGGATGGTGCAAGGAGATGGTTATTCACACTTCCATCTGGAAGCATTACTTCGTGGAACCAACTCAGCGCTGCATTTTTAAGCAAATACTACATAGCTTCAAGAACACTTGATATGAGTACTCAAATTTTAACATTTGCTCAGAAACCTAATGAAGCAATTCATGAAGCATGGGAACGTTACAAGGATCTGCTCAGGAAATGTCCACATTCAGGCATTAATGGTGACACTCAAATGAATTTATTTTACAGAGGGCTGAATTTGACTACTAAGCCTCTTGTTAATGCTTATTGTGGAGGAACGTATTCAGAAAAAAATGCACTGTAAGCGTATCAATTGTTTGAGAACATGGCGACAGAATCTCAACAATGGGCAGTTGATATACCTCAAACCAGGGCTGTTTTTGAGATGTCCAGTGGGTCACCGCATGTATCTGGAAAGATAGAAAAGATGGAAAAGAAGTCAAAAAATTTTGATGCAAAATTTGACATGCTTTTACAAAGAATGGCAGCACCTGTCCGGCAGCTTACTTCAGCCGCACATACCATTTGTGGCATCACAACACATGATTTTATGGGTTGCCCACATAGGGACGCATACCCAGAGCATGTTACAGAGCAGATTAACGCATTCAATAATTATCAAAGGCCTAGAAATGATCCATACTCAAATTTTTACAACCCCGGGTGGAGAGATCACCCAAATTTCAAGTGGAATATAGATCAACAGGTTAAACCATAGTTTCAACAACAAATACAGCAACCTGATGCTCAAGCTAAACCTTCTTGGGAAGTCGCAATTGAAAAATAGGCAGATCATACTAAGGCAAGTTTTGATGTAACAAAATAAGAAATTCAGGAAACCAACCAAAACATTTAGAACATACAAGCAACAATGAAAGATCTACAGTAGCAAATGGGGCAGCTTTCACTCCAGTTTTCGGGCAGAGAACCAGGAAAATTTCCCAGCCAAACTATCTCGAATCCACGTGGAAATACAAATTGTAATGCTGTCAGAATATTGCGTTGTGGTAAAAGTTATGACAAACGTGATGCAGAAAATAAAGAAAACAGTGCTGGAGCTTCACGGGCAACACCTGTGCAGTCACAAACAAGTTCTGAAATTTCTACAGAATCTGCCCAACCACTGGACAGATCCAAAAATACTACAATACCTGCTGCAGAAAATGTAGAAAAGTCGGAACGTGTTTACGTTCCACTTATGCCATATCCCGAAAGATTGAAGCCACATGCAAAAGAGCAATAATTAACAGATTTCATGAAGACATTGGCTAAAGTTCATATTAATCTACCATTAATTGATGCAGTCAAGAACATTCCCTTATATGCCAAGTTTTTGAAAGATGCATGCACAAAGAAAAAGAAGCTTGTGGACTTCGAAAAAGTGATTCTCACAAAGCAGTGCAGTGCAGTTCTATTACAAAAGCTGCCACCAAAGAAAAAAGATCCAGAGAGTTTTACAATTTCACGCACAATTGGAAATTCTAAGTTTAAATGTGCTTTAATTGATTTGGGTGCTAGTATTAATTTACCGCATTTTTCTGTTTTTCAGCAGCTGGGACAAGGAGAAATCAAATCAACATCAATTATTTTACAGTTAGCGGATCGTTCAGTTGCTTATCCTAGGGGTATTATTGAAGATCTTATTATCAAAGTGGATAATCTCTACCTTCTAGCAGATTTTGTGGTTTTGGATATGGATGAAGATATGCAAACACCAATTATTTTGGGGTGCCCATTCATGGCAATTGCTAGAACTTTGATAGATGTGAAAGTTGACACATTGATGCTTAGAGTAGAAGAACAATCTGTTGTGTTTAATTTATTTGAAGCAACTAAGAGGCCTAGTGATATGCAAGATTGTATGAGAGTTGACGTGTTAGAAGGCATCATGTATGTAGATATTATGCCCAGTTTGACAGCAGATCCACTGTTAAAAGTTTTACATGGTTTTGAAGACACAAAAACTGAAGATGAAGAGGCTTTTGAGTATGTTACAGCTTTGGAAAGTGTTCCTTTACACCAGCTAAAGTGGATGCACGTTTTTGAGAGTTTGGGAGAACCAAAAACACCATTACAGCCACCTAAGCTAGAATTGAAGCCATTACCAGAACACTTAAAATATGTTTATTTGGGTGCTAATTCTTCGCTGCCAGTTATTGTTTTTGCAGATTTATCTCCAATTGAGGAAGACAAATTGTTGTGTATTTTGAGAAATTTTCAAGATGCCATTGGGTGGACAATTGCAAATATTAAGGGGATCAACCCAACACTCTGTATGCACAGAATTTTGATGGAGAAGGGTGTGAAACCCACCATTGATGCTCAACGCCGATTGAATCCAATCACGAAGGAAGTTGTTTGAAATGAGGTTATGAAACTTTTGGATACTGGAATGATTTATCCAATTTTAGATAGTAAATGGGTAGGTCCTACTCAAGTGGTACTCCTAAATGCACTGGAATTATAGTTGTGCAAAATGACAATAATGAGCTTGTGCCTACACGTTTAACTACTAGGTGGCGAATGTGCATTGACTACAGGAAGATCAATACAGGTACTAGAAATGATCACTTTCCGTTACTCCTTACTGATCAAATGTTGGAAAGATTGGCTGGTCGGGCTTTCTATTGTTTTTTAGATGGGTATTCAGGCTACAATCAAATTCCAATTGCACCAAAGGATCAGGAAAAAACCACATTCACCTGCTCTTTTGGTACATTTGCTTTCAGAAGAATGCCTTTCGGATTATGCAATGCACCTGCAACATTCCAACACTGCATGATGAGCATATTCTCAGGTTTGGTTGAATGAGCTGTTGAAGTATTTATGGATGATTTTTTTGTTTTTGGGGATTCGTTTGATCATTGTTTGCAGAATTTATTTTTGGTTCTTGAGCGTTGCAAAGAAACTAATCTAGTATTGAATTGGGAGAAGTGTCATTTTATGGTTAAACAATGCATTGTTTTAGGGCACTTGGTATCTAGCAAGGGTATTGAGGTTGATAAAGCTAAGATTGATGTTATTGCTGAGTTGCCCCTTCCTACTACTGTGAAGAGCATTCGTTCGTTTCTTGGACATGCTGGGTTTTACAAACGGTTTATCAAGGATTTCTCCAAGATTAGACGACCTTTGTGTAACTTATTGGCTAAGGATGCACAATTTGTTTTTGGTGATGCATGCTTGGAGGCTTTCAACAAGTTGAAAACACTCCTAACTTCAACACCGATTATTGCAGCTCCGGACTGGAACTTACCGTTTGAAGTAATGTGTGATGCATCAAATTATGCAGTTGGGGCAGTTCTTGGACAACGAAAAGACAAGATTCCTCAAGTAATGTATTATGCTAGCAGAACTCTCAATGATGCATAGTTGAACTATGCAACCACTGAGAAAGAATTGTTGGTAGTTGTTTTTGCATTAGAGAAATTTCGTTCTTATTTAATTGGGGCTAAGGTAATTGTCTACACAGATCATGCTGCCTTGAAGTATTTATTATCTAAAAAGGATGCTAAACCTCGACTTATTCGGTGGATTCTTTTACTTCAAGATTTTGATTTGGAAATTAGGGACAAAAAAGGCAGTGAAAATGTGGTGGCTGATCATTTATCAAGATTAATAAATTCTGCTACTGCAGAATAAGACACATTGCCTCTCAATGAAAATTTTCCTGATGAACAATTGTTGGCTGTCCAACACAAAACACCATGGTTTGCAAATTTGGTTAATTATTTGGCCAGGGGAGTTATTCATCTAGATTTTAGTTATTAGCAGAAAAAGAAATTTTTGGCAGATGCAAAATTTTATTTTTGGGATGAGCCGGATCTATACAAATATTGTCCAGATTAGATTATTTACAGATGTATTCCAGAAGAGGAACAAGACAGTGTTTTAAAGTTTTCATATCATTATGCTTATGGTGGCCATTTTGGGCCTAAAAGGACAGCGGCTAAAATTCTACAAAGTGGACTGTTTTGGCCTTCTCTTTTCAAGGATGCTAATAATTGGTGTAAATCTTGTGATCGTTATCAGAGAGTGGGAAATTAGTCCAAACAGAATGAGATGTCACAACATGGTATTTTAGTTGTTGAATTATTCGATGTTTGGGGTATTGATTTTATAGGACCATTCCTATCTTCACATGGCAATCAATATATTTTGGTGGGGGTTGAGTATGTTTCTAAGTGGGTCGAGGCGATTGCAGCACCAACTAATCAGGAATCAGTGGTTCTGAAATTCCTCCAAGGGATCCTATTTCTACGGTTTGGCATCCCGCGAGTTATACTTAGTGATGGGGGAAAGCATTTTATTAATAAACAGTTTGCTGCATTACTTGCAAAATATGGGATAACTCATCATGTTGCCACTCCTTACCATCCACAAACATCAGGGCAGGTTGATGTTTTAAACAGGGAAATAAAGCGTATTTTGGAGAAAACAGTTGGCTCCACTTGTAAAGACTAGAGTTTGAATTTAAACGATGCACTTTGGGCCTACAGAACAGTTTTTAAAACACCAATTGGGATGTCCCCGTTTTGGCTTGTGTATGGCAAGGCTTGTCATTTACCTATGGAGCTAGAGCATAAAGCGTTTTGGGCTATCAAGGAGTTAAATTTTGCTTACGATTCAGTAGGGGAAAAACGTAAGCTGCAACTCAATAAGCTTGATGAAATTCGCCATGAAGCTTATGAAAATGCACGCATATACAAAGACAAAACAAAGGCATTCCATGACAAACAAATTCTCAGGACAGATTTCCAGCCAGGGCAGAAAGTGTTGTTATTCAGTTCCAGATTAAAGTTATTTCCAGGGAAATTGAAATCTTGATGGAATGGGCCCTACTTGGTTACTATTCTCATGGAGCAGTTGACATTACAAGCGAGATTAATGGCAACACATTTAAGGTGAATGGTCACAGGCTGAAACCATACTTGGAGTCACCATTCGACAGTGCAGCCGAGTCTATGACTCTGAAGGATCCAACAATTTAATCACAGGGCTTCTGTTCAGTCTAGCTACAGACTTTAAATAAAGCTCTTATTGAGAAGCAACCCAATTTTCTAACTTTTTCATTACTTTTTGTCTGTTTTATTTCATTATTTTCCGTCTAGCTGTATTTAAATTCCTAGGCTGTCATTTAGTGTCACCAATCATCTAAAAATAAAAAAACATTCGGAAAAAAAAAAAAAATCGAAAAAAATAAGTTACAATTTTACTCGTTTAATTTTTAGTTTACAGTCAGTATTTTCTATAATCTATCTCTGATTTCATAACGTGGGTTTTTGCAGACAGCAAACAAAGCTAACAAGAATGTATACACAGAGAGATTATTTTAGGCTGGAATCATGCACCCAACAGCAAGTCTACATTACCATCAACCACATTCCTAGACTATGCTGACATATAATGCAGAAGTTACAAAGCTCTTGCAGAATCACTGGTCTAGCCACAAAAAGATAGAACATTATACCTCCGTTTTGCTATGCGGCCATTCTTCAATGCAAGCCTTAGACGCCAATGAGCTGCTTTTGTGGACCTCCAGTGTTCTTGAAACAAAACAAATCAAGTTGATAAGTATTGAGGAGCTTCATTATTTTTATGCAGATCTACACCTTTTAGTTTCAAAGATGCCATGTATGCCATTATTGAAGTTTGGGGGTCGGGTCTTTATCCGTCTTCCGCAAGGTTAAAGTTCAAAGAGTCCATATATGTTCAGGGGTGGATCCAGGTTTTCATTCACTATTAGTACGGGAAAAGGCGTGTTCCAAGTTCAACATTCTCATTCCCATATAGTTCCCAGTTATTCCTTATATTTTAGTTTGGGGGTGATCAGGTTTTTGTTAAGTTTTTATCATGGGCAGAAGGTGTTCAAAGTCCGACATCATCATCCACATCCAGATCACCATTTTATTTCTTTTTGCGTTACAAGTCCCGGTTCTCGGTGTTTGAAATATCACAGAATATCACACGAAAGATGCTTTGCAGCCATACATGCTGAGTAACATAAGAACCGAGGGATGAGTTTTCTACCTGTTGCAGTTCCAGGAGTTTGCCTGTTAATTTTGCCATTTTGAACCACTGACTCTGCAGCTTGGGTGTTCTTTTCTCTCGGATATCAACTGGATCCAAGCTATCGACACACAGAGCCAGAAATTTGAGATATGAACTGACATTGCACCTTATCTTTGCGGTACGTAGTAAGAACATTTCAAAACACGCGTTTGTACCTTTTGCATGATCGGATCAGTGCGGTCCGAGAGGATTCTTTTATTTTTCTCCCTATAGCCGACAGATCCGTGAGCATCTTACACACATTTTACCTCCGACTGTCATCATCCATGCAAACCAGCAGATCCTCAACATGCAGGCATAGCACAGTCACATGCGAGTATGAATTGTTAGCTTTGGTTTTCGATCCGTGTTATTTGTGTCTGGCTTGGCTGTTTTTCGTCAAATCTGGGGTCTTTATCCTTTCTTCCGTTGTTATGCCATCATCCAAGCCTTCGAAATCTGCTGTGTGCATAAATAAGAACACGGATGGATGTTATATTTTTTTTCGCCCTTTGGTCAGTCACATCACAGAAAAATGTTACTTAGAATCTAGAATCAAAACCAAAGTGTAGGGGAGACTGAGTTTCTACTTGCTGATGGATAAGTTTTGGATCATTAGCTATGGATCTATGAAGATTGGGTGTTGGTGCCTCACTTTTGTTGTGGATCCGAAAGTCCTCGCAGAGAAAACAGTTGCACGTGTTAGTTCTTTACTTTTCCCATGCAAATAAGCTCAATGGAACGCAATGGCAGCAAGGAAAGAGTTTTACCTTTGAGATTTCGGGTTTTGTTACCGCAACATTGATGTTGCAATGAAGTTGGAGGAGTGGGTAGTGTTTTCCAGTGTAGAGAAATGAGAACCATTTTAAAGAAAAGATGGCTGAGAGAAATGTGAGACCTCTCAGTTTCTATAGAGCAAAAGGCTTAGGATTCCTCAATATAATTAGAAATGAGAGAGACGAGACTCTTTTGAAATGACGAGCTCTGAGCTCTAGGATCGGCTCTCGGCTCGAGGTTCCAAGTGCAGACATGGGATAAAGGAATCCAAAGTTTTTCACAAGCCTGTGCGCGTGTGAGGTATACGAATGCATTCCGTGTGTCTCCATTTCTTTTGTTTTCTTCTTGGACCTTTGCGTTTGAGGATTGGGTTCAAACCCAAACGTTTTTCAATGGGCCCCTTTATCATCTTCCCTCTGCCCAACGCTTATCCTGCACCATGGTTTCAAAATTCCAACCTAAGATGCTAAGTCAGCCTATATAGCGCCAGTTCTAGGTCACGGGTTCGACTCCAGGTGTGTCCACTTCTTTTTTTATTTTATTTTATTTCTTTTGTAGTGTATCATTTTATTGGTTGCTTGTCTTTTGTTTTATTTTTCGTGTGTCTATTTCTAGTTATTTGAGGAGGTTATTTATTTTTATTTTGTTGTGTTAGTTTTTTTTTCTTCCCGTTTTTCTTCTATTTTCCACACTTTGAGGACAATGTGTGATTTAAGTTTGGGGGTGGGAATTAGAATTTCTAGGTTTTTAATTTTTGAGACAATAAAAAAAAATTCACTCTTTTTAAGTTAATATCCATAGATTATTTTAACTGTTAGAACAAATGGACGTGGTAAAGGTTAATCCCATAGTAGAGTTTTTTCTATTTATCATTGCTTAGACACTAATTCATGAGTTATACTTTGACAATTTGCACATTCACATCGACATGGTTTGTGGGGAGTGAGATTGAAACACTTACTTTTAGTCTAAGTTTAATTTTTGTTCTAAGTAAAGTTAGTTATTGTTATGAATAAAGTAATAATTGTTCCACCCGAGGCTTTGCCTAGTAACTGGGCCAGTCCTGCCTAATAAGCAGTGATTCTCGCGTCAAACGGTAAAGTTTTGGCATGGGGCAGGGTGGTTAGTTGGTTTCGTAGCCTTTTCACCTCGAGTTAATAAGTCCTTGGGGGTGTTCTACACCTAGTGCGCTAAAGCTTTTGTGGTTTGGGAGTCATTGACCTAAAGCTCGCTACATGGGTTAGATCGAAAGCTTAAATGAACTGACATTGCATGACCACTACTGTTACTTAAAAAAAAAAAAAAATAGCCATCTTTAAAGTTAGTATGAGTGAAATAAAGAAGGACGAAAGGTAGAGGTTTAGTCGAGTCTCCTTAGCCATGTTGGTTCACTTTTCACCAAAGGAAGTTTATGAATTCTTTCCTAATTGATTCTAAATGGCTTAAACTTTGTGGTGGGATTAGCTGAATCTTTTGAAAAGATGTTCTGATTTTTAACGTTTTCTATGGATTGCAACTTTGAAGGTGAAAATCTTTGTCATTTAGTTTTAGTTAAGTTCTAGTTTGTTAGCTTTTATTTTTGTTTCCTAGTTTAATTTTGCTTGAGAACAAGTAAAAAGCTAAGTTTGGGGGGTATTTTGATGAGTCAATATTATATTATATATTTCACCCTATTCTTAGTATAATTTGATAATTATTCGGGTAGAATTTTGATACTTTGCTTTATATTTTCAATATAGGACATTCAACTTCCTCTGGAGCAAAATATGATCAAACAGACAAATTTTGGAGTGATTCAAATTGAAAGACATTCGTGTCAAAATTTGGGATTTTTCTACCAAGCGGTTATTTTCTGGCGATTAAATAAAGGAGCAGTGCACGTTGCTGGAAAGTGACGTTTCTGGGCTTAAATTGCATTTTTGGAGCCCAAGATGAGCTCAGATGGGTTTGTCGCCGTCTGGAGAAGTGTTCAGAATAGTCCAGGCTTTAGATCCAACTATTTTGGGCCAGTTTTTGGAGCTGATATGGGTCCAAAACGTGGCTGTGCAAAATTTTGGGCAAATTTACCAAGTCAATTTAGGATTATGTTTCCTATTTTATTTTAATTTATTTAGTTACCTAGTCTCATTCTAAGACCTTTTATTAGGAGGGTTTTAATGAGGGTAGTATAAATAAGCCTTTTGGCAGACCTAGGGTTTTGGGAGAGGAGAGAATGCATGCAATTTTTGGAGAGAACATTTGGGGCAAAGCTTAGAGGTTTAAAGACTTATATTTTCAAGGTGTTTTCATTGTTTTTCTATTTCAATAAAGACTATGATTTTTAGTATGAAAATGCGTAACTAATTTTCTTTTGCTAGGGTGAGGCCATGATCCTTAGCAAGAATATGTAGTCTCTTTTTAATTTGCTTATGAATTTATGCATGCAAGTTTTGGATTGTTAATCAATGTGCTTTAAACTATTTATTTGTCTTAGTGATTTGTGACCATTAGGATATTTAGAAAAGTTATTTGATGCAATTTTGGCGGAGGGTTGTCCCTAAAATTGACCAAGGCTTCTTGTAGTTAATATGTGTAACCTCTTAGGATGGACGATACGTTTTAAGGGTTATATGGTTTTTCAAAAGGTTTTCATAAAACTTAATGAGTCTTGCATGTTCACATTCGATTGGGACACCACGGACGGGTTGCATGTTAGATATACGTTCTATGTTGGAGGTTCCAAGTAGGATATACTCTAGGAAAACCTAACCTTCAAAATATGCATGTATCGTTCGTAAGTAATTTAGAAGAGCTACATAGGATTGTTAGGGTGACGGCGGAACCCTAGTACTTTCTCACTTTGAATTCTAAAAATTGTTTCCTTTATCTTTCTTTAAAGTTGTGGTTTTTAAGTAATCTTTTTAATTAACTTTGTTTTTCTTAATTTAGGTCATTAAATCACCTCTTTCAAAAGAAAAACTTTGTTTTTATTAATTAGTTGAGAATTGATTTCGCTTTGATCTCTTTAAATTAATCCTTGTGGAGAACGACTTTGCTTGAACCAATTATACTACAATAACCTTGTTTCTCTTGCAAGTATTTTAGGTGTTTTTAACCCTTTTTCACAGGTGATAAAAATCCTATCAATGATTAGATTCAACTTATTGAAATGATTAAGCTCTTGGAAACAAAGGGTTCAAAGACTTTTTAAAGTTTGGTTCCAACATTTGTACAAAATTGTATAAAATATCAGTTATGCAAATTTATAGTTGTATTTTTATATTTTAATGATATTACAATTTGTTTTCTCATCAAAAACAGAAAAAGAAATATGATACCCCAATTTGGGTGCCCACACAGGGCATCTTTTTTTTTTTTTTTTTTTTAAACACAATTTGCAACTTTGACACCAATGTGAATTAGGGTGGCACTGTTTGCAGATGACACCAATATAATAAAGGTCTCCATTATAACAATAGAGTCTTTTACATAGGACATGTTCTTTAATTTAGTGGCTGCTTGGTGGCAATTGAGGTTTGCCACTAATGTCAGTGCCCACTCTTTATAATAAACACTAATGAAAAGGGTGTCCTCTAGCCAAAATTCTACTAGTGATTATAACTTGATAAAGGTGTGTGATTTGTAATATGAAGGTGTTCATACATCATTTTAACTACTTGAAAAACCACTATTTGGTAAATCCTTAAATTATATGGCTAAAGATGCGGTTAAAATAACTTCTGATGCCCTCTCCAACAAAATTGTGACATAATTGATGCGGAATTAACCACAAACTAAAACATGAAAATAACCTCAAAACCCAACAAACGATTATCTTAGTTAAAAACGGAATACAAAATGTGAGATGAGAGGACACAAAACAAAGAGAGATCAAGAAAGCTCAAAAAATTTGATCAAACGATGACTGCATTGGAAAGATCATCCATGTCATTTAGGAGGCAAGGCTCCTTTGGCCGCATTTGGGAGGATAGGCTTTCGGTGTTCATCGAAAACCTTCTCCGGCCACATGAGTGACTTCGAACACCACCCAAATTTCGACAAGAAATTTCAGGAAAGGGAGTTCGTCGATCATCCACATTACCCACATGCCGCTGCTTCATCTAATTCTAAGCAAGAAGTGAAGGTGGTTCATAGGTGTTTTCTTTCTTCCTTCTTTGGACGATGCATGGGATCCCCTACTGCAGCCTAAGCTAGATAACATCTTAATTAGTTTTAATAGGTATATTATTCCAATGTTCATCGTTAATTTACAAAAGTTCTATTTCCTACTTAAACTTTTAATCCGATTATATGTTTTTGTCAGTTTTGTGATTATTCTCATATTGTATACATGCTATTATTATATAATGAAATTTCCAATGTTTTATTTTGTACTCATTCTTGGATATCCCAAGCATATATTCTCATTACTGGAAATTGCTAATATTTTGAGATAATTTGAAAACGAAAGAGAACCAACATGAATTTTCGTATTGACATGGATTTCACAACGATGAGAGATGAAAAAAAGAAAGGGAACCGACATAGATTTTTGTATCAATATTCATAGACGACGTCAATCTGTTGATACATAAAATTGGGTCGATTTTGGACCAACTTAGATCCAACCGTCAATCTCACAAAGACAAGAACACATAAGATATATCATAATTCACCCCAAGTGGAGGCTACATCCACATGGATGTAGATCTGATTACACCATATACTTGTGGGTTGTAATTTACATAGAGGCTTGTTGTCAATGTGTCTCGAGCTTTCCCTGATGATGGTTGTGGATGCAAATTTCCGCCTTCTTCTCATTTGACGAAAATACACTTGCAAAATAATAACACCTAAGATCAAGGCCAAGAGCCTTACGCGCCCACGATGAATTTGGGGGGGGGGGTGCTTTGGCCGAAGAATCTTTGATGCCAAAGTTAGAATTTGAGAGAGAAAGTGTTTAGAGAATTTTTTGGGAGAGAATGAACTTGCATTTTGGTGTGAAGATGGGGCAATTTATAGGGGTGTGGCGGGCCCTATTTGGAGAAATAGGGACCGACCACTTATGGTGGTATTTTGAATATAATTGCAAGATATTATGTCAAATAATATCTTGCAATTAATTTGGTAATTAATCCCAATTTGAAAAGAATAATTGGGATTTACTTTGTGGGTGAGGATTGGATGAGGAAAGATGAGAGGGTTTTGAATAAATACCATTTTGATCACCTTTGACTCTTCCTTGATTGAGCTGTTATTGTCCCTTGCATGCGCGTGAGAATCCCGATGTGACTCCAGGGTAATTTTGTCCTTTTCACCCTAAAGTACACATGTCGCCTCCATAATTTGCTTGATTATTTTTGGCTCCACAATGATCATATTGTGTATGCTTGTGGGAAGTTTGTTACATTTATTGTTTTCGTCATCTGTCAACTCTTTGCTCTACCTCTTGATCACATAATGTCTATGACGACTTTGTCATTACTTATGCTGACATTACTTAGTCTGAATATTTCATAGTTGCATATAGGGATCCATTTATCACTTTTGTTGATAATATACCTTGTCCTCCACCTTTCATCCTGCAACTCAATCTTTAAAAATGGCTATTTTTTAGACCATGTTGGCTCACATGTCTTTTGAGTTGCCAGTTATCAAGCCATCTATTACCCTCCTTGGGCCATCAGACCTTTCTCATCTCATCGACGAGGGCTTGCAGGCCATGTATGGTTCCAAAGGTAAACCATCATGGCTATTGATCCTAAGTTTTAGGAGAAAGACGACGAAGATGATGATTAGACAATGTGTTGCTGCTGCTGTTGTTTAGGTTAAGGGTGTTGACATGAGCCCTAGTTTGATTAGGAATATAATTCTTATTATTGTATTTCCTAGTTTGGTTAGGAATCATTAATTATTATTTGTATTACAAGAGATGTGATTGATTATATATTACCTCAAAGAGGGGGAAGAATAATACAAAGAAACAGATCGAAACCCTAAAACTAGTTTTATCATGGTATCAGAGCTAAGGAACGGATTCGTACTGCCACGTGATGGGTGAGTCCCCTTGGCCCCGCAATATGATGGTGGATCCCTTGGCTTCATGTGATTACTGATGTGTGGATCTCCACGTGTAACCCACAAAAATAGGGTCTCACATACGGGGGCGTATTGAATCCCACATCGGCTTGAGGGGAAGGAGAAAAACAATTTAAATAGAATTATCCCACTCTAACTAACACAGAAACTTTTTGTGGTAAAACCCCACACTTGACGGATTGTGCAGGTGGTAATGACCAAGTTGGGGACAATATCAGTGTTGTTGGAAGTAGGCCTTCAGCCAGTCTGTCTGATAATTCTACAAGGTGTTGGTCCCAAGTATTATTGGGGGAGTTTACTTGTCTTATGAGAGCACTATTTTTGGAGGAGTGTAGTAATTCTAATGAGAGCCCATCTTACAAGGGAGTGTAATATTTTGATGAGAGCACCTCTTAGAATTGCAAGTCTCATGGAACATAAATCATTCTTAAGACACAACTTTGGGTATAGAACAAAACTTCCTGTTCTTCAAGCACAATCTCCTCATCACAAAAGGTTCCATCTTGAATTGAGCAACAAAAGCAATGGCTGAAGATTCATCAAGTGACAGGTTATAACTCTGAGAATCGTCACTTTTAGTTTCACTCCAGATAGCCTTCATAGCTTTGTCATTTCAGTTGTCAGTTAAAGATGATTCATTTCTGACAGGTGTCGATCTCTCTTGTTTCTTATTGAAATTAAGACTTATTCCCTTGTGATCTAAATTTTGAATCTCTTGATATGCTCAATATGTTCACGCTTCTTTTGTTTTTTTGTTTTTGCCCTTATCCTTGAGAATCCTTTTGAATTGTTTGACAATTAAGGCCAAGTTTTCCTTTGGAGTTAAGTCCTTTAGCACTATTAATCGCAAATGACTCATCATGGTTATCAAGAAGTATTTCTAACTTCTTGCTACGAGCAGCATAGTTGATTCCATCAAAGAAGGGAGGTGAGTAACAAGATCTAACAACTCTATCACGATTCATAGTGAGATTCCACTTAATACTAATGGATACCCTAGATTTCTTAATGTATATGATGTGGTAAAAACTAACACACAAATTAAACCCTATAAATTATGCAATCGTAGTACGAGTAAGTAGGGATCGTTTTATTCCGGGGATTAGAAGGGATGCTAATCAACACAAATTAAACTTATAAAACTGAAAACTAAGTTAAACTAACAACAAAACAATGACTGGGGGGGGGGATTTTGGATGAATTTAACTAAAACAAAAGTAAAGGGCAGCAAGTAAATTAAGTTGTGAATGAAATATGGATGAAAGGATAGCTAAAGGATTCTTCTCCACACATGAAACATATGCATACAAATCGATTTCCAGTTATTCTTCCTCTAAACCATGAATGACAATGCACCAAATTAACTGTGAACATCACTAATTAACTCTCAGATTTTCCTAAGTTCATTGAATTAGACTCAGCGATGTAACCAAATTATTATTCTCAAGTTCCCTAACTATGAAAAACAAGATAGAGATACATCTCAAAGATCATTAAGTTCTGAGAAAATCATAAGCATTGACAAAGCATTCGTAACTATGAAAAGCTTGATACTCCTACCAAGAATTTACTTAACTCAATCATGATTGGTGACTTTTACTACTTGCAAATATAAGTTCATAACGATTAGGTGAAATTCCCTTATATTCTAGCATCAAATCCCTGCAAGCAAACTAAGTGTGCATCCTTAATAAACATACAAAAATAAGTTCTCTATAGAGCAGATAAGTAAATCCCATTCATGTTTTATAAAGCAATAACTGGATGTAATCAATTTATATAAAACATATGATCATGGCTTCGACTTCATTTCTAGCTAAAAAGAAACTTAGTTACACATGTTCATCATAACTGAAAAGCAATCTAAAATAAACATTGAAACTTAAAACAAAGATAGACAGAACTCTGAAAAATTCCAACAGCTTCAATGAATGAATGGTAGGCATGACACTCTCTAAATTCTGCGGGAATTTCATATATATAGGGGGAACGGCTGAATCCAAGGAGGAAAAGGTTTTGGCATTTTGAATTATTTTAGGACTCTAAAAATCAGGTAGAGAGTGTTGGAATATGATTAGGATTCCTCCTTGTAGTTGGAGATAAGATAAGATTAGATTGAATAAGATAAGATAAGGTAGGATAAGATAATGTTACTCCCCAACTAGGATTCCTCTTTCTTGTGTAATTCCTTGCATTCCAAGTCTCAACTTTAATTTCTCCATATTTTAGCACATGTCTAACACTATTTAAACACCAAAAACGTCCAGCCCATATGCTATCCACGCATGCTATCCAATCCAAGTCCACAACTGCTCCAAATTGCTCAATTTTGCCATTTATTGTCATCTTTACCAGCTGGACCTACAATAATACAAAAATAACTTAAATTACCAAAATAAATGGAAATTAACTAAGTAAATGCAAAGAAATAAGATAACAAAGTCACATTAATATGCTTCTATCAGTATATCTATAGCTGACGCTTTGGTAGCGAGTGGAATGTTCTGCAAATAAAAGCTAAACTTTTTACATTGCACTATTTAGGGAGCTAGTCAACTAGATACAAGTTTGTCAGATATGAAAATAGAGTTTCAAGAAATAAACTTAATTAACTAGTATGTCCAACTAGTCACAGTCTACCCAGATATATCTCACCACATGAATTCACAAACTTAAAAACCTTCACATATCAGTTCACTATGTACAACAAGGATAACGTGAGTATTAATAACTAGATATACATGCAAGTTAGGGAGAAGTGTGCACAACAAGTTTTGACCAGAAAAACTCCTAACTGGTTCAAAAACCAGGGACTCCAAGGAGTCTAATCTCCTAACTGGTTCATACAATGTTAACCACCATAAACTCAATTCCTAGACTTATTCAAAAAAGCAACTTATACATTTGTGCAACCTTATATTGCACTAGCTGGAGCTATCTTTAGTCATCACAAAAAGGCAGCTACATGATGCGAGAATTATACGCACACAAATTAAACCCTATTTGTGACAATTGTAGTAATGATGTAAGTAGGGATCGTTCTAACCGGGGATTAACTAGGGGTGCTAATCTAATATGAATTGACTCAAAAACATAAAAACTAAACTTAAAGACTCTTAACAAGACTACTATGACTCAGAACAGCTTTGAAACACTCAAAACTGCCTAAAACAATCAAATTGATTCAAACAGACACTAGAACTTAATTTGGACGAAAATACATTTGGTTTTGACTCTAAAGACTCATATCTTCTAATGGCTCTCTTACAGGTGAAGACTCCGTGATGACGGATGCAACAACAGCTACGATAGTAGCTCGGAACCTCCTCACTCCTAATGATAGTAGGCTGCTTTCAGGACGGTCCGATGAGTTGGCCGTTCAAGAGTCCCTAGCTCTCAGTGTTCAGTGTGCGGGCTCTATGTCCAACATGGGCCAACGCCTACTTGCTTGATCCCGTCAGGTTGAATCATTGATGGCGGAGGTGGAAAATCTTAAACAAGAGATCCAACAGCTTAAGCGCGAGAATAGAGGTCTGCACGTGCTTGCAAATAATTATTCGACGAGCATGAAGAGGAAGCTTGATGAGCTGCAAGAATCTGAAGGTCGAATTCAAAGTGACCGTCAAAGGTTTGCGGCTTTCTTCCAGAGGCACCTTTTTCCTGCGTCATCTAGCGTTCCACCAAGTATTGAGGCCTCGAATGAGCCATCTTCGATGCCTTCCGCTCCTGGAGTTTTGCCAAGCAGTGGGGGTTCACGTAAACAACCTTTGTGAAGGCTCCATCATTCTGCCATGTGTATTTTTTTTTTTCACATGTAACTTCTCGGAGATCAATGGACATGCTTTATTTTATTCAGCGTATTGGGTTGCCTCCCAAGTAGCGCTTTCTTTTACGTCTTGCAGCCGGACGATGGTATGCTCATTCCTCACTTAAGGCCCACGACATGGAGGGGTATGTCCTCCACGACATGCTCAACAAAGTTCTCGTAGTACGGCTCAATGAATGGGAGGGGATAGTGATCCTCCCTGATTCTGGCGTTTGGATTCCTAAATTCTCTGTAACTGATCCCACCACCTTGAAATTGATTGGGTACCTGCACCAAAGAAGGTAACAACCTATTATTTGAAATGGGAATTGGAATTGGGCTTGGCGACTTACAAACATATTGTAGTGAAGGCTCAAAATCGGCAGCCTGATCAACAATGTCCCCATTTGAAGTTTCGGCCATATTGGGTGGTTGTAGGGCAATCACTCCAAGTTCTTCTCCAATGGTGGTGCTTGATACATCCTTCGTGATAAGTGTGGATCCATTCGGCCTTTTGTCCTTATGCACATCTACGATAAAACAAGAATGACTATCGTTAGGATTCTTATTAGAGTCATAAACATTGAATTTAATTATTTCACCACCAAACTCCATTGTTAGTGCTCCCTTGGCCACATCAATCTTTGTTTGAGCTGTTTTCATGAACGGACGGCCTAGCAAGAGTGGCAATGATGGAGCATGGCTCGAATCCTCCATTTCTAAGACATAAAAATCTGCAGGAAAGATGAGATGATTGACATGCACTAAAACATCCTCAAGGACTCCCTTGGGATAAACATTAGAACGATCGGCCAATTGAATTATAACACCATCTTGTTTTAACTCACCAAGGTTCATAGATGCATAAATGGAATATGGCATGACATTAATAGAAGCACCTAAATCTAACATGCATTGTTCAAATCTAGTGTTTCCAATTGTGCATGGGATAGTAAAGGTCCCTGGATCCTTACATTTGAGGCAACTTTCGTTGCAAAACCGCCGATACATTTTCACTTACTTTCACAACTTCTTTGTTTGAAATTCTTTTCCTAGTTGTGCATAACTCTTTTAAAAACCTTGCATACCTGGGCACTTGCTTAATGGCATCAAGTAAAGGGATGTTTACTTGGACCTTCTTAAACGTCTCCAGAATGTCTTTCTCCTGCTCCTCCTTCTTTGTTTGCATAAACCTGCTAGGAAAAGGCACGTTTGGTGGAATCACATTAGAAACAATTGAGTTTGGACCTACCTTACATTTGTTGGACGGCCTAGGAGCTTGAAGTGGTTACGACAAAGGTTGCTCCACCCTTGCCGTGGCTTTGCCCTTGCTCTCTTTCTCTTTTAGCAACCTTTCATCCTCTTCTTGGCTTGATTTTGGTGGTTGTGAGGTGGTTCCAACTTCCTTGCCACTTCTTAAGGTGATTGCATTGGCGGTTTCGAAACCACCCTTTGGATTGACTACCGTAGTGCTTGGTAACTTACCATTTTCACAGAATTGTCCCAAAAAATTCGGCCATTTGGCCCATTTGCTTCTTTAGCTCATTAACCTCCTTTGCTTGGTTCTGCATTCCCTGCGCCATTGTGGTTAGTAACTGATATGTTTTATCGTCATTCATAGACGTACCTGAGTTGGTTTGGGATGATTGTGCCTGAGGAGGTGGTTGTGGTGCCATTGGCCTTGGAAAGAAACCTGGGGGTTGTCGGAATCCACTTTGTTGGGCATATTGTGGTGCATTTCTCCATCTGAAATTGGGGTGGTCACGCCATCCTTGATTGTAAGTATTGGAGAAAGGATCACCCCTTGGTTGGTTTTGATTCCCATAACCCACGGCATTGGCAGATTCCCACCCTCCATTCTCAATCAATTGAGGGCATTGATCAAATTGGTGTCCTTAAATGGAGCATACACCACAAATTGTAGCTCCTTGAGCTTTGGGGCCTTCAACAAACTGCGATAACATAGACGTAAGGTTAGCCATCTGGGATTGTAACTCAGAAATAGAACTTACCTCATTTACATGCTGTGGCCGTGGGGTGTCTCTCTGCCCAACACCTTCATATTGTTGTGCATTGAGTGCTCGATTAGCAATGAGAGTTTTGGCATCCCTAGGTGTCTTGTCCACTAGAGCTCTTCCTGCGGATGCATCCAACATTTGTTGTTCAAGTGGTAGAAGACCTTCGTAAAAATATTGAAGAAGTAGTTCCTCCTTCATTTGGTGCTGTGGACATGAAGCAACAAGAGTTTTAAAACGTTCATAATAAGTTGGAAAAGATTCACCTTGGCTTTGCTGAATTCCACTAATCTTCTTGCGAAGAAGAATGACTCGTGATGTCGGAAAAAACTTCTCTAAGAAGGCTCGCTTCATACTCTCCCATGATGTGACAGTGCCGGGAGCCAACTCATACAACCAATCCTTGGCTTTCTCCAACAAAGAAAAAGGAAAAGCCTTCATCTTCAATATGTTGCTGTCCACGTTCACCGGTGTCATACTTGAGCATACAACTTCGAACTCCTTTAAATGCTTATTGGGGTCCTCCATTGATAACCCATGGAACTTGGGTATATGATGTAGCAAGCTGGACTTCAACTCAAATTCATCAGTCTTCTCAGGGGCTGCCCTAGGGTATTGGATGCAAAGAGGGGCTGCATTGGCCAAACCCGAGGCAGAAAGCTCTTTGATGGTTCGATTGTCCATTGCCATGGTTGGTACTTCCTCTTCAACCTCAATTTCAACTTCTTGCTCCTTTAATTCAGGTTCGGGACTAGGAGGATTAGACGCTTGCGATTTCTTTTTTCTTCTCAAAGTCCTCTCGAAATCGCCGTCAAAGTCGGAGATATGCTCACGAACAGGTTGTGAGCTACGGGTCATAAACTAGTATCTACACACAAGAGCAAACAAGATAAGTAACCAACTTAATAGACTCGGCACAAGTAAGAAAATAAGTTGCCATACACGGCACAAAAACAAAACACATACAAACGGTGCAAAAAAAATTAAAACAAAACAGAACTAAAAAATTTAAACAAGACTCAAGACAAGGGATTAGCAACTTTGCTAATCCCCGGCAACGGCGCCAAAATTTGATGCGAGAATTATACGCACACAAATTAAACCCTATTTGTGACAATTGTAGTAATGATGTAAGTAGGGATCGTTCTAACCGGGGATTAACTAGGGGTGCTAATCTAATATGAATTGACTCAAAAACATAAAAACTAAACTTAAAGACTCTTAACAAGACTACTATGACTCAGAACAACTTTGAAACACTCAAAACTGCCTAAAACAATCAAATTGATTCAAACAGACACTAGAACTTAATTTGGACGAAAATACATTTGGTTTTGACTCTAAAGACTCAAAAGGACTCTTTTGGACAGATTTGGAACAAATGAGAAGGGGGGTTTAGATTTTTGGACGGATTTAAAAGAAAACAAGTGACTTAAAACTTTAAAACAGATTTTGGACGAAAATAAGAAAAGATTGTAAAAACGAATTTGATGGAATGGAATGGATGGGAAGCTAGCTAAGGGGTTCATCTCCACACATGTTATACTTGCATATAAAATGATTTCCAATTGCTTTTCAATAAAACATGAATTCTCAACGCCCCAGATTAACCGTGAATTGCACTAATTAACCCTCAGATTTTCCTAACGTTATTGAATTGGATGATTGCATACGACAACCCAAAACATTCCCCACAAGTCCCCTACATGATTGCATAATAGAGATACAAGCAAGAATCATTAAGTTCTATGAAAACCATAAGCATTGACGAAGCACTTGTTACTATGATTGCATGAAACTTATGCCAAGAATTTACTTAACGCGATTGAGATCATCAACCTTTACTACTTGTGAATATAATTCCAAAATGATTAGGTGAAATTTCCTTATATCCTAGCATCCAATTTATGCATGATAATTAAGCGTGCACTCTCAACCAACACACATAAATCAATGTAATTCACATAGATAAGTAAATTGAATTCACAACTTATGAAACGCAATTAGAAGTAATCAAATCATATCGCAAGCATAAACATGTATTTCGAATCCCCCCCTAGCCAAGGGGGGGTTTAGTTCCTCATACGTACAAGACAAAGAGAATTGAAATTAAACATTGAAATCAAAGGAAAAGAAACACCTAAACATTCCAACAACTCAAAATTGAATTGTATGAACGTTTAGGCCCTCTTCTCTTCCTCTTTGTTGCGGCACAAGGTCTAAGGATAGGTTTTGGGGTGGTATTTGTATGGAGGAATGGATGTGTGATGGTAGGGTAGTGTTTTGGAGGGATGAGGAGTGGTTGGAGTGGCTGCAATGGAGGAGTAAATGCTGGAATGTGGAATGGGAGTGCACGGCTTCAGGATTTGTTGCTGGAATGGATGGTTTTGCACGGCTCCAATGGTTCCTTTTATAGGTGATGGGATTGCATGGTTTTATAGGGAGAGAATGGGAGAGAATGTGAGAGAATGTGGCTGAATGATTAAAGAGGGAATGCATGTGGAATGACAGCTAGGTTGGTTGGTGGAAAGCTGGAATTGCAAAGGGGAATGCATGTGGAAGTGTGGCTGATTGTTAGAAGGAAAGCTGGAAATGTGGAATGCACGGCAATGATGGGTTCTTTGGTGATGAATGTGGCTGCAATCTGAAATGGGAGAGCATGTGGGTGAATTATAGAATGGGAAAGAGTGGAAAAATAGCTAGGGTGATTGGTGGAAAGCTGGAATTGCAAAGGGGAATGCATGTGCACGGCAAGGTGTGGAGAAAGGGGTGAATGTGCATGTGGCTAGGTTGGAAAGAAAGGGAATGTCTTTTATTTCTGAATTTAGGCAAGGATTTAGGAATATAAAAGTGTATGTGAGTTATGGCTGAAATAGGTATGAGAAAGGAAGGTGTTTAAGTGTTTAAAATAGGGAACAAAGCCCTTCCTTGCACGGCAAGGAAGGGAGACACAAGGAAACACACGGCATTGCTTAAGGTTGCAAGTTTTGTGACCTAGAATAGGTAGGAGCCCTTGATATTGCTGAAACTTGGAGTCTTTAATTTCGTCCATTCCTTTTGCTCCAAACATAAGCTATCCATTCCAAGTCCAATTTTGCTCCAAAATGCATCTTTTTGCTTCCTTAGCCATATAAACAACAAAAACAAACGAAAATGGCTTAAACTACTAAAACAACTAGGAATTAACAATATAAATGCACGAAAACAAGCTAAGTAAGTCGCCTAAATATGCTCCTATCACTACACTTCTCCAGCTCATCTCCTTGTGGCACTGAAACAAAACATAAACCATGCAAATGATATGAAGATATGTAAGATGATATGCAACTATGGATTCAAACTCTGACAAGTCAATTGCTTGAATCAAACAGTTGAAAGAAAGAAACTAACCGAGAACCTAAATTAAGGTCTATATGAAGATTTGAAATAAGATTTATGCCACAAACAATATAAACTTTTTTTAAAAATGATGTAGGTGAGTTAGTACAAAATTTAATGCATGAGAAAGGTGGTTGCAACTAGGGTTTGTAAAGAACACATAAAGTAGGCTCGGGAAGCTTAAAACACTCTCTTAAAAATATATTTTTTCTCACCAAAAACAAATGAGCTTCTACGAAGATTCAAGCAACCATTTTCATGGATAGTTTTATAGATTTTCAATGAATAACATTACCTAGAAAATGCTTGCTACTTCTAGGATTTTTGTTAGAGAGGAAGGACAAAATCACTCTCTTTGAAGGTTAAGTTCGAATCCTCGAAACCAATGACCATCACCAAAAGCTTTTTATCAAGTGAATGTTTTCTTTGGAGCAGTTGAAGTACAACTCACAATGACACTTATCAAATACAAATTCAATATTAAAAAAAATTCAAAGGTGAGAAACTCACTTTCGTATCAAAAAAGTTAGACGAGTCCACATGAGTGTGCCCGATTCACGTGCACATAAAATGCAGAAATTAATTTGACTAGACACTAGTTAGAATGAATGAAAAACGGAGTCATGGAAATGCATATGCATGATGCAAACCTTCCAATGAAGACACAACTTGAGATATTTGGCTTCACACTTCAACTTCACTGGCTACAAGATCCCTAAGTACTAAATCAACTAATCTAATTGAGCTTTGAGCTCGGGTGGTTAAAAAATACAAAAGAAAAACAACTTCTGACAAGGAAAATCAAATAACCATTAAGCCTAGACTTAACATTTGTAGCCTTTAAGGGTTTGTTTGGTGGATTGGATGAGATTGGGACTTAGAGATATGATTGGATTGACCGAGACTTATAACACATGACTTATAACCCCTTGTATAAGGATAGGTTAGATAACCCACTCTATTGTGAATCAAAACCCATCATGTCTAGTCCTATCTATTTCACATTTTGACACAATAAATACTAGACTGGACTCAAGTCCATTTTAATTGGTCACCATCTATCCGATAGGCATAGTAACACATAGTTATAAATTTATAGAATGTAGATAACCACCATATATAACATTCATAAGTTGCTCTATCTAAGTAGTTATAAAGACTATAATTAGCACCTTTTAACCTACAATGTATGGGTTAAATTCATATCATATCATTATAAGTCTAGAAATTAATCTGATACGAGTTTGGTATATACCGAACCCAAACGTCTGATTTGTTCCAAAGCAATTCACTAGCATCTGTGAAAATTAATAACGTAATTTGATGAAACACAAAAGATGCAGGCTAGAAACTCATGTCAAAACACTCCAAAAACATGCATAAACATGATTGATTTTTGTCACTACGGTAAAACGCCACCTGCTTCTTAGTCTCTTGAGCTGAAATGTAGAAAACAAAGAAATTCTAGAATCTGCAAAGTAGTACTTTTCTCTAGATTTTTTGTGATTCATTAATTAATGCTTTCTATAAATTGAATTGAAGAACTGTTTAGTTTTGTACATTATGTGGGGATAGATGAAAATGCATTTGTAGTAATTGTGGAAAGATTATAGTCATTACATAAAAAATGGATATAGAATCATTATGTGGCTTTTATATACTTCCTTGAGTCTTCATTATCGATTCCTATGCTTGCTTTGTTGGTTTTGGTAGCATCACTGATGGTGTCGAAGGCATGGACACTTGAATCCTTTTATGTCTACTTCAGAGTCAGCATTGCTTGTTGTAAAAGACTATTATGTTGCAATTTTTGTGCCATAATATCTTAAGTAGGGATAGAGTCAACCCGGGTTGGGCTTCAACCCAATGGGCTTGGGTCCATATTTTCAAAGCCCATTTTAATCCGGCAAACAGATAGACCCATTTTCAGTCCATATTTTCGAGTTACCTGTTTGTCCAATTGGAAATTGATTCCGAAAATGTAGACCCGAGCCCATTGAGTAGGCCAATGATTGAAGCCCAACCAGGACCAACCCGCCCAATTACAATTTAATACCAAACTGCAACAAAACAACACTTTGAAAGGAAGAGAGTATTAACATAATTTCCTAACTCTAGCATTATCATTAGCAGGAATCGTCATCCAACAATCATCACATTACATGGTGAACAATCATCAATTTTTCATCACGTAATCCATGCAATTGAATTCTAGAAATATAATTAAAGGGTAAAACCTGAAGTTCATGCATGAAAGAAATTAAGACATTCAGTTAACTAACGCCCATCATTCGGCTTCAATAGCTTCCAATTCTTCCTTGACCTTATCAAACGTGGAAAACATCAACGAAGCATGTTGGCAATCTCTACAAGTGCATCAAGTGCAGATTCAAATGAGAGTTGTGCAGCCCGTAGCTTTGGCGAAACCAAACAGTCAAACATCAACAGTGACTTAGCTCGCTCATTCTGAAGTTGATGCTGGTTCAGCTTTAAATGGAGGTGGAGATCCATCCTTGTCCTTTCGTTGTGGTATCTACGGACTCATATTCATAAGTGCAGCTCTATCGTCATTGTTGGAGGATGCCCATTTACGTAATGTAAAACGATGAATTTGCTCTGCTCCACGATCAGATTGCTGGTTTACTTGCAGAAATGTACTTGCGTTGTAAGATTTCAGGTCCAAAAAAGCAGTGTTCACGCGTGACTCATCCATAGAATGTTGATCACTTGCTAATTGCAACCACCCCTGTTAGTGGTATACCTATTCCTTGTTACTATAACAATTCAAATCAAAGGTACACAAATAGAAATAGTATGATTTAATCTATTTTACTTGTCGGAGTGTTCGGGACAATGAATCGAAAGGGTTAAATAGCAGTCTATTGAATCTAGGAATTGCAACGAATTTTCATTGAATCGGAGAATGCAATTTTATCTCGTCCTTCTAAGCTCAGTGATTTAGGCTTTTCTTCCACGCTTAGTGATTTATGGTTTTCTTCCAAGCTTAGTGATTTAAGGTCTTCTTTCAAGCTCTGTGATTTAGAGTCTGCTTCTTCATGGTCTGCGAATTAGAGTTTGCTTTCAAGCTCTGTGATTTAGGGTGTCATTCGTCCATGCTCTGTGATGTAGGGTCTTCTTCTAAGCTTTACGACTTAAGAGCGTTTCAAGCTATGTTCTTCCAAGCTTTGTGATTTAGTATCGTCTTCTTCCAAGTTTTGCAATTTAGGTTATTCTTCCATCGAGAATTTTGGGATTCAATATGAAAACTCCTTACGTGATCAGTCATAAGCCATCACTGTCATTGAGCATTATGCACAATTAGGTCATTGTAATCAGCGGCATTACTAAAATTCAACTCATCACAACTTAGTTAATTTATATTTTATATTTTTGGGCCAAAGATACTTTCATAAACAACAAAGCAAACTAAAAGCGTTACAACTAGCTTAGATAAACAAATCTAACACCAATGACTAAAGAACATGAAAATAAAACAAACACAGGCAAATTATAACAAGAGCTCAATTCTTTCATAAAAAGGATTGGAGTGAGCTAAGTGCAGCATTTGCACCACATCATCAATGGTTTCTAAAATGGTTCATACTCTCTATATTGTTCTCCTTTCTTCTTTCAACTATAGACAGTCAGAGCCAGTGCATATTCTTCAAATAAAGATAACGAACATGAGACTGTTTTAAAATCCAAGTGTTACTTCAGATGTTCTCTAAGATGCCAATGGCCACAAATCGTTTCAAAACTCGAAAATGGAAATTCATTGTTTAATTTTGTGAGCTATCCAAAACTGATAATTTGTTCGACTATCCAAATCAAACAAGCCCGAGCAGATAAAAACATAATAAGAAACTATAAAGATGTTCACAAAAGGCAACAAACAAACACATCAATGACAAACCAAATAAAAGGACTACTGGCTTCTCGTCAATTTGTTTTGAATTAAGAAAGAATTACCATTACCTAGCTAACCAATCATTATCACCTTAACAGAAATTGAGAAAGCAAATTTAGGTATCACCGTGTTAAAGAACCAAAAAAAAAAAAAAAAAAGAAAAAAAAAAAAGAAAAAGAAAAAAAAAGCCTAAATGTGATCTAAATTTTAACATCCAATTGGTAAATTGAATTGAAGATTTTATTTCGAAAATGAAGGAATAAATTCAGAAATTGTCTTTAAGACTTCCAAGCTTCTTTTTTTTAGACAATGTGAGAGGGTACTTGAGCATAGATTGAGGCAAGAGACACAATTCTTAGAAAATCAATTCAGGTTCATGTTAGGGCACTCGACAGTAGAGGCAATCTATTTCTTACGAAGATCGATGGAACGATATAGAGATATGAAAAAGGATTTGCACATAGTCTATATATAATTGGAAAAAGCATATGATAGGCTCCCAAGAGAAATTCTTTGGAGGATTCTAGAAAATAAAGGAGTACCAGCAGCATATATCCAACCAATAAGGGATATCTATGGTGGAGCAAGGACTGCATTAAGAACTCATGAAGGACAAACTGAAAGCTTTCCATAACCATAGCTTACACCAAGGCTCAGCTTTAAGTCGTTACCTTTTTGTATTGGTGATGGACAAGTTAACGAGACATATTCAAAATGATATCTCTTGGTGCATGTTTTTCATAGATGATATAGTGTTGATAAATGAAATGCATGAGGGAGTAAATGGGAAGCTTAACCTTTGGTGGGAAGTGATGGACGCTAAAAGCTTAAGTAGGTAAAAAACAAGTATAAGTTTAATGGGAATGGGGGTCCAAATGAGGTAGGGATGAGGATTGGAGATTAAGAAGTAACAAAGAGTGACTGTTTTCGTTATCTTGGTTCTATCTTGCACAATAATGGAGAATTAGATTGACATCTCAACCATAGAATTCAAGCTGGATGGTTCAAGTGGTAAAGTGCATCGGGTGTATTATGCGATCGTCATATGTCACTAAAACTCAAGGGAAAGTTTTATAAGACAACAATAAGGTCAGCGATGCTTTTGGCACAGAATGTTAGGCGGTCAAAAAGCAACACGTACAAAAAATGAGTGAGAAGGAGATGAGAATGCTTCATTGGATTTTAAGAACGAGGATATCCAAGGTAAAGTAGTAATTGCCTCAATTGAAGATAAGATGAGAGAAAATCGATTAAGATAGTTTGGATACATGAACCAAGGACCTACAAATGCTACGATTAAAAGATGCGACTATAAGACGGAGGTTCAGGGAAAAAGGGGTAGAGAAAGACATAGAAAGACTTTGAAAGAGACTATAAGAAAAGATATGGATGAGTACTTGGAGCTAGGGGTGGGCACAGGTCGGGCCAAACCCAAATTTGAAAGGACCGGACTAGACCCATTTTGAACTGTAATGGAGTGAGTCGGGGCGGGTACAGAGATTCTAAGTTTTGCAACCGGACTTAACCCAACCTTTTTCAAATGGATCGGTTCAAGTTGAGTCCTCGGGTCCAATAACAATTTTTTTTTTTTTTTTTTAAACTTATTATTTGGAAACAACAACAAAGCCTTATCTCACTAAGTGAGGTTGGCTATATGAATCCGAGAACGCCACTGCACTCGGTTTTGTGTCATGTCTTCCGTTAGATCCAAGTAGTCCAAGTCTTTTCTTATAGTCTCTTTCTAAGTCTTCATAGGTCTTCCTCTACCGCTTTAGCCATGAGACTTTGTCTCATAATCGCATCTTCAAATCAGCCACCACAAAGAAATCAAAAGCCACCACCACCTCAACCACCAACCTCAGCAAGATTCAACACCACCCATCCACCAACGGTCATTTGTTAGACCATAAACAAGGGCAAAACTTTGAACGTTCTAGGAGTCCCTCTCTTTACTTCGCTGTACTCAAACACTGAGGCACACCACCACGATGGACCTTGTTGCTCAACAAACCTGTAGAGTTATGGACTTATGGATGCATGCACATAAAATCATGGATTCAGAGTTAAGGAGTAGTTTTCTTCAATAAACAGAGCCAGGACGTGATTAGACAAACAACAAATTTCTAAAGGTGTTCCTCTTCACTTGTAAGTGAGAGGTCTTAAGTTCAATTCTCGCCAAAGGCGAATTTGAACCATGTTATTGCTAGCCCATTGTGAGGTTAAGCCCAACCCCTTCCCTTTAGTGTAAATAATATCGTTTGTTCAAAAAAAAAAAAAAAAAAAAAAACAAAGGGAACGGGGTTTGTACCATTCGATTGCAAGATCCCTACATAGATAACAACATTCATGAGACATTGTCCTTAAAATTTTCCTTAATCTAAGCATTGGAAACGAAATTGAAGAAGGATGAGACTAAAATTTACCTTTGGGGCATCAGGTTCAAGAGAAATTTTAGGACAGTGAGTGAAATTAGCGTAGATATTTGATTTCCTAAACTGTAGGCTTTCCTTGTATATTTGGAGTTTGTATTGTATATATATTTACTCTTACTGAGATAAGATGTGAAAAGTTTGAAGGACGGATAGAGTTCTAGAAATATGGGAGGGATTGAGAGAAATGGTGAATATTGGATATTGGAGCTTAGATATGGCATTTTGGTGTGTTCTAAACAGGTCGGTCTAGGCCCTATGATATTAAAGTTTTGGACTCACCCTACCGGGTAAATACTTATGCCTTACCCCGACTCATATATTTTCTACTAAATTCACACCCACCACATACGCGCCTCGAATTGGGTGTACCCATCTTGACCTGTAGGTCCTAAACTCGTTTGGTCACCCCTACTTGAAGCTAATGGAAGACTTAGCCTAAACCGAGTGCAATGACATTATAGGATTCATACAGCTGACATCATTTAGTAGGATAAAGATTGGTGGTTGTTGTTGTAGAATGCTCATAGAACAAATTTAAACACATAAAATTGAAAACAACCTTGTTCAAGTAGTAGCTAAGTTCATCATATAGACACAAATTGTAAAGTATTTAATTCTAAAACACAAGTTTTTTATTTTTTATTTTTTTTTGTAAGGACAGACTATGTTTGCAAACGAACACATTAATAGATATTTGAAACAACATTTATATCAAATTAGCATAATTTGCACATGAAAATCCACAAAAAATAAATCTATGAGGGATGAATCAACTAAAACCAAATTGAAAGGTCGAAATTGGATAAACAGATTGAAACAAAATAATAATAATGATGATGATGAATCAGCTAAAACCAAATTGAAAGGTCGAAAATTGGATAAACATATTGAAACAAAATGATGATGATGATGATGATGATGATGATGATGATGATGATGATGATCATAATAATAATAATAAAAAATAAAATTGATATAATGCAAATGTAATACTAAATACGACGCCGAACAATAATAATGATGATGATGACGATGATGATGATGATGATGATGATGATAATAATAATAAATAAAATTGATATTATGCAAATGTAATACTAAATACGATGCCTTCAGCTTAAACAGTTGTTCAATCTATTATCTTAAAACTGACTATAGATATTAACAAAAAAACAAATTTAATTATAGTATATAAATTAAAAATAAATAAATAAATAAATTGATGCCACAATGAAAGCATTGTTTCTCAAAATGTGACAGCCCGTTCCGAAAATTTTTAAAACGTACGCGTGAAAAGACGATTTTGCCCCTAGTGTGATTTTTACGTTGTATGGTTGTTTTGAGCTTGGTGTGGCTGATTGTGGACCACACACACACTCTCCCATATTTTCCCTCACCCTTCCCTGTCCCTGCACCCTGTTCCGTGCCATTTCCCTTCCCATTTTCCCCTCCATTTGTACGGACATACCCCAAAACCCATGTAATCTTCACAGATCGAAGAAACAAAGTACATATTCATGCTCGTGAGGTTGGTAGAAGTTCAATCATACCCATTTCAGGTAAGGATACCTTCATTTTCACGTCGAACTTGGGATACCCCGATTTTGTCACTGTTCATGCACACGTAAATTCTTATATTTTTGGGAATTTCAAGCTTGTAGGAAGCTTGGTGAGGTCCTTAGGAGGCTCGGGGTGGTTCGTTTGAAGGTTTTGGACGTCGGGATCGTGAGTTTCGGGTATTTTCCCGGCCATATTCCGTGGATTTTAGCACTTGAAAGTGGTATGAACTTGTTCCTCTTGTTGTAAGCTTCAATTTGGTACCAATTTTGTGAAATTTGGTTGAAAAACGAAGAAGATAGGACGATTTGAAATTTTCCCAATTTTCCGGCGCCGTCGACGGCGCCGGAGCCTCGCTGGAGAAGACGATGGAATATTCCGTCAGTTTGGACGGAATATTCCTAACGCCGTTGACGGAATCTGTTAAAGTTAACGGAATATTCCTGACGGCGTTAACTGACGTCGTCAGCGTGCCAGGCACGTGCCTGCGCGTGGCCGGCGCGTGTGGCCGTGCCTTGGTCGGCGCGTGGGGGCGCGTGCGATGGTGAAAATTTTTTCTAAAAATATGGGGATGTTCCTGAGGTTGAGTAGATCACGTTGGTGTATTCATACACCCTATTTGAGCTTTGTATGAGAAGTTATTTCTTAAGGTTGGTTATGTGCTTTAAAATTAACGTTTTTATAGTTGTTTCGCATATAGGTGATACCTATCCCGAGGACAAGCGTGGTCACTCGAGGCAAGGGGGTTACGACCCTTCCACATACCAGTGAGTGGGCTTTTGGTTTTCCGTACATACCTATATACTTATACTTTTCCCAGAAAGTGATATGAAATGTTTATTCATTATATGCCATGCATTATATTGCCGTTTGTTATGCATTGTTAGTTGCATATATATATATATATGTATGTTTGGCGCTGCAGACGCACAAGTAAGTGTCAGGTGAGTATGGTTTATGTTTATGTTCAGTAGTGTTTTGAGATTCATAGAGAGCTTATAACCTGCACCCCCGGTGTTAGTGCTCCCGCCTAGAGTCGGGCACAGTCCTTCACGTGATGTTCACCTCTCGCACCACACGCTCATCTTGGATCCAAGTTAGGTGCACAGTCCTGTCGTACATACCACTTTAGGTGGTTCCGACTCGTAGGTGACCTGCGATTATTCGCCCAGCCTTCACGTGATCGTAGCACTTGAGCGTACTTATATTACACCCAGGCTTGTCGTACAAACCACTTTAGGTGGTTCCGACTCGTGTGCAGGTCTAGTTAGTGAGATGGAGATTTGAGCTCTAGATTCAGCCGTATAGGTCACGCTAGGTGACTTCGGCTGACAGATTATATGGCATTGATGTGATATTACCTGAGCACTTGCATTTTACTTCGAGGTTTTGGCATAGCATATTTTCCGAGCATGATTTATATATATGTGTATATATATATATATATATATATATTCTATTTTCTGGGAAGTATACTGGTTTTACGGTGAGGGATTAGAACTTGTTTATGAAATGGTTTTTGAAAAGCTTTGTTTTTGCCCATTCACGCTTTTGTTTTGCGCCCATCCAGGTTCTAGTTGGCTAGCACGTTTGGTGGCTTCCCTGAGGTTTTCCCCGACATATCTGACAGACTACCACCAGTGTAGGACCACCTTCGGGTGTGCTTTTGTTGTGTCGTTTCTCCCGGAATGCATTAGGTTTTCGTGCTCTGAACTTAGTGTTCACACTTACGCTTCCACTTGTTCGTTATTACTTTGTGTAAAGCTGGTTTTTATTTATTCGTACTACTTTTATTATTATTTTATTAGCTTCCGCATTGTGCACTTGGTTACGTCACTTTCACGTGACGGCCAACATGCCCTGATCTCGATCGAGGTGTGTCGCAAAATGTTCCATTTCAATAAGTACCTAAACTACACAGACAAAGCTGGATTGCAAGAAACTGAGGCAAAAATCTTTTAATAATAACCATAAACAATATGAACCAATGGAGAGAACTAGCAACGGAAAAATTGTAGAAATTACTTGAGATTTGGATTTGGATTTAGATTCGAATTGGAATTTGAGAGTTTGACCGGAGGAGAGTTAGCGCCACAGGAAAGATCCAGCCTTTTTCTTTAAGAGATAGAGCAGCAGAGAAAATGCGGGCGGGAATAAGGACAATAAACGTGTAGTTGAAAGATGAGTAACAATCGAAGAGTGTTGCTATATCACTCAATTGTTGTTTTAGTAAGATTTAGAGTTTTTGACAATGAGTTTTTGGAAAAATGAAGAAAATGTAGACTAACAATGGAGGAGAGTTCGTAGTTTTCGATATCATTCTATTCATCCACACTTCGATTCAAATAGAATGGAAACCATCACACATATAAAGTGATGCTGGCAAAGGACAAAACAATATCGTTGGGATTTCACACAGTTCACTCATGTGAGAGTGATCACGTGCACCGCACGGTTAAACCACAATTCACTTATACATGTGTCTTTGTTTACACCGTTTAGATGTTCTAATATAGGTCGTCCATTGCGTTTGACTATAACCTTCAATCTTCAAACCCTTTTCTTCTATTTTGAGCTGCACTAGGATGCAATCCATTCCTTTGATCTTCATGAGTAACATCCTTATGCTGCAAGACTCCCTTCTAAGGTTGTTGCTGATTTGACCCCAAGCATTCCTATGAGGTAATTAAACCTTTCCTTGGGCAAAGCTTTAGTGAAAATTCTGCAATTTGTTCTTCAGATTTGCAGTACACTAAATCAATCACATTCTTTTGCAAAGCCTCCCTAATGAAATGATATATTTTGTTGATATGCTTGGATCTCTAATGAAACACATGATTCCTTGTCACGGCAATAGCAGAGGTATTGTCACATATAATGGTGTTGCCTCAATTTGCAACTCACCAAAGTCTTCAAGAACAAACCTAAGCCATATTGCTTGAGTTGTGGCTTCTGATGCACTCACATGCTTAACTTCAGCAATGGAGAGGGCAACACTATGTTGCTTCACTGATGTCCAAGATAAAATGCCACTCCCAAAAGAGAAAGCATATATAGATGTGTTTTTCAAGTCATTCTCATCACCTCTCCAATCAATGTCACAGTAGCTAACTAGCATTCCTCTTTGCCCTTGACATGCTCAATTCCATAATCCAAGGTTCCCTGAATATACTTCAGTACTTTCTTAGTTGTACCAAAGTGTTTCTTTGTAAGATTGTGCATAAACCTTGAAATGAGACTTGCTGCAAACATTATATCAGGTCTAGTAGCTATTAAATACAGAAGGCTATTAACCATTTGCCTATAGAGAGCTCCATTTGCAAGCTCACTTTTATCTTTATTCTTTAGTTTCTTATTCACAGCAAGTAGGATACTCATTGGTTTGTAGTCTTTCAGCCTAAACTTATCCAAAAGAGTAAGTGCATACTTCTTTTGGTTTATAAAGATATTGTGTTCACCTTGAACAATTCCTATTCCAAGAAAATGATAAAACAATCCCATATCAGTCATTTCATATTTCTTCATCATATCTTGCTTGAATTCTTCAATTAGCATAGCACAGCTTCCAATGTACACAATATCATCCATATAGATGGATACAATTAGTGGTTCTTCATTTCTTAACTTGATGTATAATGTGGCTTCACTAGGATTTCTTTGAAAACCACAGCTTAGTAGATTAAGTGTTTATCTCATCATACCAAGCTTTAGGTGCTTGTTTTAGCCTATATAGAGCTTTCTTCAATCTATACACCTTGTCTTCATTCCCTGATTCCTTAAAACCACCAGGTTGATCAACATACACATCTATTTCTAGTACACCATTCAGAAATGCATATTTCACATTTAGTTGATATAGCTTCTACTTTCTTTATGCTGCAAGGGCAATTAAAGTCCTTATAATGTCAGGCCTTGCAATTGGTGCAAACGTTTCATTAAAGTTAATACCAGGCTTCTGTGAGTAACCTTTGGCAACCAATTTAGCTTTACGCTTCTAAATTGTACCATCAAGGTTTAATTTGGTTTGCAAACCCATTTTACACCAATCGTTAATTTCTTAACTCTGTCAACCAGCTCCCATGTTTGATTCTTTTCAGTCATTTCCAATTCAGCCTCTATGGCTTTGGACTAAGCTTTATCCCTATTTGCTTCTTCAAAAAATTATGGCTTAGCAATGCACATGTTGCATCTAGTGTAGACTTCATTCAGGCTTCTCATCCTCACTAGTGTTGAGCTATCAAAACTGGATTCACCAATTTCAGTGGCTGAATCCTGAAATTTTGGTGAATTAACAACTTTCCCTTTTAACTGCATATCACAGTGTGTCACTAAGTTCTGATATGAAACTTCAATCTGTAGATTCACTGGGATAATGCTTGAACTCATTTCTTCACTCTTCCAATCCCATTTTGAATTTTCATCAAAGATTACACTTCTAGACAATATAATCTTCTTGATTTACAGGTTGTAAATCCTACAACCTTTCTCCGCTTTACCATATCCCACAAATATACCTTTCACAAATGACTCTTGTAACTTGTGTCTCAAGTCACTAGGAATATGACTATAGCATACACAACCAAACACCTTCAAGTGCTTAATTCCTGGTTTTCTTCCACTAAATGCTTCAATTGGAGTTTTCTCTGCAAGTGCTCTTATAGGACATCTATTCAGTATATAAACTATAGTGTTGATAGCTTCACTGCACAGAAAATAGGTAAGTTCTTTTCTTGCAACATGCATTTTGCCATTTCCACAATTGTCTTATTCTTCATCTCTGCAACTCTATTTTGTTGAGGGGAATAGGCAACTATTACCTATTTTTCAAGTCCATGATCTTCACAAAACTTCATAAATTCACCTAAGGTGCATTCTCCACCTCTGTCACTTCTCAACTTCTTAAGCTGATATCTAGATTACAGTTCAACCATTACTTTGAACTTCTTGAAAACATTGAATACTTTAAACTTGAACTTGAGAAAGTAAATCCAACACATTCTTTCAATCATCAATGAATGTGAGAAAATACTTGTTTCCTCCCATTGAAGTGACCTGCAGAGGACCACATACATCACTGTGCACTAACTCAAGAGGATATTAAGCCCTCAAAGTCACTTTTATACTGAAAGCTTCGTTGTGTTGTTTTCTAGTAGCACAACTTGCACATACACCATTGTGTTCTTTCAACTCAAGTAGTCCAACCACCATTTCCTCTTATTTTAACATTTCCAAAGTTTTGAAGTTTAAATGCCCCATTCTCCTGTGCTAGCACCATGCATCCTCCAACATTGTGACTTTTCTTGCAGCAGGGGTAACATTCTCCATCATTAGAGGGAAGCATCTGGTACCACTGATTTGAACAATTGCCACTAGACATTCTAGCTTTCTCTAGGGTTTCATACGTATGAACTGCTATTACTCAGCAAACTATCCTATCTAATTAGGTCAACACCCTTTCGCCCACGTAAGGTGTCAAGGTAGATTGACTGGCAGAGCTGATATGCCAGCCCATGCTGCATAAAGAGCAGACGTCCCTACTCTGAACAGAGGACATGTCAGACAAGACAGGTTCTGCCACTAAACCTCCACTTGTTTTGATAACTCAAAGAAGTGTCAGAAGCTTAGGCTGGATCTTCTTGACTTATAAATAAGAGACTAGACTCCTCATAGAGGGGGTTAGACACTCTAAACTCACAAAAACTTAAACACTCCCACTTTATACATAGCCTAACTTGATTGTTGGAGCACCTACATCGGGAACCACCACCTACAGTGTTCGGCATAACAGGCTTTGCTTGGCTTTGGTTTGTGCAGGTCAGGTTCCCTGCAGCTGTCCGAAAAACACTCTAACAGAAATGTTCATACAATGATATAAAAGCTAAAACATTAAATTATTCTTGGTGGTGAATTGTCTCTAAGTCCATGTTGAACTGCTTCAGTCTAGAAGTTGTCTATCAACACAAATTATAACTCTAAAAATGACCGCAGAGCTAATGCCAATCATCTATCCTTTCCACATAATCTGGAGGTGGATGGATCAGAGGTTTATTAGGAGATGCAAAAGTCTGATAGTAGTTGTGCATCTGGTGCATCCACTCCTTGAACCAAAAAAATCCACAACAGGGTTATGTAGTCAGACATACCTATCAATCTCGAATTGGTCCTAAAATAGACAACAAACAAATTGTTAGTTTAAAAATACACTAAATAAGTAAAATTAATAAAATATTAAATTAAAAAACGCACTAACCAAGAGCGTGCCATTATTGCCTCATTTACCTCGGAGGCATGCTTCTGCCATCTCAAGGTTTTCATTGGGCACTTGGTGCGGGTGTTGTCTCTTATACGTGCACTCAACCGCATGTCGACATAGATGTCTGAATGCATACGTCGTGGATCGTAAACAACCCTGATCCTGCCGTGCTTCATGCAAGAAATTCTAATAATTGTAATACGTCTCCAAAATTACTAATGTTTCAAACAAATTTCTAATATTTCCTACAAATTTTTAATATATCTAACATTTCTAAAAATTTCTAATATTTTGGAAAAAAAAAAATTCTAATATTTCAATTTTTTTTTATAATATTACCAAAATTCCTTAATTATTGTAAAATTTCTAATAACTCTAAAATTTTTAATATTTCCTCCCCATTCTCCCAGGTACAATCAACAGAATAAATCAGACAAGATGAGATTGATACTCAGAGAAAGTTTCTTTAACACAACCGAAGTAAATCTTGCACACTAAGAAAGAATGATTCTTTTCGTAATGATCAAGAAAGGCTAACACTTTCTTGAAATATTCTTATTCAACAAATTGATGAGCAGATTTTCCTACTATCTCATGAAATTCTTCCGTAAACAAAAAAATCCCCAAATTTCAAGAAACCTAACATCTTGAATCAAAGATTGTATAAAGATTGCAGACCACACCGCATACCAAGCTTGTAAGAAATATCGTAATCCCAGAATACCAGAATATAATCCAGGACACCAAGAACCTATGAAATAATCGCAAAATGAAGAAGTTGAGGGAGAGAATAATCATACAGATGGAAGCCAAAATATACGACCATGACCTGCGACGATACCATATTAACAGAGAAGGAAGAAGAAGATCAAATGATGAGCGGGAAACATAAGCTTTTGAGAGAAGCTTTGATTTGGATTATTACATCCTCTTCTAAATGATATGTACACTTTGTTTACATATAAACGTCTTACACTCACAATTACAACATTACCCCTTAACCAACTCAATCCTTATAACTACCTTAGGCCTGGCAATTCCAGACACGATCCGATAATCGGACACGACACGATACAAAATTAACAGGTGTTCGGGTTGACACGATAATGAATCAGATCATTATCGGGTAACTCGATAAGCACTTGTTAAGATAACGAGTTGGTTTAGGTATACACGTGGGTAAAACGATACACAATAAGCAAAATATTAATTTTATAATTTTAAAATCCTAAAAAAATATTATAATAATTATATATATATTAATTTAACAATTTTATACCCCTAAAAACTATAATAATTATATATATATATATTAAATATTAAAAATTGGTGACCACTGGATCGGCTTAAATATACATACCATTCAATTTCTTAAGTGTTATACGTACAAAATAAATAAATTTAAATTTGCTTATTACACACACACACACACACCATTGAACTTGATGGGATACAAATTCTATGAAACTAGTTTCAACGATCCAACCGTCAAACTTATTTGCATATGCATCGAGATCGCATCAGTAAAAAATCACAAAAAACAAACATTCAGAGATCAAGTAACGGGACAAAACTTTTTGACGGTTATCAAAGAAAAATCACAATTTAACGGTTATTATAACTCCGATTTTGATGATTTTTTACAGCTACACTCCTTGACCATATACAAATATAATGAATGAACTCGTTCTTCAATTTAAAATATTTACACTAGTGGATACCACAAAATCTTATGTTATACTTAATGAAAGTATGAATAAACTCTTAAGTGTTAGTGAATCTATTATTTTGATAGGATATGCATTCCACAAAACTAGTTTCAACGATCCAACCGTCAAACTTGTTTGTATATACTTTGAGATCGCATACGCCAAAAATTGCAAAAAACAAACATTTAGATATCAAGTAATGGGACAAAACTTTTCGACGGTTATCAACGAAAAATCACGATTTAACGGTTATTTTAACTCTGATTTTGATGATTTTTTACAGCTACACTCCTTGACCCTATGTGAATACAATGAATGAACTTGATCTTCAATTTAAAATATTTACACTAGTGGGTACTACAAAATCTTATGTTATACTTAATAAAAGTATGAATAAACTCTTAAGTGTTAGTGAATTTATCGTTTTGATGGGATATGCATTCTACGAAATTAATTTCAATGATCCTACCGTCAAACTTGTTTGTATATGCTTCGAGATCGCATAAGCTAAAAAGCGCAAAAAAACAAACATTCAGAGATCAAGTAAAGGGACAAAACTTTTTGACGATTATCAACGAAAAATCACGATTTAACGGTTATTTTAACTCCGATTTTGATAATTTTTTTACAGCTACACTCATTGACCCTATATGAATACAATGAATGAACTCAATCTTCAATTTAAAATATTTACACTAATGGATACCACAAAATCTTATGTTATACTTAATGAAAGTATGAATAAACTCTTAAGTGTTAGTGAATCTATTGTTTTGATGTGATACGCATTATATGAAACTAGTTTCAACGATCTAACTGTCAAACATGTTTGTATATACTTTGAGATCGCATACGCCAAAAATTGAAAAAAAAAACATTCAGAGATCAAGTAATGGGACAAAACATTTCGACAGTTATCAACGAAAAATCAATGATTTAACGGTTATTTTAACTTCGATTTTGATGATTTTTTTACAACTACACTCATTGAACCTATATGAATACAATGAATGAATTCTATCTTCAATTTAAAATATTTACCCAACCACAAAATCTTATGTCATACTTAATGAAAGTATAAATAAACTCTAAGTGTTAATGAATCTATCGTTTTGATGGGATATGCATTCTACGAAAATAATTTCAACAATCCAACCGTCAAACTTGTTTGTATTTGCTTCAAGATCGCATACGTCAAAAATCGCAAAAAACAAACATTCAGAGATCAAGTAACGGGACAAAACTTTTCAACGATTATCAACAAAAAATCACGATTGCACGGTTATTTTAACTATGATTTTGGTGATTTTTAACAGCTACACTCCTTGACCCTATATGAATACAATGAATGAATTTGATCTTCAATTTAAAATATTTACACTAGTGAATACCACAAAATCTTATGTATGATGATCGATGAAAATTGAGGATTTTGTTAAATGAATAACATGCAAGTTTTGAGTTCTATTGACAAGGTTTAAACTTTTGAGAAAGGCTTCACAATCTTGGAAAGAAAAACTCTTTCATTTTGCATATCCTTGCACATTTAATATTTTGTAATAGACTAGTAGTGTATGGATGTTTGTTTGTTAGGCTCTTATTTTCAAGTGTAGATGTAATACTTAAACGAAAAATATGTTTTAATATTTTGAAGTAATATTTATGTGGCAACGTGTGGTATGTGCAAATTTAAGAAAAAAAAATATTTTTCTTAACGGGTCATAACGAGTCATAACGGGTCGGGTCACTTTGCCTGTTGGGTAAAGTGACTAGACCTGTTAAGGACCCGTTAAAATAATGGTTGTGACACGACACGACCCGTTAAGATAACAGGTATTACATAAAAACGATACGAACACGACAGACACGACGCCTAAACTACCTCAACTAATACCAACATCACAAGTGTCACTATGGTTATTAAAATGCAGCTACACTTTGACAATTCATGTTGTATTCTAGAATATAGGCCTACATTACTGGTTGGGCTAAGTGACGTTTTTATAAACTTATCTCATATTGTCTTGTGTTTCAATGTTCATGACTACACTTGATAGGCTTTTATGTCCAGTAATATAATAAAAGAACCAGTGTGCATGCTCATCTATTCTAGGTCAAAGTATAATTTTAAGCATCTCACAAAAAATGACGTAGAATTTTTTGCAGCTGCTTTAACCAAGAACACATACAGGTAGGCCCTTAAAGAGAAAATTTGTACCCTTTCTTTATAAAGTGTCCACATAAGAAATGAAGAAAGACCACAAAGCAACAAATCCCTCACTCACTCTCTCAAGCTTAAACCATCACCACCAAACCACAAAACAAAAACAATAAAAAAGGAAAGTGATACCAAATTGAAAAGAAAAAACACAAGAAAATAATGGTCATGAACAACCTTCACTTACACTACTCTACTCAGAAAACCATCTTAGCCCTGAGAATAATAATCTCCTCTATTTTCTTTGTCTTTTCTTCACTAATCACTATCCATGGAAATTCAATTAAATCCCACGTCTTCATCTATGCAGGCTGCTCCCAAGACAAATACCAACCTAACTCACCCTTTGAAGCCAACCTCAACTCTTTCCTTTCATCAGTTGTCAGCTCATCCTCTCAAGTCTCTTACAACAATTTTGCTGTCGGAAATGGAAGCACAACACCAGAAGGCTCCATCTACGGCTTGTACCAGTGCCGGGGTGACTTAAAGATTTTCGACTGCTCAAAATGCATCGAAAGTGCAGTGAATCAAATCACTTTGGTATGCCCCTACTCTTATGGGGCTTCCCTGCAGTTAGAAGGATGCCTTGTAAGATATGAGCATGTCGACTTCTTGGGCAAGCTTGATACAAGCCTTAGGTATAGAAAATGCAGTAAAAGTGGTGTGAACGATGATGTCGAATTCTTTAGGCGAAGAGATGATGTGCTTGCTGACTTGCAAAGAGCAAATGGTTTTAGGGTTAGCAGCTCTGGTTTGGTTGAAGGGTTTGCTCAGTGTTTGGGGGATTTGATCCAAAATGACTGCTCTTCTTGTATTGCTGATGCTGTGGGAAAGTTGAAGAGTTTATGCGGATCGGCTGCAGCTGTTGATGTGTTCTTGGGTCAGTGTTATGCCCGCTATTGGGCTTCTGGCTACTATGAAGTCTCAGGTGCAATTCACGCTCACCTTCTCTGCACATAGTAGCAACATTGAATGCAAAACCATAACAAATTCAGATTAAATTCGTCCTTTGGACCATAAATTAAAAAATGATGTCGTAGAGAAAAGAAATGATCTAATATGTCATTCAATATAGAATTTTTCCTAATTATACAACTTTTATATAACTGAATTAGTTAGATAAATTTTTGAAATTAAAATAGTTGTAATGTTAGGTCCACAATTTTATTTAATTCAAATAACATGTTGACCACTTTAGTTATTGAAAGCAAAACAGGAAAAACTCATCAAACCTCCATTAATTCCTTGAGAATTTGTACACTATCATTTTCTGATTTGCTTAACAATTTGCTAGCCATATAGTTGATTATATGCTTTGATGTACTGATCAAGATGTGTTGCTCTATTCTTTTAAGTAGTCAAATAGGACATATTCCACACTCAATTACTTGAAGGTGAATAAATATATACTATTAGCTCCATGTTTTCTTCGAATCGAATATATAACTTAGAGAAGGGTTTCAAATTCTATTTAGACTCTCTCAAAAATAAGATGATGTGTAACTTGTTGACACTTGTAATATTTATTTTTAGTGTTACAATGCACTCAAGTTGGAACATAGTTATAAGGTAAATATTAGGTGTTACATGTCCTACTCGGATTTGCTTCTATGAGAGGTTGAGTAGCAATCCTTGAGTTAGAAATTGCATATTTATTTAGAAAAAAAAAGATAAGAATATGGAAAAGTTGTAAGCACTCTTATATATGTGGTGGTGGCAGCTAATTTGCTTAGTCTCCAATAAAAAGTTTATGTATTATGAACTAATAGTATTAATTCCTCTCACTTTTTCTTTTTGTGTTTGTATAGATTCCTCTAACGAAGACAATGCAGGAAAGACAGTGGCCATTATTATTGGGGCAGTAGCAGGTTTAGCTGTTCTAATTGTTCTTCTCTCAGTTTGCAGGAAAACGATGGGTAAACAAAATACAAATATTCTCCCCTAACATAATATTGTGTGCGTTTACAATATATATATATATATATATATATATTTATATATCATCACCCAATTTTTGCTTATTGGTAGTTAATCATGTTTACAGGTTAATTAAGGGGATGGAGAGATCTCTGGGACTTTCTTTTGAAGATATGGAAGATACATAATCATTAAAATGGAAGGCCACAAATTGGCGTTGGCTTTAATATTCTTGTGAAAGCTCTGTGCCTTCAACTTTTTGTCTCTTTTAATACCAAATGGTATTCTCCAAAAGAAGGTGGTGTTATCCTATAGCATAAAGTAGCACTCTAATTTCCATCAACTTCAAAAGGGCTGCTGATCCTCTTTAGCTTCAACAAAAATCCCTCTCTTTTTTTCCAATTTATTTTAGGTATTTAAGCAACTTTCTTTTTGTAAACGGCAAACCCATCAGCGTTTTGCTTTTTCTTTTGGTGGCCAATTTCTCTAAAATGTGTCCCCCTTCGTGCGTCCTTTTCGTTTTCCTTTTAATTTTTGACTAACCTCACCGTCGGACTCATCATAGGAATTCAAGATTGAACTCGAAATTTAACTCCATGAAGGAAAATACTTGGCAGTTCAATAGTAAAGCAGCATTTAGTGGAGGAAGGATGAAGGGAATGCGTATAGATTATAAACTAAAAAAAAATTACCTTTTCAAAGATGCTTTTCTTATCAAAACTAATATTAAGGAGTGGGACGAAGGTTCGAAACTGTTACGTTAATTTAGGAGATGAGACTTTTGAACCCGGAAGTTTCAAAGTTGTGTTCACCTTCATGTTTTTGTTTTCATATAATCTCCATCTCTATCTCCTCCCTTCATCCTTCTCCACTCCTATTTTTCTTATTTACTTTGTCTCTAGCACAAAAAGTAAAAACTAGAACCTAAAATAGAAATAGTTATCAAACAAGTTTTATTTATTTATTTATTTATTTATTTTTATTTTATAAGATCTAATTTAATTTTCTACGGAGAGAAAGTATATAATGAAATGATAAAGAAACTACAGACAACAGTTATGGTAGGTGGGAGGGATAAAGAAACTATTTCAAATTGTTTTCTATTTTTTTGTGTACTGTGACATCCCACATCACCCAGGGGAGTAATCCTTATATGTATATTCCCATCCCTACCTAGCACGAGGCTTTTTGGGAGCTCACTGACTTCGGGTTCCGTAGGAACTCCGAAGTTAAGCGAGAATGGCGCTAGAGCAATCCCATGATGGGTGACCCACTGGGAAGTTGCTCGTGAGTTCCCAAAAACAAAAACCGTGAGAGCGTGGTCGGGGCCCAAAACGGACAATATCGTGCTACGGTGGTGGAGCGGGCCCGGGAAGTGGTCCCCCCCGGGCCTGGATGTGACAATTTGGTATCAGAGCCTAACCCTAGTCGCGTGTGTGCCGACGAGGACGTCGGGCCCCTAAGGGGGGTGGATTGTGACATCCCACATCACCTAGGGGAGTGATCCTTATATGTATATTCCCATCCCTACCTAGCACGAGGCCTTTTGGGAGCTCACTGACTTCGAGTTCCGTAGGAACTCCGAAGTTAAGCGAGAAGGGCGCTAGAGCAATCCCATGATGGGTGACTCACTGGGAAGTTGCTCGTGAGTTCCCAAAAACAAAACCGTGAGGGAATGGTAAGCCCAAAGCGGACAATATCGTGCTACGGTGGTGGAGCGGGCCGGGGAGTGATCCGCCCCGGACCGGGATGTGACATGTACACTACTAGAAAATATTATTGCCTTACAAAATGTGGCCCAAGGAACTATATTTTGTAGGGTCAAGTTATTTTACTTGATGAAAATTTCAGTTAGTCAGGCAAGGCTGGTCAACATTTAGAGTTTTACCAAAGACTTAGCACAACGAAATGCTTTTGGAGGGAAAGATAAATGTGTTGGGCAAACATTTGGCGCCAAGAGAAAAAATGGCGCGTATTGTGCAAAATCTTGCCTAGTGAACAATAAAGGTTCCGTCGCGCAAAGGCTAAATTAGGGTTTAGGTTTTAGGGTTTTGTTTTGTCGTGTCAAGTGGATATATTCGTAAGACGAAGGGAGAGACATGGTTGGCATATTAAATTCCTTCGTTGATTTTTGCAATCCATGGAACTAGCTTCATGCAATCCAATCTTTAAACTTGTTTATATATACTATGGGATTTCATACGCTAAAAATCACCAAAAACAAACATTTGGAGCTTAGGTACCGGGACGAAAATCCTTCAACGGTTACAAACGAAAAATCACGATTTAACAATCATTTTAGCTCCACTTTTGATAATTGTTTACAACTGCAATCATCGACCCTATAAGAATACAAGGAAAGAACTAGATCATCAATTTAAAATACACTAATGGATATCACAAAAGCTTAAGTTTATTGTATGCCTAATTTACTGAATAATATAAAGGGCAAAGAGGGGGTGCAGCGACACAGAGTGAAAAGAAAGAGATGTGTAATTGTGAGGTGTGTGTTATCTCACCCCAATATGCCTTTATTTATAGTAGTAAGGAAGGTAAATTCCTAACCCCAATAAGATTACAGCTCTAGTAGGATAATATCTAATCTAAGAGATATGGTAGAACCCCATAAGGATATCCCAGATATGATGGGATGGCAAGAGAAAAAACAAAGTAGACAAATCCCATCGTCAAAAGGCATTCCTAATCTAACAGGACTGCAACACTCCCCCTTGAGTATGTAAATACTCAAACAAAATATCGCATCAGGTCTTCAGCGTGTGAAGTAGATCAGTTGATGAAGCCGTTAGCACAACAGGTGAATGCGAGTCTCAAATTAACGAAAATATAGATTGTAGTAAAACTTATAAAACCTTGTTATGGTAAAGCCTAAAGTAGGTGAAAACTGCATAGACTAAGGAGAAACGTGAGAAGTATGCATTATGTCAAAAAACAAATGTCATATGGGATGAAAATAATAAGCCTCATAAGGGTATGATCAACCTAGGATGGATGCCTCATCAAAACCTCGTTATGATAGCAAAAATCCAATGGAAAAATGCTCCTAATCGTAGGAAAAAAGAGTACATTAAAATCAAATGGGTATACTTCTGGATACTCCCCTTGAGTTTGACAAAACTTCCAAATAAGAGAACTACAAGTTATTCAGGTCATAAATTTTATGTATACCGATTCGTTGGACGAGCTTCTGAAAAGTAGACTTGGGTAATAACTTCATGAAGAGATCGGCTAGGTTGTCTTGGGTATGGATTAGCTTGACTTCAATATCCTGGTGATGTTGCTTATTAAAACAAAAGAACTTCGATGCTATGTATTTGGTGTTGTCTCCCTTGATGCATCTCTTCTTCAATTGATCGATACATGCAGCGTTGTCTTCAAAGATTGTTGTAGGAAGGTTAATGATAGTAGAAAGACTGCTAGTACTTTGAATATGTTCCATGACAGCTCTCAGCCAAAAGCATTCACGCGAGGCTTTATGTAAGGTTAGAATCTTAGCATGGTTCGAAGAAGTCTCAACTAACGATCTTGGTAGACCTCTAAGAAATTATGGTGTCTCTAACTGTAAAGACGTAACCCATTTGAGAATGTGTCTAGTGCGGGTCAGAAAAATAACCTGCATCAGCATAACCAACAAGGCGAGAATCAACCTGAAGACCGAGGAGGCTAGTGGCTCATTTCGAGGAATCATGGGTATAGAACAAACCCAAATCCATTGTATCCTTGAGGTAGCGAAAAATGTCTTTAACCCATTTCCAATGTCTGCATGTAGGCACATTGCTGTATCTTGCGAAAAGATTTACAACGAAGAAGATGTTAGGTCTAGTGCATTAAGCTAAGTACAATAAAGCACCAGTTGCACTTAGGTAAAGAACCTGGGGCTCCAAAATCTCTTCCTCATCCTCCTTAGGATAAAAAGGATCTTGTTTTGCATCTAAAGTATGAACTACCATAGAAGTACTACGATTCCATCCAAACAGTGCTCGATCTCTAGGCCGAGGCAATATTGAGTTTTCCTTAGAACTTTCATCTCGAATTCCGATTTCAAGTGAGCAGTAGTTTTCTCAAGCTCTTTGAGAGTCCCAATGAGATTTATGTCGTCAACATAAATTGCAACAATCGCAAATTCGTCAACATAAACTGCAACAGTCCCAATGAGATTCATTGTTCACATAACCTTGACTTATCAAATATTCACTTAGACTACCACATCCATCCAGATTGTTTCAATCTGTAGAGTGATCTTCTCATTCGAATCAAGAAGGTGTTCTATGGTTTAAAACTAATTGGCCTAATCAATGTATGTCTCTCAAGAACTTTCATGAGATTTCTGTATCAAGATCTCCATAGAGATACGCAGTTATCACATCTATAAGCTGTATATTTAGTTTTTTGGAAACTATCAAACTGATAAGGTACCAGAACGTAATGATGTCCAGTACGGGAAAACACGTCTCCTCGTAATCAATCCAATGACGTTAAGAGAAGTCTTGCGCTACGAGGCATGCTTTGTACTGCCCTATTTCATTCTTCTCATCATGTTTGCTCACGAAAATCCACTTGTAGCACACATGCGTGGAAGCTATGGGTCCAAACACCTTACGTTTCGCAAGGGAATCGGGTTTGACAATGATTGCTTATTTCTAATTTGACCAATCAGTTCTACATCAACACTCATCAATGGAATGTGGCTTAATGTCATCGCCAAGCATGATATTAGTAGTTATTGTGTACACAAAGGCATCGTCGACTATCATCTCACTTTGATTCCAAAACTACATAATGGACTAAAATCCCACAATTCTCGAGAAGCCAACTCATCTTATCTAAGACGTCACCGTAATCTAGAATAACCTCATGTGTTGGAACAATTGAGTAAGCGATGTTCAGATTCATACTAGGTTTACTAGTTTGTGTGGTTTTTCTTTTCTGGGTTGTGAATCCTTTGAACCAAAGGGTCTGCCACGCTTTAGGGTAGGAGCAGATGATTGGCTAGCTACTAGTGTATCAGGCCACATGGGAGATGCCGTTGACGCTTCTTAGGGGACAGCTCGTCCTTCTTGTGCGATGTTATGGCATACGCTAGTCACATTTGCTAGATTAGTAAAAGCATGTGGCATGCTTTGAGCAATGCTCTGTAGATCAAGAATACAACGCACTGCAGTTTCAAACTGGGTAGTGTGGGGATCTGAATGAGACATAGTGGGACGTTAGTGTTCTTCAGGAACATTAGAGTTCTTATCTCCCCCTAACAATGGGAAAACTCTCATTGAAGTGACAATCTGCAAAACATGCAGTAAAGATATCTCTTGTCAAGGGTTCTAAGTAGTGAATAATTGATGGCGAATCATAACCGACATAGATTCTCATTCTTCTCTGATGAACCATTTTGGTACGTAGTGGCAGTGCTATTGACACATAGATTATGCACCCAAACACACGTAAGTGCAAGACGTCAAGCTCGTATCTAGAAACCAATTGTAATGGTGAATGAAGTTAGGTAAGGTGGGCCTCAGGCAAACCAACATAGCTGCATGCAATATTGCATAGCCTTAGGCAGATACTGGCAATTTGGGTTGCATAACCAAAGTTCGAGCTATCAATTGAAGAAGCTTTATAAAAGCTTATGCCAAACCATTTTGGGTATGTACATAGGGTACTGGATGTTCAACTTTAATCCCAACAGATATGCAATAATCGTTAAAAGTATGTGATGTAAACTCTCCAGCATTATCTAGTTGAATCGATTTAATCAGATAATCAGGGTGGTGAGCCCTAAGCTTAACAATTTGAGCTAGGAGTTTCGCAAATGCAGCATTACATGTGGAAAGTAAGCAGACATGTGACTAATGTGTTGGGGCATCAACCAACACCATAAAGTATCTAAATAGTCCGCATGTTGGTTGGATAGGTCCACCATTATCCACTTAAATCCTCTGAAGAAACTTAGGTGGGTTTTGAATGATTTTGGTAGCCAAAGGTTGAGTAATCAAATTCCCCAAGGAGCATGCTTTGCAAGACGGGTGTCCAAGATAAAAGGTTAAATGATGCCCGTGTGATACTTTGAGGATACAACACATCATATCTCGCTCTGGGTGTCCCAAAAGGTCATGCCCAAACAACAGAGTGCTCTGGAAACCAGGCTTAGGCTGGCCATGTGGTGGGTCTCAATTACTTAAATGGTTGTGATGTACAACCCAACTAGCTTTTCGTGACTACACTTCTAGCCATATTCACAAAAAATGATACAAAGAATTTCAGAACCATTCTCTTTAGTGGTTTCAATATGATATTTATTATCTTGAATGTCTTTAAAACTCAACAACGTTCTTCCAAAACGGGAAGAATAAAGGGTTTTTTAATGGTTAATTTGATACCATTGGAAAACATTATACGGCTCTTTTCGTATCCATCAATCAGGTTAGATGAACCTAAGAGGGTTGCCAGAGGCGCATTTTTAGGTAGCAAAATAGTGTAGCTCATGCAAGATGGTGTGGTAGCTGCACTAACAACCAGACAACTAACTCTCTACTAGACATACCGAGAAATAAATTAATTGAATCGTTCACATGCATAAATATAATTCCATTCATTTAATTAATCAATCGAGAAATAATATCCATAAAATAATTATCCACAATTCAAAACAAACCAACAAATTATTCCAAATACTTAGAAAATTGTCTGAAAAATTAAACCACAAACTAAAGGATTAGCTCGGCATATAAGTGACTAATGTTCCCTTGATCCACATCAATTAGACATCTCCAATACAGTGGAATCCGATTAAATGGCAATTTTTCTTTTAGTCTTGCAGTTAGGGGCCTTAGGGGCGAAGGAATTGTGCTTTCGGGTCGAATTTCCTCCCTTGGCAGAGCCTTTGCTCTATTGACCTTGAACTCGTGGTTGGGATTGCTTCCCATTTCCGCGGCCACGGCGTTTTTTTCGTCGTTTATGGCTGCTAGAATTAGTCGCATTCACTTCAGGCGTAGCGTTTAAGCCAGTGGGTTGAGTTTGATGATTTTTCCTCCATTTGATCCCACACCGTCGCTCTCCTCGTTTTGTTTTCACCAGAAACAAAATAGAACTTTCAAATCCCAAGTAAGTGATACATATCTAAAATTCTATTTCCAAAAAATATAAATATTAGATTGACATCAATTGAATTTTTACCTTCCCTGAATCCTTCAGCAACGGATTTGGCCATCTCACCAAACGTTTGGGATGAAGGAAATGGGAAGAAATTTAGGTTGTAAGAAAACAATGTGAGGAAAAGTGAAAGTGAAACTGCGCTTATAAAGAACCCGTATGACTTTGCGCAACGAAGGCTTCGTCGTGCGCTTAGTCTCAAACTGTTGCGTGACTAAACCTTCGTCATGCAAAGTACGTAATAAATACGACAACTTCAATGCACACCAACCATTTCAGATTTCCTTTACGCGACGACTAGTTCGTTTCGCAATTTTTTGCGCAATGCGGTGTAAATATTTATTTTATTTTGTCTCAAAAATAGTTTCTCAAAATACTAATGTCATCAAACTTTGGCGTAAAGTAACCTTTCCAAGTACCATATGTTTGAAAAATCTGTGCTACTTGAAGAAGCTAGTTAACTCCAAAATTCAACGACCTATCAATAATAGTATTTTGTAAATATGTTTTCGAGACGAAACAAAATAAATATAGTCCATGTTAGAAATCAAATTTCATTATTTAATTAACCATAAAATAAATAAATAAACAATTCTACTCCGCCATTGGTGGTTCAAGTATTAGTTGCAGTTTTGGTTCACATTCACCATCAAACTTTCATTCCCGGAAAAAGAACTTGAATATGTTGTCGATGCACTTCATTAGATTTGGGTCAGTTTTATCAATGTCCTAATCAGGCTATTATGCAAAAATTAATAAAATATAAATCAATCTAATATATTATTTAAGGAACATAATTATTTTTTAACTAATTAACAAATACTTCTAACTCATTGATCAAGTGCTCTTCATCTCCTCGAGGACGGCTCTCCAAGACTCCCACTCCATAAAACATTTGGTACGCTAATGCCCCAATGTCGTGCCTAAACCTGGAGTCATGTCCGACTCCCCAAATCTCTTTAATTCTTCATACGTGATTCAATAAGGGTCCCACCAAAAGTGTATTGGACCTGGAGTGCAGCTCTCTTCTTTTTCTTGTCTAACAACAAAATATGAATTTAAAATAGAAAAGCTAAATATATAATTATTGACACACCCCGATCAAAAATTGGGGCGTGCTGGCTGTCACGTGAGGGTGACGTAACCAAGTGCACAATGCGGAAGCAAAAGAGTGAAAAATACGAGGAAAATAAAGTCAACAAGATAATTTACAATAAAAAGATCAGTAAGTACTAGTGACAAACACGGAAGGAAAATGCAAAGTAGGAGTTCAAGTATCCTAGGTGCAGTCCAAAATAAACAAACACTATACAAGTGATTACTAGAAAATCCTACATGGAGGGTGCTTTGTCAGAACTGCCTCGATGCCTCTTTCGTCACCCACGTCCTCACTACCTAAAACTTGGAGGGGCGCAAAACAGAAAACGTGAGTGGGGAAAAACAAAGTTTTCCAAACCATTTCAATATCAAGTACTAACCTCTCTCTGTAAAACCCGTATACTTTCCAGAAAATATTATACGTACTCGTATATCAAATCATGCTAGAACGATAAACCTCAAATATGCCATACCAAAATATTCCGTGTCAGAGTATCCTAACAATTAGTATAAGCATCAAGCAGGTGAGATAAAACAAATCACAATATGTCAATAATATCAGTACGTCAGCTGGAGTCACCTAAAGTGACCTGTACGGCTGAAACTATAGCTCCTCAACCACTATCCTGCACACGAGTCGGAACCACCTAAAGTGGTATGTACGACAGGCTGGTGTATATAAATACACTCAGTGCTACGATCACGTGAAGGCTGTGCGATGTATCGCAAGTCACCTACGAGTCGGAACCACTTAAAGTGGTCTGTACGACAGGCTGGCACATGCCTTGGATCTAAGGTGAGCGTACAGTGCGAGAGGTGAACGATCACGTGAAGGCTAGGCCCTACTCTGGTGGAGCACAATCACCGAGGTGCAGGAATATAAGTTATAACTCAATCTCAATCATCACCACATCTATCACTAACAACATACTCACCTGACTTACCTGTGTGTTCGCGGCACCAAGGCATAACCAACACAATCATAATAATAATAATATCGACGATATTCGACATGGCATTTCAATTATAAAACCATTTAAAACGTAATTTCTAGAAAGATACCAATCAATATATATATATATACACACACACACACACACTGAAAACAAAAGCCCACTCATTGATACGTAGAAGGGTCGAAAGCCCCAAGCCTCGCGTGGTTGCGCTCGTCCTCCAGATAGTCCTCACCTATATGCGAAACAACTATATAAACGTCAATTTAACGCACATAACCAACCTTAGGTAATAACTTCTCATACATTACTCAAATGGAGTGATTGAATATACCAACATGAACTACTCAACCTCATGAACATCCTCATATTTTTAAAATAATTTTCTGACCTCCCACGCATTGCCACGCACCGGCCAAGGCACGGCCAGACGCGTCAGCCACGGGCGGGTACGTGCCTGGCACACGTGTGAAACCCTAACGGCATTAAGGAATATTCTGTTAAAACCCTAACAGACGTTAACGGCCGTTACCTAACGCCATTAGAATATTCCGTTAACTCTGACAGAATATTCGCCTCCTTCTCCAATCGCCGCCATCCGCCGCCGCCTACAACTCGAATTTTCGCCAGTTTCTGGAAAAACTTCAAACTTCAATATCTTCTTCAATTCTTAACCAAAATCCATGAAATTTGTACCAAGATGAAGCTTACAACGAGTAGAACAAAACCTTACCACTTTGGGGACCTAAAACCAACCGAATCTTGTCAGAGAAACCTCGATATTCCGGCCAAACCTGCAACTTGATGAACTCGAGCTTCCCGACGTCCAAAACACTTCAAAATTGTTCCTCGAGCTTCGTGAGAAGGCTCTAAAGCTCCCTATAATCTTAGAAACTTCTAAAAACCCCACGATCACGTGTGCATGAACAGTGCACCAAATCGAGGTTCTTGGGTTCTTGGGTTTTCAAAGGTCCCACGTCCTACAAATGGTATGAATGAGTTTCTGGACTTGCAAGGAGTCCAAAACTAGCCTTCAAACCTTCGATCCGTGCATGGAAAGTTAGTTTGAAGTTTGTCCGTACACTTGCAAAGGAAATAGAAGGGAAAATGGAAGAAAGTCCGAAAGAGAAGAGAGAGAAGGAAGTCACGGGTGTGTGTGTGTGTGTGTGTGGTCTAGATGACAGCCCACCAACTAAAAACAAAACAAACCAAACACCCTACAACACTAAATAACGTCCAGGGGTAAAATCGTCATTTCACACATGCGGTACAAATAATTCGGGACGGGCTGCCACAATTATACATTACATAAAATTTAGTACGCATTACCTTTTCTGGAACCTTCGCCCTCGACTCTCTTTGACGAACGAGCACCAAATTCGCCCATTGTACGGAAATTCAAACAACAATTGGAATAATAATCTGGAAAAGTAGGGAGTTTTCGGAACGAATTGTGAATATGGAGAGCAAAACTATAAATTTAAAGGAAACTTGGGGTTTTTGTGTGACAAATCCTTTGTCGCACAAGACCTTGCAGTAACTATGATATTCATTACTCTAACTAAAAAAACTGACCGTCTGGTATATGTTGACTCCATGCATGATGAAGATTTGTCGTGCAAGGTTTTCAATGTCGTACATGTTTTTGGAGCCAAATTACGGGCTTACGCGCGTTTCTTTACAAAACTTTGCACAGTGAAAATCCTTTGCGCGACGAAACATTGCACCACATAAATTGTTAGGTACTTTACTTTTTGTGCGATGAACTCGCGCAACGGAGACTTAAATTCATTGTGCGAAACACCCTTGCGCGACATCAGCTCCTTCGTCACATAAAGTCCTTTCTCACAAATGGTTTTTTTCTATTAGTGAATTCTATAAAGAAACACTATTTTTCCAATCATACAAACGTCCTTAATCAATTCCACAATTTTTTTGGGCAACAACATATTTATTTATGTTACAAAAGAAATCTGATGATAATTATAAAGCACAGGAGAAAGGCACTGGTGGCTGACTGGCTGGCAACCAAGAATCACCAGCAATGGTGTTCCCAGCACTGGAATTTGAAGCCTCCAAGTCACTAGAAATGACATGGTAACCTAACCATTTGTGCAAAACATAGCTGAATAACCGAGAAAATTTTGGACTTTACTGTATTCACAGGCATTTTTTATTTTCCCAACGTTAATCAAATCAATAATAAACAAAAAAGTAATTCTTTAGTAAATATTTCTCAATTAGATTTTTCAGTTTAACTTCATATGATAAGATTGAAGATTTTTTTTTTCTTGTCGAAGATTAAGAGATTCGGTTACTACTTTTATTTTAGAAGAAGATAATTCCCCAACTTTGAACAATTTATCATTGACCAACATATACAATATCTCGATGAAACAAGTGGGATTTTTTGCTTTGGCAATTAATCAAACAAATGAATAAGTATACAATCATACTGGATCGACGATGTTGATAACTAAGTACAAAAAATATGTGGTCAATTTTGTATTTTTTTATTTTTTATAATATGATAGACATATTTATATAGTTTCATAAATTACTATCATTAAATAACCTCCGAAACCAAATGATCAACAAGAGTATCTAAATCAGACAAACACAATAAGAACCTTATCCATTATTAGTCATATAAAAAAATTCACAAAGAATTACAATTCATGAGCCACTGACAATTCCATATAAAGAAATACTACTTTTTTGGGCAACAGCCAATTTATTTATTATGTTACAAACAAATCTATTAATAATCATAGACCAGAGGTGAAAGGCACATTGGTGGCTGGCAACCAAGAACCACCAGCAATGAAGTTCCCAACACTGAATTCGGAAGCCTCCGAGGCACTAGTAATCACATGGTAACCTGCCCAACTAACCCTATTTTTAGTGGATGCACCAGGGCCGGTGTTCATGTATTCACCATAATACAAAGTCTTCAAGGCAAAATCGCCACTCCATTCCATCCAACCAGCTGGGTTAATTAAGCTATCAAGGTATGTCTTCATAAACACCGTTCGAGAATATTGCTTCCACGGCCTCCCTAGGTACGTTTTAACTGAACTTTGAACCGGTTTTAAGTCCGAAGCAGCTGTAACCTTACAATTGTGAATGGAAATTCCTGTGTTCTGATTTGGGTCGGTTCGGCCTTGGGCTGTAACTGTGTTGGTTTTGTGGTTATGAACATAAATATTACTATTTTGAATAACCACGGCAGCGTTGCCAAAAATAAAGTCAACAGTTCCATAGATGTCACATTCTCTATAGAATTGCCTTTCAGAGTGCACATAGAGGGTGTCTTGGTTCCCCTCAAAGCTACACTTGTAAAACACAGATAGATCTGAACCGGACCGGAGTGCCACAGCTTGCCCACTTGTTGGACCGGCAGTGTTTTCGAATGTTATGCCTTGGGCAATAAACCCATCTCCGACCACAGCTACAATGAAGAAAATAAAAAATCAAAACTGTTATGTATTGTAATTAGCTTAGTTGCGTGTGTGTAATTGCTGACTTTGCAAATATTCTTTGGCCAATATAAGAAGACAACGGAAAAGATCAGGTTAGTACCATAATCTAACATGTTCAAACTAGTTGATCGTCATCGTAGTCCATAGTTAAGACAAGTGGAGGGAAAATGTTAATCTTGTAAGTATCTAGATGACATGATCATTGTCTATCACGAGTGAAATAAAACTCGACAGATTACCTTGCCCTCCCAGTCAATGAACTTAATGATTACCTTGCCCTCCCAGTCAATGAACTTAATGACTATCAAACTTTACGCTTTGCCTAGCTAGTACTTCTACTACCATCTAATCATTCTTACATTAATTTACTACGTACTTCTCTCTAATAGTGATTTTGACTTTCTCGCATCTATTTTCAAACGAACTAGTAAATTACTTATATTACAAGTGACTTGTTCACTTTTTTTATTATGAGATACAAATTTTCTTATTATTTGTGATCGGTGACCCCTTGAATTTATCATCAAGCCAAAAAAATGTTTCGTAGAACATAATAAAGAATTAAAGCTAATTTTACTTACCAACTGTAGCTGAATTGAAGGTTGTAGTTCCCCCGCCAACACTTTTGCTTCCTGTGATGATAGTCTTTCCTATACCATCTCCCAACAACATGATATTCTTCAACTTTATCTGAACATTTTCCTTGTAGCTCCCTGCCTTCACATATATCACATACCTTCCGCTCCCTTTTCTCCTTGAAGCTGCAGATATTGCCTCATTTATGGTCTTGTAATTCCCTGAACCGTCTTTTGCCACCACAATATCTGCCTTAGGAGAAGACGACTGCAAGAGCTTCCGATCCCCGGGCTTCACCCAAGTTGGAAAGCCTTGTTTATATTCTGGCTGAGAGGTGTATGGTACTTTGTTAACGGACAAAGTGTTGCTAATCAAATTAGAAACATTATTAGATGGCATGAGCTGATTATTTGAGACAGCGAGGTCTACAAACCCTGCTCGACATGTCTCAAGGTTCGTGAGAGCTGTGCTGAGCCAAGATTGAGCGTCGTTTTGAGTAGCGCCATTGGTGGGATCTATGGATTTGTTGAGCTTTTGGATTGTGTAGTCATAAAGCTCAAGGCAGTCAGCCCATGCAGCTTTTTCATGTGCATTTTGGCACTTTGAGCCAAGTGAATACAAGTTGGTGTGAGCAAGTATGGCACGGTCTAGGGCTAGTTGCGTTGATATCTTGAAGAATTGGGACTTACCTTTGATGGGGATATTGTTTGCTTTATGGCTTAGAAAACTCTCACATGGTTGTGGGTGAGGGGTTTGGCTACACCATGTCCTCACATCATTGGGAGAGTAACCAAAAATGACTAATGGAGAGAGAAAAAGCACCAAAAAAAGGGTCGAGTAAAATCGAATTGCCATTTTGTATGGCTTTTTGATCAAGAAATGTAATGATGAAATGGGTGATTGGGAGACTAGAGAGCTAGCTGAGCTTGTGCGTTTGAAATATGGTGTGCATGGCTTACGTTACTGGGTTCTTTATATAGAAGGGAAGCAGTCGAGAGGTACGTGGTTTTGGCCAATATCACTTTGGGTTATAAAGCGCGTAAAGTGATTGGGTGCACAACTTTCCTTTGTTACTTTTCTCCCAATAGATTGACTAGTATACACCATATTTTTTGATCATTTGGAATTTGATGACTGATAATATAATATATAAGTATAGTAATTTGGTGGGCGAGGAACTTGATAATATTGTAGGGCGATGCAACTATAGGATTGTTGGTAGCAAATGTAGTTGCAATTAATAATGTTAGGAGCAACTTTATATATCTATGTGTGTGTGTATCTATCATTTGAATTTGATCGATGACATATGACATGGTGGGTTGAGGAATGAAGAGAAGGACGTTGCAAGTGGCAAATGACATTTCGGCATGTCATATGTAACATTTGCTAACAATAAATTGGGACATTATTTGGTGCTGCGAACATAATTGGACAACAATTTGTAATACTACAAAAATATAGGAGTCGCTTAATAATTATTTTATTTTCAGTTTTTATTTCTTTTTATTTTTTTATCACATTTATTTCATTTAATTTGGTGATCAAAAATTAAAAATAGTACGTGAAAAGTAAAGAAAAAAAAATGTAGATGGTACCACCCTCGATCAAACATCGATCACCATAGCATGTCGTTTTAGATTAGACGTGTAAATAGGTCAACGTGTTTTGCTCACGATTTCACAATCTGTGTCATTCAGTCGTTGGAATACTTTTCACCAAAAAAACAAAAGTCATTTGAATTACTTTTCCATGGGCTCTACGTCGCAATAATATTAGATAATATTTGACGAATTGTTCATATTATTTTCCAATCGGCCGCCAAAACTACGTAAAAGCCTTGCACACATTATGCACAAGAAATCAACGCAGCTATTTATGGCGGCGACGACCCAACTCAAGTAACGGTATTTTGCTAATATTGAAGATTAGTACAGTGCTATAATAAGTACTCTCAGAATCTTGGTGATCTCATCTTCAATAACTCGGTTTCTCTGTAACCAAGAGTTTTTCTCTTTGAGTCAGAGCTGTTCTTTCTAAATGAGTCTTTCTCACCGGTGTGTGACTGTTATTCTTACTGTCATAATTTGTAACCGTCAACCGTAGCTTTTAGGGTCGGTCTTGAGAATTTGGGGCCCTAGGGGAGCTTTTGAAGTGAGGGCCTAGAGTTTTTTGGACTTTGACTTTTGTACATTGATCTGTATAAAAAAATAAAAAATAAAAAATAAAAAAAGTTTCGCTAAATACATGAAGAAATTTATTTATACATCAAATATCATTTACAATTAATATCAAAAGAAAATATATACAAACATTATTTATATAGTACATGTCTCGCGTTTTATACGCAAATATGCTAAATAAGTTTACATAATCTAATTTTTTAGCTAATTTATTTTCAATTGACAAAAATAGCTAACTCATTCAATTTGTGGATGGATGATGACACTGATAATCATGGGGCCTTCTTTTTTTTTTTTTTTTTTTTTATGGTTTCAATTTAAAAAAAAAAATTCAAAAACAGAATAAACAACAAAACAAGGCATATTTTTACGAAACTTGATATCCAAAACGGTAAAACCCTAAGACTGAATCCATAAACCCCGAAAAAAATCGAATCTCTAAATCCCTAAAATCTTTTAAATCCTAAATCCCTAGAGTAATCCATATACCCCTTAAAGATTGAATCTCTCAATCCCTTTCTCTCTCAAACTATTTTCCTCTACACCAATGATAAGTTATCTGATTGTCTATAAAGGTTAATTGTAATTACAGAACATGCTTAACTGATTGAGACCATATATATACCCGCCCATTTGAAAGTGTAAACATGTATTTGAACGGAATCTCGAGTCTCTACATTTAGCCTCAGTGCATTTACATGCACTTGACAAAATCTTAACTATTTGATTAATCTAACAGAATTGCTATTCCACATCAGTATAATCATACTAAATTGAATATTCACCTTTTGTACCGTATCACTTGCCTCTTCCCACATTTCACAAACCCTAATGATTCAATTTTTCCTTTCCCATCCCCACGACCCGTCACACTTTACAAAAGTTCATCCCAAATTTTTCACAGCTGCCATATATCTCCAACAGTCCAACGATTCCAACTCCAACCCCAACCCCAACCCCTCCTCCCTCATCCCTCGTCAGTCTCACCCACACCGGCCTCTTCTGATCCTTTTTAAATGAAATCCCTACATCTAATTTGTCTTTTTAAATTCAACATACAGAGGCTTTGAAACTATACAGTTTTTATTATACTTTTACTGTTTTGTTACTTTTATTGTAAAACCAGTTTTCACCCTTATAGAAACATGACGTTTTGTTCCTCTTAATTTGTGTGATATGAAAGGATTCAAATAGGCGGAGAAGGACAGAGAGCAAACTTTAGATAAGATGTACATGATGCACTAAACCGACTGACGAGTGAGGAGGGATGAGGGTTTGAGGTTTAGCAGCTGAGAGATAGCAGCAATGACTGGGAATTTTGGAAGATGGTTTGTAATAGAAGACATCGGAAGGATTGAAGGATGAGTAATCAAAACGAAAATGCTAACGTGGAATTGCTGAATCCATTAGATCAATCAAACGGAGATATACATACATACATACGTACATATATTTATATTTATATTTTGAATATTTGTCTGCCAACTTGAAGTTGAGACTTGAAAGAATGGCAACGATAACGATTTGGAATTCAAAACTTACTAATTGTCATTCGTCACCCCTTTCTTGGTTATAAATAGTGTTTTCTCTTAGTCATTATCCCAAAAGACTGAAAAATACTAAATTCATAGTGTTCATTTTAATACGAGTAACAACATGACTGATATGTTTTTGTTTTGTGGGATATGTACATAATATTTCATTGGACATTTATTTATATTATAACATGTGAACGAGTTATAACTTAAGTTAATTACTTGACATTTATGTATTAAAACCTTATAAGGAAGCTTTGAGCGCTCATGTAAGCTAGCCTTTGGTCGTAGGGACCTGCCTACCCAGCTAATTAACTAGTTAAGGCGGACTTTGAATTTTTGTTTAGGTGAACTTATCCTAAACATGGATTATAGACTCCAAATCAATATGCCACCCAAAGTTGAAAGTTGGATCTCCCATGCCTTTACATGAAGATGTAACGTTTTCTGTGTTTACTAATCAAGTGTTTTTCGTGTACAGGAAATATGCTTGACCATTTCTAATTAAACTGGAATATATAGAATGTAGGTGCCTGTGAATGATCACAACTTAAACTTAGTGGTGTTATCCACACACCTCTTTTTACTTCTCACACACCATTTTCAATTTTCGACATTCGAATCGAATGAATTGAAGGAACCAAATAACATAAATTAACATGGGTGTTTAAGAGGTAAAAATGGTGTGTGGATAGCAAGGTCAGAGCCACCCACAAGGCTAAGGTGGGCTGTAGCCCAGGGAGGTTTTTTGTAAGTGTAGTGTTATCTACGCACTTATTTTATTTCTCACACATCCCTTTCAGTTTTCGACCTTTGAATTGAATGAATTGATGATAATCAATGACAAAAAATTAATAAGGGTGTGCAAATAGCATTATCATTTTTCAAACTCATGCTTCTCACACACCATTTTCAATTTTCGGCATTCGAATCGAATGAATTAAAAGAGATAAAATAAAAGAAATTAACGTGGGGTGTTTAAGAGGTAAAAAGGATGTGTGGATAGCATCATCCTAAACTTATATTGGATTCTACCTCTGCCCTTGTTATTATATATGGTTCAACTCTCAATTAATAATGCAGACTATATGCTTCCACACGCAACTCCAAAGCCTAGATTGTAAAGCACACAAATAGAGTTTTGGAGCATGGTCCAACTTAAGGCTCATCGTTGACATATTCATAAAGCGGTAGTCCGCGCCACATGTTTCCTGTTTGACGGCCTAGGCACAATCTGTCTGGATTGCTACCTAAGCCCGTTGGCTCCACCCATTTAACCTAAGTTGTGGACGGCAACTAGAGCTAAAGCTGTCCAATTGCCTCGACAACTCCACACCAGTGGAGTTGCTCTTAGGATTGATACACTTAATTTTATCGGAAAAAAGAGAATGTTTGAACTCAAAACGTAATGATTGAAGAAAAAGATTGTAACCACCAGATTAATAGTTCCCATAAGGGCTAGTACCATAATGTAAATTTTCAATTTGGACATTTCATTCATTCAACAAGAACCCATTTAATTAGCGAACTAATTTTAGTTATTACGCTACATACCATGTCCTACAAAATAAACTGCATGTAGTAATTACCTATTACTTATATACATGAAAAAGAGCATTAAGAACGAAGAATTAGATGAAGATCTCAACCATAGAATACAAGTTGGATGGATAAAGTAGATGAGTACAGTAAAGGTCAAGGAAAAACTTAATGGGACGACAATAAGGCTAGTAATGTTTTATGGCATGAAATGTTGAGTGGGTCAACCATCAATACATGCAAAAAATGAGTGTAGTGGAGAGAAAAATGCTTTGTTGGAGGTGTTGACACACAAGAATGGATATCCAAGGTAAAGTAGGAGTGGCTGCAATTGAAGATAAGAAAAGAGAGAATCAGTTAAGGTGATTTGAACATGTGAAATGAAGACATATAGATGCTCTGAATAGAAAATGCAATTATGAGACAGAGACTAAGGGGAAAAGGGTAAAGGAAGACCTAAAGAGTTGGACAGAGACTTTAAGAAAGGGCATAAACTACTTGGAGCTAATGAAAGAATTGGCGCAAAATCGAGCGCATTGGCGTTCTAATATTCATACAGCTAACCTCATTTAGTGGAATAAGACTTTTTGTTGTTATATATACATGCAATGTAATTGTCACTTCATATTTGAATTAGTAATCACGCCTCTCTTCTCAGAAACAGTCTTCCTCTTTATAATATCTAACAAAAGTTATGGTTATCACACTTGAAGCACAGATACAAATATAGGTATAGTTATATGATACGGTAAAACGAATTTTTTTTGAAAATTAAGATATAATATGTCATGGATACAACAATAAAAATATATATTTAAAAGAAATGTGAGAGTTATATTCCTTGTTTCAATTAGAGGTAAGCTCTTCGTATTCATCAACTTTCAACTAAAGCTCTGTTTTCTATTTGTTTTCTCCTCTTAATTTATCATATGAAAGTGTAAAAGTATCCTAAAAGCTGGATACACATCCATCAAACTAAAACCGTATTTGTTGACCATGACACATATCCAACAAGTATTCAAGAGTATTTGACGAATATTGTGTATGATAAAGTATTGAATATGAAATACTCTACTAAACTGCACGTAGAAGTATCCGTGATTCATAGATTATCACCAAGGGCAATAAACGAAAAAAAAAAAAAGAAGCTATGGTGAAAACTTAGCTCCAAATGGCATATTGATCACAAATAGGAAGTGTGATTAATTCGTTAAGTAGACCAACTGTAACGACCCAAAAATTCATAGTTGGAAGCTAAATCCGGTGATAAGCCAAAATAAATATCAAAATTGATCTCTACGCTATCAAAATTGATAGGCCAACCTTAACAAATTTCTCTTCTTAAAGAAATAAAGTACAATATTAATTCTGAATTATTTTATGGCTGCATCTAATCGTTTCGTTAGACTGTCTACGTACCCAATGAAAGGATCAAGCCATTTGTAGTTCACAAATTCAATTCCAAACTCAATTCCAAAATCATTCAAGTGACTAACAATCACTAACTAAGTTCAAACAAGTGAATCATACCAAATGCATATCAAATATGGTTTCAGAATATCAACATTTACTTTAAAAGACGACATCGGCTCACTGACCACATGCCACCGCACGAGCCATGCGTGAAGGTTTCTTGAGAATGGAAACTCCAAATTCCGACGAACTCTAAAAATTATCAAATTTTAACAGAGTTGTAGAACACAACAAGGGGAAGAACTTTTATATCTGGGCCGAAGCCTAGTTCGCCCGGGAAGTGGCCAAAATCCCACGAAAGGCCCGGGTGGCCGAAATCTTTAGAGCCTCGCCGCTCCTCCGTCGAAGGTCCGATGACCGTGATTTTTGTCAGGTTTTACTCCTGCTAGGAAGGGCTACCAACCCCAAATGGTGCGCCACCATGTTTTTGCCGGATTTGGAGATAAGGGTTCTAGGGTTTAGGCGAACCCGCGGGGTTCTCAAGCCTCGTTTGTTAAACATGGCAACCCATAGGTGGAATTGAGTGGACGGCTCGACTGGGTTTGAGGAGAGGAGTCGTTTGACACCGACCCTGTCGTCAAAGGTGGCCGGAATAGAGAGATGGAGTCGGGTCGACTCGGCAGGTCGAAGAGAGAATCCGAGATTTTGCTGGGTCTCTCCTTCCCTCCTTTCCCTCCTCGTTCTTCTCTCTAATTCGTCCCTCTCTTCTCTCCTCCCTCCCATTGGCTGCAACCCCCTCCTTTCTTTCCTCTTCCTTCCCTTATAGCCTCACACGTGGCATCATCTCCTTGCTTCAGATTTTCTGGAGCCTTTTAAGTTATGGTCAAATGACCATTTACCCCAAACTTTGCTCGTTTATAACTTATTTGTTACAACTCCGTTTCACGAACAGTTTGCGCCATTCGTGGAATTGGGCTCTATCCAAATATGCCAAGAAATCTGATAAAATATATGAGGATATAAATAGGTCCTCATATAATTTTGTTACCTAACTAGGGCATTTTCGTCATTTCCTACTTAACAAAAAATTATACGACAAAAATAATAATGAAATCCGAAAGCGGGATTTCACATTTTCCCCATTCGAATTTCACAACCATAAATCGATCTATTTGAATTTTCTTCCACATAAACAAAGAAATGAAATTCCACAAAACTTGTAAAATATTCAGGGTATTGCACCAACAAACTAGGTTATTCTCTCTTTCCGATTTAAGTAGATTCTTTTGACTGCATGGCACAACGTTGACAAAAGCAATTGACAAATATGATACACTAATTTAAAGACATTCAAATTCGTTGCCAATGCTATAATTCTAAAAGTAATATTTGAATTATTCGTGTCTATCCGGTTAATGTTGGTCTTTTTCGGCGATCATGACTGCTCTGCATGCCGATTACCTCCTAATCCTGTTTAGAATTTGAAATAAGCTTATCCTTTTTTTAAAACAAAATTTTCAGTCAAGTTGAAATAAAAAATAATAATCAAGGTTATTTTTCAAGGAAAATAAAAGATGCATGATTTGTATCGTTCATTTTCTTCTAGAATATGACGTGATGATTTTCTATGAGAACAAAGAAGGGAAATTATATATATAGTTATGTATGAGAGATTATATATATATAGAAAGCCTTTACGTTAAGGGATTTTTTTTATATAGAAAACCTTTACGTTAAGGGATTTTTTTTTTTTAATTTTTTAATTTTATAAAATTGGGATTAGTTGTGCGGTCCACACCACATCGAATATTAATTATCCGAACCGTTTACTTTTTTAAATTGCACTTCATAAATCATCCTTACAAAATATTAGCCAAATTGGAAATATTTGAGGCATCTAATTGAGTTCAAAGAAATTGATCAACATTTTGTTCTCAAATAAACATTAAAATTTCATCGTGATAATTAAATAGGTAAATGATTTCAAATTGAATTGAATTTTTGTAAGGATGATCTATGAATCAAAACTTACAAAATAGACGGTTCAAATCGTTGAACTTCGATGTGGAGTGAACCCCACAACTAATTTTCTTTTTATAAAAAAATAGAAACTCCTTCCCTTGAAGAGCCTGTATGACGTTCCTTACTTGGACGTAAAAAAGGAAGAAACTCTGGCCACAAACGGTTCCCAAGCAGTTGGCCCACTTGGAAGCACCCGATCCCGAATATTAATGTTGTGAATATTATGCCTTAGTACGGTAATTGGCTATGCAAATCAACGACAATCTTGGAGTCCCTACCAATACAATGTTTTTGAAATTTCTTTGTTCAGGAAAAAGAAGAGCATCTCTGAGTCTGTGGGTAAGAGCTTATTTGAAGCTATACGATATAAGGATGGTCAATAGGATGACCATTCACCGTGCCAATTTCTTATAACAAAACCTTCTACATTGCTTAACTAATTTTTTTGAACAAACGATATTATTTACACTAATGAAGTGGAGAAGTGGGCTAAGTCTCACGATAGGCTAGCAATAATATGATAAGGATGGTCAATAGGCTGATCATTCACCATGCCAATTTCTTATAACAAAACCCTCTAGATTGCTTAACTAATTTTTTTTTTTTTAACAAACAATATTATCCACACTAATGAAGTGGGGAAGTAAGCTAAGCCTCACAATGGGCTAGCAATAATGTGGTTCAAATTCGCCTTTGATGATAATCGAAGCTAAGACCTCTCACTTACCAATGAAGAGAAATATCACTAAACCGTAGTACTGAATGATAGATTGCTTAACCAATTTATGATACTAGAAACATTATTATCACTTGTTTTGCAAAAGTACATTGAATGAATGGATGAATAATTTTCAAAACTATTATCATCTCACATTATTCGCTTTCCAACAAGCTAATTTCTTTTGAATCTGAAGAATTAATTCCTTAGAATTAACAAGGTCTTTCCAAAAAAATAATATTATGAAGACAAAATACTTTCCAATAGTAGTTTTATTTAAGCTAAATAGGACATCTTGAAGAAATTTGCCCAGTTCTTTTTTTCATTTCCTGTCAGGAAATTTATTATTTTAAATATAAGAGGTACTACACCACAAATTGATAGCGACTAATCCTCCTTCCCATACAAGTGCAATTAGGGTTGGGCAAACGGGTCTTGGGCCCGCGGGTAGGGGCGGGTATAGGCGGGTCGGGGCGGGTACGGGGCGGGTCCTGTTTTTAAATAGGGGAAACGGGGCGGGGCGGGCCTAGGTAATGGCATTCTAGGGTCGGGCCGGTTCCAGATTTATAGAAAAACGGGGCCCCGAACCGGCCCGTTTGTAATTGAAATGGACGGCCCAGATTGAAAATAAACATACCTTCCAATCATGACCGTTGGTTTTAGGTTTTAGTCTAAACTCCAACCCGTCTCTCTCTCCCTCCCTCTCTCTCGCTCTCCGTCGGTGAGAAGCAGCTGCAGCCATGGCGCAGTACAGCAAGGTCGCCCCGACCCCTCTGCTGAAGGACGAGCTCGACATCGTCATCCCCACCATCCGAAACCTCGATTTCCTCGAGATGTGGAGGCCCTTCTTCCAGCAGTACCACCTCATCATCGTCCAGGACGGCGACCCGTCGAAGGTGATCAAGGTCCCGGAGGGCTTCGACTACGAGCTCTACAACCGCAACGATATCAACCGGATTCTGGGTCCCAAGGCGTCCTGCATCTCCTTCAAGGACTCTGCTTGCAGATGCTTCGGCTACATGGTCTCCAAGAAGAAGTACATCTTCACCATCGACGACGATTGCTTTGTAAGTATCGCTTTTGGGTTTCGAAAACTTGGGATCTTAATTGGGGCTGTTTTGGATGTGGGATTTGATTTTTGAGTTGAAAAGGTTGGATCTTGGTGGGTTTTGGGAAGTGGGTTTTGTTGGGGTTTTCGAAATCTTGTTGTTCAATTGAATTTCGATTCGACTCGAATTGATTAGTTTGTGATGAAATTCTGTTGCTTTTGTTGTTTAGATCTGTTTCTGCTGCTAATGTTTGAACTTACCCTCATCGTTTACTTTTGTTAATGAACTTTACTTGCTTTGATCTCTGTTTCTTTCGAGTCATATTTTAATATCATAGTTGCCTTTGGTTTGATCCGTTTCTTACCATGAGTTCTTTCCGTTAGTGTACTTAAAGTCTTGTGTAGAGATGTTGTTTGTTAGTCATTGTCTTCTGATCCGGTTTCGGTGATAGCATGAATTATATAATTGCAATTCTATGATATCGAAGCTTTTGAAAGATTTGTATTGTTTTCGTAAATCTTAGGTTCAGCACTAAGCTAATTGATATACTGTTTACTACATTCACAGATCTCCACCTTGCACTCGAGTCTGTTCGAATTATTGTTAGATTTACACCTAAAAGTTTCGGCCCGTAAATATTGATTAAGATTAAAACGTTTAATTTCGGTTTCGTGTATTCGTAGTTTGAGTAGCTGGTGTTGTGTATTTGGAACTGTTGCTGGAATTAGCAATGTTATGGTGCTGCTAATGTGTTTCAGATTTGATCGATATCCTTAAAATTCTTGTGAAATTGAGGTGTTATAACTTAAGTATGGTACTCTTTGTGAAAATGCAGGTTGCCAAAGATCCTTCTGGCAAAGATATCAATGCACTTGAGCAGCATATCAAGAACCTTCTGTCTCCGTCAACTCCATTTTTCGTCAGCAGGTGTGTGGTGCAGGGGAACCTTGAGATTGGAAGTCTCAGAGAAGTTGATGTTAAGTCTGGGCTTCCTGCCACTACAAGTACTGAAAGATTGGAACTTCTTGACGATGACGAGCATATTCTTAGCATTAAAATAATTGGTGGGGATCACAGACTTAGGGTATGAAGACTTTGATATGAAGTTCTGTGTTCACCGGAGTCTTTGCATATCCTTTTATAATTCAGCACATACTTCTCTTTTCCTTTTATTTGGTTGCACATTTCTCAGCATACAAGCTAAAAGGTTAACTAGTTCACAAGATTTTGATATGAAGTTCTGTGTTCACCGGAGTCTTTGCATATTAGTCTGCAGTTTTTTGTGCAGATTGCAATCTGTGCAGTTTGCAATCTGTGAATATGTACAATTTTTTTTTTTTCTTTCAAACAACCAAAAAAAAAAAAAAAAATGGACCCGTGGACCCGGCCCGAACCGGCCCGTTTCAACCGGGCCGGGTAATGTCCGGTTCTTATATTAAAAAATGTAATCCCCGGCCCGGCCCGCCCCGTTCCCTTTGAACCTAGGTCCGGTCCGGTCCCTTCAAAATTGGGCCCGGCCCGGCCCGTGCCCAGCCCTAAGTGCAATACTAGATGAGGAGGTAACATACTTTTGACCTTTGGGTCGAAGAGTATACCAAAAGAGAGCTAGAAGCCCAAAGAATGCATCCATGGGAGTTCGAAGTCAAATTGGAGTTCCAAACCTCTACTCGATTTCCACTAGACTAACCCCTTGGGGTTGTTCTGAAAGTTATCCAAGTTAATCTTTTTTTTTCCTTTGCGAGCTGCCACTAACATTACAAACTACAGTATAACGATATTATTTTCTACTTGCAAGTAGTAAGCCTCACATTTTAATCTCAAATATAGCAAGTTCGATACTATTATAAATAAATAGTCATTTTAGAACTTAGCCTAAATATCTATCCTCCAATGTAAAAAGATGTTCTATTGTGAATTCTATCTTTATTTTCTACTTATGTGATGGAACGTGACGACTCATCCCAATAAACAACTAAATTAGAAGCATATCGTTTCGCAAAGACCAAGAACATCGGCTTTGTTTGTGATCCTTTTGGAAACAAAAATGAGAGACGACTATCGTCATCACTGTCGCAATAAGGCTTGTTTGAATGAGAAATTTGCCACTACCAAAGGATTTAGATAAAGTATAGTCTTTTTTTTTTTTAGTACAACGATATATTTACACTAAGGAGGTAGGAGTTCAGCTAAGTCACACAATGAGCAATCTAATTTGGTATCGAATTCGTCATTCACGAGATTTGAACTCAAGACCTCTCATTTACATGTGAGGAAAAATACCACCAAACCGTAGTACTAAGTGGCATGTCATGCATAGTTAAAAATAAACTACAAAAGTTAGAGAGATTTGAAATTAGTAGATAGAGTGCAGAAAGAAGAATTTGCAAATAACTACTTGAAATGAATCATTTGCAAATCTATTTCATACGTCTTTGCAATTATCAAGTGCATTTCTAATCCCTCCCCTTTAAATTTTTTGTCTATTATGATTATATTTATAATTAATTGCTTAGTACATGCAAATCCTTTGTCCAAACATAACATTACGTTTGGATGAAGGAAGTAAATTTGAAATTTTGACAAAAGTTAGAAATTATAAATGACATGCATCAATTCCCTTGTTTGGATTAACAAACATAGAAATTTAGAATTTCTGCATGGAAAAAAACTTGAAATTTGAGACATTCAATTCCCAAGTTTAAATTCCACATAAATATTTGTAATTTCCAAATGTGCAAGGGTGAACTTAAAAATAACATATTCCATATTCAAATTCCATTGTTCTTAGGTTAACCAAATGAAAAAATTCACAAATTCTAACCAATAAAATTCCATCATTTGAATTTCCATCATTTTTAAATTCCCTAGTAATTTTAAATTTCCTCATCCAAACAGAATGCAAGATTCTTTTTTGTTCCCATAAAATAAAAAAAACTTAATTATCAAAATGCTCCTAAATTATCACAAAAGTACCACTTTAACCCCTGCTTTTGCATCCTATCACATTCTAACCCCTAGATTTTAACAAGTCTCTCACATTGGCACAGTTCGTCACATTCATCCATTGACTGTTTACTTTTTCTTCACAATATCAACATAATATCAACAATATGAATAACAAATTAATGACATATCGAGTGCCCCATTATCGAATAACAAGTAAATCGACAACATTGACAAATTCAAATATCTATTCACCCATGCGAATTCTAGGTACGAATTCTACATGAAACCGGAAAATGCCGAGAACGAAAATGGAGATCCAAGAGTCAAGAACAATCCTTTAAACCTATTTTTCTTTCCCCCTATTATCAACAAATACAAAGAATATGTAAAGGTTAATGTACAGAAGATCAACTTACAACTGACCATACATCCCCAAACATAAAACTTGACAAGATATACACCCTTTTTTTTTTCTAAAAGAATTGGTTTACTAATATTAGAACTGGCCATTTTCTACATGTCAAAACCCCACCACTATCTTCTACAAACCACTAGTAAGGCAAACGTCGGTATCGTTCCTCGTCAAGCACTGCGGTAACAATACTGCCACCGCAAAGTCTACTGCAGCTTCCGGTTACACCAGCCCAAGAACTTCAAACTTAGCTCCTTTTTTTTTTTCCCGGTGGAGTTTCCATTTTTTTTTTCCAGCCAGAAGTATGCGGCAAACTATTCTTCTAAAATCTTCTAGACGTACACTTCATAGTTACTTCAACCGGAAATCACGCCTGAATACCGTCAAGTTTTGGGCAAACTTGTCCCTGTTCTTTGTATCCAAGCTTCTAGTAACATCCACCATAAGCTTGTCAAAACACTGGGAAAGCCGTTGATGTTGATCCGCTTGCTGCAGGCCAATATCAAAGTGTCATGTACATGTACTCGTGGCAATAACAATTTAAAACAGCTAAACAGTAAATTCAGCGTTGCTCAAACTCAGAAGTTGAGGTTTCACCCATCACATTAGCTTAGTCTTTTATTATTCCATTATATAACTCAAACAATCAAGAGTGGAAGGCACAACTAACCTGTGAAGCCAAGATATGAGCTTTCAAATCGGAGAATATCTGCAAGTCAGACACCATCTTTCAGTCAAATACAGCCATCAGAAGTGAAAAAGGATAAGACAAATACAGAACCACTTCCAGCAAATGCAAATTTGAAATTTGTAGCAAAGAAATCCAACAGTTCGGTAAGGTTTTCATTTTATTTCTATCTACTCTCTCCACCTCACTTATTTCTCTCTCTCATTAAAAATAAAAAGCCGCATAAAATACAACCTAAATAATATGTATTGTCAGCTAAACCGTGCTAAAACAAGTTGGCCCACCACAAGGAGTTGAACAAAAGATGCAAAAATGCAACTTCTCTACTGAGACACAAGGAAGAGTAAAGGACAGTATAAGTACTGCTAAGACAGGCTGCAAACTTACAATATTCTAATGTCTTACATTATAAAAGACAAACACCATAAAATGTGGAACCAAGATTTACAGTTCGAGAGAAAAAGAGAGACGGAGCTGCACTGTTTCCAAATATTTTCTAAAAGCTAAAAATGGCTTCAGGAAGCAGTAACACGAACACATGCACGTACACACTGAACAGAAAATTTATTGGTGCAATCATGTGAAGGTGGAACTGATTAAAAAGAGGCATTTAAAAAACGATGTTGCAGACAAAGACTTGAACAATCTGACCAAAAGATAAAAACATAAGACTTGAACAAGTTACAATATATATGCACTCAAATAAAAATACTACCTGCTCATTAATAAGTATCAAGCTCAGCATTGGCCTGCTAAAATTCCACTGGTTGTTACTTTCCTCGAATAAAACAATCTCAAACAGCGTCTTCAGTACCTTTACAAATAAAATGACTCAGATCAGTCACATAACCAAAAGAATTTAGTAACTATGGAGAATAACCACAAAAAGCGTAAGCAAATTTAATTCACATTGCATGCATGGAGTCCTATTTCATGCATAAATTTGACATATAAACATTTTTTCCCAATAGCTTTACATATCTTCAAGCAAAACCCAAACCGAAGTCCCCAAGAGCATACATTAATCTCGACCTAATCCTCCCAAGGGTTAGGCACACAAACACTTTTTTTTTTTTTTGAGAAGAAACTATAACAATTTATTAAAAAAGAAAAGTGAAATACACAGAAGTGGATAAGAAATACACAAACACTTTTTTATACAACAATATATTTACACTATGCGGTGGGGGAAAAATTGGTATCGAACTCGCCATCCACTGATTTGAACCTAAGACCTCTCACTTATGACTTACAAGTCCAGGCATGGGACTAGTTGAACTAAAACAATGCAAACACATCTTTACAATCCGGTTGGGCTTATGGATTTCCACAAATTATTATGTGACTATAGGAGTTCAATGCCATTAAAAAACTGAGTATATCAAACTTGCCATCGTTTCAGTTTAATTGATTACTTGATAAGCACTGACAAGGTTCTGGAGTGTCACCTTATATAGCTGACTGAAAAAAAAAACTACTACCGAGTTGCATCATTATTTTTGGGTCAACAAAAATCCATGCATTTTCAATATGTAAACGTCCAAGAAGATAGATCTTGACAGAGTTTAGAAATGAGTCTGACTTATGATGGAAAAACAGTAAAAAAAAACATTACAAAGATAACCATAAGGCACAGTAACAGAATCTAATGGATAAAGATAGTACCATGTCAATATTTACAAAATTACAATTACTGAACCACAAGAAATGGACATCTTAACAAAGATTCTAAGACAGATAACAAAAGAGTAATACAGCATAAGCATCCTTACTTCTGGAAACAAGTTGGGGCAGTCTGAAATGTGACGAGCAAGATTGACTGCAGTAGGTGATGTGGGTGCCTCACCCATGGTTATGTTGTTGAAGTAGAAAGCAGCCAAAGTTTCAACAGCTGATGCACACTGGAGAAAAAGGTAAAGTTTGAAATTGAATAATGAAAAAAAAATGTAAAATTAATGTGGCAGATGCAGACAAAAACTGGTCAGTTTGTAACACAGGATCATGTCACCAAAAAGTTCTCCAGCGCAATAACTTTTTCCATAAATTTTAACATTAGACTTCTAAAAAACTTCTACAGTGTTTGATGTTTGGAAGTTTAACACTTCGCACTTAGCAGTGGCCAACTGTTCATCATTTTGGGTTTTTCCACTGCCTGACTGGTAACCTCCTGAAAGTTTCCAAAGACTGATGAGGGTAGGGTGAGAATTGGACTTGAGGGAGTACAAATCCTGGCAAGGGAAGGTCTTATTCCAAAACACGACTTGTGCCCTTGATAGCACAAGATGATTTCTACATTTCAGGTTAGTTTTATTTTTTCTTGTACACATTATTCTATCTGACCTTCTAGTTGAGCTAAACAGAAGATAACAAATGCAAAAAAATGGTTCAGTAATAAGTTATTTTTTGAAAGTGCAGCCTTAAATTTGAGACATGCAATTGACGATGAAGAGTTATTTCGTCCATAGAATAGAGGCATAACTTTGACCAAAAAAAGAGAATAGAGGCATAACACATACCTGCGATGCGATTCCTGTATCGAAACCTTTAATCCCAGACTCAAGGGACCCAACTATGTGCATAAAAGTACTGGTATCCAGATTCAGTATATACACTATATGGCTGTTGAATAAAACCTCCAAGAATGCAAAATAGGCCTTTGTCAGCTGCAAATAGTAAGAAATTCCAATAAAGACCACCTTCCAAATTTTAGGCAAGAGGAATAACTTAAAGAAAGATAAAATTAAAGAGCCTTATATCTGCAATTTATCTGAATCGAGTAAGCACAGTAAGAGCTTAAAGTATCAAAATGCATCAGCATGATAGAATTTTAGAAAGGACAAACTAAAGAATAGGATAGCATAAATTTCAGACTTCATAAATTGCATATTTAGTGTTCAGAGCCATACTGTTTTCTCATTTCCCATTGTTTCTTAGAAATTGAGAAGAAAAACAGTTTTTAGCCTCTGAAAGCACTGATAGGAATAGTGCACAAAAATGAAAACTACCAGGAGAAAAAAAAACCATTTTAAGTTGTTTTCAATTTCAAGTTTTTGTTTCATATATTCACCTTCATTTCGCAGTCGAAATCATATCAAACAACTCCTACCGGGTACTCAAAACTAATAGATGCAAGGAAGACTAACAAACATAAGCTAATGTACCTTGCGGAATGCCAATACATCAGCCAAAGGAATTGATAATGTCATCTTCAGTGCAATATCAAGTGCATCAGCAAGCGCTCTATCACCATATAGCTCAAACACCCCAAAGTTGACATAGTTTCCAGCAAGAGCTATCATTTGAAAAAAATCCTAAAATCAGCTCATAACATAACATTTGTACAAGGAGCTATTTCCTTTTTTTAATTCAACAAGGAAAGCAGGGGAAGAGCCACTACAGGATTTCTGGTTAAAAACTAGTACCAACAATGTTGTGGTAGAGTCAAGAAATGAATTGAAAGTACAACTTTGCAAAAGAACTTTATTCCTTTGTTTGCTGTTTTCAATTTGGAAAGAACAACAGTTAAAGGAAAAGAAAAAACAACTTGAGGTGCTTTCCTAAAACACAGACAAAAAATGGCATTTGAAAAACACAATATAATCATCAGCTTCTTTATAGGAATTCCAATCCATTCACTTTGAGCTTGGTTGTTGAACTAAGCAAATAGATGGGTTTCCTCTAATTATTTTAAACAATGATACATGTTTCAGCATCTTTAAAGGGCTGTTTGGTATCCTTCTTGTATTTAATTTTTGGTTTGCAAGATGAAGCTAAATTACTTAGTACTCACTACATTATTTTCAAAAACAAAAATTGGATCCAAGAAGGATACCAAACAGCCGCTAAACTTTGCACTAAATTCAATCCAATTGCTAAAACCTTACATGATTCCATCAATACTTTCTAGAGTAAAAAGATTAACCATTTTTTAAAGCATAAGTATCATATTATTTAGTCACAATGACCACCATTCTAAACCAACAAACCATAAACAACCTTCATTGCGTACCCACATTAGTCACAAGACTCTCAACTTGAGATTGACAAGTTTGCAACACCAAATTTGTAAACAATTTAAGGATTACCAAAAAAGATAACAGTCCACTAGCCAACTAATAAATTACGATTTATTCATGCTCTTGCCAGACCTTCCTTCATCAGATCTAGGCTGTTTTTACTGCTTATCCTGCACCCAGAAATATGATTCTAACTATCTGCAGACTACAATTTACACCATTTGAGAGCAGCTCAGATGAATTTTGTTTTCCAACCAAAGTGAAATAATGAAAAAACCCACAACAATATGTCAGATGTTCAAGAATATACATGCAAGAAGTGCAAATAAACAGAGTGATAAATGTCATACAAAGCTGATAAAACATTCTCAAAAAGTAGTTTACCATTCAGAACTGAATAAAGATACAAGTATACCTAGTGAATAATCATGCAATTAATGATTCAACAAAGTGATTACTGTTACAAGAAACAAGAGGTTAGTGGACTCACCTCTTGTAAGAATAGTTAAAGAAATCCAAATTCCCTTGTATTTGTAGCCATATATATCTGCAACATTTGGAAGAGACAAAATCCTTGACCCATACGCAACAATCAATTTACTGACTTCTCGAAAAAGAAGTATTCCATTAGGAGAAGATGAATCAAAAGTCAAGCGTTGGGCTTTGTTGAATGCAAACTCAGCCATGAATTTCAACAAAGGGGTGGTCACCTGCAGCATTTATTGGGAAAATATTGAGAGAAGATAACACAAATTAACTTTGCAAGAAATAAGAAGGAATAAAATGTAGCCGAGAGAGATCTGCTTCCTGTTTCCATTGTATTTTAATATGCTTCAAAATAATAAAATATTATCTAACCTTACCTGATCTCTTAGCTAAAAACTATAATGCAAACAAGAAGCAGAGACTTACGATTCAAAAGACATTCATTTATTTTAAAAGCTTTCTGAAAATGTAGAAATCTTCAACTAGTACTAAAAGTTCAATTTCAAAGTATGAAATTTTAGATAATTGCTTAACCACCTAATACAGAACTCTGTTGAATTTTTCGACAAAGGAAGCAGTTAACATTGTACTTTACCTCTGGTGTATCGGACCAGTGCAAGATTCCTTTCAAAAGAAGTGGCATGTGTGCAGGATACAACCAATCAAACAGAAAGCCATAAGTTCTGCGACTGAAGATATTAAAGAAGAGCATAAGAAAAAGAAACTGTTAAGCCTTATAAATTCGATACAGAAAATAAAAAAGTACTTACCTATTTGTGGCCATGGCAATTCCTCTAAGGTCTCTCATCAACCCAATTAGTCCATACTTTACAGCATCAGTACGAAACATTGAATCAGGAGTTGATTCCAGATTGACGAAAACCTGAAGTACCACATATATGTACAGGAGTAACTGAAATGAATCCATACAATACCAAACTTGACAGTATTTAGTGTGTGTAGTTAAGCATTTTAAAGAACACACAGGAACATCTATGCAGATTCTGCAGCATGCACATATGAAACATTTTTTTATTGTATGTTTGTGTTTGTATGTGTGCAGAGAGAGAGACAGAGAGACAGAGAGATAGAGAGAGAGAGAGAGAGAGTACTTGCAAAAGTGGATCCATGGAAGATTTAAATTTGACAGGGCTGTCTTCCATGAATATTAACCAGCCAATTATGTAATAGAAAGTTGTTCTGCTGCGAGAACACCTATACTCTTCCAGAAAAGGGAAATGCTCCCTCTGAAAAGAGAAATTCAAAATGAGAGCTTTTCACACGAAATACAGGATTCTGTTCAAGATATTCAAATCAAAAGTGTAAATGCAAAAGAAAGATATTTCAGATTTGGATTTACAGTATGATTGGCAAGTATAAATTTGACAGTATCCAACTTCAAGAGTAGCTTGCCACTCATGTATCTGCAAAATAATTAGCCTTACAATAAGCAAAATATGATAAAGGAAAATAGGCTCTCTTAAACCAACAAGCACTCCAATGTTCCAAACCATATACAGAAGGAAAAGAACTAACCCAGACGCCAGCTCCAAGAACAAACTCAGGGTGTGACCAATGACCTCCTCATTCTGAAAATAGGCAAGAATTAAAATGCAAAATAATATCCAAATGTACTTAACGTGAGTAAAGCATGAAAAAGATTTCACCTCCGTATAACATTTCAGGCTACAAAATGCAAAATAATATCCAAATGTACTTAACGTGAGTAAAGCATGAAAAAGATTTCACCTCCGTATAACATTTCAGGTTTGTAGCAATCTTGCCAACAATGACATTTAACATCAAAAGATGATCATGAAGTCCAAGAAGCTCAGAAAGGCGAGCATATAACTGCTGCAACAAATGGAGAAGCCTCAAGAAGAATGCTAGCAATAATTTAAAGAATGCAAGGAAAAACTTACCCTCGAAGAATGCATGGCCTGGTCACCCACATAAGACTTCCGAAAATGTTGAAAAAAGGTAAGAATTGCACGATCAAGTCTTTGCTTGCTTGTTTCACCATACCTCTGCCAATGCCAGGGTTGAACAGTTTTTGTTAATTTTGATAGCACCACCAATGAAGAAAAAAATAAATAAATAGGCAATCTTTAAAGTTGAATATCACTCTTTAACACCGAGTAATTTGGCTGAATATATTAACCAAAGTGCTTGAAGCCCAAAGCAGCAGAGTTTTAAAGTGCGCCCTTTCATTTATATCAAACCATGATAAAAACAGTACCATCTTAGGCAGAGAAAGATAGAAAAATCTAGATTCAGAAGTTAAATATTTGATTACTATATCTAATATACCGAAAGATGTAATTGCTGCTGCTGTACCTGGCTGTGTAGCCCACTGTCAGTGACATTTATTAACTGCAAGATGCGAGCTGAAAGTTCTGCATCAAGTACTTCTTGTGACTCGGCACTGCAAAGGAAAAATATAAAACATAAAAAATCTTCCATGGTAGCAATGAAGGGAAAAGCAAGATGAATGAAGAGGAGTAAAAGCAGGATTTTTTGGTCAATAAAGTTGTTTAGTTTTCTTTACCTGCACCCAGTACTTTGCTTTATCTTGAGAACTGCAGCAACTATATGAACAATCCAAGCAAGTTTTGCTTCAATAACAGAGAGGTCACTGTTATCACTGGTCTGAACTCGAGCTCTTTCCTATTCAAGTCAGAAGAATTGATTAAAGACATGAAGTCCAGAAATTTTTCTTTTCAATTTCCAAGAGGCATCCTTCACTGTAAATGCCCATACCGTGTAGACTTGCAAAAGAGGCTCCACTATGTTTATTATATACAAACTACTGCTTTCATACTGCAACCAAAGAGAGAAGGTTATGGAGGCAACTTTGACAAATTCAGATCAGTTCCACGCGTCTAAGTCAAGATATGTATTTTAAATGCTTTTTTATCAAATAGAAAATTGTTTATTTGACGAATTGCAAAACCATAACTTCTTCAGACTGAAAACGAGAAGCACATAACATTTGTAGAGGTAAACCTGAAATCTACAGACTTGTGTAAAACAATCCAACTGATCTTGAAGAAGTTCAACATTGTCTAAAGGGTTCTCAGAAAGATCATCAAGCAATCCATCCTGTAAAATAGTGAGAAGATATAGAGAACTTTCATAAATTTGAACATACAATTGCAGTACTGGCCCAGAAAAAGTTTTGGTTTTTACCTGCACGGAGTTAAATCTTGATGTGATGAAACCTTCAGTAATCTTAGGAACAAATTCATCGAGCATGCTGGGTGCATCACCTTTCAAGTATGGTACAGATGTCACCAATCTAGACCATAGTCCTAAAAGGTAGTATACGCTGCTGCTGGCCCACTGAAAAGAAGACAAGTTTCAGTAATGCAAGTTGCAATTTCTCAACCTGGATATTTAGTTCCAGCTACCAGGCACTATAAGGTACCATAGATAGTGATATTCATGTATAATGGCAGTAAATGTCATTAGGACAACTAGAGAGATATGGAGAGAGAGTCTGTGTGTCAGAGAAACAGCGGAAGTGACAACTGGAAACTATAAGATAAGAGTAACTACAACTGAAAATAAACGACTAGATGCAGATAAGCAACTGAAGATTAATGTAAACAGAATGTCAGGGATTGCAAGCCCGATCAAGACTCACATGGGATGAAGCAAAACCCAAAAATCTACAAAAATTAGATTTAGGAAATTGCACGATATAAAATTTGATGGAAGATCAGTGGCCCACCCAAAGGAAAGGGTGAGACTGACTTATCGTGGAAGTGTTTTCATTCAACGGCTTAGTATGCAATATTCTTTTCCTAATGCTAGGAAAAAAGTGGTGAAAGACATTCAACCTTCCAAGAATGCAAAGACTTTAAAGTGAATTCTGCTACTAAACGTATCCAGTCACTATAGCCTTCCACAGTCACAAGCTCTGACAACTGCGACAAATTTAGAAGTTAAATAAGCATAAGCAGTAAACTAGATCAACTCAAGGAAAGATTACATACCAGAAAATAAATTTCATAATCACCACAAAGAAATTACAAACCATCTACGTAAAGTCAAAATCAAAACTACAAGCGTAAAGCGTAAGTTTCACCTTTTCAAGGTACAAATCAATTTCATATAAATATAAATCCAAAACGAAAAATGTAGGTATATTTAGAGAGTAATTTACAAGCATGCAACATTCATTAAGCTTGCTTCATTTGAATGAGTTACCAAGATACCAAAAATGACTCTAGGGTATTTCATACTAGAGAAAAAGATTGAAGTCAAAATTACCAAAAGGAAGAAAGATTACCTGATAATTCATTCGGAATCGTCCAAGAAGACGACAATATTCATGGTAATTATCATGATCAGCAAGACCTGATTTCCAGTCCAAACAAATCATTATGAAAACCCAACAGATTAAAGAAAACACACACTAATAAATCATAAATTTAGGGTTGTATTAGCACAGTCACTGACAAGTGTCTAAAATTCAGATAAAATCCACCTTAAGCATATTATATATATGAATCCTAGGACCAACCAATAAATGACAACTACAAAGTATCTTCGTTGCACCGATACTTGAAATTTGGGCCAGGGTGAGTTTCTACTGATGCCCCCGCAATACAGTCTGACACATAGCGGATATGCAAAATAGAGTATTGTCCACTTTTTCTACTTTGTAGACTTGTAGACTATGAGAAACGGCAACGATACTCAAAGGACACAGTAAAGATACGGCAAGGGGTTATTCAGTTTTTGTAATTTTGGGGGATGTTTTTGAAAATTTAGAACAAGGCAAGGCCAAAGTGTAATTTTCAAAAGTTCATTTTAAAGTCATTCCTCTCTTCTCTTCTATATGGTTTATGATGAACATGAATCTTTCTCTTTGTGATTTATTTTATGTTATGAAGTATGAATTTATGATGAACTTATTTTTTTCGAGTGGTAATATGACATATTATATATTATTTTATTATATATATTATTTAATTGATGTATCGTATTGGGCACCCATACCCGTGTCTGTGCAGCATAGACGGGTACAAATCTGTCCATGGTTGTTCATGCAAGAGTCAGTAAAAAAAGCACAAAGGGAAAACAATCATATTTAAAATGTTCTTTAAAAAATATCTAGGAAGTTAGTAACTACCAAAAATATACAAATGCAGGAAAGCACGCATTCCAGCACACAAACAAATTATTTCACATTCAGCATAATTGGAGTAAGATACATGACAATCAACAGAAAGAAAGAAAAAAAAGGCCAAGCCAACAACACCTTGCCCAGTTTGTAGGATTTCTTTGGTTCCTGTGATTAAATGGGACAGATAGTTTGAACGGCCAGGATCACTAGTAAACAAAGAACGTCTAACAGAAGCCAGTCGCACCAAGCACTCCAGTGCCTATAAAGAACAATAGTAAAAACTTGATTAAGATGTTAAACAGTGAAAACACATGAACAATAACAACATAAAATTTCAAATGGTAGGAAAAGAAACTTTTTACTCCAACAAACAAAGACAGATACATTTTAGATATCAAAGGACAGAACTTCCACCGCTGTACACTTGCACATGCATGACTGTATGTGATTGCAGTAATCGAGACTAATAAAAAAATATCTCGCACCAGCAATAAATTAGCCATTATGACAAGGATCTGATTCACAATACATGTAGCATCAGCAATAAATTATCCCACGAGCGACAGTTCTCTTTGCTTCTTCTATTTTCTAATTAGAGAAGGTTCTAGAAATCATCAGCAATTAATTAAGAAGAAAAATCACATATACTAACCTCCTTTGAAAGAGGGGGCTTTGTATTGGCATAGTAATCAAAGAAGACTTGAAGTGTAGCAGGATCCTCCAATGTCGACTTCCAACCCGATGGAATCTGTAAGATTACCAGTTAAATACTTAGTTATGATTCACTGCATACGAGACTAATCGACAGACCTTCGAATGGTTAACAATCCAAAAGAAACAAGGATAATACCTGAACAGTACCAAATTCTTCAGAACTTTCATCAATTGAGGTCCCAACAAAATCAAAAGATAGGCATTTAAGTGAAAGCGAAAGAGCCAACTCTTGCAATCGACTTGCAACTGTGCACCACAAAATCAAACAGCATTAATACCAATAAACCAAGAATTACAATAATTAAATAGTGGTGGTAAGGGGTTAATCAAAATAGGTTTAGAACAACCGCCAGTGCCAACGTATTACCATTACTTTCCAATTGATGCAATGAAGTCAAAGATATTTGGAATATTTGAAAGAGAGACTGGTCCCTGAAGGAGCACGCAACCCTCCGATGATGTGTTGAAGGCAACCCAGGATTAGGCTGATCATTTATCAATTAATGAAAAACAAGCAAACGTTACTCAAATAAAAAATAAACAAGCACATTGATGTTAATAGCCAAGTTAAAACTTCAATAATGCAATGTGGTCTACAAGGTAATTGTCTAAGTCTCTCTATGTTACAGTTTTAATGTATTAAGCATCATAAATTAGTCTTTAGAATTCCTAAGCATATTAATGTGGACCTTTCCAGATTCACGTACCAATTAAGCTTATAAAGGGGCTACTTTGTGAGCTTTGAAATCAGATTGTTAGTCAAAAGGAAAATTTCTCAGCTTGTGTGTAAGGCACAACAACCTTGGAGTGATTCCAAGGCACCTTCGGTGTGATGCCAGAATTTTTCTAATTCTCTATTGGAGTGACTCCAATACACCTTTGGTGTAATGCCAAAGGCCAGAGTGAGTCCGGATCTCTTCTATTTCTCTATCCCTTCCTATTGTTTTACATCACACATTTTAGAAGGAAAGGCCATTTCATGGAAACAAACAAAATTAAGTTTAATTCTTACAAAAATTTGAAAGTTAAATATAACCCCAAAATAATAGTGAAATTAGCTAAAAAACAACATGCCTATAGATGTTCGACCGAGGACAAACTTTGAGTGCTTCAACTAGCTTCTATCAGTGTTCTTGAACAAGAAAATAAATTAGAAATATTCACACCGTACACTGTCATCTATCCATGTGATGATGCCCTAAAGACACTTCAGGATGATATGTGGTTCAACTCACTCAAACACAAGTTGCAGGAAGACAAGAATTAATGGAAATGGAGTGGAAATCTTCTGTAACCAAAAAGTAATCTCTCATATTAATGATGATATAAAGGGGCACAAATTACAATCTAACCTGACTCATCTCAGACACGAGCTGGTTCAATATCTTCAAACCAATGGCATAGTGATCAGATGTTGCCTGGTAAACAAATTGTTTATGAGTTACACTTGTCTGAAAGATATAATGACAGAGAACATATAAAAAAATTATAAAAAAAAAAAAAAAAAAAAAAAGCAACACAACCACTTGAATCACTCAGTAGTAGCAGTTAAATTTACTCAGTTATCTGTACTCTGTTCCCTCTACAGTTTTAAGAGAGCAATATTACAATGCAAATGGAGCACATGAACTTAAAGATGGTAAGATAGATATCGCGTAACATTAGAAAACTGAAAATGTAACTTAATAAATGAGCTGGCACTCTACATAGCAATACAGTTGATGTGATACTTCAAAAAATAGTTTGACAGACTGGAAGACAAAAGTTGGCTATGTGCAATATAGGGCTCATGAAAAATACTAGTCTGACTCTTGTTGTACATAAAAAATAAAAAATAAAAATAAAAAGTGCATGCAGCATCCCAAAAATTGAGTTAGGTAAAAATAAGCAACGGACAATAAAAATTTTAGATACTTACAGAAAAACAAGGCCTTGAATAGAGCAATAGTAAGAGATATACATATACAAGAAGATAACCAATTAATATTTAATTCCTAAGTTCCAGAATGATAGACCACGGATCATGTGGCCACAATGTGTTAAAAACAATGCAATCATGGATACAAATAAGGTAATGTTGTAGATCGATGCAGCTTTCTATAAACCAGTTATATTCTCAATCAATGATATGACTGGAAACAAATACGGTATGGTAATCTAAATTTCCTATACATACAGAGTTTTGATTTTTACAGAAAATAAAATTTTATTAAGCCCAAGCAATTACGAGCAAGCTGTTCACTACAAACAAAATAGCCAATGTAATAGCTTTAACAATCCAACAACTACCACAGAATTTAGATAAGAACTGCTTCTAATCAGAAAAAAAAAAAAATGAAAGAACGGGGTAAGTAAGGAATTTCCTGAAATCCCAAAGAAGCTGAAGCTGAAGTAATGCAAGTTGCTGAGATTACCCAGCAAAGTTAGTTTTTGTCTCTACACTTACACCTGATTTACAACCTCTAGTCAGAAGGAATGAGCAGGAATTTTGAGCCAGAGGGCGTATTCCCATATCAGTCCTATTTAGGAAAGCTGGTATCTGCTAGGCAATTTCCACATCATGCATTTTATGGTGGTGAGATTCTGGGGATTTTGTGAGATAAAGTTTCATTTTAGACCTCTTTCATGGTCATCGGTTTCTTCCGAGTTTTAGGATGTACCGTTGTTCCTTATCTATGAGAATTGGAAGGATGTTGGCGATTGAGATTCTGCTTAGCTTAGTTTCAACATAATATGATTTTGTTGTCTGGTTTCTTGTTGATGGCGTTTCCTTACAGTACTTTTATTCAGTGGCCAGTTTGTTCACAGTCATCGTTACTTACTCATAGCCTTTCTTGGGAATACTGCTCATAATGCAACAGAAATGCCGTGGTATCATAAAATTTAGTTCAAGATCAAAGACATCACACATATTAACAGAAAGTCATATAACCTGATTCAAGAAGTTCATTGACTCTTTCACCACATCCCGGAATCGATCATCATCAAACCACCCAAACTTGGTGAGTCGACATAAGAGTTGGATTAAAGAGGCAGTCACAAACGGCTGCAACTCTCGTCCTCGAGTAGCCAAATAGTTAATAAGGTAATTCCCTACAACAAATTTCCCACATTGTTCATTTCCAACAAGATGCAAACAACAAAGCAAACCAAGAAAACATATATAAGTAAAGGGAGATTCTTACAGATGTCGAGACGAAGCTGCAGAGCAAGTTTTTGCTCAGTGACTTGCTTCAACAAGCTAGAACTAGCCAGCATCAACGCGTAGGGAGTCATGGCATTGTCGAGAATGTACTGGCACTGCGAAATGTATTCGATGTTCACCGAAAAGCATTTGAGAGTGTTTTCGGCGTGAGCCCTTTCGACTGAGTCCTGTGAATTGTACAGCCTCTCACACAACGCCTCCAGTTGCCTTAAACCCTCCATCGCTTCGAAAACTACTATGATTCATCAATCACCAATAAACCATAACCTCAGATTCTTATACCCAACAAAAAAAAAATATGTAATCTTTACTAAAACCCAGGTAAAAGGTTCAAATGTCAGACACAGAATCAAAATCATAGGTTTTTCCGAGTTGCATGGTTCGTCGATTTACCTTCCGACCCCGAACCGCGGCGGTTCGCGACCCAGGTTGCCGTAAGCCGCTGCCGCCGATTCGATCTCCGATTGCAGTCCAACGCTGCTTCACGGTCCCAATTCGTTTAGTGGCTTTGGAAATGGAATTTCTGGGTGCCTTGTGAAGGAGTCTACAATGGCGAGCAAGAGAGAGAGAGAGAGAGCAGAGAGCACAAATGTGAGATTTTTTTTCTTTCCTTTTGTATAAAGACCCGAAGACGGACCCGTTTAGTTTCGACACGGCAGGCAACAATTTTACATCTGTCTAAAAATTTACAAAGGATCCAAATCCAAATCTACCTTTTTTTTCCTCTTTTTGCCTTTTTTTTACAGGGACTCAAAAATCCTTAACAACTCAATTAAGAAATCAAATAGGGAGCAAGAAGATGCAAGCCATTGGATTATGGATTTAATTGCTGATTTGAGGTTGTGGTGCTTTGGAAAAAAAAAAAAAAAAACCTTATCAGAAAATCTGGAAATGTGCTTGGTAAAACAAAAATAAAAAAGAATTTAAGAGAAAAACTGTTGTTAGTAACAATAGAAAAACATAAAAAAAGTAGAAGCAGGTCTACCATGTTTCTAAAAAACGTCTTTTTTTTAAAAAGCAAAGTAATCAATGCCCATTTAATGAAATTTTCAAATGGCAAGTATACTATGACATTCCACATCACACAGGGGAGTGGATCCTGTAAGTTTTATATATATATATTCTCATCTCTACCTAGCACGAGGTTTTTTGGGAGCTCACTGGCTTCAGGTTCCATTGGAACTCCGAAGTTAAGCGAGTTTACGCGAGAGCAATCCCGGGATGGGTGACCCACTGGGAAGTTCTCGTCTGAGTTACAGAAATAAAACCGTAAGGACGTGATCGGGGCCCAAAGTGGGAGAAAAACTTGTATGAGGCTTGGCTTGCCACTAGACTTCGCTGAATGGCACTACAATCCACTTAAAACTTGCCACGTGGCAAGTCTTAAATATATTCTTTATCATTCTTTTATATTTAAAATTTTTATAATTATTTTTTTAACTAATTAATATATTATATACATTTGTTATGTTTCCTTTTTTATTTCTTTCCCCCTATTTTTTTTCTTCCCAAATCCCCCCCATGGCAAGTCTTAAATATATTATTTTATCATTCTTTTATATTTAAAATTTTTATAATTATTTTTTTAACTAATTAATGTATTATATATATTAATGTTATGTTTCCTTTTTTATTTCTTTCCCCTTATTTTTTTTCTTCCCAAATCCCCCCCACCACACTTTGTTTTGCCGTAGGTCATAGGACTCCCTCCCCTTTCTTTCTTTCCCAGTTTCATTTATTTCTTTCTTTAAATAAAATAAAATAAAACAAAATAAAGTTATGCACCCTCTCCAAGTTTATCATGGAAAGCAACCAAGTATCTGTAAGCTTCAGCGTCTGAATGCACCACCATTCCGATTTTCAGATCTTCTTCAAACTCCATTGCCTCAGCAGCAACCTATCAATTGAAAAAAAAAAAAATCAAAGATTAGACTAATATATTAATTAAAGACTCATAATAAAGAAGGTAGCAAACATAGAAGATAACCTAATTCATATTATAAATATAAAAAATCCAAAAAACCTCACCCGAACCCAAAAACCCCCAATTAAACGAAAAGAAAATAACCCTACTACATCTATATATGTGGGTTATTCATGTCACATGATCAAAGCAACTATTGTATAAGGAAAGAAAAAAAACTTACAGATTCTTAGTTGCTTTCCATGATAAAATTGGACTGGGTGTAGAACTTTTTTTTTTTTTTTTTTTTTAATGAAAGAAAGAAGCGAAACTGGGAAAGAAAGAAAGGGGTGTGAGTACTGAAACCTAAGATCTACGGCAAAACAAAGTTGCCCGAGGGGGGGGTGTGGGGTGGATTTGGGAAGAAAAAATATAGGGGGGAAAGAAATAAAAAAGGAAACATAACATTAATATATTAATTAGTTAAAAAAATAATTATAAAAATTTTAAATATAAAAGAATGATATTTTATATAAAAGAATGATAAAAGAATATATTTAAGACTTGCCACGTGGCGAGTTTTGAGTGGATTGTAGTGCCACTCAACGAAATCTAGTGACAAGCCAAGCCCCACACAAGTTTTTCTCCCAAAGTGGACAATATCGTGCTACAGTGAAGTCGAGTCCGAGATGTGGTGGGAGCTCGGGCCGGGATGTGACATATACTATCACATATTTTACAAAATTACAATATTTGCCCCTACAATATTATCTTAGACAATTATTATATCACATTAAATATCATATCATCTTTAATCATTTAACATATTCATAGAAATTTATATAAAAATTTTACCAAACACTCATACAATTTTTATTTTTTTTGTTAAAAGCACTTTCACCAAAAAAAATAAAAATTACCGAACACTCAACAACTTTATTTTACAACTTTTTATTTTCAGCACAATAGAAGCATTTTTTTTATTATTATTATTCATAAATGAAAGTGAGTCGAATTCGCTCTTTTTTTCTCTTCTGGATTAGCCTCATTGGATGCCCCAAACCCATGCTTCAATTTGGTCAAGGCATTGGCATTGTTAACCAAAGATTGAACCTAACAATTGATAGGAGCATATTCATGCGACTTAAATGGCTTGTTCTCGTACATTTACGTTATGTTTCTTTAGTTATTTTAGTTCTTTATGCTTCTTTTGTGTGTTTTCAGGTTTTAAGGGCTTAGGGAGCAAGAAAGTGCATTTTGAGGCTATTTGGAGCATTTTTGGGCATGGATTGGATAGCTTATCCATGGAGCCAAAGTTTGGACGAATTTGAAGGCCTTATTTTCACTTTGGACATAAAACAAAGGGCCTAGCCCATTCTCTCTTAAACCAACCCCAAGGCCATGCATTTCCTTCCAAAACCCACAATCACTTCAAAGGCCATGCAAATCCATATTCAACACCTTAAACTACAACCATGCATCATTACACCACCTTCTCCATCTTTATTCCACATATAATTCACCTTAGCCATCACATTCACACACATGCCGTGCTTCCCCCTTTGTTCCCACCAAACACATGCACTCAAACAAAGCCAACCTAGCTAACCCTACATGCATTTTTTATTCACTCTTCATCATTGCATACATCACCAAACACTTCCATTCTTGCCGTGTATCCCTCCATTTTCTGCACCTTTGATGCGAGAATTACTTGACACTCAAATTAAACCCTCGTTTGACAATTGTAGTAGAATGGATAAGTGAGGGATCGTTCTAGACCGGGGATTAGGAGGGCTTGCTAAAACCTTCTAAATTGACTTAAAAACATAAAAACTAAATTAAAATACTCTTAACAAGACTACTATGACTCAGAATGGCTTTGAAAAACTCAAATTGTCTAAAACAATCAAATTGACTCAAATAGAAGCTAGAACTTGATTTAGACGAATTTGCAAATGTTTATGACTCCAAAAGCTTAAAGATACAAAAGTAAAACAAATACGAATGATTAAGACTTAACAAAATAGGGGGGGGATTGTGGTTGGACGATATTAAATTAAAAAGACAGAATATAATTAAAGGCAAAATGTAAATATGAATGTGATAAAAATATGGATGATGGAATAGCCAAGGGGTTCTTCTCCACACATGTTACACTTGCAAACAAAATTGATTCTCAGTTGGTCTTTCGATAAGTTGTGAAACTCAATGCTCCAAGTTAATTAAATCCGCTTAGATTAACTTTCAGATTTCCCTAAATTCGTTGGATTGAATGGAATACGCATTACAACCAAATTATTCTTAATCAAAGTCCCTAACTATGGAATACGCATGATAGAGACATTCAACAAAGATCATTAAGTTCAACGGAAATCATAAACATCGACGAGGCATTCGTTACAATGGAATACGCATGAAACTTATGCCAAGAAATCGTTTAACGCGATTGTTTATAAGCAACCTCCACTACTTGTGAATATAAGTTCATAACGATTAGGTGAAATTCACTTATATTCTAGCGTCATATTTATGCATGAAAATTAAGCTTGCAATCTCAATGAACATACATAAATAAGTTATCAATCAAACAGTTAAACGAATTGAATCCACAACTTATGAAATTCCAACCAAACGTAATCAATTCAAATTGCAAATATAAACATAGTTTCGAATCACCCCCTAGCTAAAGGGGGGTTTAGTTCCTCATAACTTTGAAATCAAAGAAACACCTAAACATTCCAACAACTCAAACGTGAATTGTATGAACGTTTAGGCACTCTTCTCTTCCCTTCTCATACGTACAAAACAAAGAGAATTAAATTTAAACTTTGAAATCAAAGAAACACCTAAACATTCCAACAACTCAAACTTGAATTGTATGAACGTTTAAGCACTCTTTTCTTCCTCGTTGTTGTAGCACAAGGTCTAAGGTGAGCTTAAGGGCTTTAGGTGTATGTGGAATGGAGTGGGGAGTGGTTGGAGATGGAAGAATGAAGAGAAAATATGCAGAAAATGAAGTGGGACTCACGGCAATGGAATGGTATTTGTGTTGTGTGAAGTGTTGTGAATGGAAATATGAGATATGAATTGAATGGGGAGTGAATGAATGAATGCTAGGGTATTTATAGGGGTAGTGGAGGGAACATATGGCTGTTTGTTTAAGCATTTGTGTGGAGGAATGATGGAAAAACAGCTAGGACACATGTGAAAACTGGAATTGCACAAGGGGAGCAAAGGGAACCCACGGCATGGATGGATTTGCATGTGTTTGGGAAGCTTTCTTGCTCATTTTCTGGATGCAATGATGAAGAGTTTAATAATTAATGCATGTAGGTGGTTGAAATGATGAAGAATGAGTGGTGGATGTGTGAATGATTGAATGTGCATGTGGGTGAATGTGAAGGGAATGCATGTGAGGATGCTGGAAATGAAATGGAACTCACGGCACAAAGGTTCTTTGGTGATGAATGTGGTTGATTTAATGGAGGAACAAGTGCATGTGTTGAATTGGTGGTGCATGTGATTAAAGATGGAGAAGGTGGTGTAATGATGAAGTGGAATGGCTGAAAATGCAAGGGGGAGTGAAGGCCACGGCAAAGGTGTTTTGGTGCATGTGTTGGCTGTTTTGTTTGTTGGTTAAAGCTTGTGTTTGCATGTGAATGTTGTTTGTGTGAAGTGTGTGTGAATGTGCATGTGAAGATGCAATAAATAATGCATGTAGGGTTAGGAAATAATGAAGAAATGCATGTGAGATGTTTGGAAAGGAAATGGGAACCCACGGCAATGAAGTTGTTTTGTGTTGTGAATTATGATGAATGCATGTGAGATGTTTGGAAAGGAATAAAGAATGAATGGTGGAAATGTGAGTGAATGATGTGCATGTGTGAGAATGCATGTGGAATTAAGAGGAGTATGGAAGTGAAATAAATGAATGATATGTTAAGTGATAAGTGAATGATATGTGGTGAGTGATAAGTGAACGGTTTGATAAGTGATAAATGAACTAGTTTAAAGGGCTAGGGTTTAAGTACATAGAATGGGCCTAAAATAGGTTGGTTTGTATGGCATAATGTGTTATGTGATTGGGTTAGGGCCATTGTTTTGTGTCTTCAAGTGCATACAAGGCCTTCAAATTCGTCCATCCTCTTGGCTCCATGGATAAGCTATCCAATCCATGCCCAAAAATGCTCCAAATGGCCTCAAAATGCACTTACTTGCTCCCTAGGCCCTTAGAACCTGAAAACACACAAAAGAAGCATAAAGGACTAAAATAACGAGAGAAACATAACGTAAATGCACGAGAACAAGCCATTTAAGTCGCATGAATATGCTCCTATCAACCTTTCCTCCTTGCAATTCCACATGCTTTCATCATCATAACCCACTTACAATCCACCTAATTCACAAAGCTTCTCCCAACAAACAATTTCACCAAACACATGCACCAAAACCTCCATGCCGTGGGTTCCCTTGCCTTTCCAGCATTTCCCTTGTGCAATTCCAGCTTTCCACCCACTTTCCTAGCTGATTTTCACATGCATTGCAGCCACATTCTCACCCACTCTCTCCCTATATAAACCACACACACTTCATTCATTTGCATTCATTCATTCCCCATTCAAATCTCTCCACATCTCATTCACAATTCTCCCCGGCAACGGCGCCAAAATTTGATGCGAGTTTTATACGCGCACAAATTAAACCCTCTTTTTGTCAAATTGTAGTATAGGTGCAAGTAGGGATCGTTCTGGACCGGGGATTAGGAGGGATTGTTAATCTCTTGGAAACTGACTTAAAAACGTAAAAACAATATAAAACACTAAACTAGACTCAAAGAATTCAAAAATACTTTAAAACATAAACTAAACAGATTCTAACAAGTTCAAAAGACTCAAAACTCTTAAAAACACAAACTAAATTGATTTCTAACTAATTTGACATTAAAGTAAAGGGGGATTTAGGTTTTGACAAAATTAAACTAAATGAACAAATTGCAATTAAAACAGAATGTAAATATGAATGTGAATAAAATATGGATGATGGAATAGCCAAGGGGTTCTTCTCCACACATGTTACACTTGCATACAAGATTGATTCTCAGTTGGTCTTTCGATAAATTATGAAACTCAACGCCCCGGGTTAATTAGGTCCGCTTAAATTAACCGTCAAGTTTTCCTTAAGTTAATGAATTGGATGGGTTAGCGCAACGCAATTCACCACATTCTCCAAAAGTCCTTTACGTGAACAGCACAATAAAGATACAATCAAAGATCATTAAGTATTATGAAAACTATAAGTGTTGACGAGGCATTCATTACTATGGAATACGCATGAAACTTATGCCAAGAATTCATTTAACGCGATTGTTTATAAGCAACCTCCACTACTTGTGAATATAAGTTCATAACGATTAGGTGAAATTCACTTATATTCTAGCGTCATATTTATGCATGAAAATTAAGCGCGCATTCTTAATAAACATTCATAAATAAGTTATCAATCAAACGGTTAAACAAATTGAATCCACAACTTATGAAATTCCAACGAAAGTTAATCAATTCATATTGCAAATATAAACATAGTTTCGAATCACCCCCTAGCTAAAGGGGGGTTTAGTTCCTCATAACTTTGAAATCAAAGAAACACCTAAACATTCCAACAACTCAAACTTGAATTGTATGAACGTTTAGGCACTCTTCTCTTCCATTCCTCATACGTACAAAACAAAGAGAATTGAATTTAAACTTTGAAATCAAAGAAACACCTAAACATTCCAACAACTCAAACTTGAATTGTATGAACGTTTAGGCCCTCTTATCTTCCTCGTTGTTGTAGCACAAGGTCTAAGGTGAGGTTTGGGGAATTATGGAAATGGATGAGGAATGGTGGAAGGGGGACTCACGGTTTGGATTCTAAGGGGAAGATGGGAAGCTCACGGCTAGGGAATAATGGAAGTGTTTGAGGAGTGTTGTGTTGTGAATGAGATGTGGAGAGATTTGAATGGGGAATGAATGAATGCAAATGAATGAAGTGTGTGTGGTTTATATAGGGAGAGAGTGGGTGAGAATGTGGCTGCAATGCATGTGAAAATCAGCTAGGAAAGTGGGTGGAAAGCTGGAATTGCACAAGGGAAATGCTGGAAAGGCAAGGGAACCCACGACATGGAGGTTTTGGTGCATGTGTTTGGTGAAATTGTTTGTTGGGAGAAGCTTTGTGAATTAGGTGGATTGTAAGTGGGTTATGATGATGAAAGCATGTGGAATTGCAAGGAGGAAAGGTGCAGAAAATGGAGGGATACACGGCAAGAATGGAAGTGTTTGGTGATGTATGCAATGATGAAGAGTGAATAAAAAATGCATGTAGGGTTAGCTAGGTTGGCTTTGTTTGAGTGCATGTGTTTGGTGGGAACAAAGGGGGAAGCACGGCATGTGTGTGAATGTGATGGCTAAGGTGAATTATATGTGGAATAAAGATGGAGAAGGTGGTGTAATGATGCATGGTTGTAGTTTAAGGTGTTGAATATGGATTTGCATGGCCTTTGAAGTGATTGTGGGTTTTGGAAGGAAATGCATGGCCTTGGGGTTGGTTTAAGAGAGAATGGGCTAGGCCCTTTGTTTTATGTCCAAAGTGAAAATAAGGCCTTCAAATTCGTCCAAACTTTGGCTCCATGGATAAGCTATCCAATCCATGCCCAAAAATGCTCCAAATAGCCTCAAAATGCACTTTCTTGCTCCCTAAGCCCTTAGAACCTGAAAACACACAAAAGAAGCATAAAGAACTAAAGTAACTAAAGAAACATAACGTAAATGTACGAGAACAAGCCATTTAAGTCGCATGAATATGCTCCTATCAAATACCCCCACACTTATCTTTTGCTAGTCCTCGAGCAAAACAAAACAACAAAAGAACACGAAACTAGACAAAATGAACAAAACACAACCTACACCTTCCAACAATTGTCTAATGGATTTCCAATGCACATGACAAGTTAAAAATCATTAGTCCCATAGATTTTTGTCATCTTCACACTTAAGTACATTCTTACTCATAGTCACCACATATTATTTCACAAATAAGCATTTAAAACCATGTTTTGAATGTAGTAACATGCCTTAGAGAATTTGCTCAAATCCTTACAAGATATGCACTCGTTTTTCACACAGATTTTCTGACTACACACCCTAAACTAGTTATATGTGAGAAGATTGATGTAAACATAAAAACGAACACTCACATATATGTATTTCAAAGGAAGCAATTTCTGGAGTTAACAAGCATGTTTAGATATGATCTCATGAATGGAATGCTACTACTTAGATGCGAGAACCAGTGACACCATAAGCTCATATCAATTCCAAACTCCACATTTTGAAACACATAACACTCAAGATAGAAGTCAAAGGGTTGTAACGGGGCTAGGGTATTGGCTAATAATGAAAGGTGAAGGATAAACAAACATTCTTAAAGCAATAGTGAGCAAAGTATTGAATTAGGCACTTAGAATTCCCTTAAGAACGCAGAAGTCAACTTTGAACACCCAAGGGAAAGTCACACAAAACTTAGGGCCATATTCAACTTTTTTGGACCCTTTCTTCAACCATCAACGCTCGTGAGTTCATTCTTACTTATTTTCACTCTTTTTTTTTTTTTTTTTTTTTTTTTTTTTTTATGAATCTCAAAACATACATATAAACGTAAGAACAAACTTTTACTCCCCCACACTCATTTTCTTGCATAATGTAACTCAAAAGGAATTCATTTAAGTTATGCTCACTATACTTTAAGAACAAGGGTATAGGAAAGTCCTACTCTAGGCTAGGTAAGGGTTGATGTGGGTTAACAAAGAATAAAGGCTAAACGAGGCTCAACGGGGTTAAAACTTACAATAAATACGAAATATGGGAAGTAAGGCTATTTGGTTATGGTGGCAACTACACAACTTCATCTTGATATATGTTATGCAATTCAATGTCATGCTTTGAATGAAACGGATATAAGTTCTAGCATTTAGTTCTATCATGATACAATTGCATTCTAAGTAGTAACCAAGCAAGGAATAATGAGATCATGCAACAACTTTAGAAAACAAGAAATCACAGATTATACTCTCCAAAGAACGTTATAGGCTCAAGTCTCTCAGGGTTGTAGCGTTTGTTTGAGTTCCTTCCTTCAAGCATGTTACAAAAACGAATTTTTTTTTTCTTTTTTTTTTTTTTTTTATTTTTTTTTTTTATGATTGCATGTGAAGTCATACATTATAACCATAACCAAGCATATACCAAGAGTAAATCAAACTTTTCTCTATGTTTATAACTCTTTCTAACCGTCATGCAATTATAAACCAAATCCTTAACATTGTGTTGGAAGGTACCCTAAGACACAAACACACAAAAACGACTCAAAACACTCTTTTTAGGTTTTTCAAAACAATTTTTTTCAAATTTTTATGGGATTTTCGAATTTTTAAGACAAAACACACTGAAACAGTTTTAAAACAGTGAGAAACAACATGTGAAGTGATAGGTGATAAAATCCAACGAATTTTCATCAAATATACTTAGTTACCCCCCCCACACTTAAATCAAACATTGTCCTCAATGTTTTAAGCATAGATTCACACAAAGCATAAGTAAATACACAAAAAGCACTTAAACATACTAAACATGGCAGAATGTAATTAACAAAGAGAAGAGTTTAGAGACGCAAATCTGGTTATAGAGTGTAAATTCCATCTTCTCCTTGGTAATTGCATTGAGGCTTTGATCTTTGTGATTCCACAGGCTTACTCTTGAACTGGTTTCTGCCCATCGTTGATTTTCCTTTGTGCTACTTCTTGAACTGGGCAGCAGGATGGTTCTTTTGGTCTCCCCTGAAGGTCTGAGCTTACCCCTTTGGTCTGTTTCTTTGTTCAATCTTTCCAATTCGTATTGAAAAGGGTTGGAGGATAACTCAGCCTATGTTTGTCTCCACATGCTTCAATGTATCATTTTCACTTGCCTTACTCGCTCCCCTTTGCAGAAGTGGTCCCTTCTCCGGAAGTGTATCAACCGTTGAAGATGACTACTCGAGAGCAACGCTAGGTAAGCAATCAGGAATAGATTCCAGGCAGTTGGCTCCAGATCGGAAGACTGACTCCAAGTGCCGGCTGATTGCTTCTTTTACTTTGCCATGCGAGTAAGAACAAGGACAAAGAAAAAGACAGGGAAAGAGCATGATATGAGATACTTTTGCTTTTGACCTTGATGATATGAGATACCTTTGCTTTTGAAGAAGCGATGAATGAATCAGCACATGTATTTGTTGTGCTGCTTCCTCCTGGGTCATCTGTACTCCAGGTATCTGGTATCATCTTTGGGGAAGAAGAAAATTTTGAGTATTTCAAAAGGCTTTGCTGGGAGTGCGCCCTCAGAGGTGAGAGAGAGTTGGTGGGCATTTTCTTCAAGTCTGCCTTGCCATAAGAGATGAAGGTCGACAAATATAGGGATTTTCTGAATAGCAAGTGGTGGTACTATTCTTTTACCCTTTGTCGACAAACGTCTCTTCGATTTCTGAACGAACGGCTCTTCGATTTCTGCATGGCAAAAGTAGTCACGGGTGCGGCTCTTTTGACAAAGCTGCACGCGTTTTCTGAAAAGCAGAGAAAGCGTCGCCGAACTTTGCGCTTGTCGGCTAAAGACGTGTAAATGAGATGATGGCCTCCACGTGTTATCAGCTTTGTCAGATATCTTTTGACAAAGCTGAACGCGTTTTCTGAAAAGCCGCGAATGCGTCGTCGAAATTTGCGGAGGAAAATCCGGATCTCTGAATCGGTGGATGCGTCGCCATGGCTTTTTATGGAGCTATCGATCACCCCAACAAATACACTCTGAAGAAATCCCATTCTTGAAAAATCGACTCCGGCCCTTTGAGAATTAACTCCATCCACCCCTTCTTTCTGAACACTTTTGAAAAATGGCAAACTCATCGAACCTTAGCTTGGAATTGAGCCTTAGCAGTGATACGGGCGTGCCGCGTCAAGGTAACGTATGGCGCCCTTCTTTCTTTTCTTCTAACGGTCCTCTCACAGGTGAAGACTCCGTGATGCAGGACGCCACAACAGCTACAATAGTAGCTAGGAACCTCCTCACTCCAAAAGATAGTAGGCTGCTGTCAGGACGGTCCGATGAGTTGGCCGTTCAAGAGTCCCTCGCACTTAGTGTTCAGTGTGCGAGTTCTGTGTCCAACATGGGCCAACGCCTGCTTGCCCGCTCCCGTCAGGTGGAATCATTGATGGCAGAGGTGGAAAGTCTCAAGCAGGAGATCCAGCAGCTGAAGTATGAGAATAGAAGTTTGCACGTGCTTGCAAACAACTATTCGACGGGCATGAAGAGGAAGCTTGATGAGCTGCAAGAGTCTGAAGGTCGGATTCACAGTGACCGTCAAAGGTTCTCTTCTTTCCTCCAGAGGCACCTTTTTCCTGGCTCATCCAGCGCTTGGCCAAGTATTGAGGCCTGGAATGCTCTATCTTCGATGCCTTCCGCTCCGATGCCTTCTGTTCCTACGCCTTCCGCTCCGATGCCTTCTGTTCCTACGCCTTCCGCTTCAAGAGTAAAGCCACGTAGTGGGGCCTCAAGCAAACAACCTTTGTGAAGCACCATCTTTCTTTGTTTAGCAGTGCCTATCAATAAATCAAACATTTTCTCAATGTTACAATCATAGACTCACACAATTAATAAACAAACAAACAATAACAACTAAACAACCTAACAAGGCAGAAACGAAATAGCAACAAAGAGAAGAGTTTTTTTTTTTTTTTTTTTTTTTTTTTTTTTTTTTTTTATCAAATTTTCGGAGTTTTATACCAAGACACTATAAAACACACTAAAACACTCTAAAAACGCTTAAAACAACAAGAAACAACATTCTAAGTGAAAGGTGAATAAATCCCACGAAATTCATGCAAATACAAATTGTTTACCCCCCCACACTTAAATCAAACTTTGTCCTCAATGTTTTAAGCAGAAAGTCACAACAGAGCAAGCAAATAAACAAATACGAGAAAGAAAGCAAAGTAAAGGCAGTAAAGAAAAAGAAAGGAATAAAAATAAGTCTCTTAAAGGGGTTTCCAAGTTCTTCTCTATTCGGATGCATGGGTTGCCTCCCACGAAGCGCTTTCTTTTACGTCTTGCAGCCGGACGGTACCTCCGTTTAAGCTTGACTAGGTTCCACGGCATGGAGGGGTACCTCCTCCACGACATGCTCCTCAAACGTCTCGTAATAAGGCTTCAATCGATGCCCATTCACTTTGAAATCTTGCTGCGTCCTTGAACTTTTGATTTGCACTGCACCATGAGGGAAAACATTAGTAACAACAAACGGGCCAATCCATTTAGAACGCAACTTACCAGGAAACAAACGTAGGCGAGAGTTAAAAAGTAACACTTTCTGCCCAACTGTGAAGGTCTTGGTTCGAATCATTTTATCATGGAATGCTTTGGTCTTGGCTTTGTACATCCGGGCATTCTCATAGGCTTTATTCCGAATCTCCTCAAGTTCATTCAATTGGAGCTTCCTATGAACTCCCGCTGCATCTATGTCCATGTTGAAAATCTTCACGGCCCAATGTGCCTTGTGCTCTAACTCTACGGGCAAATGACATGGCTTACCATAGACGAGCCGAAAAGGTGACATCCCAATGGGTGTTTTGTATGCCGTACGATATGCCCACAGTGCATCATCTAAACGTAAGCTCCAATCCCTCCTTGTTGGTCCAACGGTCTTCTCCAAAATTTGTTTGATTTCTCGGTTAGACACCTCCGCTTGGCCATTTGTTTGAGGATGGTAAGGTGTGGAGACCTTATGGTTGACATGGTACTTTCTTAGCAACGCCTCAATGGTCCGATTGCAAAAGTGAGACCCTCCATCACTTATGATTACTCTTGGCATTCCAAACCTAGCAAAAATGTTAGTTTTCACGAAATCTGCAACCACCTTAGAATCGTTAGTACGGGTGGCTTTTGCTTCCACCCATTTAGAAACATAATCAACGGCTAGCAAGATATAAGTGAAACCATAAGATGGAGGGAAAGGGCCCATGAAATCAATGCCCCAAACATCAAAAATTTCAACATTAAAGACAGGGGTTTGCGGCATTTGGTCCTTGGTACCTATGTTACCCATTCGTTGGCAACGATCACAAGACATACAAAAGGTTCTAGCATCCCTAAATATAGTCGGCCAATAAAAACCACACTCTAGAACCTTGAGGGCAGTGCGTTGTGTGCCAAAATGACCACCACATGCATATGTGTGACAAAAGCTTAGAATAGAGTGAAATTCAGAATCATGCACACATCTACGTACAATTTGATCTGAGCAATACTTCCACAAATAAGGGTCATCCCAAACATAGAAACGTGCATCATTTTTAAGCTTATCACGTTGGTGCTTGTTTAGTTCATTTGGAATTTGTTTAGCCACCAAGTAATTCACTAAATCTGCATACCATGGTTCACTTACCTCAATGGATAGCAGCTGCTCATCGGGAAAAGTTTCAGGGATAGGCACGGCATGTTCATGCTCCTCGTGGATCATTCGGCTTAAATGGTCAGCCACTACATTCTCGCTTCCTTTCTTATCCCGGATTTCAATATCAAATTCTTGAAGAAGAAGAATCCAACGGATAAGCCTCGACTTTGCTTCCTTTTTCGTGAGCAAGTACCTCAAAGCTGCATGATCAGAATAAACGATTACTTTAGTACCAATTAAATATGAACGGAATTTATCTAAAGCAAAAACCACAGCTAGAAGTTCTTTTTCCGTCGTGGAGTAGTTCAATTGGGCATCATTGAGAGTCCGAGAGGCATAGTATATGACATGCGGCCGCTTGTCTCTTCTTTGTCCTAGAACAGCTCCTAATGCATAGTCGGATGCATCGCACATAAGCTCGAACGGAAGGCTCCAATCTGGAGGTACAATAATGGGGGCCGAGACTAGCTTCTCTTTGAGTTGGTTAAATGCCGAATTACACTCTTCATCAAACTTGAATGGCACATCTTTTTGAAGCAATCGGCAAAGAGGGTTGGACATCTTGGAGAAGTCCTTGATAAAACGCCTATAGAACCCTGCATGGCCAAGAAACGAACGTACCTCTCTAACCGAAGTAGGAGAGGGTAAGTGACGTACAAGGTCTATTTTCGATTTATCTACTGCAATTCCTTTTTCTGAAACAATATGTCCTAAAACTATACCTTGTTTCACCATAAAGTGACATTTCTCCCAATTCAAGACAAGGTTAGTTTCAACACATCGTTTCAAAATTAAGGTCAGATTATCCAAGCAATTATCAAATGAACTCCCAAATACACTGAAATCATCCATGAAAACCTCAATGATCTTTTCAACAAAATCGGAAAATATACTTACCATACACCTTTGGAAAGTGGCCGGTGCGTTGCATAAGCCAAATGGCATGCGACGATAAGCAAATGTTCCAAAGGGACATGTGAATGTGGTCTTCTCTTGATCATCCGGGGCTATCACAATTTGGTTATATCCAGAGTATCCATCAAGAAAACAGTAAAAAGCATGACCGGCTAACCTTTCGAGCATCTGGTCGATGAATGGCAAAGGAAAGTGATCTTTCCTAGTCATGGCATTTAGCTTCCGGTAATCGATACATACCCGCCATCCAGTCTGAATGCGTGTAGGCACGAGCTCATTCTCATCATTCTTGATAACAGTTACTCCGGACTTCTTGGGAACGACTTGAACTGGAGAGACCCAACGGCTATCGGAGATAGGGTAGATCACTCCGTAATCCAAAAGCTTGATTATTTCCTTCTTCACCACTTCCATCATCGGAGGGTTGAGACGGCGTTGAGCCTCTCGAGTTGGTTTAGCCCCCTCCTCAAGAAGTATACGGTGTATGCATGTGGTAGGGCTTATTCCTTTAATGTCGGCCAAAGTCCACCCTATGGCCGTTTTGTGCTCTCGCAGCACCCTCACAAGCTTCTCCTCCTCCATTGCCGTGAGACTTGATGAAATGATGACGGGCAATGTTTCGCCTTCTCCCAAAAACACATACTTCAAATGGTCCGGCAACGGCTTAAGTTCAAGCGATGGTGCCTGAACAACAGAAGGTAGCATCTTAGTGGAAACTGAATTTGAAAGTGAGAGTGGAACCTTACCATATTGTTGTGGCAATGACTCAAGGGCTGCCACAACCTCAATTATTTCTTCACTAGAACCCATTGCAAAGAATTCCTCCTCATTGCCATGGCCTTGCATTGGCCCAAATCCTTCATTTTTGCGCTCTATGGCCTTAGTGATGGTTGTTTCCAGGGCGTCCTCGTTCAATTCTTCAAGGTATACCTACGCCAAAGAATCGATAACATCAATGGAAAAACAAGAATGGTCATCAACGGGATATCTCATAGTTTCAGAAATATTAAAAGCAATCACTTCCCCATCGAATTCCATTGTCAAGGTGCCTTTGTATACATCAATCTTCGTTCGGGCCGTCTTCATGAATGGCCTACCAAGGAGAATCGGCAAAGATGTAGAATGGGCTGAATCCTCCATGTCTAGGACGTAGAAATCAGCCGGAAAAATTAAATGGTTCACCTGCACAAGCACATCTTCCAAAACTCCTTTTGGATACGCGTTAGAACGATCGGCCAATTGTATAATTACACCATCTTGTTTTAATTCACCCAAATTCAGAGATGCATAAATAGAATAAGGCATGACATTTATGGATGCACCTAAATCAAGCATGGCATGTTCAAAATGATTATGTCCAATCACACAAGGAATCGTGAAACTACCGGGGTCTTTGCACTTGGTAGGCAGTTTACGTTGCAAAACAGCGGACACATTCTCGCTTACCTTCACTACCTCTTTGTTTGCCCTTCTTCTCTTTGTATTGCATAGGTCCTTGAGGAATTTAGCATACTTTGGAACCTGTTTGATTGCATCGAGAAGCGGTATGTTCACTTGCACCTTCCGGAACGTTTCAAGAATGTCCTTCTCGCTTTCTTCTTTTTTTTCTTGCATGAACCTGCGAGGAAAAGGTACATTGGGCAGATTAGGACGTGAAGTACATGAATTTGAACTTAAATTACCTGATTTGGCCGAGTTAGGGTGATTTGCCTCAGGTTGTGTTGTCTCTTCATCTACTTTCTGGGCAGATTTGGGATTGTTTGGCTCGGTCCCAACTTCTTTTCCACCCCTTAGGGTGATGGCCTTGGCGGATTCGAATCCTCCCTTTGGATTGACTGTGGTTGATCTAGGAAGCTTTCCTTGCTCTCTAATCTGTCCAAGGAACTCAGAAATCTGCCCTATTTGTTTCTTCATATCCATCATCTCCTTCTCGTTATTTTCTATCCGGTTGTTTTGATTTTGCAACCCCTGCGAAATAGAGGTTAGTAATTGCATAGCTTGATTACTTTCCAAAGACGTACCTGAATGAGATGATGCCGAAGGTTGTTGGGATTGTTGGGGTGCATACGGCTTGGAATAAAAACCAGGGGGGTTTGGCCTAAATCCTCCTTGTTGGGCAGCTTGTTGTGGCTCCCTCCATTTGAAGTTTGGATGGTCCCTCCATCCGGCATTGTAAGTGTTCGAGTATGGGTTGTTTTGATTTTGTCCTTGGAAACCAATTGCATTGGCAGATTCCCACCCACCATTCTCGATTAGTTGAGGGCACTTGTCGGATGGATGCCCTTGAATTGAGCACACGCCACAAACTTGGTGTTCTTGTGCTTTTGGACCAATCACAACCTGAGAAACAAGAGAATTAAGATTAGCAAGTTGTGATTGAATTTCAGAAATAGCACTCACCTCATTTACACTTTGTTGCCGTGGGGCTTCCCTTTGGCCCACTCCTTCATATTGTTGAGCGTTGAGCGCTCGGTTGGCTATGAGAATCTTGGCATCCCTTGGTGTTTTGTCCACCAATGCTCCTCCCGCTGATGCATCAAGCATTTGACGTTCGATAGGAAGGAGGCCCTCATAGAAATATTGAAGGAGAAGTTCCTCCTTCATTTGATGTTGAGGACATGAAGCTACAAGGCCCTTGAAGCGCTCATAATAAGCCGGGAATGTCTCACCATGATTCTGTTGAATACCACTAATTTTCTTCCGTAGGAGAATCACTCTCGAAGTAGGGAAGAATTTCTCCAAGAAAGCACGCTTCATACTCTCCCACGAAGTCACAGTTCCCGGGGCTAGTTCGTAGAGCCAATCTTTGGCCTTGTCCATAAGTGAAAATGGAAAGGCCTTCATCTTCAATATACTCCCATCCACATTGACGGGGGTCATGCTCGAACAAACCACCTCGAACTCCTTCAAGTGTTTGTTGGGGTTTTCCATAGACAAGCCATGGAACTTCGGAATATGGTGTAACAAACTGGATTTGAGTTCAAATTCCTCAGTCTTCCCCTCTGCAGCCGTGGGGTATTGGATACAAAGAGGCAATGCATTATCCAAACCCGAGGCCGAAAGCTCCTTGATGGTTCTATTATCTGCTGCCATGGCTTGTTCTTCTTCAAAAATCTGATCCGTGGGCTTTTCTTCTACACCTACTTCGTCTTCTTCAAGCCCAGGTTGTGGTGGAGGTTGTGGTGGCTCTTGTTGACTCCTCGTTCTCCTCAAAGTGCGTTCAAAATCACCGTCAAAGTCGGAGATGTTCTCTATAATAGGCCGAGAGCGACGAGTCATACACAGTACCTAAAAAAACAAGGAAACAAACAAACTAAGAATCTAAAATAAGAATGCACGAAAAACAAAAAAAAAATATAAAAATAAAGACAAAGGATTAGCAAAGTTGCTAATCCCCGGCAACGGCGCCAAAATTTGATGCGAGATTTACTTGACACTCAAATTAAACCCTCGTTTGACAATTGTAGTAGAATGGATAAGTGAGGGATCGTTCTAGACCGGGGATTAGGAGGGCTTGCTAAAACCTTCTAAATTGACTTAAAAACATAAAAACTAAATTAAAATACTCTTAACAAGACTACTATGACTCAGAATGGCTTTGAAAAACTCAAATTGTCTAAAACAATCAAATTGACTCAAATAGAAGCTAGAACTTGATTTAGACGAATTTGCAATTGTTTATGACTCCAAAAGCTTAAAGATACAAAAATAAAACAAATACGAATGATTAAGACTTAACAAAATAGGGGGGGGAATTGTGGTTGGACGATATTAAATTAAAAAGACAGAATATAATTAAAGGCAAGATGAGAGGAAGATAAGAGGGCCTAAACGTTCATACAATTCAAGTTTGAGTTGTTGGAATGTTTAGGTGTTTCTTTGATTTCAAAGTTATGAGGAACTAAACCCCCTTTAGCTAGGGGGTGATTCGAAACTATGTTTATATTTGCATTTTGAATTGATTACGTTTGGTTGGAATTTCATAAGTTGTGGATTCAATTCGTTTAACTGTTTGATTGATAACTTATTTATGTATGTTCATTGAGATTGCAAGCTTAATTTTCATGCATAAATATGACGCTAGAATATAAGTGAATTTCACCTAATCGTTATGAACTTATATTCACAAGTAGTAGAGGTTGCTTATAAACAATCGCGTTAAACGAATTCTTGGCATAAGTTTCATGCGTATTCCATAGTAACGAATGCCTCGTCGATGTTTATGATTTCCGTTGAACTTAATGATCTTGGTTAAATGTCTCTATCATGCGTATTCCATAGTTAGGGACTTTGATTAAGAATAATTTGGTTGTAATGCGTATTCCATTCAATCCAACGAATTTAGGGAAATCTGAAAGTTAATCTAAGCGGATCTAATTAACTTGGAGCATTGAGTTTCACAACTTATCGAAAGACCAACTGAGAATCAATTTTGTTTGCAAGTGTAACATGTGTGGAGAAGAACCCCTTGGCTATTCCATCATCCATATTTTTATCACATTCATATTTACATCTTGCCTTTAATTATATTCTGTCTTTTTAATTTAATATCGTCCAACCACAATTCCCCCCCCTATTTTGTTAAGTCTTAATCATTCGTATTTGTTTTATTTTTGTATCTTTAAGCTTTTGGAGTCATAAACAATTGCAAATTCGTCTAAATCAAGTTCTAGCTTCTATTTGAGTCAATTTGATTGTTTTAGACAATTTGAGTTTTTCAAAGCCATTCTGAGTCATAGTAGTCTTGTTAAGAGTATTTTAATTTAGTTTTTATGTTTTTAAGTCAATTTAGAAGGTTTTAGCAAGCCCTCCTAATCCCCGGTCTAGAACGATCCCTCACTTATCCATTCTACTACAATTGTCAAACGAGGGTTTAATTTGAGTGTCAAGTAAATCTCGCATCAACAATACCAAAATAGCTCTCAAATATCTTTTCCCATTTTGTTAAAGTAGAATTTGTTTTCTAAAATAGGATTTGTGAGTAGTGATGTATTATCAAGTATACATTTATGAAATTACCATATTTTTAAGTTGCATAAATTTTAGTCTAGTCGTATTGTGCTATGCTCAGGTGGCTGGGAAAATTACGTTATTTAGAAGATTAGAAAGTGTTAGATTTTCTACTTTAACTAATAATAACCACTTTTTCACTTTGAAGGCTGTTTTCATTTACAAAAAATACAAACGGAGTGTTTTACCAAAGCTTGTGTTTGGTACAACTTCTATATCTTATTTTTTTGGGAGTTTTAATGAAAAGCTCACGGTACTGTTCACGTTAACGAAAAATCACATTTTTACACTAAAAAGTCAATCCTGGTATTATTCACTTTACTCTTTATTTTGTCCTTATCATTAATTAAAACTCAAAATTTTGAAGTCATTTTCATTAGTTTTCCTTATTTTTTTTAGGGGCTTTTAGATCCAGGTCCAAAAATATAGATGGTTTTTAGGGATCAGACCAATTACCTAATTATATGTATTTATTTTTTTTTAATGCTCTTTTTATATTTTCTAAAAATATTAAAAATCAATTAAAATGTTCTAATTGTGACAACCCGTTCCGGATTTTTGAACCGTAGGGGTGAAATGATGATTTTGCCCCTAGCATGTTGGTTTTGTTGTGTGGTTGTTTTGGGTTTTCTTTGGCTGGTTTTTTACCACACACACACCTTCCCACATCCCCTCACCCCTTTCCCTGTCCCTTATCCTGTCCCTTTCTCTTTCTCTCTCCCATTTCTATCCCCACATGTACGGACACAACCAAAACCATCCACGCAGTCCTGTCATACAGACCACTCTAGGTGGTTCCAACTCATGTGCAGGTATAGTTAGTGAGATGGAGATTCGAGCTCTAGATTTAGCCGTACAGGTCACGTTAGGTGACTCCGGCTGACAGATTCATGGCATTGATTTTGACATTTTCCTGAGCACTTGCATTTATTCGAGGCATTTGGCATGGCATATTTCTGAGCATGACTTATATATATATGTATATTCTACTTTTCTGGGAAGTATACAGGTTTTACGGCAAGGGGTTAGAACTTGTTTATGAAATGGTTTTTTTTGAAAAGCTTTGTTTTTGCCCATTCACACTTTTCGTTTTGCGCCCCTCCAGGTTCTAGTTGGCTAGCACTTTTGGTGGCTCCCAAGAGGATTTCCCCGGCATATCTGACAGATTATCACCAGTGTAGGACCACCTTTGGGTGTATTTTTGTACTGTTATTTCTCCCAGACTGCATTAGGTCTTCGAGCTCTGAACTTTGTTTTCACACTTACGCTTGCACATGTATGTTCTTACATTGTGTATAGTTGGTTTTTATTTATTCGTACTTTTATTATTATTTTATTCGCTTCCGCACTGTGCACATGGATACGTCACTTTCACGTGACGGCCAGCATGCCCTAATCTCGGTCAGGGTGTGTCAGTTTGGTATCAAAGCCTAGGTTTGGCAGTCCTGTACTTTTGTGAGTATTCTAATGGTTTTGGTGTCTTCCGTCAGAATGATGCCGCCTCGTCAGGAACCACGTCGCTCTACTGAGCTTAGTTTCCCCGATGTAGCCCAGTTGGGGAAGCTATCACTACAGCTATTCATTCAGCGCTCCGCCCTCCCCAGAGGACTCCTCTGGAGACTATGTATAATCTGAAGTTGGATAAGTTTGAAGGCAACGAGGGTTTTGAGGGTGCGGAGCGGTGGCTAGAACATATTGAGAAGACCTTTCGTGTTTTGCATAATCAGGGGAATCTCCCTGTTGAGAAGTGGGTAGAGACGACATTGTGGTTTTTGGGTAAGGATTCTACATACTGGTGGGAACAGGAACTTCGTCGTTTGTCTCCAGCGGAGAAGACTGATTGGGATGTATTCAGAGAGTTGTTCAGGAGAAGGTTTGTGCCTCCTGAGTATATTGACCGCAAAAAGCAGGAATTCACTGAGTTGAGACAGGGGAAGTTGACAGCAAACGAGTACTACCGGAGGTTTACTGATTTGTCTCGCTATCATCCAGATGTTGCTGGCAATCCGGCGGAGATGCTTCGTCGTTTCCGTTTAGGCACTAAGAAGAAGTGGCGTTCGATGGCGACCACTACCCCTTGTGACACCTACCAGGAGTTTTATGAGATTCTGTTGAGAATTGAGGATTCAGAGAACATGCCGAGCGAGAGTGGGGAGGAAGAGAAAGACGGTAATCAGAGGAAAGATGATAAGGGCAAGGATCAGGCATCGCTCGGACCTCGGAGGACCCAGAACTTTAAGAGGGGTGGCACTAGTTCTAGTTCTTCTAGCGGTGGTTTTAGCGCCACTGGTCAGGGTCGTGGTAGTAGGTTTGCTGGTGGTGCTAGAGGCCAGAGGCAGGGTGATACTGGTAGAGGTAGGGTCCCAATTTACCGTAGGTGTAATAATCGACATTTTGGTGAGTGTAGGCGAGGCAGCAGTGGTTGCTTTACTTGTGGGCAGATGGGACATCGGACTGCAAATTGTCCCCAGAGTCAACAGAAGCCCCAACAGACTTTCTTGCCACCACCTGTACTGATTCAGCAGATTCCTGGTCCTAGTAGTTATGGGCAGACGGGTCGAGGTGGTGTCTATTACTATCAAAGCGATGATGTTCCTTATGCCCCAGGACAGTATCAATATCCCCAAGACCCATATTCTCAGGGTGGTTATCCCCAGTATTCTGGTGACTATATGTCGTATCCTCCAGTTCCAGCAGGCGGGTCTCAGTGGTTTCAGGGATGACAGACTCAGCAGGGGGAGATTGCTTTGAGTAGTGCGGGGTCTTCGAGGCAGTCTGGTCAGCCCAGTCAGGGGCATGGCACTCAGAGTCGTGGTGGCCAGACGAGCAGAGGTCGAGGTGGATGACATCAGACCCAGGGGTGTATTCACAACATTTCTCTACAGGATGCTCAAAGCAATCCAGACTTAATCATGGGTACGTTAAATATCCTAGGTTATTTTGCTAGAGTATTAATTGACTGTGGTGCTACACATTATGTGATTTCTCATACATTTGCTCAAGTGACGCAACCTCGCCCTACACCTCTAGGGTATGATTTAGAGTTTGCTATGCCTAGAGGGGAGAGATGTATTGTAAATCATGTGTACCCAGGATGTCCAGTGATAGTGGAGGATGTTGTTATGCCAGCTGATCTTATCCCGTTGGATATTGTTGACTTTAATGTGATTCTGGGCACGGATTGGTTGCATTTCAGTCGTGCCAATATTGATTGTTATGGGAAAATAGTTACGTTCCATCGTCCTGGATTGCATGCGGTTACTTTTGTGGGCAAGCAGAGTGGGGTGAGACATGGCGTTATTTCTGCTATACGAGCGAAAAGGTTGTTATCTAAAGGTTGCCAGGGGTACTTAGCTCATGTGGTGTTAGATGAGGCTGCTCCTAGTAGAGTGGAAGATGTAAGGGTAGTCAAACATTTCCCTAATGTTTTCCCTGAGGATTTACCTGGCTTGCCACCAGACTGAGACATGGAGTTCACCATTGAGTTACTTCCAGGTACTAATCCTATTTCCTTGACTCCCTATCGTATGGCTCCCGCTGAGTTGATGGAATTGAAAGTTCAGTTGCAGGAATTAGTGGATAAGGGTTTTATTCAGCCTAGTACTTCACCTTGGGGAGCTCCAGTGTTGTTTGTGAGAAAGAAAGATGGAACTTTGAGGCTATGTATTGATTACCGGCAATTGAATCGGGTGACGATTAAAAACCGTTATCCGTTGCCGCGTATTGATGATTTATTTGATCAGTTTCGAGGTGCTTGTGTATTCTCCAAGATTGACTTGAGGTCTGGATATTATCAACTGAAGATTAGTAGGGATGATGTTCCTAAGACGGCTTTCAGGACTCGTTATAGTCATTACGAGTTTCTGGTTATGCCATTTGGATTGACGAATGCACCAACTGCTTTTATGGATTTGATGAACCGGGTGTTCCAGCCATATTTGGATAGATTTGTTATTGTTTTTATCGACGACATTCTGGTGTACTCTAAGTCTAAAGCGGAGCATGTTCGACATCTTACCTTAGTGTTGAAAAGGTTGAGGGAACACCAATTGTATGCTAAGTTTAGCAAGTGCCAGTTTTGGTTAGACCAAGTTGCATTTTTGGGGCACGTCATTTCAGCTCAAGGTATTTTGGTGGATCCTCAAAAGGTGGCAGCTGTGGAGAAATGGGAGCAACCGTGAACCGTCACTGAGGTGAGAAGTTTCCTTGGGTTAGGAGGGTATTATCGACGGTTTGTTTTCTGTGATTGCTTTACCACTGACGAGATTAATGAGGAAAGACGTTAAATTTGAGTGGGATGATAAGTGTGAGTAAAGTTTCCAGCAGTTGAAGTATTGTCTCACTCATGCACCTGTTTTGGCGCTTCCGAACGATAGTGGTGATTTCGAGGTCTATAGTGATGCTTCTTTGAATGGTCTGGGTTATGTGTTGATGCAGCATGGTAGGGTAATTGCTTATGCTTCACGACAACTGAAACCTCATGAGTTGAATTACCCTACACATGATTTGGAGTTAGCAACCATTATTTTTGCATTGAAGTTGTAGAGACATTACCTTTATGGAGAGAAATGTAAGATCTTTACAGATCATAAGAGTCTTCAATATCTTTTTACGCAGAAGGATCTTAATCTTTGTCAGCGGAGGTGGATGGAGCTGCTCAGTGATTATGACTGCACGATTGATTATCACCCTGGTCGTGTAAATGTAGTGGCTGATGCACTTAACAGGAAATCTCAAGGCCGCATCAATGCGTTGTATGCTAGTCCTATTCCTCTTCTGGCAGACTTAAGATCTACGGGAGTGAGGTTAGAGGCAGAAAATCGAGAGGTGGCTTTACTTGCTAATTTTCATGTTAGGCCAATTTTAGTTGACCGAGTGCTTGAAGCTCAGATAGCTGATAGGGAAACTCAAGAACTAATCCAAGCTCGAGATCGAGGGAGGAGGAGAGACCTCAGAGTTCGTGATTTGGATGGCATGCTGATGCAGGAGGGTAGGATGTTTGTGCCTAATAATTTGGATTTAAAGAAAGCAATTCTCGATGAAGCACATATCTCGGCTTATGCTATGCATCCAGGAGCTACTAAAATGTATTATACCATTCGACCATTTTATTATTGGCCTGGTATGAAGAGGGAGATAGCTGAGTATGTGAGTAGGTGTGCTGTTTGTCAGCAAGTTAAGGCGGAAAGAAAGAAGCCGTTTGGGTTGTTGCAGCCGCTTCCCGTTCCAGAGTGGAAATGGGAAAATATTACTATGAATTTTGTGTACAAACTTCCGCGTACACATAATGGATTCAATGACATTTGGGTGATTGTTGATCGGCTTACCAAGTCAGCACATTTCATTCTAGTGAGGGATAAGTATTCTTTGGGCCGACTAGCTGAGTTGTTCATCTCAAAGATCGTGAAGTACCATGGTGTCCCTGTGAGTATTGTCTCGGATCGTGATCCAAGATTTACATCTAAATTTTGGGTGGCGTTTCAGGAAGCTTTGGGTACGAGACTACTTTATAGTATGGCGTATCATCCTCAGATGGACGGACAGTCAGAGAGAACCATTCAGACGTTGGAGGATATGTTGTGATCTTCAGTGTTGCAATTTGGTGATGCTTGGCATAAGCGGTTGGATTTAATGGAATTTACCTACAACAACAGCTTTCATTCGAGTATCGGCATGGCACCATTTGAGGCGTTGTATGGTAGATCCTGTCGTACACCCTTGTGTTGGTCGGAGGTCGGAGAAAGAGTTTTGGTGGGTCCGGAGATTGTTGAGGAGACCACTCAAAATGTTCAGGCAATCAAGTCTAACCTGAAGGCGGCCTAGGATAGGCAAAAGAGTTTAGCAGATCGACATGCTACTGACAGGGTGTATGAGGTTGGCGATTGGGTATTTCTGAAGCTTTCACCTTGGAGAGGCATTGTACGGTTTGGAAAGAAAGGTAAGCTGAGTCCCAGGTATATCGAACCGTACATGATCACTGAGCGAGTTGGCGAGGTAGCTTACAGGCTGGAATTGGCTCCTGAGTTGGCTAAAGTACATAACGTTTTTCACGTGTCCATGCTTCGACATTATGTTGTTGATCCGTCTTATGTGATACATCCTCAACCCTTGGAAATCAATCTGGATTTGACTTATGATGAGGAACCAGTGATGATTCTAGATTGGAAAGAAAAGGTTCTGAGGAACAAGATAGTGAAGTTGGTGAAAGTTTTGTGGAGGAAGCTACGTGGGAAACTGAAGATCGGATGAGGGATTTGTATCCTCGGTTGTTCTTTGATCGCTAGGGGTTTGCTTTGTGTGGTTGTTTTGAATTTCGGGACCAAATTCTAATAAGGTGGGTAGGTTGTGACAGCCCGTTCCGGATTTTCAAACCGTTGGGGTGAAATAACGATTTTGCCCCTAGCATGTTGGTTTCGTTTTGTGGTTGTTTTGGGTTTTGTTTGGCTGGTTTTGGACCACATACACACATACACACCTTCCCACATCCCCTCGCCCCTCTCCCTATCCCGTATCCTGTCCCTTTCTCTCTATCTCTCTCCCATTTCTATCCCCACATGTACGAACACAACCAAAACCATCCAAACCTTCACAGATCGGGGAAACAAATTACATATTCGTGCTCGTGAGGTCCGTAGGAGTTCAATTATACCCATTTCAGGTAAGGATACCTTCATTTTCACGTCGAACTCGGAATACCCCGATTTGGTCACTGTTCCTGCACACGTTAATTCTTGTGTTTTTGGGAATTTCAAGCTTGTAGGAAGCTTGGTGAGGTCCTTAGGAGGCTTGGGGTGGTTCGTTTGAAGGTTTTGGACATCGGGATCGTGAGTTACAAGGTTGGCCGGAGTTGGTGGTGTTTTCCCGACGAGATTCTGTGTGTTTTAGTGCTTGAAAGTGGTATGGATTTGTTCCTCTTGTTGTAAGCTTCATTTTGGTACCAATTTTGTGAAATTTGGTTGAAAAACGAGTGAGATACAATGTTTTAAAGTTTTCTCGATTTTTTGGCGCCGGAGAAGATGACGGAATATTCCGTCAATTTGGACGGAATATTCCTAACGGCGTTAACGGAATCCGTTAGAGTTAACGGAATATTCCTGACGGCGTTAACTGACGCCGTCAGTATGCCAGGCACGTGCCTGCGCGTGGGCGGCGCGTGTGGCCGTGCCTTGGCCGGCGCGTGCGGCGGTGAAAAATATTTCTAAAAATATGGGGATGTTCCTGAGGTTGAGTAGATCACGTTGGTGTATTCATACACCCCATTTGAGCATTGTATGAGAAGTTATTTCGTGATGTTGGTTATGTGCTTTAAAATTAACATTTTTATAGTTGTTTCGCATATAGGTGAGACCTATCCCGAGGACAAGCGCGGTCACTCGAGGCAAGGGGGTTACGACCCTTCTACATACCAGTGAGTGGACTTTTGGTTTTCCGTATATACCTATATACTATTGCTTTTCCCAAAAAATGAATCGAAACGTTTATACGTTTTTATGCCATGCATTATGTTTCCCGTTTGTTTATGCATTGTTAGTAGCCTATATATATATATATATATATGTTTGGTGCTATGGACGCACAGGTAAGTGCCAGGTGAGTATGGTTTATGCATATATTCAGTAGTGGTTTGAGATGTGTAGAGAGCTCATAACTTGCACCCCCGGTATTAGTGCTCCCGCCCAGAGTTGGGCACAGTCCTTCACGTGATGTTCACCTCCCACACCACACGCTCATCTTGGATCCAAGTTAGGTGCACAGTCCTGTTGTACAGACCACTTTAGGTGGTTCCGACTTGTAGGTGACCCGCGATTAGCCGCCCAGCCTTCACGTGATCGTAGCACTTGAGCGTACTTATTATACACCCAGTCCTGTCGTACAGACCACTCTAGGTGGTTCCGACTCGTGTACAAGTATAGTTAGTGAGATGGAGATTCGAGCTCTAGATTCAACCGTACAGGTCACATTAGGTGACTCCGGCTGACAGATTCATGGCATTGATTTTGACATTTTCCTGAGCACTTACATTTATTCGAGGCATTTGGCATGGCATATTTCTGAGCATGACTTATAGATATATGTATATTCTACTTTTCTGGGAAGTATACAGGTTTTACTGCGAGGGGTTAGAACTTGTTTATGAAATGGTTTTTTTGAAAAGCTTTGTTTTTGCCCACTCACACTTTTCGTTTTGCGCCCCTCCAAGTTCTAGTTGGCTAGCACTTTTGGTGGCTCCCCAGAGGATTTCCCCGGCATATCTGACAGATTATCACCAATGTAGGACCACCTTTGGGTGTATTTTTGTACTGTTATTTCTCCCGGACTGCATTAGGTCTTCGAGCTCTGTACTTTATTTTCACACTTATGCTTGCACATGTATGTTCTTACGTTGTGTATAGCTGGTTTTTATTTATTCGTACTTTTATTATTATTTTATTCGCTTCCGCACTGTGCACATGGTTACGTCACTTTCACGTGACGGCCAGCATGCCCTGATCTCGGTCGGGGTGTGTCACTAATATTATGCATTTTCAACCCCAAAAAATATAATTAATATCTTATAACAATATATATATATATATATATATATATTGACATAAATCGATTTGCAAATCATTATACCCTAACTCAAGTAACAAATATATGAATGTACATCATACCTATAAGTAAGATATGCAACTGAACTAAAAGGTAGAAAAAACATAATATATCTACAAGCAAAACATATGAATCTTACTTGATTATAAAAAAGAATATGTCATATAGGTAGATAAATATAATTAACCTGTGATATAGGTTGATTATATAAATAAAAAATCAAAAATATAAATGGGGTTTAAAACGGGATAAAGAACAAGAAAGAACAAAATAAATAAATAATCAAAGACATAATGTCATATCCCGGCCCGGGGCGGATCACTTCCCGGGCCCGCTCCACCGGCATAGCACGATATTGTCCGCTTTGGGCTTACCATTCCCTCACGGTTTTGTTTTTGGGAACTCACGAGCAACTTCCCAGTGGGTCACCCATCATGGGATTGCTCTAGCCCCCTTCTCGCTTAACTTCAGAGTTCCTACAGAACCCGAAGCCAGTGAGCTCCCAAAAGGCCTCGTGCTAGGTAGGGATTGGAATATACATTTAAGGATCACTCCCCTGGGCGATGTGGGATGTCACACATAATTAGAAAGAAATTTGATTTTTATAATAAATCTTATCATTGAAGAGATAATTATTGATAATAAAATAATAAGATTTAAGGAATTGGACTTATTTTAATAAATTAGACTATTCCTACTATTAGCTCAAAAAATTGGACATATATCAAGTTTCCCCCTTTTTTTATTTCTACTATTGGCTCAAAAAATTGGACCTATATCAAGTTTCCCTTTTTTTTTATTACTAACAAATGTAGTAAGTTATAGGAGCCTTACCTATAGAGACAAAATAACTTACATTTTATAGAACTCTACTAGTGTTGAATCATTTCATAAAGATATAAAAGCCCAAACCCAACAAACCTAACCCAAAAATAAGCAAAACTAAAATTTTAAAATTTCAATCCATGTTGCTGAGGCACCTATTAATTAACAAAGCCCAACCAGCAGAAATTTTAACAGATTTACACCCCTACCATCAGCTCAACCCTTATTCGATCATTTATGAATGAGCACCTTCAAAAATATATTTAGAATCAGTTTTATACTCTATTAGTTGAATCAGTTTGTATCCTTTATTATTAGAATCAATTTAACTATTTGTAGAATCTGTTTTGTACTTTATTAGTAGAATCAATTTATATACTTTCAAAATTGGTTTTGTACTTTGTTAATAGCATCAGTTTATAACAGCTTAAATACCTGTAAAATAAGTTTAATTATTTGCAGAATTAGTTTTGTATACTTTATTTGTAAAATCAGTTTGTATGATTTCAAAAAATATCTTGTGAAAAAACCCTTCACCGTTGATTTTACTTTGTAGTTAGGACACATGATATATGTCAGCTTATGCTCCATGAAAAAGCTCTCCTCCATAGTTCATCCAATGAAAATGCTTGAAACTTATGTGACCAGCCCAGTGGAAATTCTTCTAGCCGAGAAAAAAAAAGAAGGGATAGTTGGGTTCGTTATTTTTGTATTGTCACTTGGAAGACAATCCCAACAAAAACCTAGCCGCCTCTCCTACATTTTTGACCCCTTGAGTTGATGTCAATGGCGTCAAGGACATCGTACGTTGATGTGAAGGGCTGGGTTGCTGACAGAGCGTTGATGCGTCAGGTAACAGCTGCACCCAAGTCTCATTCGACAAACCCTGGATATTGTGCAGCCAGCACCCCGTTTTCATTATGTGTAAAGCTGGTTAGGCGAATACTTCAGCACCCAATTCTCATCTCCAACTTCCGACAAGCATGCACCTTTGATGACTAAATACTCTCAAGTGCTTTTAGCAAAAAGCCTTGACGATTCACAAGTGTGTGTGCTCAAATTAGATCAAATTAGAAAATAAATCTCACAAGTTTTGGCATTCAAGTTAAGGATTCTAAACTAAGACCCAATCCATTACCTATAAATATTAGGCTCGTCCTCAAGAAAGATATAGATAATCAAAGCGAGTCCAAGCCTTTGTAGATAGCAGAAAGCTTTCTGGCTAAAGTAAACACCAAATACACAAACACTCTTGTGCTCTTCATGCTCGTGGAGAATCAACAAGCGCAACAAACAAGTGATGTTTCATCCACTACCAAAACCGAAAGGTCACCCACCATGTGAAGTTCCTCGTGGTCCTATTTCATTCAAGATCACAGCACCTTGAAAAAATCACAAGCTCGATTCAAGATCAAGTGTTCAGCACCCATGAATCGATTTCGACTTTGGTGATCGAATCAAAGGAATATTTTTATAAGGAATAAACCACAAAGATTGTAACCATAATTTTCTATTAATACAAATTTGGTATTTTGTACACGTGTTCATGTTTCATTTATTGTAAAAAATTTCGTGTTTACACACATGATTAGGGCTTTGCTCGTGTAGAAAGCTACGATTACAGAGCAAGTTGGGCTGATACATTCATTCTTATTTTTATCACCACTAACTATTTTTCCAATTTTTGATATGCTCCAGGAGTAATAGTAATACCAAGGGAAGAAAAATCTAATCCCGTGCAAAACAGAAGGCTTGTTGCATCATGGAATCCAAGAACATCCAGGGCTAATTTTGCGGTGGCAAAAGATGGCTCACGAACACATAGAACAATTAATGAGGCAGTTGCTGCACTTGCTAGAATGTGTCACCGGCGATCCCAAAGTATGATAATCCATGTGACATCCAGCGTGTACGAAGGAGAGGTGGAGATTCATCGAGATATAAGGAATGTAATGCTTGTTGGTGATGGCATTGACAGAACTATAGTCACGGGTAGTTGCACGGTGTCGTCGGAGGTGACTCCACTCGGAGCTTAACTACAATTGGTAAGTCGAAAATTAAGGTCAAATCACTTGGTCAAGATTTATCATGATCAAAATTCATGGTCATCAATAATTGGACTTTAAACTCATTTGTTAACATTAGGATTTTGATCCAACCGTTACTGACCATGAATTACAAATTTACAAGTTAGGAGTTTTTAATAACTTGGTTAGAGCCTTAATCGTAAATATTCATGGTCACTAATTGTTAGATCAAATTCGTAGGCGATCAGACAATTTACATTTGGCTATGAATTATATCATTTAGAAAATTTTATTTGCCATATCCAGGTGTATAAGGGGATGGTTTTTTTTTTTTTTTAGACAAGGGAAATAGCATTTGAGAACACAGCAAGTCCTCAGAATCACCAAGCAGTGGCACTAAGGGTGGGCCAGACTCACAGGGTTCTACCGGTGTAGCTTCAAAGCATTGATAGGACTATATTTATGCGACTTTGTTATCTTATTTATTTGTATTTACTTAGTTAATTTTCATTTTTGTAGTAATTTAAGTTATTTTCGTTTTATTGTAGGTCCAGTTGGTAAAGTTGACAATTAGAGATCAAATGGAGCAATTTGGAGCAGTTTTGGACTTGGATTGGATAGCATCCGTAGATAGCATTCAGGTTAGAAGTTTTGGTGTTTAAAAGGTGTTAAACATGTGCTAAAATCTAGAGAAATTAAAGTTGAGGCTTGGAAGACAAGGAATTGCACAAGAAAGAGGAATCCTAATTGGAGTGAAACGTTATCTTATCCTATCTTATCACCAGATGCAAGGAAGAATCCTAATCACATTACAACACTCTCCAACTGTTTCTTAGAGTCCTAAATAATTCAAAACACGTTATCCCTTTCCTCCTTGGATTCAGCCGTGCCCAATATATGTGAAGTATCCTACAACGTTTTAGTGTGTGCCGCGCCTGCTTTTCATTCATTGAAGTTGCTGGAATTTTTAGAGTTCTTTCTTTTGTTGTTTTAAGTTTCAATGTTTCTTTTAGATTGCTTTTCAACTATGATGAACATGTGTAACTAAGTTTCTTTTTAGTTAGAGATGAATCTAAAGCTATGATCATATGATTTATATAAATTGATTACATCCAGTTATTGTTTCATAATACATGAATGCGATTTACTTATTTGCTTTATAGAAAACTTATCCTTGTATGTTTATTAAGGATGCATACTAAGTTTGCATGCATGAATTTGATGCTAGAATACAAGGGAAGTTCACCTAATTGTTAAGAACTTATGTTTGCAAGTAGTAAAAGTCACTACTCATGATTAAGTTAAGTAAATCATTGGGAGGAGTATCATGCTTTTCACAGTTACGAGTGTTTCGTCAATGCTTATGATTTGCACAGAAATTAATGATCTTCAAGATGTATCTCTATCATGCTTTTCATAGTTAGGGAACTTGAGAAGAGTTGCATCGCTGAGTTCAATTCAATGAACTTAGGAAAATCTGAGAGTTAATTAGTGTTGTTAATGGTTAATTTGGGGTATTGTCATTCATGGTTTATAGGAAGAATAACTGGAACCGTTTTGTATGCATATGTTTCATGTGTGGAGAAGAATCTTTTAGCTATCATTTCATCCCTATTTCATTCACAACTTAATTTACTTGCTGCCATTTACTTTTGTTTTAATTAAACTCATCCAAAACCCGCCAGTCACTGTTTTGCTGTTAGTTTAACTTAGTTTTCAGTTTTATTAGTTTAACTTGATTAGCATCCCTTCTGATCCCCGAAATAGAACGATCCCTACTTACTTGTACTACGATTGCATAATATACAGGGTTTAATTTGTGTATTAGTTTCTACCACATCAAATTTTGGAGCCGTTGTCGGGGATTAGCAAACTTGCTAATCTTCCCCCTTGTTACTATTTGTGTCTTTTCGTTTCCTTCTGATTTTGTTTTGTTTTCTTTTGTTTTAGGTACTAGTTTATGACTCGGAGTTCTTAACCTGTTTGTGGAAATATATTAGACTTTGATGACGATTTTGAACAAACTTTGAAAAAGAAGAGGAAGCAGCCATAATTCAATCCACCTAGTTTTAGTTACGAATCAGAATTTGAAGTTGAAACTGAAATAGAACCAGAAAAGGAACAAGACATGGATGTTGACAATCAAACAATTAAGGAACTTTTAGCCTCGGGATTGGACAATGTTGTTCCCCTTTGCATTCAATATCCACAACAGTTCAAGGCAAAACCGATAAGTTTGAATTGAAGTTTAGCTTGATGCATTACGTTCCCAAGTACCATGGGATGTCCATGGAAGATCTAAAGAAGCATCTCAAGGAATTTGAAGTAATGTGTTCGAGCATGACACCTATTACACCTATTAATGTGGATGGGAATATTTTAAAGATGAAGGCCTTTCCATTCTCTCTTTTGGAAAAGGCTAAAGATTGGCTTTTTGAATTAGCACCTGGAATTGTCACTTCTTGGGAAAGCATGAAGAAGGCATTCATAGAGAAATTCTTCCCTACTTCAAGAGTCATTCTTTTGAGGAAGAAAATTAGTGGAATTCAACAAAGCCAAGACTTTAGTTTCATCTTGTCCACAACATCAAATGAAGAAGGATCTTCTAATTCAATATTTCTATGAAGGACTACTTCCACTTGAGAGACAAATGCTTGATGCTTCAATTGGAGGTGCTTTGGTTAACAAAGCCCCAATTGTTGTGAAGATTTTAATACGAATCATGCCTTGAATGCACAACAATACGAAGGAGTTAGAGAAAGAGAACATGCATGCCAATTCAAGTAAATGAGGTAAGTGCTATTTCAGAACTTCCATCTCAAATGGCTAATCTCATTACTCTTATATCATAGGTTGTTGAAGGGTCCGAAGTGCAAAGTGTAGCTACATCTAGCATGTGCTTTATGCAAGAACATTCTACTGATCAATATCCTCAATTAATAGAGAATGGGGGATGGGAAAGTGCCAATGTCGTGGGTTACCAAGGCCAAAATCAAGCAAAGAATGACCCGTTTTCTAACACCTATAATCCGAGCTAGAGAGATCATCCAAATATGAAGTGGAGGAAACCTCAGCAAACTCAACAACAAGGCGGATATATACAGCCACCTCCAGGGTTCTATCAAAGGCCATTTGCACCACCACAGCCTCGCCCATAACCATCCCAACCAAATTCAGGTTCGTCAATGGATTATGATAAAATTCTTCAAACACTAACTTTTTTAACTCAGGTTTACAAAACCAAGCTAAAGAGATAGGCGATATGAAGAACCAAATTGAACAAATTGCAGAATTGATGGGACAATTTAGAGAACAAGGCAAACTTCCTAACTCAACCATTGTCAATCCAAATGGAGGTTTTGAAACTGCTAAAGCTATCACTTTGAGAATTGGTAAGGAGGTTAGAACTGAACCAAAAAGTCCAAACAAAGCCAAAAAGAGGACGAACAATTGTTGCCCGAAGAAGATGAAGAAGAAAAGGCCATGATAAGGAAGGAATAAACCTTGTCGCAGCCTTCTAAAGCCCCTATGCCACCCAGTTCAGGTAAGGTTGGTCTAAATTCAATTCTTTCTAACCCCATTCCACCAAATGTACCTTTTCCTCACAGGTTTATGCAATCCAAGAAAGAAGAGAGTGAAAAAGACATCTTAGAAACCTTCCGAAAGGTATAAGGTAATATCCCGTTTCTTGACGCAATAAAGCAAGTTGCAAAGTATGCTAACTTTTTTAAAGAATTTTGTACAACAAGAAGATGGATCTCGGAAAAGGAATTTGTACAGGTAAGTGAGAATGTCTCTGCAGTTTTGCAAAGAAAGCTCCCACCAAAATGCAAAGATCCAGGTAGTTTCACTATCCCTTGTGTTATTGGTAATAGCAAGTTTGAACATGCTATGTTAGATTTAAGTGCTTCCATTAATGTCATGCCTTATTCCATTTATGCATCTATGAATTTAGCAGAGCTTAAAAACGATGTTGTTATTATTCAATTAGCTGATCAATCTAATGCATACCTTAAAGGAGTTTTGGAAGTTTTGGTGCAGGTTAACCACTTGATCTTTTCAGCAGATTTTTATGTGCTTGAGATGGAGGATCCAGCCTACTCGACACCATTGCCAATATTACTTGGAAGACCTTTCATGAAAACAGCCCGAACCGAGACATTTGTGTTCAAGGGAACATTAACGTTGGAATTTGATGGCGATGTCATTGACTTTAATATTTTTGAAGCTATGAGGTATCCTAGTGATGATCATTCTTGTTTTTCTATCGATGTATTTGATTCTTTGGTGCAGGAATATCTTGAATTCTTAAATAGGGATGCACTTACAACAACCATTGCAGAAAGAATTGGACTCAAAACTAATATGGCCGAGATTAATCATGTAGAAATTTTCAATATTGTGGCTGCCCTTGAGTCTTTGCCACAACATATTGGTAAGCCCCCTCTTCCATTTCCAATTTCCTTTTCTACTAACAAGTTGTTGCATTCAGTAATTCAGGCACCTACTTTTGAGCTTAAACCATTCCCGAACCATTTGAAGTATGTTTATTTAGGAGACAAAGAAACTTTTCCGGTCATAGTCTCTTCATCACTCATGACATTAGAGGAGGAGAAACTGGTTAGGGTGTTGAAAGAGTACAAAATAGCCATTGGATGGATGTTGGCTGACATTAAAGGAATAAGTCCTACAACCTGCATGCATCACATACTTCTAAAGGAGGGGGCTAAACCAACTTGAGGGGCTCAACGCCCACTCAACCCTCCAACGATGGAAGTTGTGAAAAAGGAGATCATCAAGCTTCTTGATTATGGAGTCATTCATCCAATTTTGGATAGTCATTGGGTTTCATCGATTAAAGTAGTACAAAAGAAATCTAAAGTCACTGTGGTTAAGAATGCAAAGAATGAACTTGTGCCCACTCGTACCCAAACAGGTTGGAGAGTTTACAATAACTATAGGAAGCTCAATGCCATCACAAGGAAATACCATTTTCCTCTTCCATTCATTGATCAAATGCTCAAAAGGTTAGCTAGTCACTCTTTTTATTGCTTTCTTGATGGTTATTTATGATATAATCAAATTGTTATAGCCCTAGATGGTGGAGAAAAAAGTACTTTTACTTATCCATTTGGTACTTTTGCTTATCGTCGAATGCCATTTGGTTTATGTAATGCACCAGCCACCTTTCAAAGATGCATGATAAGTATCTTTTCAAATTTTGTTTAGAAGATTATTAAAGTTTTCATGGATGATTTTAGTGTCTTTGGTGATTCTTTTGATGATTGTCTAACTAATCTCACTTTGATATTGAAACGTTGCATCGAAACTAACCTTGTTTTAAATTGGGAAAAGTGTTATTTTATGGTAAAACAAGGCATAGTTTTAGGTCATATAGTTTTGGAAAAGGGAATCGAAGTTGATAAATATAAAGTAGATATTGTACGCTACTTACCCTTTCCCACTTCGATGAGAGAGGTTCATCCTTTTCTTGGACATGCATGATTCTATAGACAATTTATCAAAGACTTCTCAAAGATTTCAACACCCTTATGCTAACTTCTACAAAAGGATGTGCCGTTTGTGTTTAATAAGGAATGTGAAAAGGCATTCAATCACCTCAAAGAGATGTTAACTTCAGCCTCTATCATTGTTCTACCAGATTGGAGTCTTCCATTCAAGCTTATGTGCGATGCTTCATATTATGCTTTAGGGGCTGTTTTAGGACAAAGAAAGGACAAGGAGTCGCATGTCATCTTCTACGCTTCTCGGACCTTGAATTATGCTCAATTGAATTATTCCACTATTGAAAAAGAACTTCTTGTTGTTGTGTTTGCTTTAGATAAGTTTCGTTCTTATTTACTTGGAACTAAAGTTATAATTTACCCTAACCATGCAGCTTTGAAGTACTTACTTACGAAGAAAGAAGCCAAGCCAAGGCTTATTCGTTGGATGCTTCTTCTCCAAGAGTTTGACGTGGAAATTCGAGACAAAAAGGAAGGAAGAATGCAATAGCTGACCATTTAAGTTGTTTGGTACATGAAGAAGACCCTTCACCTATCCCAGAGGCATTCCCAGATGAATAGATGTTGACCAAAGGTTAGTGAGCCATGGTATGCTGGTATTGTGAATTATATAGTGTCTAAAAAAGTTCCGAAAAACATAAATAGGCACCAACTTGGTAAACTAAAAGGAGCACATTCTTATGTGTGGGATGACCCTTATTTGTGAAAATATTACCTTGACTTAATTATTTATAGGTGTGTGCATGATTCTAAATTCAATTTAATTTTAACTTTTCTGTCACACTTATGCTTATGGAGGTCACTTTGGTACTCAAAGAACAAAACTTAAAGTTCTAGAATGTGGATTTTATTGGCCTGCTATATTTAAGGATGCTAGAATTTTTTGCATGACCTATGATCGTTGTAAAAAAACAGGAAATATAGGTTCAAGAGACCAAATGCCACAAACTCCTATATTTTTTGTTCATATTTTTTTATGTTTGGGGGCATTGACTTCATGGGTTCTTTCCCTTCCTCTCATGGTTTTATTTATATTTTACTTGTTATAGATTATGTTTCAAAATGGGTGGAAGCAAAAGCCACTCGTACTAATGATTCTAACGTGGTTGTAGTTTTGTCAAAACTAACATATTTGCAAGGTTTGGAATGCCGCAAGTAATTATAAGTGATAAGGGTTCTCAATTTTGTAATCAGACCATAGAGGCTCTGCTAAAAAAAAATACAATGTCATACATAAGGTTTTAACACCTTATCATCCTTAAGCAAATGGACAAGTTGAAGTTTTTAATTGGGAAATCAAGCAAATCTTGGAGAAGATAGTTGGACCAACTCAAAAGGATTGAAGGTTGCATTTGAATAATGTATTGTAGGCATATCGTACTACTACTACGAAACACCAATGGAATGTCTCCTTTTCGGCTCATTTATGGGAAACCATGTCATCTTCCGATTGAGTTAAAGCATCGTGCACATTAGGTTGTCAAGACTTTTAACAAGGACATTGATGCTGCTGGCCTTCATAGGAAGTCACCATTGAATGAGCTTGAGGAAATTCAAAATGAGGCTTATGAGAACGCTCAGATTTACAGGGAGAAAACAAAGGCTTTCCATGACAAGATGATCCGTAGTAAGACATTTTCTGTAGAGCAGAAAGTGTTACTCTTCAACTCTCGCCTTCGATTATTTCCAGGTAAGTTGCATTCTAAATGGATTGGTTATTTTGTCATTACTAAAATTTTCCTCATGGTGCAATCCAAATTCAAAGTTTAAAGATTGAAAATGTTCAAAGTGAATAAACACCGATTGAAGCTTTACTATGAGTGTTTTGAGGACCATGTCGTTGAGGATGTACCCCTTAATGCCGCATGCCATAGTAAAGCTTAAATGGAGGTATCGTTTGGTTGGAAGACGTTAAAGCAAGCGCTTCTTGGGAGGCAATTGAAGTGTTCAAATAAAGAGATGATGGAATTTCTGGCTCCTACAACCAGATTTGCTTTCTTTTACCCTTCTCTTTATTGTTTTTACTTTGCCATGATTGTCTTGTTTGCTAGTTGTCTTTTATTGCGTTCTTGTTTACGTTTATTTTTGAAACATTGGATAATGTTTGGTTTAAGTGTTGGGGGGGAGGGGGTAAACAGATTGCTTTTCACGACTTCTCTTCAAATTTCACCACTTATCTCTACTAGTGTTGTTATTCACTGTTTTAAAGTGTGTTATTTTGAGTCATAAAAACATTAATTTGAAAAAAAAAAATCGAAAAAGTTTGAGAAAATACCAAAAAAGAGTCGCTTTTATATGTTTGTTTGTTTGTGTCTTATAATACCTTCCAACACAATGATGATGATTTGGTCTTTAATTGCATGATTGTTAAGAAAGTTACAAACGCGTGTGAAAGTTTGATATGCTATTTGGTTAATACTTAGTTATAGTTGTCATTTACAAATCACTTGTAATCACAAAGAAAGAGAAAATTAGTTTTTGTAACATGCTTGAAGCAAGAAACTCAAACTAATGCTACAACACAGTGAGACTCGAGTCTATGCTTTGTTTGGAGGGTTATTAATCTGTAATATTCTTGTTTTCTAAAGTCATTGCATGATCTCATTATTTATTTGCTTGGTTGCTACTTAAAATGCTTTTTCATCATTTTAGTTCCAAATACTAGAACTCATGTCCGTTTCGTTTAAAGCATAAAGTTGATTGCATAACAAATAACAAGATGAAGGTTTCTAGTTACCATTAGAGCCAAAAAGCCTTATCCCTTGCATATGTATTGTAGGTTTAACCCCTTTGAACCTTATTTAGCCTATTTTCATTGTTAGCCTGCATTATCCCTACCTAGCTTAGTATAGGAAAATCCATACCCTTGTTCTTAAAGAATAGTGAAGCATGATTTATTGAGAATTCCTTTTGTTCTACAATTTGTAGAAAAATAAGTGTGGGGGAATGATTTGTTCTTTTGAATCCAGTGAAGTAGTGTTTATGTTTTATGTTTCAGAGAAAGAATATGAAAAATGTTGAAAAAAAAAGAAAAAAAATTATTGAAAAAGAAGAAAAAGAGGTTGAAAAGAAGTGAGAATGAGTTGAAAAGTGTTGGTTGTTGAAGAAGGATCCAAAAATGTGAATCTGATCCAAAGTTTGTACGAATCTCCCCTGTGTGTTTATAGTTGGGTGCTGCAATGAAAAGTTGAATTGTAAGTGTTGATTTCATTACTTTGGTTACTATCACTTTAAGAACCTTTGTTTATCCTTAACCTTTCCTTGTTAGCCAATACCTCAGCCTCGTTAGAACCCCTAGACTTTTATCTTGATTGTTATGTGTTTCAATATGTGGAGTTTGAAATTGGTACGAGTATATGGAATCCCTGGTTCTTGCTTCTAAGTAGTGGCATTTTGTTCATGAGATCATGTACATGTTTGTATTAATAATTCCAAAAAGTGCCATCTTTGTTATCACATATGTGAGTGCTAGTCTACATGTTTACATCAATCTTCTCACATATACTTAGTGTAGGGGATGTAGTCAGAAAATCTGTGTGAAAATAGAGAGTATATCCTATGAGGAATTGAGTGAATTTTCTAAGGCATGTTACTACTTTCAAATGTTGTTTTAATTGATTAAATGTGACCTAGTGAGTGATTACTACGGTTAAGTATAAGCTCAAGAGTAAGGATGGGTAAAATCTATGTAAGTAGTGATTTTTAACATGTCATGTTTCATTGGAAATCCCTAAGACAATTGTTGGAATGTTTAGGTTTTATTTTGTTTTCTTTGTTTTTCTCAGGGACTAGCAAAAGCTAAGTATGGGGGAATTTGATAGAAGCATATTTATGCGACTTTGTTATCTTATTTATTTGTATTTACTTAGTTAATTTCCATTTTCATTTTTATAGTAATTTAAGTTATTTTATTCTTATTGTAGGTCCAGTTGGTAAAGTTGACAATTATAGATCAAATGGAGCAATTTGGAGTAGTTTTGGACTTGGATTGGATAGCATCCTTGGATAGCAAATGGGCTGGACGTTTTTGGTGTTTAAAAGGCTTAAATATGGAGAAATTAAAGTTGAGGCTTGGAAGACAAGGAATTGCACAAGAAAGAGGAATCCTAGTTGGAGTGAAACATTATCTTATCCTATCTTATCTTATCTTATCACCAGCTACAAGAAAGAATCCTAATCACATTACAACATTCTCCAACTATTTCTTAGAGTCCTAAAATAATTCAAAATGCTTAATCCCTTTCCTCCATGGATTCAGCTGTGCCCTATATATGTGAAGTGTCCTGCAACGTTTTCATGTGTGCCATGCCTGCATTTTATCCATTGAAGTTGATGGAATTTTTGAGTTATTTCTCTCTTCGTTTTAAGTTTCAATGTTTATTTTAGATTGCTTTTCAACTATGATGAACATGTGTAACTAATTTTCTTTTTAGCGAGAGGTGAATCCGAAGCCATGATTACATATTTTATATAAATTGATTACATCCAATTATTGTTTCATACAACGTGAATGCGATTTACTTATCTGCTTTATAAAAAAAACTTATTCTTGTATGTTTATTGAGAATGCATACTTAGTTTACATGCAGGGATTTGATGCTAGAATATAAGGGAATTTCACCTAATCGTTATGAACTTATGTTTGCCAGGAGTATCATGCTTTTCATAGTTATGAATGCTTCGTCAATGCTTATGATTTTCATAGGTCTTAATGATCTTTGAGATGTATCTCTATCATGTTTTTCATAGTTAGGAAACTTGAGAAGAATAATTTGGTTGCCTCTCAATGAACTTAAGAAAATCTGAGAGTTAATTAATACTGTTCACAATTAATTTGGGAAATTTTCATTCATGGTTTATAGAAAGAATAACTGGAAATCGTTTTGTATGCATATGTTTCATGCTTGGAGAAGAGTCCTTCAGCTATCCTTTCTTCTATATTTCATTCACAACTTAATTTACTTGCTGCCATTTACTTTTGTTTTAATTAAATTCGTCCAAAATCCTCCTAGTCACTATTTTGTTGTTAGTTTAACTTAGTTTTTAGTTTTATAAGTTTAATTTGTGTTGATTAGCACCCCTTCTAATCCTCGTACTACAACAATCCCTACTTACTTGTACTACGATTGCATAATATACATGGTTTAATTTGTAAGTTAGTTTATACAACATCAAGCATACCAAGACACTCTTTAGGTCCACTTCAATAGGCAACTCTATTGGGACTATCATGTATATTGTGGTAGCAAACTTTTGTCATCCATAAATGATGAAATTGTACCTACAAAGCAAATTAAATACTTTTTATTTAAGGCCAAAATTGTACCTACAAAACAAATAAATACCTTTGGTTAAGGCCAAAGCCACGGGTCCATAGGGGTGTTTTGTTAATGAACCTCCAATGACTGAGTCAATTTCTCTGGAAAGAGAGAAATTTTGGTAGGAGTCCCATACCATAGGTCAACATTCAGTTGGTCAAGTTGTGTCATCCAATGGATGAAGTTGTACTTGTGCAATGACAGTATGTCAGATTGTGCAATGACAATATATCGGATAATACTTGAATATATTATTAAGGTTAACTAAGGAAAGCTTAAAGGTAGGAACTATCTGGGAGAATCCTTGGTTGGATGTCATAAGGAAAGCTTAAAGGTAGGAACTTACTTATTAATTCTACCTTGAATTCCCCTTACTTATTTTCTTGATATGGAGAAATTTTTCGGTGTTACACTAAGTGTCATAATACAAGTGGTTGGATACTTGAAAAAAAAAATAGAATTTTTTGAACTATTTTTTGCTTCACATATACGGCATAATTGAGTTTGTATTTGGCTACTCCTAGTGATGTGAAATTGTGATATTTTCGTGAGGAGGCTAACGAAGTCCCAAGTGAACATGATCATCATGCAAGGTTGTGACAATCCGCAAGAGAACTCGGCATTGCAATCCACGGTTGTTGAGTTAGATGTGCACCAGAATTCGCAAGCGTTAAAGGATCGTTTAGGAACTATTTGGGCAGGTTACGGAGAAAGTATTAAATGACCGTGTTCTTAAAAATAGACTTGGATGACTTGGTTGATCCAAAGAGGTGGACAAAATGAAGCGTTAGTTATGGAATTTCAACATTGATTTTATGGAAGTATACACGTATATTTGCCGAATAGTCCTTATCAAGTTAATCATTTCAAACTTCGGTAATTTCATTTAAGGATAAAATAGGATCCTAGCTGTGGATGCATATTTCTGCCATCTCTTCATTTGACGAAAATGCACTCACAAAATAATAACACCTTTGATTATGGCCAGAAGCCTCTCATGCACACGATGATTTGGGGGGGGGGGGGCTTTGGCCGAAGAATCTCGATGCCAAAGTTAGAATTATGAAGAGAATGTATTTAAAAGTTTGTGGGTAAATGGCCTAGCATTTTAGTGGGATAAGAAGGGCATTTATAGGTGAGTGGACGACCCTTAAGGTGAGGAGTGACCAACCCTTTATGGTGTATTTGGGTGATAATTGCAAGATATTATGTGAAATAATATATTGCAATTAACATGGCAATTATTCCTAATTTAAATAGGAAGTTTTAGGAGTTACATTTTGAATAAAATCAATAAGGGATTGATATGGAGTGATGAGAGGAATATGAAATAAATTTCATATTGATCACCTTTGACTCTTTCTTAATTGTGCCGTTATTGTCCGCTGCATGCGCGTGGGAATCCCGGTGTGCCTTAAGGGTAATCTCATCCTTTTTCCCCAAAAGTCCACGTGTCGCCTTATTTTGATGCTGCCCTTAAGCACTGTTGGGCTACTCTCAGGAAAAGGCAGTAGGTGTAGAGATCTCCAATTGCTTAAGGAAACATAAAATTGTTTCCTATTTTGATGTTGATTCCCACTTTGATTTGAAATTAGATCCTTCTAGAAAAGGGAAATAAATTACTTTCGAAGTCTATTTAAGTCTACCTTAAGTAGAGGATTAAATCAACTTTGGAGAGCAATTATTTAACCTTGCAAGAAAGAGAGAAAACTAGACAATATTTGTTCCCCCTCCTCTAGCAATTTTCTTCGCTTGCTCGTGCATCTTTCGTTGCTTTCTTCGTCTTCGGGCCTCACCAAGGTAAGAAAAAATTAATTTTTCTTCTCTTTTTAATTTGTTTTGGAGCCTCAGGATTTGAAATTTAGCTCAACAGGGGTCGAGGATGTGGCAAAAAGATGGCTAGAAAGCCACAACACTGTAGGTGGCTAGGTGCTGCCGCAACTCGGCTTGGGCTGAGGGGTGGTGATGGCGTGAGCTAGGCTCAGCGAGTGGCTAGCTTGGGCCAAGACTGGAGCGTTGGGGCACGTGGTCTAGGCCAGCTTAGGCCCGTGCGGGTGAGACAAAGAGAGGCTCGGGCCTTCTTCATTGGATGGGCCTATGGGCCGCTGGGCTTAGCCTGTGCTAGAGATAGAAGGAAATAGCAAGGTGCGAGGGAGCCAGCCTTCTTCCAATTGGATTGGCCCGAGAGGGTAGTAACAGTTGGCGTTCTGGGCTTTTTGATGCGTCGGCTGCCTGACATGTCGGGTTGGTCCGTGGAGCAGCCTAGCCGCTTTATGTAATAATAATTTTTATTTTAATTTTAATTTTTTTAATTTTTTTGTATCTACCTAGCAATTCTTCCTTGTTTTTTTGTAGAACTTCTTCGAGCATGTCTTCTTCAAGTCACAAGAGCGACAATGGTGTGCCGCTGCTGTATCGTTGAGGTGGATTTTTGAGAAATTGGGCTATTTTAAGGCTGCTAATGTCAAAATCAATTCCGACGACTCGCTCAGAGACTTCCTCGAAGCATTTAGCCATGCCATTCCGTCTGGTGTGCGTGTGAAGCATGTCAATAAGGGTAACAGTTGTGAGCTATATAGTGGGGCTCGGAGAGCTATTAAGATTCACCCTTACTACTTTGTGTATTTTTTCCTTCCAAGAATTACTCTGCTTCATAAAGTAAGCCCTCACTCAGTGTTTTCCAAATGCAATCCTCGTGATAGTGGGATTTCTCAATCTGAGGTAATTCTTTAACTTGGATCTAATTGTCAACAAATTCTAATACTTCTTTGATATAGGTCATATTGATGGAGTTGGGCAGTTGCGTTTTTGCCTTAGGCTCTTCGATCATTTGAGCAAGGGTGATCATGATTGGGGCAAAGAAACTTTAGAGATAAGTGGAGAGTGGGAGTCTGATTCTTCGCTTGAGATGCGCCGTCCGATGATTTTCATCACCGGTAACTTAACTGCTTAGTCTTTAAGTCGCTTTATGCTTTTGCTGATTGTCCTCCTCTATCTATGTAGATTCAAAATTTGGTTCGATTCCCAAGACTTCTCAAGATATGAAGAAAGTGCACATCGGTTTAGGTATTCCTGCTGAGTACCATGAATGGTGTTGACTACTTAGTCCTATTTGCCACGAGGAAGGTGGGCTGCCCTAGAAAAAGGAGATAAAATGAATCAAGTCAGAGGCATTAGTTTGTTCGATCATTGTTGTGGAGCTCGTTATGAATGAAGATGGAAAAAAGAGACCTTCCCTACCTGCTCAAGAAATGCCGGTTGAGAAAAAATCGAAGACTTCCTCCGTTGCTCATGAAGGTCCACCTGCTACCGAGAAGATTGTGATTGACTTAACTTCTTCTAAGAGGAAGAAAGATAAGGTTGCTAGATTTGAGCCTGTGACGCCTGCCATGCCAAAGATGGCTAGTACGATTGCTAATAGGATTGCTCAGCACAAATGTTTCATCGTGCCCCTAATGTTGAAGTCTATACCAAGACATCTGTTGGGAGTTTAGTCTGGTTTAACTTTGGAGAGGTTTGCTGCTATAAAGAGCGATAAGATAGACTCTAGTGCTAAAGTGGCGCCTAGGCCTATTCCTCTTACAACTTAGACTAGTTCGCTTGCTAAGAAAGAGAAGTCTGCTGGCGTAGGTAGTTGTAAGAAATCCACCAAGCCTGTTTCCAGATAGTTTGCTGAGACTTGTGTGTTTTTGAAGCCTGATTTGCTTGAAGACATAGATACCTGTGCTAAACTTGTTGATGGCGTCACATGGGTTGGTTGCTTAAGTCCCTTTGCGAAGAATACGACCTAATATACGAAGATTGCTCTGTTTGCCATGATGTAGAAATCGGTGATTCTAGTAGCTGACTCTATACTCATTAACTAAGAGGATACCAAAGATGCCAAGGAATGGCAAAGGCTTTAGCAATTGAGGCATATTTTTCTGCTAAGAAGATTAAAAAGTTGGAGTCTGAGCTCACTTTAAAGGGGTCTAATATCTCTACACACACTTTTCTGCAGCTTCAGACCGCTCGCCAGGAGATCTTGACTTAAAGACTAGGCTTGAAGCGATCTAAGTTAAGTATGAAAGTGCAGAAAAAAAAGATTGGTCATTACATAGCTCAGATTCAAAATCTTGAGCATGTCTTTTTAGGGCTTCGTTATGCTACCTATGCAAGGGATGAAGAGTTGATTATTGCTTATAATTAAGTAATCCACTACTAGAAGATTGCTGATAAGTTTAAACCCCAAGTGTTGGAATTCCAAGGTGTGCTGAAGATCAATGAAAGTCTGAAAAAAAAAAAAGTGGATGAGTTGCAGCACGTTCGTGTTGGTATGCACAAGGAAAACGAGCATCTGAAGAGTGAGAAGATTGGACTCGAGGCTTTGCTTGTTTAGTGTCAGGCTGATTTCTACAAGTTGGGTTATGTAGATCATTTCTTTGGTAGGTCACCTGACTTTAAGTTTGTTGAGAAAGACTTTGAGACCTTCTTTATTTCTTCGGAAGACTTGCTTGTCTTTACTTTCGAGGCATTCATAGGTGAAGTAGTTAAAGAAGTCGATGCCCAGGCTAGGGCAGTCGAGGGTGACGCGCCAGATGATGCCATTGCTGAGAGTGTAATGGTTGGTAAAGGTGTGGCAACCGAGTAGTCGTGGGATGTCTAAGCTATTAAAAAGTAGTCTTCAAGGTAGCCTTTAGGATTTTCTTTATTTTCCTTGTTGTTTTTTCTTTTGCTTGAACTCTATCGGCCTTTGCTCTTTAATTTTTTTTTTATCAAATTTTCTAGAAAACTTAATAAACTTGTTTCCTTCGATTTTCTTTATCTTTGTTTTTTTTGTTTACGCCTAAACTTTGACCCTTTGACTAGTGGTAGGCATGCTGTTTTTCCATAAGCAGACATGCCAGCGTAGACTATATAACTGCAGGTTTTAGTGTAGAACTCTTGTTAAGCTGTTAGCTATAGAATCGACAGCCAGACACCTTACTTACAAAAGTAGACGAGTCCGCGTGACCATTTGGCTGTTAGCTTCGGCTTTCTTCGATCCTTTGAGTTGTGTGGCCTACATCACAACATGCTAAACATTTCTGGAGCATAAAATTTACTAACCTTTTATACCAAAAGTACATGGTTGTATGGAATTTCGTGGGCAAAGGTCCGAAAGAACACTTTGCACTTTATGTAACCCCAATTCTGTAGGTTGCGTAGCAAATATCATAACACTTTAGGAATTAATGTAGATTTGAACAATCATTCTGCACTTGGCAAAAATTAAGCTTATCGATGGCATAGCATGTCAGCAATGGATAGAGCTTCGTATATGCACGACAACTGTTAACCTTTCACAAAAATGTGCGGTTGTATGAGTTTGGTGTGGCTAACTGCTTGAGTGGCAAGCCGTAGGTAGTCTTCTAAAAACCATAGGCTACCTTATTGCACTCGGTAACAACTTTAGGGTTTGAGGGTAGCTATCCATAGGGCGCACCGCATAATGTGCCCCTTCCATCTTTAAGGCCTGGTTCCTCGCTAATTAGGCTAAAGACAAAAAATCATTCAATTAGCTAAGCATTGAAAAAGACCATTGTGGCCAATTCTAGGGATCCCGGCATAGATCATCATGCACCTAGTTACACAAAGGTAGCCCGACCCATCCACGTCTGGATATGCAGAGTGTATAGTTTACCATCTCGCATCGGAGAACATGGTTAGTCCCCAAGAAGGTGCAATTCCCGCGATAAGTCTAAAAAAATGCGATCTTCATTAAAGTGCATGAGTGATCAGTTGTTGTAAGCTTGTAGCTGAGCCAAGTTGTGAATAACTTCTGAATTCCTCATTGAAAAACGAGTGAAACTAATGAAAACTTAGATGTAAGGTAGGAACTGCATAACAACTGCATAGTCCTCGACTTAGGAGGTGGTGCCCGTCAAGTTGCTTGAGTCTTCAAGCTTTAGTGTAGCAGAAAGCCACGCATGGTACTTTCTCAGATTGTAGACGTTTTACTGCTTTTTGAAGTCTTTGTTGTTTATGGTGGAGAGGGTGTAGCTACCCTTGCCACCTACTCTACTGATCTTGTACAGACAGTTCTAGATAAGATCCATCTTTTTGGAGCATTCTTTACAGACAGTAATGAAGGCTTTTCTCAGAACTAGTTATCCAGGCTGGAACTGCCGGATCTTCGTCCTTTTGTTGCAACTGAAGAGGAACTGCTGCTGGTAAATGCGGGTGATGACCTTCTCACATTCCTTCTCTACCAGATTTTAGCTTGTGGCCATCTCCTTTCTATTTTGCTTGATGCTTGGAAATAAAGTGCTGATACTCGACACGATGACATTGGGAGGAATGATTGCTTCTAAACCAAATGCCAAGAACAAAAAAGTCTCATTGGTTTCTCATCGTTCCTATAGACATCTGGGAAGTTTGTCTGGCCATTTTCCCTTCTTGTCTGAGAATGACTTCTTGAGGTAGTTGAGGATCATTTTGTTGGATGTTTCAGCCTACCCATTACCTTGGCGATACATTGGCGTGGACATGTGCTGCTTGATGCCATATTTATGGAAGAACTTCTCCAAATCTTTGCCTACGAATGATGAGCCATTATCAGTGACAATGGACTGAGGGATGCCAAACCGATAGATGATGTTCCTCCATATGAAGAGTTCTATGTCTGTCTGAGTTATGGTTGTCATGAGCTCTACTTCTACCCACTTGGTGAAGTAGTCAGTTGCCACGATCGTTATGCCTCTGCCCCTAGTGGCGGACAACATTGGCCTTACCAGGTTGATTGCCCACTACATGAATGGCTAATGACTCGTCTTCAGGTGTAATTTGTTGGCAGGCAGTGCTAGTACTGACTTATAGTGTTGGCAACTATCACACTTTTGCACTAACTCATGTACATCTTAATGCATAGTAGGTCAGTAGTAGCCTGCGTTAAGAGCCTTATGTGCTAAATATCAATCTCCAGAGTGATTTCCATAAACGCACTCATGGAGAACTTAGAACCTTCAGGTCGTCAGGAGGCGCTAGGTAGCGAAAATGTGGTCTGGTGTAAGATTTTCGAACTAAAATGTTATTCCACATATAATAGCATGCTATCTTCATCTGGAGTTTTCTAGACTCCAATCTTTCTAGAGGGAGTGTTCCATTGACTAGGTAGTCTATGATGGGATCTTGCTAGTTCAAAGTTGTACTAACCCATGACACATCGACTGCTGGTTTTGCCTCTATGCTTGGTTTTTCTAGATACTCCACCAGAATAGAGCGTTTGAGTTGAAGGTCGATGGTAGAGCCTTGGGCAGCTGACGTGTCCGTATAAGCGTTGTCTACCTGAAGAACTTGAGTGAGGGTGTAAGTATAAAATACCTCAAGCTGTTTTCCTACATCCTCTAAATACTACGTCATCCTCAGTACTCCCTAGTAGTCTGGCCAGTGATTAGTTAGGAATCATGACGCATTGCGAGCTTTTTCATCGCCAAGTCTTTCACCATTCAGAGGCCTGCTAGTTGGGCTTCGTACTCTGCTTTGTTGTTGGATGCCTTAAAGCCCATAGTGATCACCTGCTCGAGCATCGAATCGTTTGGGGTGAGGAAGACCACGCTTGCTCTCGAGCCCTTGTAATTGGATGCGCCATCAACATGTAAATGCCAGAAGTCTCCATTGGGCAAGGCAGGTATGGCTATGGCGTGCTCGGTTGACTCTAAGGCGTCGTTGGGCAGCATTGTTGCGTCACCTAGGCTAGCCATGAATTTTCCTATGAAATCTGCCAGGTCTTAAGCCTTTACCAACGTGATGGGTTGGTAAACTAAGCGTATTGCCAAGTTTCAACACTTATTTCATTACTCATTAAGAAGTGTTTGGACCATATAAGATTGATCATAGAGGATGCTAGGTAATGACGATCTTCTGATATCTGGTTTTTATATCGATAAAAGCTTTAGAAGTGTAAAATACTAGTAGTTGAGCCCTTAGCTCTTTTTGTATGAGGGTAGAACTCACTAAAACTTCTGAAACTATAAGTAGATGTATAAGTCATCCGCTGCTTCTGGTTTGGACAGTAAAAGAGGTGATGTCAGATACTTCTTTAAGTCTTGGAAAGTTTTTTTGCACTCTTTGTCTCAATTATCTTGTTGCGCCCTCTTGATTGCTTTCAAGAAAGGTTTATATCGACGGTGGACTGCGATATGAAGCGATTTAGCATGGCTGCTCGTCCGTTTAAGCTTTGGATCTTCTTCAAGATAGTTGGAAACTTTATCTCTAAGATTGCTCAGATCTACTTAAGATGTGCTTCGATTCCTCGTTAGGTCACAAGGTACCTTAAGAATCTGCCTGAAAATACTCCAAACATGCATTTGGTAGGATTAAGCTTCATCTTGTGTACTCTCTAAAAATGTTGAAAGGTTTCGCCAAGTTGCCGATGTGGCCTGGCCACTGCTTACCATTCACCATGATGTCGTCGACGTAGATTTCCATGGTTACTCCAATTTGCTTTTTGAAGATCATGTTTACCAATTGTTGGTAAGTAGCTCTCGCGTTCTTAAGGCCAAAAGGCATGACTTTGTAGCAATAGGTGCCTCACTTGATCAAGAACGAGGTTTTCTCCTTGTCAGGCTTGTGCATGGCTATTTGGCTGTAATCGGAGTATGTGTCCAAGAAACTAAGTAGCTGGTTTCTTGAAGTTGAATTTACTTGTAAGTCGATTCGAGCAACCGGATAAGGATCTTTTTAGCATGCTTTGTTAAAGTCAATGTAGCATATGCAAACTCTCCATTTGTCATTCTTTCTTTATTACTAGCATCACATTGGCAAGCCATGCTGAGTATGCTACCTTTTTTATGAACTCGACCTGTAATAGCATGTTGATTTTCACTTCAATAATCGGCACTTGTTCGAGTGCAAAGTGTCTCCTCTTTTGGATCATCGGTTTGGCAACAAAGTCGACATGCAGTTTGTGGTAAGCTATCTTGTGGTCGATACGGGGCATGTCAGAATGTTACCATGTGAAGATGTAGTGATTTTCCCTAAAGAAAGTCGTGAATTCCTGCTTTTCCTTAGGGCTCAAATGTGAGCCAATTTTAGCCATCTTTGCCGACTATTGGGGATTAAGAATGATGTGCTCGACGTTCTCTTCGGGTTTCTATCCTATCTCGTTTGCTGATGCATTGATTTGGACACAATCTTCTTGATTCGTCTGTTATAATTGCTATTTGGTAGATTCGTCATCCCTTTGAACTTCGATAGCCTCTATGGGGGTAAATGACTTTTTCTTTTACTCCTTCAGTCCTTGCATAGTGCATCGTCGAGATGTGGCCTAGTTAAACTTGATTTCTCCGACTTCTTCTCTCGAAATGCGAAATCAAATCTTTTGATACTTAATAGAGGTTAAAGCATCCAACTTTATCAGCCAAGGTTGCCCTAGAATCCCATTGTAGGAAGGAGGGTCGCTTATTAGTATGAATGTTTGCTTTGAGATAAATGGCGAGGTTCTCACATCAAGTGTAATGTTGCCAATAGCAATCAAGGTGTGTGCATTGAATCTGGTAAGTACCTTCACTCGAAGTATAATTGTGTTTTCCAGGCCCATCTTCTGAATTCCTGAGAGCTGAAGTAGGTTGACCACACTTTTGTTGTCAACCATTATTCAATCAACTATAGGTGGACACATATCACTAGTGCATCGTCGTGTAGGAAGTCGAAGCCTTCGGCATCCTGCTTGGTAAAGCCAACGAATGGTCCAGGTTTGGTGTCGAGTGCCTGGACCTGTGAGACCAAGAGAGCCTGCTAGATTTTCCCTTTTTGGAGTTGTTAGTGGCCCCCAAGTATTTAGATTCAGTGAAGACGCCATTGATCTGAATTATCTTGGTCGGCGGCACCTCGTCAGCGTTTCCATTTTTTCTCAGCTACGTAGTTTGCTTATCCAAGTATCTATCAACCTTGCCTTCTTTCACCAACTTCTCTAGGTAGTTCTCTAAGTGTAGCAGTTGTTGGTAGTGTGATCGAGACCTCGATGGAATGTGCAGTACTTGGTGCGATCCAACTTGGATGTGTCTTCTATCGATTGCTTCGGCAGCTTGAACCATGGTTCACTCTTGATGTCGTGGAGGATTTGGTGGATCGAGATTGAGAACTTTGTACAGTTTTTAGGTGTTTGGCCTCTTTTGGTAGGGGATCGGTCCCTCCTCTTGGCCTCCGACCTACTCTTGTTGTTGTACTACTTTTCTTCATTCTTCTTTTGAGCTACTACTGATTCTTTTTTAAGTTGCTCATGTGCCTTGTCTGCTCGTTGAGCCTCGTCCAAAATGCATGCTTCTCCACCAGAGCGAATAAGTCTGCCAGAGTTAAATCTTCTCCTGTAAGCAATTCTCTGAATAGCGGGTAGTTTACTGTGAGCCCTCTTTGGAAGGTTGCACTAGCTATTGCATCTGATCATCTTTGGCTTATCTACTTTGAACCACTTCACATAGTTGTGGAGGGACTCATTTGGGTTCTTCTCGATATGGAATAAGTGGTCGAACTTCTTCTTGATCAAGTGATTGTGACAACTCATCCCTAATTTTATGATTTTTTTTTTAATTTTAAAATAGCGAATTAAAGAAAATGCCCCATCTGGCTCACAAAACAATCCACAAAATATCTCTCACATGAAATTACCAAATTACCATTCACGTTCATAAGTCCGTAAAATCTCTATCGTAGCTCCAAATTCAATTCCATTTACGCCTACATGAACGAGGACTATGAGGATACACTAAAAGAATGTTTCATACGTCTCACAGTACGTTGGTCAATGAAAGTCAACATATATATATTTGTTAGTTTCCATTTATATTTTTGATAAAGAATTTTCCACGCTACACCTAGATTAGGGTAACGTATATAAATTATCATAGTGATGGAATTCATGCAATTATGCTACATCCTACGGGATGCACATGTATGCGAATTATTGTTCATGCCTTAATTATGTTTATAGCCATGATTAATGTTTATGGAAAAGTATTATGTTTACATAAATTATTGATTTACCACTGTATAATTTTATTTATGTTATCTGCTGATTGTTTGCTGCATCGATGTTAGTACTCGCCCGAGCCAGGACCAGTCTTTCACGTGTATGTGCACATCGCACCTACGCTCACTTTGGATCCATTGTGGGTGCCAATCCTATCCTAGATTGCTATAGGCAATTATGACTCATATGTGTTGAGCATAGTTGATAGGAGCATATTTATGCGACTTAAATGGCTTGTTCTCGTACATTTACGTTATGTTTCTTTAGTTATTTTAGTTCTTTATGCTTCTTTTGTGTGTTTTCAGGTTCTAAGGGCAAAGTATGCAAAAGGATGCCTTTTGGAGCCTTTTGGAGCAAATTAGAGATTGGAATGGATATCATATGCTTGGAGCCAAAAGGATGGACGAAATTGAAGACTTGAAGTAGGAAAGTTAAATCCTAAAAAGACCTCATGTTTGAGCATCATTGAAAACTCCTACGCATTTTAGAACACAAAAACAACATTCCTAGCAACCTTAGGACATTGTCGTGTGTTTCCTTGTGTCTCCCTTCCTTGCCATGCAAGGAAGGGCTTTGTTCCCTATTTTACACTACCACTTATCATTCACCACATATCATTCACCACTTATCATATCATACATTCATTTATCACTTATCATAATCATTCACTTATCACTTAACATATCATACACTTATCACTTATCACTCATAATCATCTACACATTTCAACCATTTAAACACATGTACTTCACCTACAACATCCACCTACTTCACCTACAACATCCACCTACTTCACCTACAAATGACATAGCCATATGTTCCCTCCACTACTCCTATAAATACCCTTGCATTCATTCATTCAATTCACATCTCATTTTCATACACAACACACCACAAATACCTCCATTCTTGCCGTGCATATCCCTTCATTTTCTGCATATTTTCTCTTCATTCCAACCACTCCTCATCCCCCAAAAACTCACCTTAGACCTTGTGCTACAACAACGAAGAAGAGAAGAGTGCCTAAACGTTCATACAATTCAAGTTTGAGTTGTTGGAATGTTTAGGTGTTTCTTTGATTTCAATGTTTAAATTCAATTTTCTTTGTTTTGTAATGGAAGAGAAGAGTGCCTAAACGTTCATACAATTCAAGTTTGAGTTGTTGGAATGTTTAGATGTTTCTTTGATTTCAAAGTTATGAGGAACTAAAACCCCCTTTAGCTAGGGGGTGATTCGAAACTATGTTTATATTTGCAATATGAATTGATTACTTTTGGTTGGAATTTCATAAGTTGTGGACTCAATTTGTTTAACCGTTTGATTGATAACTTATTTATGAATGTTTATTAAGAATGCGCGCTTAATTTTCATGCATAAATATGACGCTAGAATATAAGTGAATTTCACCTAATCGTAATGAACTTATATTCACAAGTAGTGGAGGTTGCTTATAAACAATCGCGTTAAACGAATTCTTGGCATAAGTTTCATGCGTATTCCATAGTAACGAATGCCTCGTCGATGTTTATGATTTCCGTTGAACTTAATGATCTTTGTTGAATGTCTCTATCATGCGTATTCCATAGTTAGGGACTTTGATTAAGAATAATTTGGTTGTAATGCGTATTCCATTCAATCCAACGAATCTAGGGAAATCTGAAAGTTAATTTAAGCGGACCTAATTAACTTGGAGCATTGAGTTTCATAATTTATCGAAAGACCAACTGAGAATCAATCTTGTATGCAAGTGTAACATGTGTGGAGAAGAACCCCTTGGCTATTCCATCATCCATATTTTATTCACATTCATATTTACATTCTGTTTTAATTGCAATTTGTTCATTTAGTTTAATTTTGTCAAAACCTAAATCCCCCTTTACTTTAATGTCAAATTAGTTAGAAATCAATTTAGTTTGTGTTTTTAAGAGTTTTGAGTCTTTTGAACTTGTTAGAATCTGTTTAGTTTATGTTTTAAAGTATTTTTGAATTCTTTGAGTCTAGTTTAGTGTTTTATATTGTTTTTACGTTTTTAAGTCAGTTTCCAAGAGATTAACAATCCCTCCTAATCCCCGGTCCAGAACGATCCCTACTTATACATATACTACAATTTGACGAAAAGAGGGTTTAATTTGTGTGCGTATAAATCTCGCATCAAATTTTGTAGGTGAAGTACATGTGTTTAAATGGTTGAAATGTGTAGATGATTATGAGTGATAAGTGATAAGTGTATGATATGTTAAGTGATAAGTGAATGATTATGATAAGTGATAAATGAATGTATGATATGATAAGTGGTGAATGATATGTGGTGAATGATAAGTGGTAGTGTAAAATAGGGAACAAAGCCCTTCCTTGCATGGCAAGGAAGGGAGACACAAGGAAACACACGACAATGTCCTAAGGTTGCTAGGAATGTTGTTTTTGTGTTCTAAAATGCGTAGGAGTTTTCAATGATGCTCAAACATGAGGTCTTTTTAGGATTTAACTTTCCTACTTCAAGTCTTCAATTTCGTCCATCCTTTTGGCTCCAAGCATATGATATCCATTCCAATCTCTAATTTGCTCCAAAAGGCTCCAAAAGGCATCCTTTTGCATACTTTGCCCTTAGAACCTGAAAACACACAAAAGAAGCATAAAGAACTAAAATAACTAAAGAAACATAACGTAAATGTACGAGAACAAGCCATTTAAGTCGCATAAATATGCTCCTATCAATAGTGTTAGTTTTTACGTGATTGTAGTACTAGAGCGTAAATCATTATTGTAGACATCAAAATTTCGGTGAAACAAATGTTTACCAATGCATTAAAATTACAACCTCTATTCATTTCACCTACAACTTACACTTACTTCACCTACAACTTCCATTCATTTCACTTACATCATACACTTACTTCACCTACAACTTCCACTCATTTCACCAACATCATCCACTTATTTCACCAAAAAAAAAAAGGATGGTGGTGGTTAATTCTCAAAGTTTATAAATAGGCTTCTCCATCAAATGATCAAGGGACCAATTCACATACACATTTCTCTATTCCCAAATTGGAAGAGAATTCCCCAAATCTTTGAAGCTTTGAAACTTTAAAAGCTTTCAAGCATCCAACCTCCCAAATTCCCAAGAATCCTGAAGGATCAAGAAAGCTCTCTTTGTTCTTCGTCAAATCCTTGTAGAAATCCACACAACTGTTCATCAAGATCAAGCCCCGAAGGCCCTTGAAGATCTGTTCATCATTCATCCTAAGATCAAGCCCTGACAGCCCTTTGGATCAACAACATTAACAAATCTGCACCACTGTTCATCCCTAGACTAAGCCCCGACGGCCCTTTGGATCAACAGCTCATTCACAAATCTACACCTTACAAAGATAAAATCAAAGGATCAAATTGTAAAAGAGATTGTAACCCTAAAATTAATACAAAATATATTTCGTATATGTGTTCTTGTTTTAGGAATTTTTGTGTTTACAAATTTGGCACGCCCGGTGGGATAATCTCTACCTCTCATCTCTATCTTCAAATCCGCAAAAAAAACACAAATGGCATCAAGAAATGATCAAGCTGTTCCCACAACCAAAGCGAACAACAAGAACATCCTCGCCGTAAATGGTGACACTTTAGGCATCACAACCTAAAGCAAGGCATGAGCTCTCTTTGCCGCAACTTCCACCCCTGAATTAACTCTGTTGAAGGAACAAGAGCACCCGAGGCACAATCCTATGATCATCTTGGCCTCGCTAAGGGCACCAAGAGAGGAAAGCTAATGAGCGACTTTAATCGAGGAACAGTTGGCTCAAATGAATGAAACGATTGCAAAACTCACATGGACTGTGGAGGAGAAAGACTTGCAAATCGCCGCACTCGCCAACCAACTAGGGGCATATCACGACGTGAAAGTCGACCTAAAGGTTAATCCATTAAAGAAAGAAGTTGAAGGAGAAGAGGAGCCTCCGGTAGAGAAAGTCAAAGAGAAGCGGGAGGCAAACCAAGCAGCGGCGCTCATAGGATCTCTTTCTATCCAGCAGCAGGAGGAGATGATCGCAAGCACAATCAAGACGTAGTACGAAGGAAGCTCACATGACTCCGTACTGTACTCAAAGCCCTACTCCAAGAAGATTGACACTTTGAAGATGCCAAGGGGTTATCAGCCGCCAAAATTTATGCAGTTTGATGGAAAGGGAAACCTAAAGCAACATGTCGCCCATTTCATTGAAACTTGCAATAATGCTGGGACGGAGAGAGACTACCTAGCCAAGCAGTTCGTGCATTCACTGAAAGGTAACGTTTTTTATTGGTACACCGACCTCGAGCCCGAGTCTATCAACAGTTGGGATCAGCTAGAAAGGGAATTCCTCAACCATTTCTACAACACTCACCGCACCGTAAACATGCTAGAGCTGACTAGTACAAAATAGTGGAAGGATGAACCTGTCGTCGACTACATCAATAAATGGCGTTCATTAAGTCTGGATTGCAAAGATCGGCTTTCTGAAACCTCCGCTATTGAAATGTGCATTCAAGGTATACACTGGGGATTACATTACATCCTTCAAGGCATAAAACTGAGAACATTTAAGGAGCTAGCAACTCGTTCCCACGACATGGAGCTGAGTATCGCCAATCACGGAAAGAATGAACCGATCACCGACTTCAAGAAGGATAAGGTATTCACCCCAAATATAGACAAGACTGGGAAGAAACTTGCCAAAAAAGCATTTACCATAAACACTACCCCCATTAAGACCTCTTCTATGCCCATTAAGATCTCCTTCAAGAACAAAGCAAAGGAGATAAAGAAAGGTGAACATTCTCGTACCTAAAACAGGTACAAAAACACCTTGAGGGAACTGGAGCAGAAGACATACCCTTTTTCTAACTCTGACATAGTGATAAGAGCATATTTATGCGACTTAGTTTGCTTGTTTTCGTACATTTATGTTATTAGTTCTTAGTTATTTTAGTTCTTTAAGCTTCTTTTGTGTGTTTTCAGGTTCATAAGACGTATTTTGCGAAAGGATGCATTTTGGAGCCTTTTGGAGCACTTTTGGGCACAAATTGGATAGCTTATGCTTGGAGCAAAAGGAATGGACGAAATTGAAGAGTTGATGTCGCAAGGATTCCTACTACGACAAGGATTCCTACTACGATGAGGATTCCAATTACGAGAAGGGTTCCAAATTGAAGGAGGTTTCCCACTCACATGAGGATTCCTAGTTGGACGAGGATTCCTAATCACACAAGGATTCCTACTTGAAGTAGGAAAGTTAAGTCAAAGTTTCCTATTTTGGTTGACCTTTCCTAAATCAAGAACGTTCTAAGTTTTAGCACTTAAGATGGCTCCCGAGCACCCTTGGACAACAAACAAAGGTTCTTTGCAAATTTTCCCTTCCTTGCCGTGCAAAGAAGGTGGTTTCCCTTTCTTTGTGCAAACTTCCCTATTTTTCATATCTGTTAGGACCTTTCCCTTATTCTAACACCTCTTGTTTGGTGCCTTACCTTTCCCTAAACCTTATGCCGCACCTCCCCTATTGTTTCCTGATTTCAAACTCTTATTTCCTAGTTTAATTCACTTTCCTAGTTCTAAAACTTTCCCTAAAGTCCTAATTTCTGATTTCTTGCAAGGAATTGACTTTTCCTCCCTTCTTTTGCACCAATTTCGTTTCTTACCTTAAATCCCCTTTCCTTGCTGTGCAAGGGGTTTAATTTCTGATTCCTTGCAAGGCAAGGACATTCCTTATTTGTTTAAATTCGTGCATCCCCTTTTTCTGATTTTATTTGGACTTTATTCACTTACCTTTTCTATTTAGACTAGGAAATCTGAATCATAACTTAATTAGGTATGTTTTTAACTTCCCAAAACACATTTAATCAGCCTTTGGCCGAACACTAGAGTATCATTCACACAGAAATTCGTCCATGCACTCACACACACATCCATTCATCCCAAAACTCCAATCTGTACTCCAGAAACACAACCAGCCGCACCACCTTCTTCCACCCTCTTTGCTGAGTTCTCCACCACCTTCCAACCATCAAACACTCATCCACACCCAACCTACACCCCTTACCGTGCCTCTACACCCCCAAAAATTCATTCTACATCATCAAAACAGCCCAGAAACCATCACAACCCAATCTGCCGCAAGCAAGGGAAATGAGACAGATTCACTCAATTGTTTGGCTCTTCATTCTGAGTTGTTGAACAATTTTAGGTGTATTTTATCTTATATTTCAATGTCTAATTCATGTAATCTTTGTTTTGCATTGAGAATGATTGGCTAAATTCGTTTTGGCTAAGGGTGTATTCGAAACCATGATTATATATCGTTACATAAGTCGTGAATACAATTTGCTTAACTGTTTGATTTAGAACTTATTCTTGTATGTTGATTGAGAGTGCACGCTTAATTTGCATGCTTGAATCTGGTGCTAGGGTATAAGTTTGTTTCATGTAATCGTTATGAATTTATATTCGCAAGTAGTAAAGGTTGCTAGTCACGATCATGTTAAGTAGATTCCTGGCAGGAGTATCATGCTTTTCATAGTTACAAATGCCTTGTCGATGCTTATGATTTCCAAAGAACGTAATGATTCTAACTTGTATCTTTATCATGCTGTTCATATAGAGAACTTGTTAAGAATAATTTGTTTGCGATGCATATTCATCCAATTCAATGATTCTAGGGAAATCTGAAGGTTAATTTAAGCGGACCTAATTAACTTGGAGTGTCGAGGTTCATAACTTATTGAATTGATAACTGGAAATTGATTTACGTTGCATATATTTCATGTGTGAAGAAGAACCCCTTAGCTATTCCATCATTCATTGGTTGATCACAATTTGTCTTACAATCTGTTTTCTTTACAATCTGTCCATTTAATTTAATTTCGTTCAAGCACAATCCCCTCATATTTTGTTAAGTCTTAGTCTTTACAATCTATCTTATTTTTTGTTTTGAAGTATTTGGAGTCACAAACACCTTCAAATTCGTCCAAATTTGCCTAGTTTACATTATTGTTTTGGTTGTTTGATTTTCGTCCAAAACCAAATCCCCAATTGTCTTAGAGTGTCTAATTGGTTCAATTATGTTTTAGATTGTGTTTTTAAGAGTTTTGAGTCAAATTAGAACCAATTTTCGTCCAAGTTTGTGTTTAGGCTCAAAACTGCCCAGTTTGTGTTTTTAGGCAGTTTTGAGTGTTTTTAGCTTATTTTGAGTCTTGTGAACTTGTTTTGAGTTTTTTTTTAAGTGATTTAAGTGTTTTAAAGGTTAGTTTTATTTATTTGAGTCAGTTTAAAGTGTTTCGCACCCCTAGTTAATCCCCGGTTAGGACGATCCCTACTTACATCATTACTACAATTGTCACAAATAGGGTTTAATTTGTGTGTCACATTCGTAACGTATCACATAGCTGTAATATTAGACAACTTGTTGGAAAAGAAGGTGATTGAGTTACCAGAATGCAAGCGTCTAGAAGAGATGAGCCGCGTAAACGATCCTAGGTACTGCAGGTACCATCGTATTGTGAGCCACCCTGTTAGCAAGTGCTTCGTCCTCAAAGAACTTATCCTGAAGCTAGCACAACAAGGGCAAATCGAGCTCGACCTTGAAGACACGGCCGCAACACATACTTCTCCAAGTGACACATGACCATTCCCGTCAATGCTCAAGCTGCATGGCATCTTCTACATAGCCATCTCTGGGGGCAAACGACCAAGATGCACTACCAACGATGAAGAAGGATGGATGTTGGTGACTTACAAAAAGACGAGGAAGCCAAGACCATAAGCCACAAAACTAAAGGTGAAACAAGGGAGAAACCACAGCCGTTGCAACAACAGGAAGCCCAAAGGAAACGTAAGAACTGCTAAGCCAACATACGATGGGGAACCTAGGAAGCAAGAGCCACGCATTCCCGTCTTCTTGCATGAGTACTTCCCGAAGAACTTTTTCCAACAGTGCTTTATCGTTGCCTGTCACATAGTTGAAGTAGAGAAAGAAGAACCCTAAAAAAGCAAAGCTATCGTCACCCAAGAAGAGAAGACCATCATGCGCAAAGAAGGCTTGCCAACACACTTTAGCATCGAGGAAGCTTTACGGTTGCCAAAGAAGATGTGAAAAGCACTAGCAGCAGTCTTAGCAAGTCTCGACGACCATAAGGTACAAGAAAGCAAGGATGGAGGGTTGAAGCTTCAGCCACATGAATGTGCCACATGTTGTGCCGTTTATAACGTAATCAACTTCACTGATGAAGACTTATTGATGGGATTAAAGCCTTACAACCACCCTCTCTTCGTCTCGGGGTACGTAAGGGAGCACAAAGTCAACCGCATGCTTGTGGATAGTGGATCAGCCATAAACATCATGCCAAAGTCAACAATGACCATAATTGGCATCAAGGTGGATGAATTGTCCCTAAGCCACTTGTTGATCCAGGGTTTTAACAAATGAGGACAAAGAGCGATGGGCATGATCTGAATGGAGATGACCATTGGCGAACTCAAATCAAGCACGATATTCCATGTGATTGATGCAAGAACTTCATATAGCTTACTCTTAGGAAACCTTGGATCCACGGGAATGAAGTAGTGTTATCCACCCTCCACCAATGCTTAAAATTATACCAGGATGGAGTGAAGGAGATCCAAGGTGATACCAAGCCATTCGCCGAAGCTGAATCACACTTCGCGGACGCCAAGTTCTACATGGATGAAGATATGGTGCCCGAAGTTCTTCCAAAAGATATCAAATCCACGGGCAAAGCAGTACCTAAAAAGCAGGAGTGGCAAGTGTCATGCCTAAAAAGCAAGAAAGAACAGTCGTGCCATCTTTAAGCAAAAACGATGATGAGCCTGCTAAACCTGCAACAACCAAAGGGAGTAGGACGCCTTCAAAAGGATCGAACATACCCGTCTTCCTATACATCTTGATGTCAAGAAGAAAGAATGGTCAATCTCCGTTTGAAACTGGAGCAAGAAAACCTGACACACAGATGTAGAAAGATAATGTAAAGTTGCTCAAGACGAATGCAGTTTTTCCTTTGACACAACTAGACAACGCTAAGGTTACAAGACCACCTCAAGGCTTCATAAAAGCTCTACCAAAGGGGGTGGAACCAAGCTTTCTTCCAACCAAAAGGACTGAAGAAGGTTTTGATCCAAACGCCTACAAACTCATGTTAAAGGCTGGGTACGACTTCGCTTACTCTTCAAATCCTGGAAAGAAGGTTTCAAACACCGTCAACGACAAAGAACATAACCTCACCAAGACTCAAAAGAAGTTAAAGGAGCATGGTTACGGAGTTGACAACAATAAAGCTGGACTCGGCTTCACACCAAATGCATTTGTGAAGATTTCAAGTAAAGCGAAAAACGCTAGCACTCAACACATCAGCGTGAGTGTTGAACAAGATCAAGAAAAGCCTAAGTCCACCCTTCGGACGTCAGTCTTTGATAGGATGAATTGTTCAAGGCCCAGAATTTTGGCACTTAATCGCATTGGTGGTCAATACCAAACCTCCATTTTCAAGAGGCTTAACGCACTAACATCCCAAAGCTCTATTTTCGAAAGGTTGTCAAAACCTAAGAAACAAAGTAGCACGGCTAGCTTTCCTCTGCGCTGGTTAGCTTTGGAAAGACTTGAAGACAATAAGAAGCATTTTAGAAAGAAAGAGACAACGCCAAAGGAAGAAAAGCTCGAAGAGCTAGTAGAAAAAGACTGCATTCGAAGCTCGATTTATTCAAAGATGAAGCGCCAAGTAATCTTGGAGGTTAACACAAATGGATCATTGAAAGTAAGAAGGCGCACCATCATCCACACTAGACAATCTTCATGCCAACAAGCTCGAGAGGACAACACTGAAGAGAAGGTTCAAGATATCTTCCACATCACAACCGAAGAAGGCAAAGAAGACGAAATCATCGAGGAAGATGTTATTGCTGCGCCACCGCAGCTCGAAGATAGAGGGCAAGCCACAGTTGATGATCTTAAGGAACTCAACTTAGGCATAAATGAGGAACCGAAGCCTATCTTCGTAAGTGCACTATTAAGTGTGGACGAGATAGAGGAGTATTACCGACTGCTATTAGAGTATAAAGACATCTTTGCTTGGACGTACAAAGAAATGCCCGGCCTTGACCCTATCATCGTTGTGCATCATATTGCAGTCAAGCCTAGAATGCGACCGATAAAGCAAACTCAAAGACGCTATCGATCCGAGCTCTTCCTGCAAATTGAGGCCGAGATTGACAAGCTAATCGAAGCAGGCTTCGTTTGAGATGTGCAATATCCTAAGTGGATCTCCAACATCATCATTGTCCTTAAGAAATTTGGATAAATACATGTTTGCGTAGACTTCCAGGACCTCAACGATGCTTGCCCAAAGGATGACTTCCCCTTGGCAATCATCGAAATCATGGTGGACGCAACCACTGGCCACGAGGCATTGTCATTCCTGGATGGCTCTTCTGGATACAATCAAATTCGCATGGCTCTTAAAGACGAGGAACTAACAGCCTTTCGCACTCCAAAACGTATCTACTACTACAAGGTGATGCTCTTTGGTTTGAAGAACGCTGGAGCTACATATCAACGCACAATGTAGAAAATCTTTAATGACATGCTACACAAAAATGTAGAATGTTATGTAGATGATGTGGTGGTCAAGATAAAGAAAAAATCATATCACTTGAAGGATTTGTGAATAGTGTTCGAAAGGCTGCGAAAATACAACCTCAAGATGAACCCGTTAAAGTGTGCATTTGGCGTCACCTCTAAAAAGTTCATCAGCTTCATTGTCAAACATCGTGCCATTGAAGTGGACCAATTAAAGATCAAGACCATTCAAAATATGCCTGAGCCAGAAAACCTGCATGAGCTAAAAAGTCTACAAGGACGGCTAGCCTTCATCAGACGCTTCATCTTCAACCTTATAGGGCGTTGTCAACCGTTTAGCTTACTCATGAAGAAGGATGTTATGTTCGTATGGGATGAAGCATGCCATAATGTTTTTGAAAGCATAAAAAGGTATTTATCAAGTTTACCTATCCTAGGGGCGCCTGTGCCCGGGAAGCTGCTCATATTGTACATGCCGCTTAGGAAAGTTCAGTTGGAGCACTCTTGCCACAAGAAAATGAAACCCAGAAGGAATGAGCCTTTTACTACCTCAGTCAAACTCTCATTGGTGCTGAGTTGAATTACTCACCAATAGAAATGATGTGCCTTGCCTTGGTGTTTGCCATTCAGAAACTCAGACATTACATGCATGCTTACACCATTCACTTGGTTGCTAAAGCTGACCCAGTCAAATACGTCATGTCCAAACTATTCTTGACAGGGCAACTCGCTAAATGGGCGTTGCTTTTTAATTAGTATGAGATCATCTACATCCTAGCTAAAGTTGTCAAGGGACAAGCGCTAGCAGACTTCATTGCCGATCACCCAATCCTTGCTGATTGGAAAATCTCAGACGACTTGCCTGACGAGGAAGTGTTCTACATCGGCATTTTCCCGACATGGACGATGTTCTTTGATAGATCCACACGAGCAGACGAACAGGGGGCAGGAGTAGTATTTATGTCCCCACAAAGGCAAATACTACCTTACTCTTTCCAACTAAGTAAACTATGCTCCAACATCATCGCTGAGTACCAAGCACTGATCATCGGGCTCTAAATAACGATCAACATGGAAGTCACAGCTCTTGAGGTATATGGTGACTCCAAGCTCATAATCAATCAACTCTTAACTGAATATGAGGTGAGGAAAAATGATCTCGTCCCATACTTCCAGCTGGCTACTCAACTGCTACAAAAATTTTAGGCCGTGATACTAGAACATGTGCCAAGAAAGGAAAATCAAATGGCAGATGCTCTCACTAATCTAGCCTCGAGTATGAGACTAGGAAAAGATGAAGCTGCAGACGTGCCAATTTGCTAAAGATGGGTGATCCCGCTCGTTACTGAAATGCTATTGGATGATACAAATGTCATCTCAGTACTTCTAGTCGATGCTGAAGAGTAGAGACAGCCGCTGATCGACTACTTGGAGCATGGAAAGCTTCCAGATGATCCTAGACATCGCTCCGAAATACGTCGACTAGCACTTCGCTTCCTTTACTACAACAGAACACTTTACAGACGCTCTTTTGAATGAATGCTCCTGAGATGCCTAGTTGAGGAAGACGCCAATCAAGCCATGGAAGAAGCACACTTAAGTGTGTGATAAGCTTATATTTATATAAATTTTACATCAAATTCGCTTATTTTTTCGTAGTTCGTTCCTTATATTTTTGAGCTATTTACTTTGTTTTTGTGTTTTGTAGGATTTGTCAAGCAAAGAAAAGAAAAATAGCACAAGTGGAATTTTAAGTAACAAATTCGTCAAAACTGCCTGTGTAGGTCAGCTGACTTTGGAAGCAAGTTGCGGACAACTCAGAATGAATTAGAGAATGAGCCTTATATGCTTGGAAAGCTACGGATGTCTATTTTCTGGAGCATTTTGTGGATTGTTAATATCGTTTTCCTAGAAGAAGTTATGGCGGTTTTAACACCGAAAGGTTCCCAAGAGGCTGAGAAGTTTGTAATTGACAAGAAAGCATTGAAAGCAATAAATCCAATAAAACTAACAGCCAAAACTGATGTAGCCAAGAACAAGCCAGCTAACACCTATTCAAATATCAGAGGAAATGGAAAATTAAGTGAGAGTAATGAGCATAAAGGCTGCCCAAAGAGTCACAATTGTTTTAGCATTTCCTCTCACTTATTGTCATCACTAAATGGCTGTTAGTGGGGTGAGTTATGGAGAAAAAACTGTGGCAGCAGAAAAGAAGAAAAGGGTTGCAGGTTGCAGCGGCAAAGAGTGGAAGAAAAGCTGAAAAAAAAGATAGAAAAAAAAAGGAAGAAAAACAAGGAAAAAAAGAAGGCTGCTGTATTGGGGAAGGAAGGAAAGGAAGGAGGAAATCTTGGCATTCTCTTCTTTCGGTTTTATCTTCTCAAACTCATGTCTTTCTTTTGGTTTAATTTGAGAATTATGTGTAAGTAATTTTTAGTAGTTAGGGGCTGTTTTGAAGCCTCGAATATGATTGCAATTTTATTATGACATTTTGTTTGAATTACTTTTATGAATGGATGAAAATTGGTTCACTACTTGTCTCATTGATGAATTCTTTATGTGTTTTCTACGGATGCATACTTAGTAAGCATATCTAGGATTCTAATGCTATGAATATGTGTGTGCCTACCCTTGTCGAATGAGGACCTACATATGTTCTAGAGTAGTACTTGTTAATTGCGATTAACATGTGAATCAATTTCTAGGATAAGTAAGACAACGCTAGTACTTACTATGCCTTGTGATGACTCAAACTTTTTTCGTTCTTAATAATTTCTACTTGTTAAATCTATGAACACACCATTCTAGATTGCATGTTAGGGACTAAGTTAAGTTGAAAACGCCATTCTCTTAACATACTACATAAGAAAGAGTAATAGGTTGAGTTCTAACATTGAGCCAACTTGAGCATCTTCATCCGAAAATGAAAGGAATTTGAATGAAATATAACATGTGTGCATGATTATTTGGTGGTGGATAGCAATTCCCCTAACTCGTTTTTCTTAATTTGTGATCTACTTAAAAATCTGTTTCTGTTCTGTTTTTGTTCGATTTAATTTAAATAGAAAATCAACTCCAAAAATCCCAAACATTTGTGTGACTGTAGCTATGTGTGTCTAGTATCTGCATATAAAATTTCGTAGACTTTAGATAAGTGTAAGTCGGTCTAATAATTATTTTTTAGTGGCTGGTCAGTAGGGACAGCAGCCCAGTTTTTGTGACATTTTAAGTAGTTAGATAAAACAATCTTCTACAGGAAAGATCCTTATTTTCATATGCTACAATTGACAAATATTATTGTTAATAAGGAAAATTAATAGGACATTTGTGTGCTACTTTGTGGTATGCTTTTAATCATATCAAATTTTTGGCGCCGTGTCGCTGGGGATTATTATTTTCTTTTCTTGTCTAATTAGTGTTTTTGTTTTTGTTTTTATTTCAGGTACTCTTCGTAGTATATGCATACTCGAAGGTCCAAGAGCATTGATCTAGCTTCCTACGATCTTGAGGTTGAACGAACACTTCGAAAGCTTCGAGGAACAATCAAGCAGAAGAGTGCATCGCTGTCTTTACCACCACCTTCTCCACCACATTTGAGTTCAGAAGAAGAGGAAGAACCACAAGAAGACATGGCTGATAACCGTACTTTGAAGGAGTTGGCAATGCCAAATACGGATCAACAACCATTGTGCATAACATATCCAAATGCAGAAGGAGGATTTGAGCTTAAGTCCGGCAGGATTCACTACTTGCCTAAGTTTCATGGCTTCTTAACAGAGGATGCCAACAAGCATCTCATAGAGTTTCATGTGGTATGCTCGGGAATGAGACCAGCCAATGTGGATGAGGAGCAAGTCAAGTTGAGGGCATTCCCATTTACATTAGAAGCTAAGGCAAATGAGTGGCTTTACAATTTACCTCCAAGATCAATGAACACATGGAACTAGGTGAAGCAAGAATTCTCAGAGCAATATTTTCCGGCCACAAAAGCTGCAAGCATAAGGAAAGACATATGTGCAATCCGACAACAAAATGGAGAGCCATTTAGAGATTATTATGAGCAATTCACACATTTGGTTGCATCTTGTCCTAATCATCAAATTTCAGAGCATCTTTTAATACAATATTTTTATGAAGGATTATGTGGTACTGATCGTGTAATGCTTGATGCAGCAAGTGGATGAGTATTCATGGACAAGACACCAACAAATGCTAAGGCATTATTAAAGAACATTGTTGGCAACACAGGACAATTTGGAGGGAGAGATGAGCTACCTTTTAAGAAAGTTAACAAGGTAAGTTCTAACTCTAGTATTGAATTACAATTAGCTAACTTGACTAATCTTGTGCAACAGGTTATGATGGCTCAAAAACAGGTGTGCAGTGTATGTTCAATGATGGGACATGCCATAGACATGTGCCCTTCATTGATGGATCAAGTTGGTCTTGAGCAAGCTAATGCGTTATGAGGGTTTCAGGGGCAACAAAGACAAAAGTATGATCCATACTCCAACAACTATAATGCGGGGTGGCGCGATCATCCACACTTAAAGTGGAACAATCAAGACAACGGACAATATTCTGTTCCTAACAACTATAACCGTCCACCTAGCTTCTTTCAAGCAAGACTGCAGGCACCATTTCAACCTCAATAACAACAAGCTCTAAGTAAGTCTCTTGAGGATTTAATTGCTTCTTTAGATAACTTTACTCAATCTCATCAACAAAAAACAGACAAAGCAATTGAAAACCTTGAGCGCCAAATGAGTCAGTTAGCAAGTTTGATGGGGCAACAACATCAACCAGGAAGGTTGCCTAGCCAAACCGTGGTGAATCCAAATGCGGAGCAAATGAATGTTGTGACTTTAAGGAGTGGAAAAGAAGTTTTTAAGCAACCAAGGATGCAAAAGAGGACTAGAAAATATACAAATGAGCAAGGGGAGCAACAAACCAAAAATCTTGAGCAAGATGAGGCTTCAACAGAAACTGAAAAGTCTCATAAAGATACAGAATTGAATAAAAAAGATTCTGATAAGGTAAGTAAAAAAGTTCAAAATTCATTTAACTCATGTGTCCCTATTCTTTTTCCTCGTAGATTTATGAAGTCTAAGAAAGAGCAAACTGATAAGGAAATCTTGGATACTTTCCAAAAAGTCCAAGTGAACTTACCTCTTTTAGATGCCATAAAACAAGTGCCCAAGTATGCAAGGTTCCTTAAAGAGCTTTGTACGAACAAGAGAAGATTCAACGATCAAGAAACTATGGCATTAAGCGAGGAAGTATCAGCTGTTTTGCAGAGAAAGCTACCACCAAAGTTGAAGGATGCCAGTAGCTTTACCATTCCATATGTAATTGGACGGAAAGAGTTTGGGAGAACATTGTTCGATTTGGGGGCATCCATCAATCTGATGCCATTTTTAGTGTATGAATCACTAAACCTTGGAGACTTGAAGGAAACAAAGGTAGTAATCCAGTTGGCAGATCGTTCAAATAGATATCCCAAAGGCCTATTGGAGGATGTACTTGTGCAAATGAATGAGCTTATTTTTCCCGCCGACTTTTTTGTTCTTAAGATGGAACATGACCCTATGCCTACTACACTTCCTCTTATTTTGGGAAGACCATTCCTTAGAACGACGCGTACAAAGATTGATGTCTACGATGGTACTTTTACCGTGGAAATTGATGAAGAAAACGTTAAGTTCAAAATCTTCAATGCTATAAGGTACCCTAGTGATTTTGAATCTTGTTTGTCTATTGATGCGTTGGACTATTTTGTGCAGAATTGTTTTAATGAAGGTGTGGGACAAGACAATTTAGAGAAGGCATTAGTGCATAGAATTACACATGGAAAACTTAATTATTCCGAGCACATTGAAGAAGAATTAATCCAGACAGCGGCAACCCTTGAGTTTCTTTCACCAATTCATGGTAAGTCTTCTTCCTATTTTATTTCTCTTCCTACTTCTAATGAAAAAATTCTTCCTTCTGTGATTCAGGCACCCAAATTGGAGCTTAAATCGATTCCTGAACATTTGAAGTATGCATTTTTGGGAGAGGATGAAACATTACCGGTCATCATATCGTCATAACTCACAGCAGAAGAAGGGAAGAAACTGATCCGAGTAATAAAGGATCACAAAACTGCCATAGCTTGGAGCATTGCAGATATCAAAGGTATAAATCCAGCAACATGTATGCATAGGATTCAGCTGGAGAAAAGTGCAAAACCTACAAGGGAAGCTCAACGCTGTTTGAACCTACTTATGATAGAGGTCGTCAAGAAAGAGGTTATCAAGCTTCTTGATGTTGGCATCATATATCCTATCTCAGACAGCAAGTGGATGAGCCCTGTTCAAGTAGTTTCGAAGCGATCTGGAGTCATAGTTGTTAAGAATGAAGCTAGTGAGCTAGCGCCTACATGTGTGCAAAATGGTTGGAGAGTCTGTACAGACTATCGGAAGATAAATAGCACTACACGTAAGGATCACTTTCCAGTTCCATTCATTAATCAAATGTTAGAAAGGTTAGCTAGTCATTCTCATTATTGCTTTCTTGATGGATATTTTGGATATAATTAGATTGCAGTTGCTTCGGAGGATCAAGAAAAAACGACTTTCACATGTCCATTTGGCACATTTGCATACCGGAGGATGCCGTTTGGACTTTGCAACGCCCCCGCCACATTTCAAAGGTGTATGTTAAGTATCTTTTCTGATGTGATTGAGAAAATAATTGAAGTGTTCATGGATGATTTTTCAGTTTATGGTGATTCTTTTGATACATGTCTACATAATCTGTCCCTAGTTTTAAAACATTGTCAAGAAACTAATCTGGTCTTAAATTGGGGAAAATGTCATTTCATGGTTTTGCATGGATTAGTTCTAGGGCATATCATATCTAAAAATGGAATTGAAGTTAATAAATCTAAAGTAGAACTTGTTAGTTCTTTACCTCTCCCTACTACTGTCAGGGAGGTTCGTTCTTTTCTTGGATATGCAGGTTTCTATCGTAGGTTTATGAAGGATTTCTCAATGATTTCTAGACCCTTGTGCCGTTTGGTTCAAAATGATGTAACATTTGATATTAATGAAAAGTGTGTAGTAGCATTCAACAAACTTAAGGAGTTATTATCCACGGCTCCTGTGATCATGCCACCAAATTGGAATTTACCTTTTGAGTTAATGTACGATGCTTCAGACTATGATGTCGGTGCAGTTCTAGGATAGCGTGTCAACAAAGTGCCACATGTCATCTATTATGCATCACGAACACTCAATGATGCACAGTTGAATTATTCAACAACAGAGAAGAAGCTTCTAGCTGTTGTATTTGCTTTAGAAAAAATTAGATCTTATCTGATTGGAACTAAAGTTATTGTATTTTCTAACCATGCAGCTTTGAAGTATTTACTCACAAAAAAAGATGCAAAACCGCGACTCATTCGATGGATACTTCTGCTTCAAGAGTTTGACTTGGAGATCAAGGATAAGAAAGGGAGTGAGAATGTTGTAGCAGATCATCTTAGTAGACTTGTGCACTCAAACACAAAGGAAGATCTCATCCCTTTACATGAGAGTTTTTCGGATGAGCAATTATTTTCATTAAAGGTTACTGACCCTTGGGATGCAGATATTATCAATTACAAGGTCACCAAAAAGATTCCGGATGATTTTACATGTGCTCAGAAAGATAAGCTTGTCAAAATCGCCAAATACTACGAGTGGGATGATCCTTATTTGTGGAAATGTTGCCCTGATCAATTGATTAAAATGTGTGTCCCCGAATCTGAGTTTAAATCTATTCTAACTTTTTGTCATTCTTATGCATGTGGCGGCCATTTTGGAGCAAAGAGGACAGCCCTTAAGGTGTGAGATAGTGGTTTTTATTGGCCTAGTTTGTTTAAGGATGCGTACGAGTTTTGTGCAACATGTGATCGTTGTCAACGAATAGGTAACTTGGGCCCAAGAAATCAAATGCCACAAACCCCTATTTTGATTGTTGAGATCTTTGATGTGTGGGGCATTGATTTCATGGGACCTTTTCCATCTTCAAATGGTTTTCTTTACATTTTATTGGTTGTGGATTATGTTTCTAAATGGGTGGAAGTGAAGGCCACCAAAACTAATGATTCAAAAGTTGTTTCAGATTTTATTAAGACTAACATTTTTGCAAGATTTAGGACACCTAGAGCAATCATTGGCGATGAAGGGAGTCACTTTTGCAATAGAACATTTGAAGCGTTGCTTAGGAAGTACAATGTCACACATAAGGTGTCTACACCTTATAATCCGCAAACTAGTGGTCAAGCAGAAGTATCAAACCGTGAAGTGAAGCAAATTTTAGAGAAAACTGTGAGTCCTAGTAGGAAGGATTGGAGCATGCGCTTGAATGATGCATTGTGGGCTTATAGGATTGCTTATAAGACTCCTATTGGAATGACCCCATTTCAATTAGTTTATGGGAAACCATGCCGTCTTCCAGTAGAATTAGAACACAAAGCTTATTGGGCGATCAAGCCTACAACATGGACATAAGTGTTGCCGGACAGCAGAGGAAGCTTCAATTGAATGAGTTAGATGAAATCCGGAATGATGCATACAAGTCTAGTCGAATATACAAGGAGAAATCAAAGGCATTTCATGACAAGATGATATCAAGGAAGAGCTTTGTCATTGGACAAAAAGTTCTGCTATTTAATTCTCGCCTTCGATTATTTCTAGGTAAGCTTCGTTCTCGATGGGTTAGTCTGTTTGTTATAACTAATATTTTTCCTCATGGTGTAGTGGAAATCCAAAGTGCAAAGACCAGAAACGTGTTCAAAGTGAATGGACAGACTCAAACCATATTACGAGTCTTTTGCGAAGCATGATGTGGAGGTTGTACCCTTCCAAGAACCAACTTCCCTTGAATGATTACTCTTGGTACCGTCTGGCTGCAGACGTAAAAGCAAGCGCTTATTGGGAGGCAAGCCAATATTTCTATTCATTGTCTTTTAATGTCATTTTCAATTTTTCGTTTGTTTTTTTTTTTTTTTTTTGAGTTTTCTTGCGTGATAAACTGAATTATTTCTTTTCTTTGTAGGAATATTTGGTTATGTCCACCCTCGGAGTTTATTACAGAATTGAAGTTTGGGGGTCTGATAGGAGCATATTTATGCACCTTAGTTTAGCTTGTCTTGTGCATTTAAAGTGTTTTTCCTTAGTAAAGTAGTCTTTTAAGCTAGTTTTATGTATTTTCAGGATTTAAAGGCTAAAGGAGCAAGAAAGTGCATTTTGGTGCATTTTGGAGTAGTTTGGGGCATTAAATGGATTGCATATGCTTAAAGCCAAGTAGATGGACGAAATTGAAGACCAAAGGAGGCTAGGAATAAATAAAGAGATGAAGAAATGAAAATGAAGAACAAAAAATACACACTTCACACCAAGAACTCCCCTTGGAGCTGTGCATCACAGATTCATTTTCAGCACAATCACTTCAAAGCCGCAAGCACCAATCCATTTCCAACACCAATTCCACAAGCTTTGCCACACATTCACTCTTTAATCCACATGCATTTATCATCATTCACCCTAGCTTTAATTCACATGCAAACACATTCATTCCAGCCATGCACATTCAATCATTCATTCCCATCTCTGCCGTGCACACTCCCATCCCATTTCCAGATTTCCACAACTTTTCCTAGCTGTTTTGCACATGCATTCCCTTAATTATTTCACCCACATGCACCCATAATCATTCACACCTTGCAGCCACATGCACATTCACCCCTTTCTCTCCCTATAAAACCATGCAATGCATTCATACAAACCATTCCCATTCACACACACAACTTCCCTTAGCCGTGCAAAACCATTCACACTCCAGAAAATCCCCTTGTGCCGTGCCTTCCCCATCAATCCATTCAACCATTCCAACCACTCCCCATCCATTCATACACAAAACCTATCATTCTACATCATCCATAATCCCCAAAACTCACCTTAGACCTCGTGCCGCAACAAAGAGGAAGAGAAGAGGGCCTAAACGTTCATACAATTCAAGTTTGAGTTGTTGGAATGTTTAGGTGTTTCTTTTCCTTTGAATTCAATGTTTAATTTCAATTCTCTTTGTTTTGTACGTATGAGGAACTAAACCCCCCCTTGGCTAGGGGGGATTCGAAATATATGTTTATGCTTGAAATATGATTTGATTACTTCTAATTGTGTTTCATAAGTTATGGATTCAATTTGTTTAACTGTTTGATTGATAACTTATTTATGTATGTTTATTGAGAGTGCACGCTTAATTTTCATGCATGAATATGACGCTAGAATATAAGTGAGTTTCACCTAATAGTTATGAACTTATATTCACAAGTAGTGGAGGTTGCTTATAAACAATCGCGTTAAATGAATTCTTGGCAAGAGTTTCATGCATTCATAGTTACAATTGCCTCGTCAACATTTATAATTTTCATAAAGCATAATGATCTCTCACTGTACCTCTTCTATGCATTCATGTTGAGGATCATTGGAGAATGATTTGAACTGTCGCATGCATCATCCAATTCATTGACATAAGGAAGATTTGAAGGTTAATTAGTGCATCACGGTTAATCTGGGGCGTTGAGAATTCATGGTTTATTGAAAAGCAATTGGAAATCGTTTTATATGCAAGTATAACATGTGTGGAGATGAACCCCTTAGCTAGCATTCATCCATAGTTTCATCATATTCATATTTACATTATGCCTTTAATTACAATCTGTTCATTTAGTTTAATTTCGTCAAAACCTAAATCCCCCTTTACTTTAGTGTCCAAATTAGTTAGAAAGTGTCTTAGTTTGTGTTTATAAGTGTTTTGATTCAATTTATTACACAAATTCGTCCAAATTCACCAAAGTGCTCAAAACTGCCCAGAAAGTGTTTTTAAGGCAGTTTTGAGTGTTTTGGGTGATGTTTGAGTCTTTTGGTTTGTTTTAGTGTTTTAAGCGTTTAGTTTCGCATTCTTTGAGTCTAGTTTAGTGTTTTAAACTTTATTTTACGTTTTTGAGTCAGTTTCCAAGTGATTTGCAATCCCTCCTAATCCCCGGTCCAGAACGATCCCTACTTACATACTTACTACAATTGTCAAAAAGAGGGTTTAATTTGTGTGCGTATAAATCTCGCATCAGGGTCATCATTTGATTTTACTGCAAATTGGGGAAGTTTTCAGTCCAAATGCTTTATTTTGTTTCTTACTATTTTATTTTATTTTTTATTTTATGCATTATTGTGTTTTCTAACATTGGGGACAATGTCCAGTTTAAGTTTGGGGGTAAGGATTAAAAAAAATTGAAAATTTGAACTAGTGTGATTTGTTTCCTTGTTGTTGCTTTTTGTTTTCTTAATTAGTTTTGTTAACTCTAGAAAAAAACCCAAAAAAAAGAGAGAAAATTCTGAAAACGAAAAAAATCCAAAAATAGTCTTATTTTCTTTATTGTTTTGAATTAGACTTTTGTTAGTTTCCCGACCCAATGATATAATTGGATTGAATTTGAACCACGGTGATCAAGAACTTAGTAAGCATGTATTGTGTGAAATTCCTTATTCTCTTGTTAGTTTTGTACATGTTTAATCATATTTGAAAAACCAAAAGCACATAGCCTTGTTGATGTGAAATCAAAGCATGATTTAAAGCTTCGTATGTGAACATAGTGACCATATACAACCTATGTGAGTTTTTGAGCCTATTGAAAGTGTGCATTTTTCATACACTCCTATTCTTTCATGTGTGATGAACTTATATGACTTACATCTCTAGAACTTGCGTAACGATCTTTTGAAATGTTTGTCATTGATTGCATGATCTTGAAAAGGATAGAGGCATTAGGTTTATCACCATGGCCCAGATAAGCATGTTTCCTAAAGAAAAATGATATCATTAGATTGCCAATCTGAGCCGTATATGTTGAGCTTTTTATTTCTTATCACCAGATATGTCTACCCTTATACCTTAAACATTTTTTCCTTACCCTTTCCAAGCTAGCTAGTGAGCAATGTGAGATTGTCTTATGAGAAATGTTTGTGAAGTACCTTGAAGGAGTTTGGCAAAAGATAAGTGTGGGGGTATTTCATGTTTGTATTTAGTTATGTGCGAAAATTGATTCAAAAAATAAAAATAAAAAAAATAAAAAAAATAAAAAAAAAGAAGAAAAAAATAAAAAATTGTATACAAAGCAAATAAACAGTTTTTTAAGTTTCAGTTTAGGGGTTTGGTTGGAGGTATTAGTAAGTGGCTGGAGAGCTTGAGTTCTTATAAATCTCAACAAGAGAATTGCTTGCAATGTAGCTTGGAACTTGTGTTTACCTATCCTTTCATTTCTATAACCCTCTCCCTAAGCCTCATTATATCCAATAAAAGTCCTCTTGATTTTAGTTTTGCAATTATGATTGTGGAGATGAGATCTTTATGCAAGCTTATGGTAGATCTTTCACATTTGATTCTTTGAGCGAAACACATTAAACTAACCATATGTGTAATTGAGTGTATGTCCCGTGAGAAGGTCACTAGTTTGCATGTGGTGTTTTAAAACAAAACTTGAAATTGCATTAGCATGGCTATTACACACACTACACTTCAAGGATGATTAAAAGGTAGTTGTTAACATTTGAATAAGGAAGATGAGCTTGGATTAGCTTGTTTGATGCTAGCTAAGGTTCTTGATGATTTGTTTTCTTGAATGAAATTCCATGAGGGTCACATGGTGGGGAACTAATGTTTTTCATGTTGCTACTTTTTCATGTTTTCTTTGTTTTGCTCGAGGACTAGCAAAAGCTAAATGTGGGAGTATTTGATAAGCTCATATTTATATAAATTTTACATCAAATTCACTTGTCTTTTCTTAGTTAGTTCCTTATATTTTTGAGCTATTTACTTTGTTTTTGTGTTTTGTAGGATTTGTCAAGCAAAGAAAAGAAAAATAGTACAAGTGGAATTTTAAGTAACAAATTCGTCAAAACTGCCTGTGCAGGTCAGCTGACTTTGGAAGCAAGTTGCGGACAGCTCAGAATCAATTAGAGAATGAGCCTTATATTCTTGGAAAGCTACGGATGTCTATTTTCTGGAGAATTTCACGGATTGTTAATATCATTTTTCTAGAAGAAGTTATGGCCATTTTAACACTGAAAGGTTCCTAAGAGGCTGAGAAGTTTGTAACTGACAAGAAAGCGTTGAAAGCAATAAATCCAACAAAACTAACAGCCAAAACTGATGCAGCCAAGAACAAGCCAGCTAATACCTATTCAAATATAAGAGGAAATGGAAAATTAAGTGAGAGTAATAGGCATAAAGGCTGCCCAAAGAGTTACAATTGTTTTAGCATTTTCTCTCACTTATTGTCATCACTCAATGGCTGTTAGTGGGGTGAGTTATGGAGAAAAAACCGTGGCAGCAGAAAAGAATAAAAGGGCTGCAGGTTGCAGCGGCAAAGAGTGGAAGAAAAGCTGAAAAAAAAGATAGAAAAAAAAGGAAGAAAAGCAAGGAAAAAAAGAAGGTTGCTGCGTTGGGGAAGGAAGGAAAGGAAGGAGGAAATCTTGGCATTCTCTTCTTTCGGTTTTATCGTCTCAAACTCATGTCTTTCTTTTGGTTTAATTTGAGAATTATGTGTAACTAAGTTTTAGTAGTTAGGGGCTGTTTTGAAGCCTCGAATATGATTGCAATTTTGTTATGACATTTCGTTTGAATTACTTTTATGAATGGATGAAAATTGGTTCACTACTTGTCTCATTGATGAATTCTTTATGTGTTTTCTACGGATGCATACTTAGTAAGCATATCTAGGATTCTAATGCTATGAATATGTGTGTGCCTGCCCTTGTCGAATGAGGGCCTACATATGTTCTAGAGTAGTACTTGTTAATTGCGATTAACATGTGAATCAATTTATAGGATAACTAAGACAACGCTAGTATTTACGATGCCTTGTGATGACTCAAACTCTTTTCATTCTTAATGATTTCTACTTGTTAAATCTATGAACACACCATTCTAGATTGCATGTTAGGGACTAAGTTAAGTTGAAAACGCCATTCTCTTAACATACTACATAAGAAAGAGTAATAGGTTGAGTTCTAACATTGAGCCAACTTGAGCATCTTCATCCGAAAATGAAAGGAATTTGAATGAAACATAACATGTTTGCATGATTATTTGGTGGTGGATAGCAATTCCCTTAACTCGTTTTTCTTAATTTGTGAACTACTTAAAAATCTGTTTCTGTTCTGTTTTTGTTCGATTTAATTTAAATAGCAAATCAACTCCAAAAATCTCAAAAATTTGTGTGACTGTAGCTCTGTGTGTCTAGTATCTGCATATAAAATTTCGTAGACTTTAGATAAGTGTAAATCGGTCTAATAATTATTTTTCGGTGGCTGGTCAGTAGGGACAACAGCCCAGTTTTTGTGACATTTTAAGTAGTTAGATAAAACAATCTTCTGCGAGAAAGACCCTTATTTTCATATGCTACAATTGACAAATATTATTGTTAATAAGGAAAATTAATAGGACATTTGTGTGCTACTTTGTGGTGTGCTTTTAATCCTATTAGTGTGTGCGGGGCACATCAGTCTGGATCAAAGCAACATTTCTAGCTCAAAGGAATAGGTTACTACTGGCCAAGCATGGTGAAAGACTACCTAGAACACGACAAAAGATGCCAAGCCTGCCAATTCCATGCCAACTTCATACATCAACCGCCTGAACCATTACACCCTGCAGTTGCTTCACGGCCGTTCGACGCATAGGGATTGAACGTCATAGGACCAATTACGTCAACGTCATCTGCAGGACAAGATTACATCCTAGTTGCAACAAATTACTTCTCCAAGTGGGCTGAAGCCATACCCTTAAGGGAAGTTAAGAAGGAAACTGTCGTTCGTTTCATTAAGGAGCATATCATCCACTGATATGGTGTGCCTCGCTACATTATCACTGATCAAGGAAGACAATTCTCTAACCGACTCATGGACGAGCTCTGCGAGAAACACAAATCCAAGTAGCACAAGTCTTCCATGTATCATGCTCCAGCTAACGGTCTCGCGGAAGTATTCAACAAGACGTTGTGCAACCTCCTAAAAAAGGTAATCAGCCGAACAAAGAGAGACTGGCACAAAAGAATAAGTGAAGCACTTTGGGCATATAGGACTACACATAGGACTCCCACCCAAGCTACACCTTATTCTCTCGTATATGACGTGGAAGCTGTTCTGCCGCTTAAAAGTTAAATCCCCTTACTAAGGATGGTTATACAAGAAGGCTAGATTGAAGAGGAAAATGCAAAGCTATGACTTCAAGAGTTGGAAGCACTCGATGAAAGAAGGCTCGAAGCTCAACAACACTTGGAATGCTACCAAGCACGGCTATCCAAAGCATTCAACAAGAAGGTCTGCCCAAGGTTTTTTCCAAACTAGAGATCTTGTCTGGCATTACGAAGGCCCATCATCACAACTCACAAGTCAAAAAGCAAGTTCACATCAAAGTGGGATTAACTATACGTACTACAAAAAGTCTACACCAACGGCGCCTACTTAATCATGGCAGAAGACAGCTTGAAGATCGGCCCCATCAATGGTAGATTCTTGAAGTGCTACTACCCCTAAAAACAAACTCACCATGCTCCTAGCCCGCAAGAGCATAAACTGTGTACGACAAAATCATCATTAAAATCACCATTAAAAGCATCAAAAGTAATCCATTGCTCATTTGAACTACGTTATGACTTGATCTCTTCTTTGGAAGGGTACGTAGGCAGCTCGAACATTCAACAACGAGTTTGGTCACATCAAAATAAAAAAGAAATAAGGTTTTATTAATGTTTGACTATTGAGAATCAATTTTATTACAAATATTCTTTGTATAAAATAAATAAATAAATAATTTTTTTTTATAAAAAAAAGACACATACATATATATGTATACACATGTGTGTATATAATATGTAAACAACCTCCATTGAGTGGTCAACAGCAAGTTTAGCTCTATCTTAATAAGCCCAGCAAACACATAACTCCAACCCTCAGCGGCAATTACCAACTGGGCCAGTTGTTAGGTTGAGGCAGCTTTGCTAAGGTCTACAAAGACCAATCCGTCATTACACTCACATGGCCGTCATTCCCCTTGGGTCTGCTGTGCCCTCCACCTTATCCGCTTCACCCCCAAGTATTAGCTTACTGTTGAGGAGCACAACTTCCACTCTGTCGCTTACAAGAACGTCATCGGTGGCCGTGCCTCTTGGCACATCATCTCCTCCATCGAGCAGAAGAAGTAAAACCGCGACAATGACGACCACATCGCCTTAATTTGCGACTACCAATCCAAGATTGAGAAGAACTCCAGCGTCTGCGCCTGAGGACAAGAACTCCGTCTCACTGGTCTGCAAGGACTGGTACGACGTGGAGTGACATTTTCGCCGCCACGTCTTCATTGAAAACTACTACCTCGTGTCGCCGGAGATCGTGGCCCGGCGATTTCCCAACATTCGAAGCGTGACCTTGAAATGAAGGCCTTAATTCTCTCTCTTTCTCTCATCTGACAGCACGAGACTCTCCTGTAAAAGCTTCACCGATCTGACAGCAGCTCTAGCTCTGTGAACGACTTCACCACTTAGACTATGACACTGGCCGGCCACAACCTCAAGTCGACACCGTGGCACTTTGTCACCACCCAGCTTCAGCCCTTGCGGTTTAAAGATTCGATCGCCATGACACAGCACCCATAATAACACCAAGTCATCCCCTCCGCCGCTAAAGTCAACCTTCAGAGAACAAAGGGCTGTCAGTGTTGAATTCACAGAGGATAACTTCAGTGTTTCGTCAACCTCGTTTGGGATGACAGCGTTTTAAACAAGAAGATGGGACCGTTGATCCTCTTGGCTCCTGTTTTTTTTCGTTCCAATTGGATTCTCGGCTTTAACATCATCCACCAGCTTGCAGAGAGTAGACACGAAGAGCTTGGACTAGGAGGAACCATTATCTACTAGAGGTTCCACTTTTAGACGACACAGCAGCGGCAGCTGGTGATACCTTCTTCCGCGACGGCATGCAGTGCAACGGGTGTGCAGTGGCTGTGCTCAATGCTGATAATGGTAGGGCTTCAGATACCGGAGGTTCATCTTCCATGGCAGAACATGAGGAAGGGCTTCTTCTTCTGTTTCCTCACCTTCTTCTTCTACATTGACAACATCCTCTCGGACTCGGCACCGTCTCCCTCTAAAGCTCCAGCTTCGCTTTTGCCCCCGACTCCCTTCTAATCGTTGTCAAACGACTAGGCGATCATGAAGCTTAACACCTTACACTCTGCCTGAAACTCCAGCTGCTTTTGCACCTCTACCATAGCTGCTACCTTTGAATGTGATTAACAAAATCAAAGTTTGTCAACTCGCATCTACTTGCTCTGCTGTTGCCTTTGAATGTAATTAACAAAACCAAAGTCTGTCAACTTACACCTACTTGCCTCCTTGCTCCATGCCTAGCCTCCCACTGCTCCAAGCTCCTCTACATTTCTCCATGCACCATATGGGGGATATATAGAAAAAAAAGGGAAGGTGCTGGTTGACAAAAACAAAAATAAAAAATAAAAAAATGTAAGGTTTCAGGAATGGTGCATGGCACCATGTGAATGGTTTTAGACTTTTTGGTGGGATTATGCTGCAGGACAAAGGCACATGTTCAAAAATGACCTATTAATACATTTTACATAAGTTCCCGCATACCTTTGGAGCACAACTATAAACCTCTGATGATCACTTTGAATCCGACCTTCGGAGTCCTGCAGCTGATGAAGCTTCCTCTTCATGCAAGTCGAATAATTATTTGCAAGCATGTGCCAATCTTTATTCTCACGTTTGAGCTGTCTGATCTCTTGTTTAAGATTTGCCACCTCAGCCGTTAATGATTCAACTTGGCGAGTTCAAGCAAGTAGACGTTGGCCCATATTAGACATAGAGCCCGTGCACTGAACACTGAAAGCCAGGGAGTCTTGGACAGCCAACTCATCCGTCTTGAAAGCAGCCTATTATCTCTAGGAGTAAGGAGGTTCCTAGCTACTACCGTAGCCGTTGTTGCATCCCTCATCACGAAGTCTTCAACTGTAAGAGGGTTATTCGAAAATAAGAAGGATAGGTGCCATATATTACCCTGATGCGGCGCGCCTGTATCACTCCCGAGACTCAAATCTAAGAAAATGTTAGGCGGGTAGGCCATTTAAAAAAATAAAAAACTGGTAAAAGAAAAAGGTTGGATCGAGTAAAATCTCATAAATACACCAGAGACAATTTTCACGAGCGGGCAATCTTCAAAGTGTGCATGTTGGATGTGATCGATACCTCTATAAAATGAGAACAACGCAGCCACCAATTCAAAAATTGAAGAGACACCACTCGCCGAATTTCAAAAGCCGGATTTTCTTGCATAAAATCAGTCAACACTTTTCAGACGCGACCTCGGCTTGTCGGATAACACGTGCAACTTTGTCAAAGATCTCTGACAAAGTTGAAAATGCGAGAAGTTCACTATTCTAACTACCACACTTTTGCTAACAAGTGTGGGTGACAAGGCCGCACTTGCACCACTACCTGCTATTGGAAAATCCCTATATATGTCGACCTTCATCCTCCATGGCAAGACACACTTCCAAAACGCCTGACTCTTCTTCCTTGCCAAGAATGCATCTGCAACCAAACCTCTTAACATACTCAGTTTTATTCCCCCTTGAAAACACCTTTTTAACCAGGTCACACCAAAGCAAACGTATCTCATTTCATCAGGGTTGAAAGCAAGAGTATCTCATAGCATGCCTTCTCCCGGTCTTTTTCTTTATTTTTGTTCTTCCTTGTAGGACAAGGAGAAAGAGAGCGATCAGTCGGCACTTGGAATCAAACTTCCTGTCAGGAACCAACTGCCTGGAACCTCTTCCCTGATTGCTTACCTAGCATCGCTCTCGAGTACTCATCTTCAACTGCTGATGTATTTCCAAATAAGTTCCACCGATTTGGAACTGATTGCTCGGAACCTTTTCCTGGTTGCTTACCTAACATTGCTCTCGAGTGCCCATCTTTAACTATTGGTAGGTCTCAATTTCCTTAGCAAATACTCCAAGGACAATTGATAGATGTTGACTCTTTACATTGAAGCTGCCAAGCATGGATAAATCGCTAAGAAGTGATGCTCTGAAGGACTATTTAAATGCAAAAGGTTGCGCACCACTTCTACTATGCAAAAGAAACAAGCAGAGAAGAATGCAGCATGATGAACTGTAACAAATCACTATAGCACAATGCCCTTCTCTGCAGAACCGCATAATCCAGCAAAGGAGTCTAAGTTAAATCCAAGCCCGACATCGTTGCTCTAATCGAAGAGAGGCCTCAATGGCCCTTGAAGAAATCACAAGTCTGATTCAAAATCAAGTGTCCATCACCCTTGAATCAAATTCAGCTCCATATAAAAGGAGTGAATTCAGACATTTGGTGTAAGTCTGCCAGAAGAAACCGCCCAGCCTAGTTCAAGAATAAGTCTGTGGAAAATCAATAATTAGAGGAAACCAGAAAATCTTCCAGCCAAATTCAAGATTAAGCCCCAAAGGCCCTTGAAGAAATTTCTAGCCCAATTTAAGATCAAGCCTCGATGGCCCTTGGATCAACATCTACATTAAGGGACTTTAAAACGCATCTTCTACACGTGACAAGCACATGTATACGAAGTGCCTTGAAGTAAGGGCATTTGTAGAGATCAAAATTTTGGTGAAATAAATGTTGACCAATGCATTAAAATTACAACCTCCATTCATTTCACCTATGTCATACACTTACTTCACCTACAACTTCCACTCATTTCACCTACATCATCCACTTACTTCACCAAAAGAAAAAAGGATGGTGGTGGTTCATTCTCAAAGTCTATAAATAGGCTTCTCCATCAAAGGATCAAGGGACCAATTCACATATACATTTCTCTACTCCCAAATTGGAAGAGAATTCCCCAAATCCTTGAAGCTTTGAAACTCTAAAAGCTTTCAAAACCTCCCAAATTCCCAAGAATCCTGAAAGATCAAGAAAGCTCTCTTTGTTCTTCGTCAAATCCTTGAAGAAATCCACACAACTGTTCATCAAGATCAAGCCCCGAAGGCCCTTGAAGACCCGTTCATCCTCATTCATCAAGATCAAGCCCAACGGCCCTTGAAGAAATCCACACAACTGTTCATCAAGATCAAGCCCTGAAGGCCCTTGAAGATTCATTCATAATTCATCCTAAGATCAAGCCCCGACGACCCTTTGGATCGACAACATCAACAAATCTGCACCACTGTTAAACCCTAGACCAAGCCCCGACGGCCCTTTGGATCAACAACTCATTCACAAATCTACACCTTACAAAGATAGACTCAGAGGATCAAATTGTAAAAGAGATTGTAACCCTAAAATTAATACAAAATATATTTTGTATACATGTTCTTGTTTCCGGAATTTTCATGTTTACAATTATTACACCCAATCCTACTCATGTCAGAATACCTCTGTATGAACTCGTGTGTCAGCATATGTTAATGAGCACTCGATGTGATATGTTCATTTCTGCAAGATATTGTAATTACTGGTAGTTATGCCTATATACGCATTTTGTGACGTATTGAATTTTTGAGATATTGCAGGTTACGGTAAGTATTTTTATACTATACGTAGTATGTATATTTGGAAACTATACTTGTTTTACAGCAAGGGGTTATAATGTTTTCAAAAAGGTTTTTATAAAATTTTATTTTTAGGACCACTCACCCTTCTTTTTTGCCCCTCCAAGTTTTAGTGGTTGAGCTTACGTGTCGACGAGGATTCTTGACAAATTTTGGTATTGGTGGTTACCTTGATGGTATGATTCTCATCCTATCTTACTGTACTTTACTTATGCTCTGACATCACATGTGGAATGGGTTTATTCCTGCTCATAAATGCACTCTTGTATTTAGGCACTTTTAGGTTTAAATTTATCCACATTTTCCACATCGCTACACTTTATGGCTTCGTCACCCTCCTAGTGTTAACCAGCACCGCTCGATTCGAACTCCAGATGGACATTTCGGGTTGGGTGTGTCAATGAAAGGATGAATATTCTTTGGTGAAAACCAAAGAAAGCTCATCGAAACTCCGAATGGTTTGTGGCGGTAGGGTTTGGAACCAATCTTGTGCATCGCCTTGCAAAGTAGTGATGAATAACTTGCACATGAGGGCATCATTGTTCCGTTAAAGCATCATTGTGCTGCGGTAGTGCCTTAAGTGCTTCTCCGGGTCTCCATTTCTCTTGAAATGTGTGAAAATGTGGCATGTTAAACTTGTGTGGAGGCTCTGCTTCCTCGATCTCGTCCATGAAAGGTGACTTGCTTATGTTAGCCATGTCTCGTCAGAGCACCTTGTCCGTAACTTTCTTGTGTTGGAAGTCGCACAATCGTTTGGTTAGGAGTATTTCTACTTCTTTCTGAATTTACCTTTGCTGGGGTTGGAGCTTTCGACTACCCCGATTGTGACTTGTTAGTCTAGGCTGCTCTTCCCTATGCTCGACTTGTTTATATCGCGGTTATAGTGCATATGATACGTCTCTGGGAGACGAGTGATTTACTCGCAGGCTACCGATTTAACTTAAGCTGCATCAAAAAACTGCTTCTATCTGTCCGTTGTGCTACCTACTCTGATGTGAGGTGGATGATGCTTTTTGCGGGCCTAACCCTGAATGAATGTTTCACCTGGAAGGTTGTTTATGTTAATTATCGGAGTGTGGCCCCAACATGAATGTATACTCATATATGGGCCTAATTTGGAATGCAGGCTCTTTTGTGCGCTAAGATGGGAGTATATGCTATCTCGAGGGCCCAGGCTAAAGTGTACACTACTAGAACGCTTAGTTCCTGACTGGTCGAGGGGTTGTTTGCTAGGATGCTGCTAGAGAATTTCGTCGTCTGCCCTTGTCCTGCTTTGAGACACCTCGTCTGGGGTATGCTAGATATCAGTACGTTCCAAAAGTTGATTCACCAAGGTCGTCTGTTGCGCGAGGGTGCTTGTCAACTCTACAACTTATCAAGACAAGTATTGTTCGCCATGTGGGATAGAAAACTTGAATGGTAAGTTTCTCCATATGTGGTAGAACTGTAGTGGACTCCAGATGCGAAATTTGAGTCAGGATAGTTCAAATTTGTAGAAAATCGAGGTGAAATACCCCTGGTTCAATCGAAGATCAAAAAATTTGAAGTTGAGACGGTTGAACTAGTCTTAGACCGGTCGGAATAGTCAAATGGGTCGTGAAAGTGAGCTGTGCTATGTGCGGGGGGCATAGGCGGGGTGCAGCGCTAGGAGCACGTTGGATCTGGGCCGAGGGGACTGTTGGCGGGGCTTAAGCCTGCGATACATCTTGGGTCTGCAATGTGCAGTTGCTTGAGTTGGCTCACGCTGGGCCTGGCTTGGCTACCTTGCAGTGTAGAATGCATAAAATTAGGCTGCCTTTTGGATTGCTAGAACTAGGCTGGGTCCTGGGTTTGTGCTGCTGCAGTGGCAACGCATAGTGTCGTGGTCTGCTGCCATGGAGCTGTCCCACTCCTCACTACCACAATGGTTGCCGTGGATACCATTGTGGCAAAGTTGCTCCCCTTGCCTTCATGATGGGGCTACGTCATGATCTTTATCACTTGGTCCAAATCCTTTAACGTTGGAAGTTTCGTTCATCGTGGTTTCTCAATTTCCCACGACTGTATTTTTCTCTTACGTCAATTCAAAGAATTAAAAAATTATAGGAATAGGAAAGTATGAAAAATTTACGAACAAACGAGAAATGAGAAACTTTGGATACGAAAGTCTTCTTCGAGTGTGTGAATCAAGCTCTCAATGAAAACACCAATTTGTGGATGCAAATTTCCGCTGTCTCTTCCTTTAACAAAAATGCACCTGGAAAATAATAACACCTTTCATTATGACCAAAAGTCTCACGCATCCACGATGAATGGGGGGCCTTGGTTGAAGAATCTCCAATGCCAAAGTTAGAATTTTGAAAAGAATGTATTTAGGATTTGTAGGTAGCAAATGGTTTAGCATTTTAGTGGGATAAAAGAGGTATTTATAGTAGAGTGGCTAGCCCTAAAAGTGAGGAATGGCCGGCCCTTTATGGTGTATTTGTTGGAAGTATGCCCACAAAGCCACTCATTTGATGTAATAGCTTTTTGGAATACTTATTGTGTTAAACTTTTATATGTTTAATAGAGGGCAAAGCTTATTGTTAATCACTATTTATAGTATCTTGTGTTTAAGCAATAAGGGAATCCAAGGAATGTATTTGATCTAAGAGACAAGTTATTTAAGTTAGTTAAATTAACGAGACCTTTCTCTTATGTTCATTCCTAAAACGTTCCTAGCCATAGGATTGCCAATTGGGCATTGACAATCCGCTAAGGTTAGTATGTGTTATGTTGACTCAAGCGTGAGTATGAACTAGTCTCAAGTCATTTGGTGTTGGACACTAAGGCAAACACATAGGTGCTCGAAAGAGTAATTGAGTACACTGAACAACGATCAAACGAGAGTTCGAACATACATGTCATGTGAGAACTCAATAGTTGCAATATGCAAAGTAGTCCTTTGACCTGAGGCATCATTGATGTCTAATGGTTAGGTCCTTGATCTTTGATTATGTCAACGGCATTCCATTGGAGTTTCCACGGCATTGTTGGGGTCAAGCTATCTAGTCATGTAGGCATATGAATGCACAACAAGGGATCTCTAACCTTCCATAGTGGAAGGAGAATACTCTAAGATATGATTCGAAAGTCTTTGGCCAAAGCATATGAATATGACTAAGGAAGCTTGTTCCAAATCTTATTCAATTGAATCATATAGAGAAGTATCACATTGGATAGTAGACATGAAACAAACTATCACTTAAACAATGTGATTAAGAGTATTGTATTAGAGAAGGACCGTATTGCATTGTAGTTGTAACTGGATAGGTTCTCCAACCACTTCTACTTAGCTTGGGTAACCATGACATGCTGCTAGGCGTCACCCATGGTTTGTGGAAGCCCTAAAGATTAGCAAACAATAATTTTAAGGGAGAATTGAAATGTGGTTTCAATTCACAATCGATCGTTAAGAGTAACATCGCCCACTACCTCGCTAATTGGAACCTAATGGATCGTACACCGAGTAAGGATATAAGTGAAGAAATTATATGAAATGGATAAGCAATTAAATGGTTTAATTGAAGAATGGTCAAGATTAATTAAATAGTTAATTAATTATACGAAACGTTCGTATTGGGCTTTTAAGTTAGTTTTGGGCTTCGGGGCACAAAAACGTTTTGGTCCACAAGGCCCATTATGTTTAAGTTGTATGACAACTAAAACAAAATGGGCAATTAAGCCCAATAACAACATATGGCCGGCCATATCAAGGGTAGTGGGAATTTTTGCTTAATTGCAAGTTTGCCACTAACCTAAGAGATGAGGTATAAAGTCATCTTTATAGCTTTGTTTCTCATTAGGGTTTTCTAATTGAATTTGGGTGAAACATATTCTCTCATTTTCTACATAGAGGCCGGCCACTTAGGGGAGGAACATCTAGCAATCTTCTTCTTCCCTAAGTCATCCATTTCATCTTCACACTACATCTTTGGTGTGGAGACTTAGAGACACCAAACCTTTGGTGTTTTGGAGAACAAATCCTCAAATCCTCAAAGAAGAAAAGGAGCACTAAAAGGGAGGAAATCACAAGGAAGATCCAAGGAGCAAGGAGGTGACTTGAAGGCCCTCCACTTGGGTGAATCCCTTGTGCAATCAAGGATGAGCTTCAAGGGTAAAGAATCTCTAAATTCTTATTCTCTTTAATATTGTTAAAGAGTCTTATGGTTCACCATATACTAGGCTTTGAAAGTCATGGGTTTTATGAATTGTTTTTGAATGCATGCCTACTTTAAAGTGTTATTAGTTTGCATATGTATTCAAATGTTCTTACATGTTCTTAGCTAGGACAAAATTTTTCCTTCAATATTTGGGTTATAATTGCAAGATATTATGTGAAATAATATCTTGCAATTAACATGACAATTATTTCTAATTTAAATAGGAAGTTTGGGAGTTACCTTTTGGATAAAATCAATAAGGGATTGATGATGAGTGATGAGAGGAACATGAAATAAATTCCATATTGATCATTTTTGACTCTTCCTTGATTGTGCCGTTATTGTCCATTGCATAAGCGTAGGAATCCCAGTATGCCTCGAGGAGATTCTCGTCTTTTTCACCTAATAGTCCACGTGTCGCCTCCGTGATTTTTTGAATTATTTTTTACTCCACACCAGCCTTTGGTGGGCCATTCTGGCCTGGAATATAAGGATATATATAGTCGGAGACTTGGTGCAACCAAATATTGACAATAGATGGCTTCAATATTATGGCCCAAATTTAATAAAGGGCTACATATGAGATTAGTAGTTGTGTAATCTTGTTACAAAACTACTTTCGCGGTTTACTTTGGGAAAATTTTAAGGTGGCCACATTCTGTAGACGGTGAAACTTACTTGTATTATAGACCTTACCTTTTTCAAAAGATAATTTAAACGTAGTCTATGAAATATAGTTTTTCTAACATCGCCGTTTATTTTATATGACTTTTTAAAAGTGCCATAGAAATTACTAATTAGGGGTGGACAAAAAATCGTTTCAACTATTCAAAGCCAACCAAATTAGACCAATATGAACAAGTTAGGTTTAGTTTGTTTTTAAGTGTAAGCAAAATCACAATGCAATTAATTTGGTTTGCGTTCACCTATTTGGAAATCGCTTGTTTATTAATTATTACCATTGACTATTATGTTTCATTTCACATATTAATTCTAACTCTTACTATAAACGAGAGTATTTTTGCTCACCATCATTCAGTGTGGTATATGTTCACCGCCCTATTTATCACTGTTAGATGAATTTGAATTTCGAGATTCGTGTGATGGATAAGCACAAATCTCAAAATTCAAATTTATCTAACGGTGATAAATAGGATGGTGAGCATACACCACATAAATGGTGGTGAGCAAAAATGCACTCACTATAAATGAGGAGACTTTGGTTTAGATTATGGATGTTTTATTTGACAATTGTAACCAAATAATTTATTATTAGTTTTTCCTTGTGAGAAATTAGGTTTCTAAATCATTGAGTTTTGACGCGTGGTTTTACTCACTTAATTTTTTACGACTCAATATAATCTCAATACATAAAATACAACATTTTTTTTTAGTACAACAATGTAACAGCCCTTTCCTAATCTTACGATTTTATTAATTTTAAATGTGTGAATTGACCAAAATGCTCCTAGAGACGAGATTGTTAACTTTCGTTGACCGTCATTTCGTAACGCGTATGAGCTATTATTTTATCATCTCGAAGTACTTGATAGTACGAACGCGTAGGTACAAGTAAAATCGAATTTGTAGTTACAATGAAGATTTTACGGAGCTACGAAACTCGAGAGTGTTCTATGAAATTTGAATTTTGGGTTTTTTATTATTTTAATATTTTCTGGCCAGATATTTTAAATTTTTTATAATTTTTCTAGCTCGTGGGACCCACACCAACACAAACTCTCTTCTCCTCTCTTGCCACATGTCACTCATCCCTAAAATACTTTGATCTCTCTCTCATCCCTCTTGTCTCTTCCGGCTTTCTCTCTCACATCTAACTCTCCTTCACTATACCTCTCATCTCTTTCTGCAACCACTGGTGCCAAGGCACACTGTTGCCAACTCCCAGCTCCGACGACAGCATCGAGTTCCACTCTTTCCTATGAACCTATGCCACCATCTAACCTTCCTCGTCTCGAACCCAAGCCATGGCCATGGAATCTCGACAATGGCTAGACCATTGTTCATCGTCGTCCCCGATGGGTTCTTGGTGAACTCTATCTGTTAAAGGTAAGCCTCGATACCGACGTGGGTGGTCCTAAATCACAATTTCATGTTGTTTTTGGCCACATGTTAACTTTAGACACAAATATTCTCCTTAGGAAATTATTTCCCAACTTTCGGCGAGGGATTCGCAAGCTGTAGGCTTTTTTCGGCCACCTTCCAGCCACATCTAAGAACCAAAATGATATAACTCGAATCCTTACCCTCTTAGCTTCATTTTGGTATTTAAATGGTGAGTTTTGGTTGAGTTTTGAAGCTAATCAGAGCCCTAGAAGTTTTCCGGCCAAATTTTTCAAAATTTGGCCTTCTTCTTCATTGGGTTCGGCAAGTGCGACCCACGAGCCCAATCGGGTCCGACCCGACCCGATACAAAAAAAGAGAAAAAAAAAAGAAAAAGAGAAAAGCCCAAACTTGAATCTGGATCCGAACCGGGGATCCAGCCCGACCCATTTCAGAAATAGATCTGGACTATTCTCTTAAATATAATTGGAATATTTCTGAAATATTCTTACAATATTCCTTGAACTATTCTCTAGAATATTCTTTGTGTTGACTTTTTCGAAATTTTCTCGAAAATTCTTCTAGGCTAATTTCAACGTCTCGAGTCCCTTTTTTACATTCATTTAGTGAGATTCCAAAATTTGAATGTAGTAGACCGCTGGGGCGGTTTCGTTGGCTTTTTCGTTAACTTATTACAAAATTTTCCGAAGACCCTTCTTAGCGTATTTTGACACCCTAATTTCAAATCCGCGCTCTATTTTTCCAAATTTAATCGTTTTAGTTGAGTTTTACTAATGGTTCTCAATATCATGCTTATGTGTGATTACTATCAGAGACTTCGGTTTTCCTAGCTCAAATGGATGTGACATCGCAAGTATCTGTGAGTGGGTCTTTTCTTTTATACAGTATATATATATATATATATATATATATATATATTTAGTTTCCATATATACTTAATAATAAATTTTCTAGGTAATGCCATAATTAAATTAACGTTTATAAGAAATGTTGTATTGTTGAGATTTATGAAATTATTATAAATCCTACGGGATGCATAGGTATGTGTACTATTACATGATGCTTTAATTATATTTACAACCATGAATTAGTGATTAGAACTACTGAGTTTCTGTGGCATGGCCATATTCACGTCATCTGCTCATTGTGTGCTACACTCGCCCGAGCCAAGGCTAGGCTTCACGTGTATGTTCACATTGCACCGCATGCTCACTTTGGATCCGTTATAGGTGCCATTCGTGTCCTAAATTGCTACAGGCAATTAGGACTCGTAAGTGATGCACATAGTGTCAGTCTTCACGTCATTGTAGTGCTAGAGCGTAAATCATTATTAAACTCAGTCATGTTCATGTCAGAATACCTCTGCATGAACTCGTGTGTCAGCATATATCGATGAGTTTATGTGATTACCTGACGTTACATGCTTATTTACGAAATATTGTGACGTATTGAATTCTTGAGATATTGTAGGCTACAGTAAGCATTTTCATACTATACGTAGTATGTATACTTTGGAAACTATACTTGTTTTACAGCGATGGGCTATTATGTTTTCGAAAGGTTTTTACAAAGCTTTTTCTTTAGGCGCACTCACCCTTGTTTTTTGCCCCTCCAGGTTTTAGTGGTAGAGCTTTTGTGTTGACGAGGATTCTTGGCAAATCTTGGTCTTGGAGATTACCTTCGATGGTATAATTTTCATCCTACTTTTACTGTACTTTACTTATGCTTTGACATCACGTGTGAAATGGGTTCATTCCTACTCACATGCGCACTCTTGTATTTAGGCACTTTGAGGTTTAAATTTACTCACATTTTCCACATCACTACACTTTATGGCTTCGTCACCCTCCTGGTGTCGGCAAGCATAGTTCGACTCGGAGTCCAAATGGACATATATGGGTCGGAGTGTGTTGAACAATATATTTTGGGTAAATTACATAAAACTACCTTAACTATTGGGTCATTAACAATTTCATACCTCGTCTTTAAAAAGTTTCAATGTCATACCTTATCTTCGAATTTGTTGCAATGTCATACCTTCCGTCAGTTGTCTGTCAATTTTTCTGTTAAATGCTGACGTGACTTGAGACGGGGTCCACTTTCTATTAAAATATTAATAAAATAATAAACTACCCTAAAAAAAAAAATTCCCAATCATCTTTCCCGACCATCCCTTCTCCCTTTGCCTTTGTCCCCCTCCCTTCTCCCTCCCTCCCTCCTCTGCACATCCATCATTCCCTTACCCCACCCCTCGACCCTCCTTCCCTCCCTCCCTTTCCTTTCTTCCCCTCCCATCTTCCCCCCCTCACCCCCTTCTCCCTCCACTCGAGCCCAACCTGCAACCCAAAAAAAAACATATTTTCATCTTCCCCGACCCCCCTTCATTGCAACCATAATCCTCCTCTCCGCACCCACCCTCATACCCACTACCTGCAACCCAAAAAAAATAAAAATAAAAACATCTTCATCTTCCCCGACCTCTATTTCCCTGCAACCTAGATCTTGTCTTCCCCAAACCCACCCCTTTCTTCCCCCAGATCCAACACGAACGTCTATGCCGTAACCTAGAAAAGACCCATATCCTGTCTACACCGCCATTGTCGGGTTCGTGAGGTGGAATCAGGAACCCCCTTTGCTAGGCCCATTCCGCGGGTGGAGAAATTAGGCAAGGAGAAAATGGGGGGAATAGGTGTGGATTTAAGGAGTGGGGTGCGGAGCGTGGGTGTGGAGGAGGAGGTGGAGGATAGGTGCGCGGTGGGTTTGGGGAAGACATGAGGGGGAAGAAAGGGGTGGGTTGTAGGGAAGGGGGGTCGAGGAAGATGAAGATGGTTTTTTTATTTTTTATTTATTTATTCATTTTTTCTGGATTGCAGGTTGGGCTCGAGTGGGGGGTGAAAGAGGTGGGTAGAGGGGGGAAGACAAATTGGGGTTTGGGGAAGACGAGAGGGGAAGAAAGGAAAGGGAGGGAGGGATGGTTGGGGGTGGGGTGAGCGAATGATGGATGTGCGGAGGGAGGGAGGGAGAAGGGAGGGGGGAGAAAGGCAGAGGGAGAAGGGATGGTCGGGGAAGATGATTGGGATTTTTTTAATTTTTTATTTATTTTATTTTTTTAGGGTAATTTATTATTTTATTAATATTTTAATAGAAAATGGAGCTCGTCTGAAGCCACGTTAGCATTTAACAGAAAAATTGACAGGCAACTGACGGAAGGTATGACATTACAACAAATTCGAAGATAAGGTATGACAATGAAACTTTTTAAAGACGAAGTATGAAACTGTTAATGACCCAATAATTGGGATAATTTTATGTAATTTACCGTTATATTTTACACTAAAAGAAGAAAAGTTCGACTAAATCCTATAAAAAAAACTCTCTGCATTTCAAAATTTTTAAATAGAGGGTACACAATGTTTTTCCGAGGGCTGATAACTGCAAAATAACTTATTATAAAAAAGTATAAATAAAGAAACTTCCCTCTCAAGTATAACCCTAGCCCCTGCTGACTGTCTTCGTCTCTATGTGACCATTCTGATACTGAATAATCGAGCAATTGACCTGTCCGGTAATCTTTCGCGAGGTCATTGCTGTAACCATCGAATGCGATATGGCAGGTGGTTCAGGGGTCGCCGAACCAGCTAGTTTGTCCTGTGCCAGTTGCGGCAAGCCTGCCCATCTTCAGTACGGAAAATTTTCACTTCCAACCTTTCAATTTCAGCTACTTCCTCCTCTATTCTGTTAGTTTATGTAAAGAAGTGAATTTTTTAGTATTCTTGTTTCTGGTGGGTCAAAGACTGATAACAAATTTTGGGTTTTTAGGAGAGCGATAGTGTTAGGGGGTAAGATAGTTGTTAGGGAGAAGGGGAATCAGTGGGGATCGAACCCTCACCAGATGATAGGCATAATTGCTTTCCGCCACCACAGTAACAAGTTTTGTTTGGAAAAAGTAAATATGTTGTTTTAAAAGATTTGGAAAGTTTGAGGGAGTAGAGAGTTTCCATTTCTATTGATAAAGCTTAAATCTTTGTGGTTCTAATTGTGTAATTGCTTTGATTATTAAACAAAAAATTGGTACTTTTTGTGGGTCATTTATTACGTTCTTGAGTTAACCTTGATTTTTTGTATGCAGGTGTCCAAAATGTGTGCAATTAAAGCTCCCTCGTGAAGCTGCTGCTTTCTGGTTTGTAACAACCTCATTCTTTTGTATAAATGGTAATCCAATTTCGATACAATTTTATTGGAAATTTTGGTTGTATGTAGTGATAGTCAGTGGTCGAGCATTTCAAGTGTTTAACCTCATTAAGGAGTTTGGAGACATCGACACTGAAATTTTACACATTAGATTGGATATGTCAATAGAAGCTTGAAACTGATTTATCAGTTCATATTTGATGAAATTTTGCATCTCTTAACAGCACTCAGGAGTGTTTTAAAGCTTCTTGGAACTCTCATAAACCCGTGCATCTAAAAGCCAAGTCGTCTGAATCTGGGACAGATACTCCAGATAATGAAGGCTGGCTATATTGCTTGAAGAAAGGACAAACTCGAACAGCTAAGCTTCCCTATTTTGATTGGACTGGGTATGTTTTTATTATTTTTGTTTGCCCTTTCATTCATGTTAATTGTTGTCAGATTCATAGGTTTATGGTTCCTGATGTTTGCCATTGTTTGTTTTATGATTGGAAAATTTTGTATCATGTTAATTATTGATGACATTGGATGAAACAAAGTTTTGTGTCAGTTTACTCAGTTTTAAGTTTTAACTCATTTCAGTGTCTTGTACACATGTATTTGGATTTCTTCGTTAAAGCTGTTGTTCATTCCTGTCTTGTGCAGGGCACTGAGGCCGTATCCTATATCTAGTAAGCGTATAGTACCTGCTCACATTGATCTACCTGACTGGGCAGCTGATGTAAGTTGATGTACTTGTATTTTAAATGGCCAATTTGTGTAGATATGGTGCTACATATTGTTGTAATTTCTATCTGTTATAGTGTTGACCTCTTATAACAAAATATTGTAGGGGATTCCAAAAGTTGAGCCCAATAGTGATCTACAGCATGTTGTCGAGGTAAGCATTTACGTGAAACCCTTCTAAGTCATGCATAAGGAGTAGATCTATGTGTTACTGAGTCACTTCCCTCCTTTTAAAATTGTACTTTCCTTTATATTCTATTGATTTTCTGATTTGCTAAATTGTGAATGATATATTCATTTTGAAGATCAAGACAGTGGATCAAATTGAGAGAATGCGAGAAACTTGTCGAGTAAGTTCCAATTGCTTCTTTCTTTGTGTTCCCCTTAATTTTGTGCTAATGAAGCATTGTAGCTTTTCTTGCTGCCATTTTCATATGTAATATCTGTTGTACGTTTTGAGCACTGCAAAAAATTAACATGATGCTATTTATCTGAATGCGAGACAATGTTATCATACAGTGTTGAATATTTTCAAGAAGGATTTTCTCTGTTTAGTTTTAATTAATCTTGCTATTACGTGTAACTTTTAATTTACTGATAGTCTGATGTTCTCGTCATACTTGTTTTGTTAGATTGCGAGGGAGGTTTTGGATGCAGCTGCTTCTGTAATACGGCCTGGTATCACAACGGATGAAATTGATCGGGTGGTCCATGAGGCTACTATAGCTGCTGGTACAAAAAGGGATTTTTATTTTATTTAGCATTTCAATTACCATGTTTTGTTTTCCTGTATTATTGCTACTGTTTATACCTGTTACTCTTTATGTCTTTGACCCATCCTCATTGATATGGCAATTTTATTCCTTTTTCCCCCTTCTATTTAATGATATTGACTTCTAATCACATCAGTGTATGCATGTTTACATTGTTCAGAAAGGAAATTGTGGGTATAATGATGTTTTACTTTTAACTCAATGCAGGTGGATATCCATCTCCGCTAAATTATAATTTTTTCCCCAAGTCTTGCTGCACGTAGGTACTTTTTGAGTATATTTTTTGTAAAGTTTCTTTAGACTGTGGTACTGACCTTGCAATCGTGCCTTGTTCTCTTTCTTCATTGCAGGTCAGTCAATGAAGTAATTTGCCATGGGATTCCTGATGCCAGGTATGCATAATAGGATGGAAATGGAATATGGATGTACTATTACTATTTGTATACATGTAACATGTCTAGCTTTTCCTTAAAAACATTTTATTGGTAAGCTGACGTTGAAATTTTAAATGTTTTTTTTTTGTTATTGTTGTATATTGTAGTTTTGTTTCTGGCCAGTTCAGTTTTGGGTTCTGAAATATTGTTATTATGGAACAACACTTTGGTCGCTTGATTGACTGTCATAAGTTTGTCTTGCTTTGTATTGGGGGTACATAACCTTAGAAAATGCTTCATGTATTTGGTTAACCGCTAACAGTTTTAGCCAGCATTTTTTCTTTCTTTTTATTTTTGTCTTTTATTTGGTTCCGAACTTGAACTTCATGTCTACTTCAGAATAGTTAAAGCCCTCAGTTTCTAGCATTGTGTCCTCTTTTATATTGCATCTGAACATGAAACTTTTGCTATAGGAAATTAGAGGATGGTGATATCGTCAATGTTGATGTGACTGTGTATTACAAAGGCGTCCATGGTAATTTGTATTCTAGACATCTAAACATGTAGTTCAATTTTGACAACGAACGTTCTATTCTTGAACTGCCAAACTCATAATGCAGGTGATCTAAATGAAACGTACTTTGTGGGAAATGTTGATGAAGAGTCTCAACGGCTGGTCAAATCTACTTACGAGTGCTTGGAGAAAGCAATTTCCATTGGTATGTGCACACAATCAATTTTAAGACAAATAAATTGCCCAAGAACTTAGAACTGACTTTAAGAACACAATCTCATCAGATCTTTAATGCATCCATCACTAATTATTGCTTTAACAATCGTGCAACTCAATTATATCACTAAAAGTCATTACACCTTTTATCAGCTATCTAATATTCATGTATATTCTATAATAATTGTTTTATCTGATATTTCTTTTAATACTTTTGGTGCCATGGAAGTTGTATCTTTTAAGTAATCATTGTTGAAATGTATTTGTGGTTGTGTTTGCTCAATTGTATCAGTAAATTGTGTGAAGATCTTTTTAGTGAATGTTGTCACCTGACCTGATGGTAACAGAGATGTTGAAAAGACAACCTATTTAACCCCTATTTCGATAGTGCACACTAGTAATTTTAATTGTTGGGGACTAAAAGCATAAAAGGAAAATTGGTTTTCTGATTGTTTGTTGTTCAAGTGCAGTAAAACCTGGAATGCGATTTCGTGAAGTTGGTGAAGTCATTAATCGCCATGCAACTCTGTCGGGGTTCTCTGTGGTAATTTGGAACTTGGGTTTTGAACTGTGATGCATTTTCAACTTTAACAAATCATGGAATTTATTAATTTTGTGTTGCACCAACAGGTGAAATCATATTGTGGTCATGGTATTGGAGAGCTTTTTCATTGTGCGCCAAATATTCCCCATTACGGAAGTATGTTCAATAAATAAGCTTCCTTATATACGAATCCCACATTTTCTTGCTTTGCCCTTTAACATACATTATCTTAACCTGAGCAGGAAATAAGGCAGTTGGTGTAATGAAAGCTGGACAGACCTTTTCAATTGAACCCATGATAAATGCAGGTAATGTTTTAAGTTTGTTTGTGTGCATGCAGGTGATGTTTCTTTATTGGCTTGCTACATCTTAATAAATAAATAAAAAATAAACAGGGGTTTGGCGTGATTGTATGTGGCCCGATGCATGGACAGCTGTTACATCAGATGGAAAGCGCAGTGCACAGTTTGAGCACACACTTCTGGTAACTATGCAGTTTATATTCTACATGCATCACGTTGTCAACTTCTGAAACTGTGACTGCTTTTAATTATAGAAGGGCTTTTTCTTTATAGGTCCTTATGTGGTTTTAATACTAATGTTCCTCATGAAATCATTAGTGAGATTTGTTCTAATAAATCAGCTCATGTGTGAAAAGAAAATGAATGTGTCAGCTACTCAATATAATAATGATGGATGTAGTATTACAACTTCGATTATTGAAGGTACGAGGATAGAAAAAGGTGTAATAGATATCTTTACAGCAGGAGATCTACAGGTTGTTCTAGATATCAAATCTGCCCATCACTGAAATAAAATGCCATGCATCTATTGACAAATACACCATTGTTATAGTTGGCGGTGCGATGTTAGTCCGAGTTTAAATACTTGTTATTTGTATCTGTATGCTGAATGCCTCTATTTATATGATGATATTTGTATGATCTCATATCTCTAATCTCTTTGGTATTTCTTCTTTCACATGAATAGGTGACAGAGACTGGAGTTGAAGTTCTTACAGCTCGGTTGCCTTCATCACCCAAAGTGTTCCCTTGGTTAAATGTTTAATGACTGCGTACGTCTTGGTTTATTGAAAGGGAAGAACAGACACAAGGATGCCATTCATGGTAATCATACATTATAAGCAGGAGAAGATTAAACATTTGATGATGTTAATTTCCATCGCCTCTTCTGCCGGGTCACGATATCATGTTTGTAATTGGTTAATCTAGTTATCCGAGATTGAGTTTTGGTTAAAGAGCGAGAGTTTGTTTTGGACGTTTTAGAAGAGTTGTATGAATCATTCATAAACTATGGTCATTGTAATAGAATCGGATCATGTAAGTCACGATGCCCAACAGCTACTGTGCTTTGATAGAGTTTTGAAAACAATGAACATTTAAATTTGATTAGAGTTTTTGCATGAAATTTGGGAAATATTTTTGCTCACCACCCTCAAGTGGCTGCCAATTTCAAACATGGTGCAATCAAAATGCGATGCAAATCGTGGCAAAGACTGCAACAAAAAGATATTCTTTTCGTTGAGCCTTGCAAGGCGGAGCTCAGAGAAAAGAAAATTCACTAGAATTAAGGGTTTCTATTCTAAAATGACTTCCTAAGTATGCATGAAACCTAATCGGAGTAGTAATAGTAATAGGAGTGGGATTTCTTGTTTGACAAGTTTCCAATTCCTCGCACAAGATATTTCCCGTTTATGAAGTCTACTTGCTATTCTTACGTAATATGGTTGGTTGGGACAAAGGTGGGATAAAGTAAATGGGTTGAGTAAAATATTTGGCCCTTGACTTGACTCTGTTTAACTTCATTTTAATAAAAGTAATCGGAAAAGCTATGAGAGGTTATTCTGATTTTAAGAAAAATGACCGTTTGAAATTTGTGCGTGAAAATGCATTAATCACAAATGTATTAGTAGCTTGTAAACTACAATTTGGGGGTTAAATTTCTAATACCCCTGCCATTGTAAGCGTATAAATGCTTGTTAAAAGTATTAACTACCGTGCACTTTCCTTTTGTTGAGGCCTAAAAATGTCACATGCAAGTCTAATCCTCAAGGCCAATTGTTATACAAGCCTCAAGCCAAGTCCAAATACATGCAAAGGTGCGTAATCGAGAAGAAGGTATGTTCGTAATCATGCCATGCTACAATAATCAAGCCACACTTGTACAATCATGCATATTCATCACACCAAACATTATCACGCTACTCACTATTCATGCTAAGATAAGCTTAAGTCATATGTCTAGGGTTTGTCAAGTGAATTGTGGTCTGGATGGTTACGGAAGTTCATTGGGCCTACGTGGAGTTAAGATTGTGCAAGACTTTGGGTTACTTGGGAGCCCAAAAGTCCAAGCCCATAACCTTCGTATTCCATGTGGGTAAGTTTGAGAGAGAACCAACCTAGTTTACCTCTTTCCTTAGCAAACTAACCAGCTCAGTTAGGACTAAACCAGATTCTAGCTCTAAGTTCACGTGAAAGCCCATCAGAACATGCATTTAATGTTGACTTTCTCTTCCCAGCTTACGCAAAACTACAACGTGTAAGAGCCATGGTGCGTTACAAAAAGTAGGGCCCGTGGAAAGTTGACCCAAGAAAGCCGCGCCTTGGGAAGAAGACACGATGCAGGTTTTAGAGTCTAGCCTCCTTACACCAATATAGGTGGTAGCATGAGGACTAGGGAGAAAGGGGAGGGAGAAACGAGACCTAACTAGAGATTTCTTGGGAATGAACCATTCAACTACAAATATAGGCCAAGAACCTTATAAAAAGGACCCCCAACCCCCCAGCTTCACACAAAGAACCAAAGAAACCTAGAAACATCACTCTTCAACCTGAATATTCTCCATAACCTCCCTCTGAGTATTCCAGCCATCGTAAGCCTTGCTGCCACCCTAGGAAACCCAAATTATACAATAGAAAACACCATACATCATCCAAGCTATCTTTGAGTTATTGTTCTAACTGGGATATTAGATATTTTGAGACTTGGTACGAAACCGAACCAAGGGAGGCAAGAGGACGTTCTCAAAGCCCAAATCCACCTTGACCTAAAAGTTCGCCGACACCTTTCAATTAGCATCAACAAGCATACAATAAACACAAATCTTTTGTCATCATTTCAGTTTCTTTTTGATAGACGATATTTGGGGATGGGGTCTGCGGGGATCCAGCTAATCTACACAATTTGGTTGGTTATAATTAGGTATTGAATTCACCATTCATTGAAGTTGAATTTAAAACCTTCCACTTACCCACTTGTACATGTGCTTTTGTGGTATATATGTTTGATAATAAAAAGTTACCCATTACCTGGAACAAGTGCAAATTTAGAGAATCTTTCCACAAAGAGATCGTAGACTCAAAACAAAAAGAAAGGAGCAAAAAATAGGGACTGAATTAACAAAGTAACTTATACAAAGAGTTGCATCTTCATCAACTAGTAAAAAGAACTAGGTAATAAACCAGTAAAATAAATGAGATTTTTGCTGCATTAATTGAGACGACGAAGCCCCGTTGGTCTTGGTGGCAAGTAACTGAGGTCTTTGCTGTAGTAAATATGAGTGATCAATGAATCGAATACCTTATTCTTGCAAACATGACGCTCCTTTTCAAAGCTGTAGATGTTCAATCAAGTGTAGAGACAAGGAAGGCCATCAGTATAAATGCCGGCAAGAAGTCATAACCGGCTCTTGTGACAATCTCAAACACACATTGGAATCAAAGTTGGATGTAAATCGTGGTGGAGACAGTGGAGTTGGACAACACTCTTCATCATGATCACGATCTTGATAATGGGTAGAGTTTGACTGATCTAGAGGCAGGGTCAAAAAATTGTTTTTCAGGCTATCGACTCATGTTCTTGTTCGTATGTAGCACTGGAAGTATTATTTGAAAGATTATTAGACCCCATGCAAAGTTAATCAAGGTCATCTTAAGGACTAGCGCTTCTGTGCACATACCGTGACAGTAAAGAATCACTATATCACTCTAGTGTTGAAGTATAAGCTCTGCAGTTGCTAAATGATTGTTGTTGGGGCCCAAAAATGTCATACACCAATCCAACCAAGTCTAAAGGTCCAATTGTCATGCAAAGCTTACATTCAAGCTCAAACACATGCCAACACACGGGTTGACAAATAATATATTTACCAACATGCCATGCCACGATGATTAAACTAGATATCCATGCCATACTCATGCCTATTCATTACGCCATGCTTCCTTAGTCACTATCCATGCTAAGCCCAAGTCACATATTCGGGGGTTGTCAAGTTGATTGTGGTATGGATGGTTACCGAAGGTTATCGGGGCCATGGAAGACTTTAGGCTGCTTGGGGGCCCAAACATCCAAGCCCATACCCTTTGCATTTCACGCAGGCATCATTGATAGAGAACTAGCCTAGTTTACCCCTTTCCCTAGCAAGCCAACTCCCTTAGTTAGGACTAAACTAGATTCTTGCATTAAATGAATGTTAAGCCTAGAAAGTCAAGCATTTAATTCTGACTTTCCCTTCCCAGCCTCCATAGGCAACCAATGCACGAAAGCCATGAGGCACACTACCAAAAGTAGCACCTATGGAAGGCCGCCCTAGGTGTGACATCCCATATCGCCCAAGGGAGTGATCATTATATGTATATTCCCATCTTTACCTAGCACGAGGCCTTTTGGGAGCTCACTGGTGTCAGGTTCCGTAGGAACTCCGAAGTTAAGTGAGTAGCGCGTGAGAGCACTCCCAGGATGGGTGACCCATCGGGAAGTTCTCGTGTGAGTTCCCAGAAACAAAACCATGAGGGCGTGGTCGGGGCCCAAAGCGGACAATATCGTGCTACGGTGGTGGAGCGGGCCCGGGAAGTGGTCCGCCCTGGGCCGGGATATGACAATTGGTATCAAAGCCTAACCCTGGTCGTGATGTGCCGACGAGGACGTCGGGCCCCTAAGGGGGGTGGATTGTGACATCCCACATCGCCCAGGGGAGTGATCCTTATATGTATATTCCCATCTTTACCTAGCACGAGGCTTTATGGGAGCTCACTGGCCCTTTACCTAGCACGAGGCCTTTTGGGAGCTCACTGGCAACTCCGAAGCCAGTGAGCTCCCAAAAGGCCTCGTGCTAGGTAAAGATGGGAATATACATATAAGGATCACTCCTCTGGGCGATGTGGGATGTCACACTAGGAAAGCTGCGTCTCAGGAAAAAGCATTCTGCAGGTCTCAACAGTGCAGCTACCTTACACCAAAAGGGGAATAATGGGAGGCCTAGGGAGAAAGGAGGAGAAGACCAAGCCACAAAGGGAGATTACTTTGAAGCCTAGAGAAGAACCCTTCACTTACATAAGAAGGGAGAAGCCATTACAGAAGAGGGATTGGAAGAACACAAAGTGAAAAATAGAGATAACGTAGTGAGAGAAAACCATCCAGGAAGAAGCCTAAAGAGTTCCATTTAGCCATTAGAAGCCTTACTTGAGCAAGCATCATCATCCATGCAATCTTAGTAACTCCCACAACATTCCATCAAACATTTCAGCCATTAGAAGCCTTACTATCACCCCAGGAAAGCCCAAATCATGCAGCTAAGAATGCAATGCAACCATGCAAACCCTTTTTTTCTCTTTCTCCCATGTAAATTGATAATCTTCTAGCTTCCACACCACGCTTTACTTGAGCAAGCCATTATCTTGTTCATTTATGCTATCTTCGAGCCGTTGATGTTACCAGGGTATTTCCTAAGATAAGCTAACTCTTTCGAGATATCCTAGGACTTGTTAGGAATCCATACCAAGCGAGACAAGAGGATGTTCTCAAAGCCTAAGTCCACCTCGACCTAAAAGTCCCCAAACATAAATTGGCGACTCTACTGAGGACATGTCGTGATCTTGATTCAATGGCTCCAAGATCCAAAAAGAACACTACCATGAGAGGCAATGCCTCAGACGCATGCAAGGTTGTTTCCTAGCTCGAAAAGTCTCAACATGAAGGCCAACACCATAAAAGCCAGGAAAACCTGGACGAATATGACATGCTGGACATCATCACAGCCATTCATGCCTTGGGTGAAGCCCAAAAAGAAATTGCTGCATCTGTGAAGGAGTTGAAAAACTCAATCCTGAAGCCAAGTGAGAAAGCCAGTGACAAGGATTGCTTGCCCAGTAAAAAGGCTTCCCAGGAAGAATCAGCTGCTGCTGCTGGCAAAGGTCATGAGAAGGCGCCATCCTTTGTCACTCAGGAAGGCGTCATAGCCATGCTCGAAAAAGAGCTGCACAGGAGTTCGGAGGACTGGAAATATGTTCCTGAGCTACCATATCCAACCAGCATTCTCCACATGCCATATCCTAAGGGATACGAGACTCTCAACTTTGTTCTCTTTGACGGGAGGAAGAGAACTAAGGAACATACAACCTCTATCTCAAGGAGTTCTCAAAAAGTCTAACTGACTGTGCTTATACTTGGTACACCACCTTTGCACCAGGTTCCATCCGGACCTAGGAAGAGTTGGCAGGCAAGTTTTGTTAAAACTACTTCCAGCATGAGGAAAAAGTCACGACAACTCAGCTCAACTGCACGCGGAAAAAGCACAGTGAAGATCTGGTGATTTTGTAAAACATTTCGGAGACCTTGCCCTTGACTGCTAGGATGAGAAAGATCTTGTGGAGATCTATATCAGCAACATTGTCGCTGACTACAGGGTGTACTTAGAGAACATTGGTATCAGCCAGTTCTCGAGATTCCTGGAAGCAGTAAAGAGGACTAGCTTGTCAGTTAAGCCTTCTACGAAGAGATCCTAGAAAACTGACAAGAAGAAAACTCATCATGCCCTAGTTGTGGATGACAGATCTGACTACAACCCACGAAAAAGGAAGGAAATGGAGAGTGATAAGGAAACCTATCCTCTGCCAGAGTGCATCGACAAGGAATTCCAAGCTATCCTCAATATCATACTCGTAAATGGGGCTATCAAGCTGCCTTGACCATACAAAACCCCTTCCAGGGAAGATTGAAAAAATCTTAGGTATTGTCGATGCCATCAGTATGTGGGACATCGCTTTATTGTATGCCAAACTTTGTGAAAAATTCTCTATGCAGAAATTCGCAAAGAGACGCTAAAGCTACCATGCCAGACGTAAACCATAGACATCGACCTTCTGCCGAAATTCCGAGGGAAAGAAACAATAGCTGTTATCACATGCTCCAGAGATGATGATGCCTACCACCTGTGGATCAATGATCCCAAGCCACTGAAAGCCATTTGGGAATCTTCCGGGAACATGGAGAATGTTTACTAGTGCAAATACTCCAAGCCGAAGAGCTTTGATACACTATGGCCTTAATTTGAGGGATGAAGAGATAAAGATACAAATCTCATAGATTTTGCCCCTAAGCCTAAGTGGTGAAGCCTTCACTATTGATATGCCACAACAATACTATAAACACGAATATTTCTGTGATGAATGAAACAAGAACACGTGTACAAAATAATATTTTGTATTGATTTTGGGTTACAATCTGTTTTACAAATCCTTTGATTCTATCTTCGTAAGGTGTGGATGTATTGTTGATCCAAGGGTCGTCGAGACTTGATCTTGGATGAACAGTTGTGAGCTTCTTCAAAGGCCGTCGGAGCTTAATCTTGAATGAGTGGTTGGGAGCTTTTTCAGGGGGGCCGTTGGGGCTTGATCTTGGATAAGCAGTTACCTCAAGGATTTGGCTTGTGGTGAAGGAAGAATTAGCACGTGACCAAAGTGCTTGTTGATTCTTCAAAGGTTTTGGCGAGGAACGAAGAAAGCTTTCTCGATCTTTCAGAATTCTTGGGAATTTGGGAGGTTGGGTGCTTGAAAGCTTTAGAGTTTCAAAACTTCAAGGATTTGAGGAATTCTCTTCCAATTTGGGGGTAGAGAAATGTATATGTCTATCCTTCTTTGATCCCTTGATGGAGAAACCTATTTATAGGCTTTGAGAATGAATCACCACCATCATTTTGTTTTGGTGAAGTAAGTGGATGTTGTAGGTGAAGTGAGTGGAGGTTGTAGGTGAAGTAAGTGTATGATGTAGGTGAAATGAGTGGAGGTTGTAGGTGAAGTAAGTGTATGATGCAGGTGAAATGAATGGAGGTTGTAATTTTAATGCAGTGATCAACATTTATTTCACCAAAATTTCAATGTCTACAAATGCCCCCACTTCAAGGCATGTTGTATACATGTGCTTGTCATGTGTAGAAGATGCGTTTTGAAGTCCGTTAATGTAGATGTCAATCCAAGGGCCGTCGAGGCTTGATCTTGAATTAGGCTGGAAATTTCTTCAAGGGTCTTCGAGGCTTGATCTTGAATTCAGCTGGAAGATTTTCTGGTTTCCTTCAATTGTTGATTTTCCACAGACTTAATTTTGAACAGGGCTGGAGGGTTTTTTGAATTCCTCCAAAGGTTGATTTTCCACAGGCTTAATCTTGAACTGGGCTGGAGGGTTTTCTGGTTTCCTCCAAAGGTTGATTTTCCAGAGGCTTAGCCTTGAATTGGGCTGAAGGGTTTTTTGGTTTCCTCTAAAGGTCCGAACTTACTCCTTTTATCTGGAGTTGAATTTGATTCAAGAATGGTGGACACTTGATTTTGAATCAGACTTGCGATTTCTTCAAGGGTCGTTGGGGCTTGATCTTGAACTTAAATAGGACCACGAGCGGTTTCAGGATTCGGACACATGGCAGATAAGCATGAGTTGGAGGTGATGGTTTGTTTCTTTGTTCAATCTTTCCAATTCATAACTGAGCAGTTTGGTTAACAGTATGATATTCAAGGGTGGTGGACACTTGATCTTGAATTAGACTTGTGATTTTTTCAAGGGCCATCGAGGCTTGATCTAGGACCATGAACGGTTTCACCTACAAGTGAGATTCGGCTTTGTTGGGGGTGAACCAGCACGTGCGGTTCTTTTGTTTGCTGATTATCCACCAAGCTTGATGTTTCGTTGTCATTCGTTTTATCTATTATCCAGGCAGACATGGTATCTTCTTTGGGAGTACATCAACAGCTAAAGATAAGTACTCGAGAACGATGTTAGGTTAGCAATCAGGGAAGGGGTTCCAAGCAGTCGGTTCCTAACTGGAATCTTCATTCCAAGTGCTGACTGATTGCTTTCCTTTTCATAGTCCTACAGGTAAGAACAAGGACAAATAAAAAGACAGGGAGAAAGCACGATCTGAGATACTTTTGCTTTTGAAAAAGCAGTGGTGATTTGCACAGTGAGGCTTTGCTCTTCAACGATGGTGCCAGCGAAAGGTTGTTGAGGCTTCTCGAGCTCTTTGATTAGGGCAATGATGTCGAGCTTGGATTTGACTTAAACTCCTCCGTTTGGATTATGCAGTTCTGCAGGGAAAGGCGTCGTGCTATAGTGATTTGTTCCAGCTCGTCGTGCTGCATTCGTTTCTACTTGTTTCTTTTGCATAGCAGAGTGTGGTGCACAACCTTTTTCCTTCAAATGGTTCTTCAGAGCATCACTTCTCAGTGACTCATCTACGCTTGGCAGCTTCAGTGTAAGGAGCCAATATCATATCAATTGTTATGAAGCATTTGCTAAGGAAATTCGAGACCTAACAATAGTTGAAGATGAGTGCTCGAGAGCAATGCAAGGTAAGCAACCAGGCAAAGGTTTCGAGCAATCAGTTCCAGATTGGAAGTTTGATTTTAGGTTTTGACTGATTGTTTTCTTTCTCATTGTCTTATAGGCAAGAGCAAGGGTAAAGGAAAGGACAGAGGAAAAGCATGATATGAGATACCTTTGCTTTCGATCCTGATGCTATAAGATACTTTTTCTTTTGAAGAAGTAGTGGATGAATTAGCATATGTATTTGTTACGCTTGTTTCCACATGCTTCGATGTAACATTTTTCACATGCCTTATCTGTTCTCCAAGCGTTTGGTATCTTCTCTGGAAGTACATCATCAGTTGAAGATGAGCTCTTGAGAGTAGTGCTAGGTAAGCAATCAGAGAAGGGGTTCCAGGCAGTCGGTTCCAAATCGGAAGGTTGATTCCAAGTGCCGGTTGATCGCTCTCTTTCTCCTTGTTTTGCAGGGAAGAACAAAAACAAAGAAAAGAACAGGGATAAGGCATACTATGAGATACTCTTGCTTTCGACCCCGATGATATAAGATACTTTTGCTCTGGTGTGGCTTGGTTGAAGAGGTATTATTTTTTTTTTTTTTTGGGAGGAAGGAAAAATGAGTATGTTGAGAGGTTTGGTTGCAGACGCATTCTTGGAAAGGAAGAAGAGCTAGGTGTTTTGGATGTGTGCCTTGCCATGGAGAATGAAGATCAACATATATAGTGATTTCCTAATAGCAGGTAATGGCGCGGACGTGGCCTTACTACCTACGCCTGTCGGTGACAGCGTTGTAGTTGGGATAGTAAAATTCACGCCATTTAAACTTTGTCAGAGATATTTTTCAAAGTTGCACGTGATATCAGAAAAGCTGAGATTGTGTCTGAAAAGTGTTGACGGACTTTATGCAGGAAAATCTGGCTTTTCAAATTCGAAGAGTGGTGCCTCTTCGATTTTTGAACAGGTGGTTGTGTTGCCTTTCATTTTATAGAGGTATCGATCACATCCAACATGCACACTTTGAAGATTGCCCGCTCGTGAAAATTGTCTGTGGTTTATTTCTGAGACTTTACTCTATCCGACCCTTTTCTTTTACCATTTTTTGAAAGTGGCTTACCCGTCTAACATTTGCTTAGATTTGAGTCTCAGGAATGATAAGGTGCGCCGCGTTAGGGTAATATATGGCCCCCGTCATTCTTATCTTCTAATGGCCCTCTTACAGTTAAAGACTCTGTGATGAGGGATGAAATAACAGCTACAGTAGTAGCTAGGAACCTCCTCACCCTAGAGATAATAAGCTTCTTTCACAACGGTCTGATGAGTTGGCCGTTTGAGACTCTCCGGCTCTCAGTGTTCGGTATGCGAGCTTTGTGTCCAATATGGGCCAACGCCTACTTGCTTGAACTTGCAAAGTCGAATCATTGACAGCCGAGGTGGAAAACCTTGGACGAGAGATCAAACGTCTCAAGTGCGAGAATAGAGAGTTGCACATGCTTGCAAATAATTATTCAACGAGCATGAAGAGAAAGCTTGATCAGCTGCAAGAATCTGAAGGTCGGATTCAAAGTGACCATCAGAGGTTTGTGGCTTTCTTCCAAAGGCATCTTTTGCCTTCGCCATTTGGAGTTTGACCAAGTATTGAGCCTCTAAATAATCAACCTCTGGTGCCTCTTCTTCTTGGAGCTTCGCTGAGTAGTGAGACTTCACGTGAGCAACCTTTGTGAAGGCTCCCTTTTTTTGTTTTTTTTTTGTTTTTTGGTATATATTTGTAATTTCCCAGAGATATCAATAGACATGGTTTATTTTATTCGATGTATTGTGCTAAAACACATATCTCACTAAGATGTGTTACTTCCCTTTTTTTTATTTTTTATTTTTTTTTATTTTTAAATATATATATGTGTATCATACTTTTCCAAGGTGGTGCCGTGCACCATCCTTCCCCTACTTTCTTCTTTTCAATAATTCTGTCGCCACCACCTCTTTTCCTTTTCTATCTTGACTTGCTAACAGTAGCTTGCACCTTCTTTTTGTGTGTGTGTGTACATGTTCTGATGATGAGTATGGTAGATTGACATTGCTGGGTTCCTTGGTGGCCTTCCTCGTTGCACTGCGTTCTTCTCGCATTGACATTGCTGGGTTCCTTGGTGGCTTTCCTCGCTGCACTGCGTTCTTCTCGCATGCGGACCATCTTTTTACTTGCACAGTCACTTTATTACATTCTTCACTGCATGCAAATTGTTGTTTCCACAGTCATCGCACCATTATTTGCACAATTCACCTTATTACATTCTTTATGCACATGGATTGCTTTTTGAATAGTCACCGCACCATTATTTGCACAGTCTGCTCTTCTTTTGCTTGTACAGGTTCCTTTATATATATATATATATATAATGCACATATATGGGATCGAACCGTCACTTGCACAACTATTGCACAGCCATTGCATTGCTTGCTGTCTTGCATCCTCATTGCCTTATCCTGCAATCTTGGGCTGCTGCTGACTGCAATCATGATTGCATGCGCTGCTTGCTCCCTGCACTGAGTTCTCCACGTTTGCTGCTGGAAAAAAGAGTGGCTACAAGTGCAGGTTTGAAGGCTGCGGTGAAAGAATAAACGAATGCAGTCACCAACAAATTCCTTTGTGAAGCCTTTACGCCGTGAGGCTTATTTGCTTTAAGCCAAAGACAACTTTGATATTCTGGGGTCGCATACATTTATATATATATATATATATATATATATGTCGAATGTGATTGTCCCATCACCGTGTGCATATATATATATATATATATGGATATATGGAAGGTGATTGTCCTATATATATATATATATATATATATATAATTTGTGTACCCCACTGATGGATTTTTTTTGTTGTAATGCAAGGAATCTTTAATTTTGAGAAGGCAGAACAGGATGCTGGGATCATCACGAAGCTTTTCAGAGATGTGGTAGTTGGTGGCGGAGTGAGTAGGATGTGGATGTACCTATGCTTTCTGCTGCCTAATCCTTGTGTAAGAGACTGTAACGGGGTTTCGCTGTCTAGTGCCTTTTGATCACAGTTTTCCTTCAGTAGTGCACTGCTGTGTAATAAACTGCAACGGGGCTTCGCTGTGTAATGCCTTTTGGTCACAGTTTTTTTTCTTGGTGGTGACGTCGCTGTGCGGTGTAAGAAACTGTTTGCGTAATCGTTGCGGGGTTGCATAGTGTGATTGCGTAGCATTTTGGTTTTCTTTGCCATTATAGTGTGCTTTAAAGGATTGTCCTGTAGTTGCCCTCTTTACCGTGCACATTGACCTTGCTGCTTGATGTGGGCTTGTTTGTCGCTGCTGCTTGGAGCTTGTTGCAGTGCGTCACTTTTTACCGTGTGGTGCTGTGCAAAAGACTGCAGCGGGATTTCACTGTGTAGTGCCTTTTGGTCATAGTTTTCTATGCAAAAGACTGCAGTGGGGTTTCACTGTGTAGTGCCTTTTAGTCACAGTTTTCCCTCGGCGGTGATGTTGCCGTGCACATTGACCTTGCTGCTTGTTTTGGGCTTTTTACCGTTGATGCGTAGAGCTTAGTGCTGTTATCCATGTTGTGGAGCATGATGTGGTCCGTGAGGAAGTGGGAGGAGATGGAAGCATCACGACTCCAAGGTGTTCTCTTGGAGAAGGAAACTACACTTTCTCAGCATCAATAGGAGATTTTATGCCTAGAGCGAGGGAAAGGTATGACCATGGAAGTGCCCACCTTGTCTCCTACTAATGCAGAGACTTTGAAGACTTTGGAAGGCTTGCTTGAAGATTTTCGCCGTATTTTTTTTTAGGGACAAAGCTTTCAAATGGTGTCTTCCTTTTTTTTAATTTTGTTGTAATAAGGCTTTGTAGCCAAATTCTTTCTTTAAAGAAATAAAGTATTCAAATTTTGAATTTTCTCTTTATTCTTCAAAGTGTTTGTGTTTTTGTTGATGATACGACTATACTAGAAGTTTTGAAGTTTCAAGTTGCCTACGTACCCTCGGTTGAGGAGGGATCAAGTCATGACGTAGTTCAATGAATGATGGATTGCTTTTGTTGATTTTGATGATGATTTTGATAATGATTTTGCTATACATGGTTTATGCTCTTACGGGCCAGGAGTGTGGTGCGTTTGTTTTAGGGGTAATAGCGCTTTAAGAATCTGCCATTGATGGGGCCGATCCTCAAGCCGTCTTCCGCCATGATTAAGTAGGCGCTGTTAGTGTAAACTTCTTGTATTATGTAAGGTTCATCCCACTTTGATGTGAACTTGCTTTTTGTCTTGAGAGTTTTGATGATAGGCCTACATAATGCAAGGACGAGATCTTCCACTTGAAAAAAATGAAGGCGAACTTTCCTGTTGAAAGCCTTGGAAAGTCGTGCTTGGTAACACTCCAACTGCTGCTGAGCTTCGAGCCTTCTCTCATCCAGCACTTCCAGCTCTTAAGGACACAACTTTGCATTCTGTTCAACAATCAAGCCTTCTTGTATAGCCATTCTTAGTGAGGGGATTTGACTTTCGAGCGATAGAACAGCTTCCACACCATATACGAGAGAATAAGGTGTAGCTTGGGTATAAGTCTTTTGTGTCGTCTTATATGCCCAAAGTGCTTCGCCTATTCTTTCGGGCCAGTTTTTCTTTGTTTGGCCAATCACCTTCTTCAAGAGGTTGCACAATGTTTTGTTGAATGCTTCTGCAAGGCCATTGGCCGGAGCATGATACATGGAAGATTTGTGCTATTTGAACTTGTATTTCTTGCAGAGCTCGTCTATGAGTCGGTTGGAGAACTGTTTTCCATTATCAGTGATGATGTAGCGAGGTACACCATATCGGTGGATGATATTTTCCTTCTTGACTTCCCTTAGGAGTATGGCTTTGGCCTACTTGGAGAAGTAATCTGTTGCAACTAAGATGTAAGCTTCTCCTGCAGATGACTTTGGTGCAATCGGCCTTACAACGTCCAATCCCCATGCATTGAACGGTCATGAAGCAACTGTAAGGTGTAATGCTTCAGGCAGTTGATGTATGAAGTTGGCATGGAATTGGCAGGCTTGGCACTTTTTGGCGTGTTCCAGACAATCCTTCACCATGTTTGGTCAGTAGTAACCTATTCTTTTGAGCTGGAAATGTAGCTTTGGTCTAGACTGTTACGCCCTGCATACGTTGAGTGTGCTTCTCCCATGGCTTGATTGGCTTCTTCCTCATCTAGGCATCTCAGAAGTACTCCTTCAAAAGAGTGTCAATAGAGTGTTCCTTTGTAGTAGAGAAAGCGAGGTGCTCATCATTGTATTTCGGAGCAGTGTCTAGGATCATGTGGAAGCTTTCCATGCTCCAAGTAATCGATCAGCGGCTGTTTCGACTATTCAACGTCAACTAGAAGTACTGAGATGACATTTGTATTATCTAATAACATTTCAATGACTAGCGGGATTACCCATCTTTGGCAAACTGGCACGTTCGCAGCTTCGTTTTCTCCTAGTGTCATGCTTGAGGCTAGGTTGGCAAAAGTGTCTGCCATTTGATTTTCTTTTCTTGGCATATGTTCTAGTGTCATAGCCTCAAACTTTTGTAGCAGTTGAGTTGCTAACTGGAAGTATGGGACGAGATCCTCTTTCCTCACCTCATATTCAGTTAAGAGTTGATTGATTATGAGCTTGGAGTCGCCATATACCTCAAGGGCTGTGATTTCCATGTTGATCGCCATTTGGAGCCCGATGATCAATGCTTGGTATTCAGCGACATTATTGGAGCATAATTCGCTTAGTTGGAAGGAATATGGTAGTATTTGCCTCTGTGGTGACATGAATACTACTCTTACCCCACTCCGTTTGCTTGTGCAGATCTGTCAAAGAACATCGTCCATGTCGGGAAGATGTCGATGTAGAACACCTCCTCGTCAGGCAAGTCGTCTAAGATTTCCCAATTAACTGGGATTGGGTGATCGGCAAGGAAGTTTGCTAGCGCTTGTCCCTTGACGGCTTTGGCTGGAATGTAGATGATCTCATATTGATTAACAAGCAACGCCTATTTAGAGAGTCACCCTGTCAAGACTGGTTTGGATATGACGTATTTGACCGGGTCAGCTTTAGCAACTAGGTGGATGGTGTAAGCATGCATGTAATGCCTGAGCTTCTGGATGGCGAACACCAAGGCAAGACACATATTTTCTATTGGGGAGTAGTTCAACTAAGTGCCGATGAGAGTTCGACTGAGGTAGTAAAGTGCCATTTCTTTATGGGATTCATTTTCTTGTGCCAAGAATGCTCCAACTGAACTTTCCTGAACGGCGATGTACAATATGAGTGGCTTCCCGAGCACAGGTACCCCCAGGGCAGGTGGACTTGATAAATACTTTTTTATGCTTTCAAAAGCATTGTGGCATGCCTCGTCCCATATGAATGGAACATCTTTCTTCATGAGTCGGTTGAACGACTGACAATGCCCTGCAAGGTTGAAGATGAAGCGTCTGATGAAGGCTACCCGTCTTTGTAGACTTTTTAGCTCATGTAGGTTTCTTGGCTCAGGCATGCTTTGAATGGCTTTGATCTTTGATTGGTCCACTTCAATGACACAGTGCTTGACAATGAAGCCAAGGAACTTTCCAAAAGTGACGCTAAATGCACACTTTAATGGGTTCATCTTGAGGTTGTATTTTCGCAACCTTTCGAACATTATTCGTAAATCCTTTAAGTGATATGATCTTTTCTTTGTCTTGACCACCACATCGTTTATGTAACATTCTACGTTTTTGTGTAGCATGTCATTGAAGTTTTTTTGCATTATGCATTGATATGTAGCTCCAGCGTTCTTCAGACCAAAGGGCATCACCTTGTAGCAGTAGATACCTTTTGGACTGCTGAAGGCTGTTAATTCCTCGCCTTTGAAAGCCATGCGAATTTGATTGTATCCAGAAGAGCCGTCTATGAATAACAATGCCTCGTGGCCAGTAGTTGCATCCACCATGATTTCGATGACTGGCAAAGGGAAGTCGTCATTCAGGCAAGCATCGTTGAGGTCCCAGAAGTCTACGTAAACATGCATTTTTCTAGATTTCTAAGGACGACGATGATGTTGGAGATCCACTTGAGGTATTGCACCTCTTGAATGAAGCCTGCTTCAATTAGCTTGTCAATCTCAGCCTTAATTTGTGGGATGAGCTCAGATCAATAGCGTCTTTGAGTTTGCTTTATCAGTCGCGTTTCAGGCTTGACTGCAAGATGATGCACATCGATGATAGGGTCAAGGCCAGACATTTCTTTGTATGTCCAAGCGAAGACGTCTTTTTACTCTAATAGCAGCTGGTAATACTCCTCTATCTTGTCCGTACTTAATAGTGCACTTACGAAGATAGGCTTTGGTTCCTCGCTTATGCCTAAGTTGAGTTCCTTGAGATCATCAACTGTAGCTTGCCCCCCATCCTCTAGTTGTGACGGTGCAGCAATGACATCTTCCTAGGGATTTTGTCTTCTTTGCCTTTTTGGATCGTGATGTTGAAGACATATTGGACCTCATTTTCAGTGCTGTCCTCTCGAGATTGTTAGCATGAAGATTGTCCAGTATGGATGATGGTGTGCCTTCTTACTTTCAGTGGTTTATTTATGTCAACCTCCAAGATTGCTTGGCGCTTCATCATTAAAGGAATTGAGCTTCGAACGTCGCCTTTTTCTGCTAGCCCGTTGAGTTTTTCTTTTTTTGGCGTTGTCTCCCTCTTTCTAGAAGGCTTTTTGTTGTCTTCAAGTCTTTCCAAAATCGACCGTCGCAGAGGAGAGCTAGCCGTGTTGCTTTGTTTCTTAGGTTTTGACAACCTTTCGAAAATGGAGCTTTCGGAGGTTGGCATATTAAGCCTTTTGAAGACGGAGGTTCGGTCTTGACCACCAATGTGATTAAGTGCCGAAATTCTGGGTCTTGAACAATTCATCCTATCGAAGACTGACGTTCGAAGACTGATCTTGTTCAATGGTCACGTTGATGTGTTGAGCGTTATTGTTCTTCGCTTTGCTTGAAATCTTCACGAGTGCATTCGGTGTGAAGCCAAGTCCGGCTTTGTTGTTGTCAACTCTATAGCCATGCTCCTTCAACTTTTTTTGAGTCTTGGTGTGGTCACGTTCTTTGTCGTTGATGATGTTTACAACCTTTTTTCTAGGATTTGAAGAGGAAGCAAAGTCGTACGAAGCATTCGACATGAGTTTGTAGGCGTTTAGATCAAAACCTTTTTCGGTCTTCTTGGTTGGAAGAAAGCTTGGTTCCACCCCCTTTTGACTGAGCTTTTACGAAGCCTTATGGTGGTCATTCAACCTTAGCATTGCCTAGCTGTGCCAGAGGTAAAACTGCATTAGTCTTGAGCAACTTTACATCATCCTTGTGCCGCTGTGTGTTTGCTTTGCTTGCTCCCGTCTTGAATGGGGATTGACCATTCTTTCTTTTCGACATCGAGATGTATCGGAAGACGGGTGTGTTCGGTCCTTTTGAGGGCATCTTAATTTGTTTGGTTGTTGCAGGTTTAACAGGCTGATCGTCGTTTTTGCCTGTGGATTTGATCTTTTTTGGAAGAGCTTCGAGCATCATATCTTCATCCATGTAGAATTTGGCGTCTGAGAAGTGTGATTCGGCTTCGGTGAACGGCTTGGTATCACCTTGGATCACTTTCACTCTTTCTCGGTAGAATTTCAAGCATTAGTGAAAGGTGGATGGTACCACTTCGTTCTCATGGATCCAAGGCTTTCCTAAGAGCAAGCTATAAGAAGTTTTTACATTAGTCATATGGAATATCATGCTTGATTTGAGCTCACCAATGGTCATCTCTACTTGGATCATGCCCATCACTCTTTGTCCTCTTTGGTTAAAACCCTGGATTAGCAGATGGCTTAGGGATAGTTCATTCACCTTGATGTCGATTGTGGTCATTGTTGACTTTGGCATGATGTTTATGGTTGATCCACCATCCATAAGCATGCGGTTGACTTAGTGCTCCCTCATGTACCCCAAGACGAATAAAGGACGGTTATGAGGTTTTGATCCTAGCAGTAAGTCTTCGTCAGTTTAGTTGATTGCGTTATGGGTGGCACAACACGTGGCTGAAATTTCAAGCCTTTGTCCTTGCTTTCTTGTACCTTATTGTCGTTGGGACTCGCCAAGACCGTTATTAGTGCTTTTCGCATCTCCTTGGGTAATCATAATGCTTTCTCGATGCTCAAGTGTGCCGGTAGGCCTTATTTGGGCATGAGGGTATTTTCTTCCTTGATAGCGATATCTTTGCCTTTTGAGGGTTCTTCTATCTCTATTTCGACCATGTGACATGCAGCGGTAATGCGCTGTTGGAAGAAATGCTTTGGGAAGTACTCGTCCAAGGAGACGGGAATGCATGGCTCTTGCTTTATAGGTTCTTCATCATATGTTGGCTTAGCAGCTCTTATGTTTCTTTTAGGTTTCCTATTGTTGCAGCGGTAGTTCTTTCTCCCTTGCTCCCCCTTTGGCCTTGTGGCTTGAGGTCTTGGCTTCCTTATCTTTTTATAGGTCACCAATGTCCACCCTTCTTCATCATCGGTAGGTGCATCTTGGTCGCTTGCCTTCAATGATGGTTATGCAGAAAGTGTCGTGTAACTTGAGCATTGGCGGGGATGGTCATGCATGCTTCGGAGAGGCACAAGATCGAAGGATCCAAACGCGATCGTAGTGGTATGCGTTGCAACTTCATGATAAGCTCCTTGAGGATGAAGGACTTGCCAACAGGATGACGTACGATACGATGGTACTTGGAGTACCTGGGATCGTTAACTCGATTCATCTCTTCAGGGCGCTTGCATTCCGATAATTCGATCACCTTCTTTTCCAGTAAGTCGTTTAACATTGCATCCATGTCTGAGTCAGGAAAAGGGTACGTCTTTTGCTCCAGCTCCCTCAAGGTGTTTTTGTACTTGTATTGGGTATGAGTAGGCTCACCTATCTTTATCTCTTTTGCTTTGGTCTTGGAGGAGATCTTGACAGGCGCGGATGAAGTCTTGATGGGCGCGGTGTTGACGATAAAAGCTTCCTTGAGGTGCTTCTTCCCAGCCTTTTTCTCGTGATTGGCGATACACAGCTCTATGTCGTGGGAACGAGTTGCCAACTCCTTAAATGTTCCCGGTTTTATGCCTTGGAGGATGTAATGTAACCCCCAGTGCATGCCTTAAATGTACATCTCAATGATGGAGGTTTCAAAAAGTCGATCTTTGCAATCCTGACTTAATGACCGCCATCTATTTATATAGTTGACGACAAGTTCATCATTCCACTGTTTCGTACTGGTCAGCTCCAACATGCTTACGGTGCGGTGAGTGCTGTAGAAGTCGCTGAGGAATTCCCTTTTTGATCCCAACTGTTGATAGACTCGGGCTCGAGGTCGGTGTACCAGTTAAAGGCGTTACTTTTTAGCGAGCACACGAATTGTTTAAGGAGGTAGACTCCCTATGTTCCAGCATTGTTGTAGGTTTCAATGAAATGGGATATATGTTCCTTTGGGTTTCCCTTTCCATCAAACTGCATGAATTTTGGCGGCTGATAACTTCTCAGCATCTTCAAAGCATCAATCTTCTTGGAGTAGGGCTTTGAGTATAGTACGGAATCATGTGAGCTTCCTTCGTACTGCGCCTTGATAGTGCTGGTGATCATCTCTTGCAGCTGCTGGATAGAGAAAGATCCCATGAGCGCAGCTACTTGGTCTGGCTTCAGCTTCTCTTCGACTTTCTCCACCAGAGGTTTCTCTTTTTCGTCGGCTTCTCTTTTTAGTGGATAAACCTTTGGGTCGACTTTCACGTCGCCCTGCACCTCTAGGTTGTTGGCAAGTGCAGCGATTTGCAAGTTTTTCTCCTCCACAGTCCATGTGAGTTTGCGATTGCTTCATTCATTTGAGTCAGCTGCTTCTCAATTGAAGTTGCTCCAGTGGTCATGACTTGCATGGTTGTGCTGCTACTCGGAGTACTTCCTTAGACTTTCCTTCCTTGGTGCTCTTAGCGAGGCCAGGGTGATCACGAGCTAGTGCCTCTAATGCTCTTGCTTTGCTTCGAGTTGTGATGCCCAAAGTGACACCACTTGTTGCGAGGACGCTCTTGTTTTTTCCATTGGTTGTGGGAACCGCTTGAACCTTCCTTGACGCCATTTATGTTTTTTTTTTCTTTCTTTTTTTCCGAATTTGAAGATAGAGATGAGAGGTAGAGATGGTCCCACCGAGCGTGCCAAATTTGTAAACACGAATATTTCTGCGATGAATGAAACAAGAACACGTGTACAAAATAATATTTTGTATTGATTTTGGGGTTACAATCTCTTTTACAAATCCTTTGATTCTATCTTCATAAGTTGTAGATGTATTTTTGATCCAAGGGCCGTCGAGGCTTGATCTTGGATGAACAGTTGTGAGGTTCTTCAAGGGCCGTCGGGGCTTGATCTTGAATGAGCGGTTGGGAGCTTTTTCAAGGGGGCCGTCGGGGGCTTGATCTTGGATGAGCGGTTACCTCAAGGATTTGGCTTGTGGTGAAGGAAGAATTGGCACGTGACCAAAGTGCTTGTTGATTCTTCAAAGGTTTTGGCGAGGAACGAAGAAAGCTTTCTTGATCCTTCAGAATTCTTGAGAATTTGGGAGGTTGGGTGCTTTAAAGCTTTAGAGTTTCAAAACTTCAAGGATTTGAGGAATTCTCTTCCAATTTGGGAGTAGAGAAACGTATATGTCTATCCTCCTTTGATCCCTTGATGGAGAAACCTATTTATAGGCTTTGAGAATGAATCACCACCATCCTTTTGTTTTGGTGAAGTAAGTGAATGTTGTCGGTGAAGTGAGTGGAGGTTGTAGGTGAAGTAAGTGTATGATGTAGGTGAAATGAGTGGAGGTTGAATGTGAAGTAACTGTATGATGTAGGTGAAATGAATGGAGGTTGTAATTTTAATGAATTGGTTAACATTTATTTCACCGAAATTTTGATGTTTACAAATACAACGAGGGAACCTTGGAAGAGCAACTGTTCAACCAGGAAATGATGGCTGTGATTTTGTACAACCTTTCTGACATGGAAGCCAACACAATGAAGTGTTACCTTTCCCCAAGGCAAGAGCCCACTGCAACGCAGGTCATCCAGGAAAACCCGAAGTTTAAATCTTTCTTCGACCTAACTCGAATATGGCCTGGAAACAAGGAATGCTAGTGCTGAAACTCTCATGCATATTTTTTAGGACTATGGTCCTCAATGCGACGCTGCCCAGCCACATAGGGCTTTCCTTGAGAACAACGATGCCATTATCTTCACTGACGAAGACATAGAAGTGGATTTTCCTAACAACTGAAGGCCACTGTACCTAGAAGAGCAAATTAATGACATTTTCATCTGGTGGGCTTTGCTTGACACTGATCCCTCCGTCAACATTCTGCCTTTGGCAGTGCTCAGTGCAGCAGGCATCCTAATGTCAAAGGTGGTAAAATCTCAAATCTCTATCAATGGATTTCAGAACAGTAGTGACGAAACTATGGGATATATCGAGATAGACTTAAAGATTGGCCCTATCAAGTCCTTGACTAAGTTTTATGTGATGGATATCAATGTGGCTTACCACGTTTTGCTCGGAAGACCATGGATAAACAAGCACAGACTTGTGGCGTCCACCTACCACCATTACATCAAGGGAAGGATTGGTCTAAGGCCTATTCGCATCCTAAAAAGCCAGATGCCATTCAACCTAGACACAGTTCACTATTCTAATGTCGAGTTTTATAATGATTTCTCAAGTGTCGGAAGTAGGATATCACAAGCCTCAGGGATAGCTTTACCCCCTTGGAAGAAGTACGAGATCTCAATGACCAAGAATTCTTAGCCACTATGGGAAAAGGAAAACTCATACAGCCAGAGGCCAATGTACTTGCCTACACTCCACCTCAATGCTTTAGGGTTATTTTTCCCGACGGCCGCATTGCCTACCGCTTATGACAGATTGGGGGGCCTGACCACATTGTGTGGACACTGCATGACAAGCAAGTGAAGTTCCCAAGGTAACTGAAGACATGCCTGCACCTACTGTCGAAGACGAATCTCTACAGCAAATCATGTCTGCGCTAAAATGCATGCAAGATGGATCTACTGCAATGACGGAAAAGTTTGAAGAGGTAAACCTACGTGATGATTCCTCTGTGCAAAAGTTGATTTCTATTAGTGTTTACTTAACTGTTAAGGAAAGGAAAGAGCTAGTTAGCATGTTAAAGGAGTTCAAGGACGTCTTGTCCTGAAGTTATGAAGAGATGTCAGGCCTTAATCCGAAATTGGTGTGCTACACGCTAAATACATAGCCTGGGATAAAGCCTACAGTGCAGCAAAAGAGGAATTTCTACCTGGCTAAAATCAAAGTCAAAGTGGAAAAACTATTGGCGGTTGGATTTATCAAGCCCATCAAGCATCCTCTTTGGCTAGCCAACATCATCCCAGTAAGGAAGAAGCTACACAAGCAACTGCTTAGCCTAAGATACTAGCCAACCATAAGGGAAGACACGCACAACATGGTCAAGTGATGCTATGCATGCCAAGTTCATGGAAACTTAATCCACAAGCCTCCAACACTATTGCAAGACATATGCACCCTATGGCCATTCCATACTTAGAGGCTCGATTTGATAGGTGAAGGAAATATTTGTGAAAACTAGTTCATTTGAGCAACATCTATACATGCAATTAACAATTAAAAGGCGGAATCATGCTTGGATGCACTCAAAAACAAAACTTTACCCATGAAATTCAAGGCCTAGTAGTTATGGTGAACCAACTTTTATACCTTTGAAGCACCTCTTTGCTTAGCAAAGGATACTCACCTATGTGAGGGCCTTCTTTCCTTATTCTCCTTGCTCCTTGACTCCATAGATGTGGATGGAGGAACTTTGCTTATTGGCTCCATGACTTCTTAGATGGATGAAGGAATGGATTCCTCAAGTTTCCAAAATAGGGAACCTCTAAGTCTCCACACCAAGGAAAGCATTGAGGAAGAGATGAATAAACTAGAGGGAGAAAGATTGCTAGCTATTTTCCTGCAGGGTGGCTGGCCTTTAAGAGAAGAGAGAGCTTTGTGTTCTCATCTTTTCTCTCTAGAAAACCCTAATGAACTTTTAGCTATAAAGTCCTCTACACAGCCACTTCACTTAAGTGACAAAAAGAACCAAAACCCATTCATTTACAATATGGCCGGCCTTCTACAGGCTTTGGGCTGTTTGGGCCCTTTGAGTCTTTAGTCATTAAGTTGTCATACAACTTAAGTTAATGGGCTTGGCGGTTCTAAGCCCAATGGGCCTTGAGGTTCAATAATTACTCAAAAGCTAAAACCAACTTCTTTGTTTGATTAATTAACATATTAATTAATCCTAGCCATAAATAATTAAACCATTTAAATATCCTTACTCATCTCCATTGTTTCTTCAATCTCTACCTTACACGGTGTATGATCCATTAGGTTCCTTTTAACGAGGCAGTGGACGATTAGAACTCTTCAAATTGATTGTGAATTGAAACATACTTTCAATTCTCCCTTTAGTGATTATACACCTTTAGGGCTTCCACAAACCATGAGTGATACCTAGTAGTATATCATGGCTACCCAAGCTAATCAGAAAAGGTGGATAACCTATTCAGTTTAGGATTACAATGCAATACGGTCTTTCTCTAATACAATACTCTTGACCACATTGTTTGGTTTGATAGTTTATTCATGTCTACTATCCAATGTGATTTTTTTACTTATATGATTACCTTGAATGTGATTTGGAACGACTTCCTAAATCTCATTCATACAATGGCCGGAGATTCTTAATCATATCATAGGGTATTCTCCTTCAAACGGTTTAAAGGTTAGAGATCCCTTGCTGTGCATCCACTGGCCTCTATGACTAAGTGGCTTACCCCAACTTTGCCGTGGACACCCTTTGACGGAGTGACTTTGATATAGTCAAAGATCAAGAACCTAACCACAAGACAACAATGATGTCTTAGGTCAAAGAACTACTTTGCATTATCCCAACCATGAGTTCTCATGTGACATGAGTATGAGAACTCTTCGTTGATCGTGTTTAGTAGACTCATTCTCTATTGAGCACCTACATGCTTGTCTTGGTATCAATCACATTAATGACTCAAGACAAGTTACTCTCTTTAAGAGAAGACATAACACGTACTGATCTTAACGGACTGTCAATGCTCAATTAGCAATCCTATGATCAGGAACCTTTAGGATATGTATACGAAAGAGAATGGTCTCATGAATCTAACTTCTTTAGATCACATTCTCCCAATTACATATTCCTTGGACTTATCATTTAAGCACATAACATTTATATGAGATGACTTTAAACAATAATATTTGCCCTTGATATTAAACTAGATTAGTTTAACATGTGAAATGTCCGTAAAGTATCATCATATGATTGGCTTCAAGGAAACTCTCATTTCTTCATACAACAATTTGTAAGTGACGAATCATGGCACCTAAAGTGTCCATGCCCTTGTGCTAACTTCTCAAGTTCCTTGTTCCTTGCTCCTTGACTCCATGGATGTGGATGGAGGAACTTTGCTTCTTGGCTCCATGACTTCTTGGATGGATGAAGGAATGGATTCTCCAAGTTCCTAAAATAGGGAACCTCTAAGTCTCCACACCAAGAAAAGCATTGAGGAAGAGATGAGTGACCTAGAGGAAGAAAGATTGCTAGCTATTTTCCTCTAGGGTGGTTAGCCTCCTAAGAGAAGAGAGAGCTTTGTCTTCTCATCTTTTCTCTCTAGAAAACCCTAATGAACTTTTGGCTATAAAGTCCTTTATATAGTCACTTCACTTAAGTGACAAAAAGAACCAAAACCCATTCATTTACAATATGATCGGCCTTCTAAAGGCTTTGGGCTGTTTGGGCCCTTTTGAGTCTTTAGTCATTAAGTTGTATACAACTCAAGTTAATGGGCTTGACAATTCTAAGCCCAATGGACCTTGAGGTCTAATAATTACTCAAAAGCTAAAACGAATTTATTCGTTTGATTAATTAACATATTAATTAATGCTAGCCACAAATAATTAAACCATTTAATTATCCTTACTCATCTCCGTTGTTTCTTCAATCTTTACTTTACACGGTGTATAATCTATTAGGTTCCTTTTAACGAGGCAGTGGGCGATTAGAAGTCTTCAAATCGATTGTGAATGAAACATACTTTCAATTCTCCCTTTAGTGATTATACACCTTTAGGGCTTCCACAAACAATGAGTGACACCTAGCAATATATCATGGCTACCCAAGCTAATAAGAAGAGGTGGAGAACCTATTCAGTTTAGGATTACAATGCAATACGGCCTTTCTCTAATACAATACTCTTGACCACATTATTTGGTTTGATAGTTTATTCATGGCTACTATCTGTAGGATAATTTTTGTCCTAGCTAAGAACATGTGAGAACATTTGAACACATAAGCAAAGTAATAACACTTTAAAGTAGGCATGCATTAAAAAACAATTCTAAAACCCGTGACTTTCAAAGCCTAGTGAATGGTGAACCACAAGATTCTTTAACAACATTAAAGAGAAGAAAGGATTTTGAGATTCATTACCCTTGAAGCTCATCCTTGTTTACACAAGTGATTTACCCAAGTGGAGGCCTTCAAGTCACCTCCTAGCTCCTTAGATCTTCCTTGTGATACTCATTTGCTCCTTGATGATGTGAGGAAAGGATCTCCAAGAACACCGAAGGTTTAGTGTCTCTAAGTCTCCACACCAAGGATGAAGTGTTAAGATGAAATGGACGACTTAGAGGAAGAAAAGATTGCTAGCTATTTTTCCCCTAAGTGGCCGGCCTCTTTAGAGAAAAAGAGAGAAAAGGTTTCTCTTCTTTGCCTCAAGAAAACCCTAGTGAGAAAAAAAGGCTATCAAGATGACTTTATACTACCTCACATATGAGTGGAAAACTTGCAATTAATCTAAGTTTGCTTCCACTCACCCTTGGCCGGTTTTAACTTTAGTTATTGGGTTAATTGCCCATTTTGTTTTAGTTGTCATACAACTTAAACATATTGGGCCTTGTGGAAACCCAAAACTAACTTAAAAGCCCAATACAAACCTTTTGTATAATTAATTAACTAATTAATTAATCTTGACCATTCTCAATTAAACCATTTAATTGCTTATCCATCTCATTTATATTTCTTCACTTTCATCCTTACTCGGTGTACGATCCATTAGGTTACAATTAGTGAGGTAGTGGGCGATTGTTCCTTTTAACGATTGATTGTGAACTGAAACTACATTTCAATTCTCCCTTTGATGTAGATTAGTGTTTGCTAATCTTCAGGGCTTCCACAAACCATGAGTGACACCTAGCAGTATGTCATGGCTACCCAAGCTAAGTAGAAGTGGTTGGAGAACCTATTTAGTTACAATTACGATGCAATACGGTCCTTCTTTAATACAATACTCTTAATCACATTGTTTGAGTGATAGTTTGTTTCATGTCTACTATCCAATGTGATACTTTCTATATGATTCAATTGAATATGATTTGGAACAAACTTCCTAAGTCATATTCGTATGCTTTAGCCAAAGACTCTTGAATTATATCTCAGAGTATTTTCCCTCCACCATGGAAGGTTAGAGATCCCTTGTCGTGCATTCATATGCCTACATGACTAGATAGCTTGACCCCAACAATGTCATGGACACTCTCGATGGAATGCCTTTGACATGATCAAAGATCAAGGACCTAACCATTAGACATCTATGATGCCTCAGGTCAAATGACTACTTTGCATATTGCAACTTTTGAGTTCTTACATGACATGTATGTTTGAACTCTCTTTTGATCGTAGTTTAGTGTATTTAATTACCTTTTGAGCACCTATGTGTTTGTCTCAGTGTCCAACACTACATGACTTGAGACTAGTCATACTCACGCTTGAGTTAACATAACACATACTAACCTTAGCGGATTGTCAATGCTTAATTGGTAATCCTATGGCCAGGAACGTTTTAGGAATGAACATAAGAGAAAGCTCTCGTTAATCTAACTTACTTAGATGACTTCTTTCTTATATTAAATATATTCCTTGGATTCCCTTATTGCTTAAACACATAATACAATAAATAGTGATTAACAATAAGCTTTGCCCATCATTAAACTTATAATAATTTAACACATTAAGTATTCCAAAAGCTATTACATCAAATGAGTGGCTTTGTGGGCATACTTCCAACACTATGCAATGTGATTCTTTTACTTATATGATTACCTTGAATGTGATTTGGAACCACTTCTTAAATCTCATTCATACTCTAGCCAGAGATTCTTAATCATATCATAGAGTATTCTCCCTCAAACGGTTTGAAGGTTAGAGATCCCTTGTTGTGCATTCACTTGCCTCTATGGCAAAGTGGCTTAACCCTAACTATGCCGTGGACACCCTTTGACAGAGTGACTTTGATATAGTCAAAGATTAAGGATCTAACCACAAGACAACTAGGATGCCTCAAGTTAAAGGACCACTTTGCATTATCTCAACCATGAGTTCTCATGTGACATGAGTATGAGAACTTCTTGTTGATCGTGTTCAGTGGACTCATTCTCTATTAAGCACCTACATGCTTGTCTTGGTGTCAGTCACACCAATGACTCAAGACCAGTTACTCTCTCTAAGAGGAGACATAGCACGTACTAATCTTAACGGACTGTCAATGCCCAATTAGCAATCTTATGATCAGGAACGTTTAGGATATGTATATGAAAGAGAATGGTCTCATGAATCTAACTTCTTTAGATCACATTCTCCCAATTACATATTCCTTGGACTTATCATTTAAGCATATAACATTTATATGAGATGACTTTAAATAATAATCTTTGCCCTTTATATTAAACTAGATTAGTTTAACATGTGAAATGTCCGTAAAGTATCATCATATGATTGGCTTTAGGGCACATTTCCAACAATAAGAACCATTAACCTAGCTTCTAAAAGTCACATATGGATCCTAGTAGCCACTTAGTACTTCACAAAGTGGGTGGAAGCAATACCTCTTGGGAAAGAAATAGGAGCAGCAGTATTCAATTTCATTGGGAATGCATCATTTGTTAATTTAGGATATCTTACAAGATAGTGAGTGACAGCGGCACACCTTTTGTGAACAAACAAGTAAGTGCCACACTTGATGCTTATGAGACCAATCATTGTCACTCTATGGCATACTATCCCCAAGGAAATGGTTAAGTCGAAGCCAAAAACAAAACATTGCTAAGGATACTAAGCAAGATGGTACATAACTATGATGGGGGTTGGAGCATGCATTTCCCAAACGTCATTTGGGCCTATCACACATCTCCAAGGAATGCTACAAGCTTTTCTCCTTACTCTTTGGTGTATGAGTTGGAAGCTATTTTCCTTATGGAAATGATGATGCCCATGACAAGAGTTTCAACATTCAACAATGTGGAATGGGATGTTGTAGCATGTGCAAACTAGAGGTGGAAAGACCTTGAGTTATTGAAGGAAAAAAGAGCAGAAGCAACTTGGAAAACAGCCCTATACCACCAACAAGTTACCAAAGCCTACAACTGCACAGTCAAGCCATGCAACTTCAAGGAAGGAGATCTTGTCCTTAGGACAGCCGAGCACATAAGGAGGCTTATCTCTGAATCTTCGAAGTTCGCCCTACACTGGGAATGATCTTCTGTGGTCAAGGAAGCCTATCGAAGTAGTTACTACTACTTGACTTCAATCAAGGAAGGTATGCTAATGGAACTTGTCAATGCCAAGTGGCTAAAGCCTTATTATTGCTAAAACACTCATGCTTATTTTAGAAGAACAAGTTCTCTCTATGCAATGATCATTTTGCTTACTCTATGAGGCCTTGTAAAGCTATGCAATAATTGATGTACCCCAAATTTTAATGAAATGAAGGATCATTTTGTCAAAAGCTTTGGTACATTCATTTCTTTACATTGGCAAGAGTAACCAGAAGAATTTCTTCTAAACAAGCTAGAATAGTAATCATGACAAGGCTATAAGGCGCACGCCAAGCAAGCTGCCCTAAGGGGAAAATCATGCTAAAGCTATAGTCATGCAACATGCCAAGCTTATCAATGCCCTGCAAGCTGCTTAATGGTTCAATGCTCATGTAACATGCCAAGCCAACACGTTATGCAAAACCATTGAGTCAAGCAAATAAAGCTTTCTCAAAGCTATACTTATGCAACATGCCAAGCCTATCAATGTCATGCAAGCTGCTTAATGGTTCAATGCTCATGCAACATGCCAAGCTAACACGCCAAGCTAACATGCCATGCAAAACCATTGAGTCAAGCAAATAAAGCTTTTTTCAAAGCTATACTTATGCAACATGTCACGCCTATCATTGCCATACAAGTTGCTCAATGGTTCAATGCTTATGCAACATGCCAAGCTAACACGCCATGCAAAATCATTAAGTCAAGCAAATAAAGCTTTCTCAAAAGCTATAGTCATGCAACATGTCAAAGCCTATCAATGCAAAATCAAGCCAAGCAAGGAAAAGCTTTTAAAATCAGCAAGCCAATCAATGCTAAGCAAGCCAAGCTTTCTTGACATGCTCTGTTTCCCTACAAAAACTACGACATCTTTTCTATCTTTCCTCAGGAAGACTCATTGACAAAGTGCCAAGCAGTAAGATCATCTATTTCCCCTAGGAAAGCAAGCAAAAGCTCAAGTCTGTGTCTCAAAGCCTAAACAAAATTTCATTCGGCAAATTCTCATGCACTCGAAGTAAGAGAAAGCCAATGTCAATGCAAGATTAAATACATCACAAACATCATGCTAAATTCAATGTCAACACCTAAGGCCAAAGGAAAATAAGCAAAACGCAAAGCAAGGTGACCCTATAGCCATTGTTCAAAAAGCAATAAGCTAGCTATCTAAAAAGAAATTACAACGAAAAGTAAAGGTGGAGTGAGGAAAGCAATCTTCTTCATAGCTTGGTATTACAACATCTCAAGGTTCATGCTCCGCCAAGAAAAAGATGCCGAGAGTTAGAAAAATGCAAACAGCCATGCAAAGCGCGTAGGTGTGGGAAGGAGAAGAATTAACCTTAGAACATCATTTTTCGGAGGAACTGTTATAAATGTCAGCATGCAACTCATCTGTTGCGAGTTGAAGGCAAGCTGCTATTTCTTTGGAGCTCTCATAGACTAACTTCTTCAACTTGAGCTTCTCAACCTCTAGTTCCTTACGCTGTAGTTCGAGAGCACGCATCATTTTGTTGACTTTGATGGATTGATCCAAGACACCCTTTTCTTTTTCAAGTTGAAGCCCAAACATGGTATCACCCAAAGCTGCCACATCGCTAATCATATCTCACCATTATAGCAGCCTGTGCTCTATGAGTTCCAATGGGGAAGTATGCTCCATGCTATAAAGCAGGGTCCCAAGCTAAAAAATCATCTTGCTCATGAAATGAGATATACCTATGAAGCTTACATCTGCATCGTCGACACAATCAAAGAACCTACCTAGCACCTTAGCTAGCCCGGAGCAAACCTTTACTCCTTTTAAGTCAACCCGGGAAAAGAAAGCTTTGCCTTAAAGGATCAATTCCTCAATCAATTTTAAAACCCTGGCTTCATTGACGATAATATGCTTGAGCTTCTCGACAGACTCATGCCATGATGCCTACTCTTCTACTGAAGCCTACTCCTTAGGGGAAATGCCCTTCTCAGGATAATTTGTAGGCTCAGGAAGAACGTCACTAGGGGCTTAAACACATTCTGTAGCCTTTGCAGCACCATCATTCACCTACAAGGAAAGCCCAAAAGTATGCACAAGTGAGGGGATAAATCGACAAGCAGAAATACAAAGCAACATAGCCCACATAAGCTATCTAATATGGAATTCCAATATACCAACATTCTTATACATGCACATGCAAAAACACAAAGAAAACATGCTAGCCAAAGTTTAGCTACTTCTTACATGCAAGCTTAAGCAAAATTCAAAAACTTAAAGGAGAAGGTTGACAGTAGCAAATCCATATAAGGGCAAGCATTAACGAAGAACAAGGAAACATACCTCTCTATCTTCCGCTTCCACTTAAACATCATCATTCAAAAATCCGTCAACTTCATTAAGATCAACATCCTCTGCTGCTTTGCTGTCATCCTTGCCACTTAGTTCTCTGCCACCATCTTCACCCTTTGTGTCCTTCCTTAGGGAAGCCTAAGGATGTCTTCCATTCCCAAGGTTAGACTCAGCACTTGTATTGTTGCTTTCCTTTGCAGCCAAGCCTTCACCATCTACCTCATCGCAGTCAGTTTTTGCCAATGCTCCATTATTCCTCACTCGAGGTAGTAATAACAAGGAACTCATGAGGCTTAGAAGTGCCAAAAGAAGCGAATGCTTGAGCACTCATGGTCCTACGAAGGGCCAGCATGAACTGCTTCCTGGACAAGAGCCTTGGCTGTAACAAAAACCATGGTTAACATACAATCGCAAAGCAACAGGAGCGAGGAATGAAGAAATAAGATCTGTTATCAATCATTGGCTTCGTTGAGGAACCTTTATTCTTTGATTTCTTTGGAGTAGGGGAAACATCAAGCTTGCTACTGGGAGGACCATTTTTCACCACGCGAGGCCTGAAGTGCTTCACTTCATCATCTGAGGCACAACATATAAAACACTATGGAAAAGCATGCAAATGGAAATTATCAAAAGAAGTTAAGCTAAGAAATATACAAAAAGCCGCTCTTTTCCCTTAACCTACAAACTTTCCTTTACTAGATGCCCTACTTTTCTTGGTGCTTCGTGAAGAATCACCCGAAACATTGCTTTCCTCTACTGCAGTAGGACATCGACGCTTCAAACCAGAAGCGGCTACTATAGGCTCTAAAAACAGTTTGGGATGGTTGACCACGTTAGGAGACAACCGCGGCTGCTTGTCACCATAGAATTTGGTGATGGGAAATAAACACTTTAACCAATAAGCAACATAGCCTTTAGAGACACCGCCGATCCGGGTTCAGTTTGTGACATAATGGAAAGGGCGAAGACATTCTAGAGGTGTATACACAGAACTCTAGCATAAATTATTAAAAGAAGCATCAACTTCAACTGGGGAAGATTGCCGCACCCCTTGGTCAAAGCCTAGCTAACATTGCACTCGAAAGTGGGAGTAAACAACACTCATTTCCTTACTATCCTCTCCTAGGAAAGAGACCAATGAACCCTATAAAGCCAACGACTTTTCAATAAGCGAAGGGAAATCTAGATTCTCAGAAAGAGGAATTGAAGTCACACTTGAATCCTCACCACAAACAACATCAGTAAAAAACATTATAGAGGTAAAACCTTCGAGACAGACATATATAGACGGAAAACAAAGTTGTTCACATCTTCTAAAAGCTCCAAGAAGTCCTGCTTATTTGCCGAAATCTTCCTGAACCAACAGTAAGCCAGCGGTAGCTTCTCAGGCAAGTAAGAGGAAGAATCGATAATATGGCAACATTTTGTTGGACCAGAAAGGGTAAAGTGTTATCTTCAGACCCTTGCTTTTCTCCCAAGGAAGATTTACAGAAAGTTGGCACAGAGGAAATTCTTTAACGGGGCACTACCCGTAACCTGCTCCTCAAGAGTATGAAGCTGATCCAATTCATGACAGAGAAGCCCAAGGAACAACAAAGCCAGTGAAACCACTTGGCCACGTGCAATTGCCATGGCCTAAGGAATCACTTGGTTGCTGAAAGTATCTTTGTTATAGCAGAAGATAAAGTGACCTAGCTATGAACACAATAGGGCCTCGAACCGGTAGTTCAATTCTTATTTATTTTGCTAAAAATGCTTAATCTACTCGTTGAAGCGGAGAACCTTGCTTGGAGAAGTAAGGGCACCCTTCTTTAAAATATCAAAATTTCAGAGTCTACAAAAGGAATAACATAGCAGAAGGGATCCACATTACCCACAATTGGAAGATGCATAATATTGGTAGAGTGGGCGTAAATTCTCCCTAGGCACAAATGAAGGTATGGGTCTCTGTACTCCACCTCCTAGCTGTGTGGTGAAGAAGTTCAGGCTTGAAGTGAGAAAACTGCTTCTTAGTCATGAAGACGGCGTCCAAAACATTGGCCCTTGTCAAGGTTGTACATTGGTTCACAAAGCCAAGCTTAGTATCTACCCAATTTGCCCAGCCAGTGGCCTTATCGCATGAGAACTTAAAATGGATCGGCATAGAGAGAAACAACCCACTCTCAATGCAGCACCGAGAAATATGCCTGGGATCGATAGAAGGGACCAAGTCTAAGGAGGGTTCCTCCTCTTTGAAAGCCTTGTTTCGAAAACTAATAGGAGGCGGCGGCCTGCCTCATTGAAGACGATCCTTAGTAACGAAGGACTCGTCCACTGTAGTGAAGCACTTGGGTGATTCTGTAGCCATAATGCAACTATGGAAAACAAGCATTAAACAATAGATATTACAAGCCAGTGCAACATACAAGAAGAAACGTGAAAGCATACAAAGTGAAACATGAAAGCAAGCAAGCGCGCCCTGGGAAAGCAAAAAGGTACATTCATAAAATTCAATGCTTTTAATCCAAAAGTCTAAGATTTTAACATGGGACTATTTTCCCTGCATGCAATCATGCAACGCACATGCAACTTTCCCTACACATGCCATACTATTAATGCCCTATAAGATCTAGCCAAGGAAAGTATGTTATACACATATCCAAGCAAAAACAAGCTATATGCAGTTAAGCTAATCATGCCAAGCAGATCAATGTAATCAATAGATCGATCCCGCTCAAGCACGCATCAACACGCAAGCAAGCTAAGCTTGACGACAATTGCACAGTATACATAAAAAGTAGGAAAGAAATCACAGAAAGCAAACGCACAGGATTTTGAAGTAGTGAGACTACCCAAATAGTGAAGTTCGATTTCCTGAAGGGAAAAGTCACACCATTTGTGCTTGCATGCTGAAATCTCAAAATCTGTAGAACGCATACTTACAGAGAGGAGATGCGTGCCTAATTTTATGACCACGGCAAACAGAAAAGGCAAAAAAAAGAAGAAAGATTCAGAAATTAGTCAAGGGAAAAATTTCCTTACTTGAAGAAAACCTTGTCGTGAAGCACGAAGAAGCACGAACGGGATGGCATAACCCAGCGCAAACAGCAGAGGAATTTGAAAGAAAAGCAATTATGGGAAATTTGAAGAATGAAGGAGAATTAAAAAGAAGAAGGAAAAGCAAAGACAAATTAAATACTTGTCCTAGGGAGAAGAGCAAATTGTAATGGCTATCAAGTGAAGGTGGGGGAATACACAGAGTTTCTCCCTATGATTGGACGTGCACGGGAAGCAAGGGAGCACACAGGTAGAGAGTTTTCTGTTGCCACATGAGAAGAAGAAAAGTCTGATCAAGAAGCCCACATTAAAAAAGGAATCCCCTGGGTATGTGGTTGATTAGTTAGCCCACTCAAGGTGTTTCATAGCCCAAATAATCAAGGGGGCTAATGTTGGGGCCCAAAAATGTTACACACCAATCTAACCAATTCTCAAGGTCCAATTGTCATGCAAAGCCTATATTCAAGCCCAAACACATGCCATGGTGCGGGATCGACAAGGAATATATTTACCAATATGCCATGCTATGATGATTAAGCCAGATATCCACGCCATGCCTATGCCTATTCATCATGCCATGCTTTCTTAGTCACTATCCATGCTAAGCCCAAGTCATATATTCGGGGTTTATTAAGTGGATTATGGTGTGGATGGTTATGGAAGGTTATCGGGCCTACATGGAATTGGGGCCATGGAAGACTTTGGGCTACTTGGGGGGCCAAAAATCCAAGCCTATACATTTTCCATTTCATGCAGGCATAATGAAGAGAGAACTAGCCTAGTTTACCCTTTTCCCTAGCAAGCCAACTCCGTTAATTAGGACTAAACTAGATTCTTGCATTAAATGAACGTTAAGCCCAACAAGTCTTTAATGTTGACTTTCCCTTCCCAACCTACATAGACAACCAACGTGGGAAAGCCATAAGGCGCGCTACCAGAAGTAACTCCTATGGATGGCTGCCTTAGGAAAACCGCATCTCAGGAAGAAGCAATCTACAAGTAGTGCAGCTACCTTACACCAAAAGTGGAATAATGGGAGGCCTAGGGAGAAAGGAGGGGAAGACCAAGCCACAAAGGGAGATTCCTTTGAAGCCTAGAGAAGAACCCTTCACTTACATAAGAAGGGAGAAGCCGTTACAGAAGAGGGATTGGAAGAACATAGAGTGAGAGATAAAGTTAATGTAATGAGAGAGAACCATCCAGGAAGAAGCCCATAGAGTTCCATTTAGCCCAGAACCATATTTCAAACCTCAAGCATCATCATCCATGCAATCTAAGTAACTCCCACAGCCTTCCATTAAACATCTCAGTTATCAAAAGCCTTACTATGACCCCAGGAAAGCCCAAATCATGTAGCTAAGAATGCCATGTAACCATGCAAACCCTTTCTCTCTCATGTAAATTGATAATCTTACTTCTACACCGTGCTTCACTTGAGCAAGTCATTATCTTGATCGTTCATGATATCTTTGAGCCGTTGATGTTACCAAGGTGTTACCTAAGACAAGCTAACTCTTTCGAGATATCTTGGGACTTGTTATGAATTCGTACCAAGGGAGACAAAAGGATGTTCTCAAAGCCCAATTCCACCCCGACCTAAAAGTCCTACAACAATTGTAAAGAGATGTAATGGATGGTCACGATTATAACATCTAAATGGTGTAGATTATGCTACTTGTCTATTAAGTTGCTCACATGCAACTCATGTGTAGCTTAGTTGCTGAGGTGTGATGCCTAGCAAGATACACACTCATCATGCTGTCTTTGTAATCGAATTCAAGATAGACAACATAGATTCAAGGGAGTTGTAATCTATTTTGCTTCATTCTTCTTCCTTTCTCCATTTCTCTGCAACCTTGAGATCACATTTTGGGTGATTCCATCAATCAAAACCAACTAGAAATTGAGCTTATTTTCTTTGAAAACACTAACATGGCCTCAAAGTTTGGTTCGAATTGAATCAAGGGCCGTGATTTATGAAGTGCTCTTTGATCTTTCAACGAAGAGCTTAAGAGAATCGAAGAACAAGATGTCTAGATCTGGAGCTGATCTTTGAGCTCTGATTTTCATAGGTATTAGCTATGAGTTTTGGTGCATTAGAACAAAAACTATTTTCAAACCTCACAATATATGGGGTTTTATTGAAAATGAATATGAGCTTCCCTTAGATGAGAAGCAAATGGATGAGAAACAAGTGCTCGTTGCTCATGATCTCATTTCTAGGAATGCAAAAGCCCCGAGGTAAATTCAAAGTGATGTGAGTGAAGAAAAATTTTCCAAGATTGCAAATCAGGAGATAGGCAAGGAAGCTTGGGATGTGTTGAAGCATAAATACAAAGGTGATTCTTTAGTCATGGCAGTGAAGTTACAAGTTATTCATCATGATTTTGAGTATGCTAAAATGAGTAATATTGATTCTATGTTTGATTATTTGACTAGACTGTTTGGTTTAGTGAATCAAGTGAAAATGTATGGAGAGGATTTGTCAAATAAAAGGATGGTAGAGAGGCTATTAAATAGTCTAACTCCTGCATATGATAATATTGTATATGTTATTAAGGGTACAAAGAATATCAATGAGATTGATCCAACTGATGTTGTAGCAACATTCAAGGGTTTTAAGCAAAGATTAAAGAGACATACTGAAGCTAATAATGTGAAAGAAAAGGCATTTAGTAGCTTAAGTATTCAATCAAAGGGTAGCTCACATGCTGGTGGCTATAAGGCAAAAAGACTTGGAAGAATAAGGAGAAGAATCATTTTGTGAAACAAAATAAAAAGCCAAATGTAGCTGTAAAGAACAATGGCAGTAAAGAAGGACGCAAGATTTGTGGAAATCTACATTTTGGTGAATGTTGGTTTAAGGGAAACCAAAATGTCACAAATGTGATAAGTTTGGCCACATTGCCAGGGACTGCAGGGGTTAAATGGTCTAGCAAGTTTATTATGCCAAAGTGGTGGGAAATGACACTAGTATGCTTTTTGGTTGCAATTCTGCAGTAATCGTAAAAATGAACATGACTTCACACGAGTCAATATTACTACAAGGATCAACATGGGAAATGGATAGATAGTTCAAGCCACTGCAAAAGGAACTTTGATGATTGAAACCAAAAATGGTATAAGGCATATCAAAGAGATCATGCTTGTTCTTGGTTGAGATGAAAATTTGTTAAGTGTAGGCCAAATGTTGCAACATAGATATTCCTTATTATTTGGAGATGATAAGGTTGGAATATTTGAAGATAGAAATCTTGAAAGTCATGTTATTATAGTACAAATGACAGGAAATAGATGCTCTCCTTTTATCGTGGATGATATGATGCCATCTGCATTGAAAGCAGCAACTAAAGAAGACTCTTGGGAATGGCGCAAGAGATTTGGTAACTTGAATTTCCAGAGTTTGTATATGTTGGCTGATAAGGAAATGGTTTTGGGCCTTCCTAAATTGAAGAAAAAATAAATGTTGTATGTAAAGGGTATGTTACAGGAAAGCAACATAGAGAGGCATTTAGTAAGGAGCTAACTTGGAGATCAAGTAAGCTACTGAAGTTGATACATTGATGTATGCTGTTTTATGCAGTTTGCTACACTTGGAGGAAATAGATACTTTCTGACATTTATTGATGACTTACCATAATGTGTTAGTTATATTTCTTGAAGCACAAGTCAGAGGCATTTAGTATCTTCAAAAGTTTCAGAGTTGTGGTTGAACTTCAGAGTGGTTATCAAATTCCAAAATTGAGAAGTGACAGAGGAGGAGAGTATAAAGTTTCAAAGCTTCTGTGACGATTTGGGCCTTGAAAGGCAACTGACAGTGGCCTATTATCCTCAACAAAATGGTGTTGTAGACAGGAAGAATATGACCATTATTGAAATGGCTAAAAAGTATGTTACATGGCAAGAAGCTACCTTATGTTTTTTTTTTTGGGGGTGGGGGGGGGGGGGGGGTGAAGAAGCAATTAAAATTGCAGTATATCTTCTCAATAAGTATCCAACAAAGACAATGCAGAACAAAACTCCATTTGAAGCATTTAATGGCAGAAAGCCAAGAATAAAATATCTTAGAGTGTTTGATTGCATTTGTTACAGTTATATTCATAGACAATTAAGGCAAAAACTTAATGAATCCTTTGTGAAAGGGGATATTTTATGGCTGTGGGAAGGCAAAAAGGGGTTACAAAGTTTACAACTTAGCAACCAAGAAAGTTTTCCTGTCAAGAAGTCTTATATTTGATGAAGAAGGTGTATGGGACTGGAAAGCTAAGAATTCAATTGCCATGACATTCCCAATGAATTTGAATCTGAATGAGAAGAGAAAAGCTGTTGAGATTACTTAAGAGGTTGAATATATGGCACTTCAGCTAGAAGGGAGTGATATCCATGAACAAGTGTTTGTTAATTCTCAAAATGAAATTAGAGAAAACAGTAGCCCAAGTAGCACTCCAGTGAAACTTAAAACACTTAGTGATGTATATGCTAGGTGTAATGTCAGTATGCTAGAACTGGAAAGATATGAAGAGGCAACAACGGAAAATGCTTGGAAGCGAGCAATGAATGCAGAAAAATGAAATGATAAAGAAGAACAACACATGAGAGTTAGTAGATAGGCCATCAAATAAGCCTATTGTAAAAGTGAAATGAGTGTATAAGACCAAGTTAAACTTGGATGGAACTATACATAAACACAAAGCTAGATTAGTGGTTAAGTGGTATTCTCAAAAGTCTGGAATTGACTTCAATGAAACCTTTGTTCCACTAGGACACTAATTGCATTTGCATCACATAAAAGTTGGAAATTGTACCAGTTAGATGTTAAATCAGCCTTTCTTAATGGTGTATTGCAAGAAGAGGTATATGTTGATCAACCTGAGGGTTTTGAAGTTGATGGAGCTGAAGACAAAGTGTACAGACTCAAGAAGGCTCTCTATGGTCTTAAACAAGCACCAAAAGCTTGGTATGAAGAAATTAATGCTCATATGCACAAATGTAGTTTCTCAAGGAGTCCAAGTGAGGCAACACTTTACATTAAAACCAAATGTGAATATGAGTCAATCATTGTTTCTATATATGTTGATAACATAGTGTATACTAGCAATAGTGTTCATTTTTAATAAGTTCAAGGTTGACATGATGAAGAAATATGATGATTGATTTGGGATTACTATATCATTTCTTGGGAATAGGAATTGTGTAGTCTCATAATTGTATCTTTATCAATAAGAAGTATGCATTAGTCTTGCTTGAAAATTTTGGATTGAAGGATTGTAAGCCAATAAGTACTCCATTGGTGAATGACAAACTGAAAAAGGATGGAAGTGAGCATGCTGATGAAACTGTATATAGGCAATTTCTTCATACCAAGCCTTTGGTACTTGTTTTAGTCCATATAAACCTTTCTTGAGTCTGTACACCTTGTCTTCAGCTCTGGTAACCAAAAAACCTTCTAGTTGATCAATATAATTCTTCTTGTAATACACCATTGAGGAATGCAAACTTCACATCAAGTTGGTACAATATTCATTTCTTATGTGCTGCTAGAGCAATCAAAGTTCTAATAGTGCCTACTCTAGCCATTGGTGCAAAGGTCTAATTAAAATTAATGTCAGGCGTCAAAGTGTAGCCTTTAGCAACAAATATTGCCTTATGTTTCTAGACAGTTCCATCAAGTTTCAACTTGGTCTTGAAAATCCACTTGACACCAGTAATGGGTTTGTCTGGTGGTCTATCAACCAATTCCCACGTATTATTCTTCTCAATGATCTCAGCTGCACCTTCATTGCTTTTTTTTTTTTTCAAGCTTTATCAGCTGCAGCTTCTTCGTATTTCTTAAGACTCAATCATACTGACAGTGCATCTTGCATAAACATCACTGAGTGATCTCAGTTTTACAAGAGTATTGATTGCACTTGTTGTCTCTCCAAACTCAATATGAGAATCAACAAACACTTGTGACTAAGCATTGCTCCCTTATAACTGGACCTCTCCCTCATTAGTCACTTAAGTTATTTCAGGCTCCTTGTAATTCTCATTCAAGTTTAGATTCACATGAAAGGTCTAAAGAGTGTTTGCTTCAGTTTTCGAATTCAAGTACCATTTTCATCAAAATATTACACTTTTGGACAAAAGGATCTTCTTGGTAGCCAAACTTTAAATTCTGTAGCCGTTTTCAAATTTTCCATAACAAAAAAAAAAAAAAAAAATTAAATAAAAAAAAATAAATAAATAAAAAATCCCTTTCACATAAGTTTCATCCAATTTCTGTCTTAACATCACTTGATATATGGCAGTAGCATATGCTCGTAAACATCTGAAATGCTTGATTTCTAGCCTTCTGCCACTATGAGCCGCAAATGGTGTTTTATTTTCAACCGTCTTCGTTGGACATCTATTAAGAATATAGAGAGCAGTGTTAACTGCTTCTCCCCAGAATGAATAAAGCAGCTTCTTGTCATGGAGCATGCTTTTAACCATTTCTACAATGGTTCTAGTCTTCCTCTCAGCAACTCCTTTCTATTGAGGAGAATAGGCCACACTAAGTTGTCTCTCAAATCCCAAATCATCACAAAACCTTTGAAACTCCATAAAGGCATATTCCCACCTTTGTGACTTCTTAACTTTTTGATCTGATAGCCACTCTGAAGCTCAAACATTGTTTAAATCTCCTGAAGATAGCAAACACCTCTGACTTGTGATTCAAGAAATACAACCAGCACATTCTTGTATAGTCATCCATAAATGTCATGAAATACCTATTTTTCACCAAGTGTTGTGACCTGCATATGACCACACACGTCTGAGTGTATCAACTATAATGGATGACTTGCTATTTTAGTTATTTCTCTGCTGAAGGCTTAACACTTGAAGAAAAAAGGTCATCTTTCACGGTGGATGCCCGCTATAGATCGAATCACAGACAGTCCGCCCGTTAATATTCTGGACGTGATAAAAAAAATATGTTTCTACCATGGGATACCGTGACAGAATTGAAATGCTCTATTGTGGATTTGTGTGCATGCTAAGCCCATTGTAAAGTATCTTATAACCACATCCACTGTCCGTTTCCGATTTAATTTATGACCACGTGTGTTTGCCGTTGTAAATTTGAAATCGGTTGTGTTGTATACTTGCTCAGACCACGAATGATATCCGTTGTAAAATTGAAAGAGGCATTATTTGTTGTTATTATTTTTAAATTTGTCTTCTTATTTAATTTGCTAACCCATAATTTATATTAATCATATATCTAAGCAGTTCAAATGCACCAAGATTAAACAAAAGATCGATAATATTATTGTGGATGTAAATTTTCACCTTCTTCTTCTTGGACGAAAATGCACAAGCAAAACACTTAACACATAAGATCAAGGCGAAGAGCCTCACTCACCCAAGATGAATGGGAGGGGGGCTTTGGTCGAAGATTCTCCGATGCCAAAGTTAGAATTTGAGAGAGAAAGTGTTTAGATAATTTTAGAAGAGAATTGGCCTTAGGTTTTTGAAGAAATGAGGGGCTATATATAGGGGTGTGGCCGGCCCTATATGGAGAAATAGGGACCAGCCACTTATGGTGGAAATTGGGTCTAATTGCAAGATATTATGCCAAATATTAACTTGCAATCAATTAGGAAATTAATCAATTAATTTTGGCAATTAATCCCAATTTGAAAAGAATAATTGGGAGTTACCTTGTGGGTGTGGATTTGATGAGGAGTGATGAGAGGGTTACCTCGATTGAGCCGTTGTTGTCCGTTGCACGCATGTGGGAGTCTCGGTATGACTCAAGGGTAATCTTATCTTTTTTCACCCAAAAGTCCACATGTCGCCTCCATATTTTTCTTGATTATTTTTGGCTCCACAAATGCCCTCACACTTGTTGGGTTGCTTGCAAGAAAGGGCATCAAGTGTAGAGAGAGGGGCCAAGAGTTGCTGGGATTGGGTCCCCTGGGCTGAGGTGCGCACTGGGGTGCCTGCCCCCTTGCTACTGACTAGGGTCGAGAGGCCTAGCATGCTGAGTCCACTTTTATTTTATTTTTTATTTTTTATTTTTTATTTATTTTATTTTTCAGTACCCGTCTAATGAATTTTCCTTTCATCTTCGTAGAATTCCTTCGAATATGTCTTCTTCGAGCCACAAAGGTGATGATGGTGTATTGCCGTTGTATCACCAAGGTGGGTCCTTGAGTAAGGTGGGCTACTTCAAGGCTACTCACTTCAAAATTAGCTCCAATGACTCATTTAGAGACTTTCTTGAGGCTTATAGGCATGCCATTCCATCGGGGGTGTGCATGAAGCGTGTTAAGGAAGGTAGCAGCCGTGAGCCATGTAGTAGGGCTCGGAGAGCTGTCAAATTTCACCCCTACTACTTCGTGTTGGCATTCACTTTCCTCATGCCTCGTTTCTTCCAAGAAATACTTTGCTCCATCAAGTGTGCCCCCGCTCAATGCTCCTTGAATGCGGTTCATGTGATGGTGGGGTTTTTCAATCTAAGCCAATTCTTTGACTTGGATCTGACTGTCAACGAATTTTGGTACTTTTTCGACATAGGCCTATAGACATGTAAATTTCGTTGCATACAAATGATGCATCACAAAGCTCCACATGGCAAATTACTCATCACAAATATACAAGGCATCAATGACATATGGCACAAATCAAGCAAAGGAAGTACAAAACCTTCCCAAAATTCGGCAAAAGGGAGGAAATCACCCTTAAAAGTGGCAAGGGGCCCAAAATGCTCTCAAAACTGGAAAGAAAGCTAAAGCATCTTCACAAAACAAGCAAGAATTGAAGAGATTGCTCACAAAATAGGCAATTAAGCCCATAAATTTGGCCAAGCAAGGGAAAATGGCTGAAATTAAGACATAAAACATGCCTAACTTCTCCCTTGGATGAATGAAGACACAAATCAAAGCCAAATCCATCCAAAGGCAAGCTTTGAGAAATCTATAAATACAAGGTCCTCAGACAAGCATAGGGTTGACAATTCCTACATTGAAGGTCATAAATTCTACATTCAAAAGAACCTTTGCAGAAATCTTTGAAGGCTAATACGCTGTTAAAGCTTTCTTCAAAGAATGTACAACCAAAGCCGAAGCTTTCTTTCAAGACTTTGTTGCAAGCTCAAAACTTGTAACGGTGTTCATTTCAAGATCAAGTTGCTAAGACCCTTGAATCAACTAAATCCCATATCTGCATCATTTTTGCCGTAGCTTTGAGGTGAAGACCATCCACACATCGTTTCAAACTCTTGAAGCAATCGTTCAATCGTTCGTCTAAGATCAAGTCATCACGACCTTTGGATCAACAACCAATGCATCTACATCAAATTTGAAGACTAAATAAGAGGAAAGTTGTAAACATAAATTGTAACCTACAAATTCAAATCAGTACAAAATTACTTTGTACACATTTCTCATTTCATTCGATACATAATTTTCGTGTTTACAAATTTGGCACGCCCGGTGGGACATCTCTGCCTCTTATCTATGTCTTTAAATCTGCAAGAAGCACAAATGGCATTAAGAAATGATCAAGCTATTCTCGCTACCAACGTAAAGAATAAGAACATCCTTGCCGCAAGCGGTGGCACTTTGGGTGTCATAACCTGAAGTAATGCAAGAGCTCTCTCTATTGTGCCTTTGACCCCTACACCAAACTTGCCGAAGGAGCAAGAGCACCTGAGGCACGAGTCCATAATCACCCTGGCCTCGCTAAAAGTGCCAAGGGAAGAAAGCCTGAAGAGGTACTCCGAGTCATTGACTTTTTATGCCAACTCAAATAACAGCTTGTATCCTGTAGCCACGCAAGTCATGACTACTGGTGCGATGTTCATCAAGGAGTAGCTGGCATAAATGAGCGAAGCAATCACAAGGTTGACAAGGACCATGGAAGAAAAGGACTTGCACATTGCCACACTCGTCAACCAACTAGAGGCGCAACATGACAAAAAAGCTGACCACGACCCAAAAGTTAACCTATAAAAGAAGGAAACTGGTGAAAATGAAGAGCCTCCTATAAAAAAAAGCCAAGGAAAAGCTGGACCAAGCAATGACGCTCATGGGATCTCTTTATCCAGCAGTTGCAAGAGATGATCACTAACATCATCAAGGTGCAGTGCGAAGAGAGCTCACATAACTTCGTGTTGTATTCAAAGCCTTACTTTAAGAAGATTGACACCTTGAGGATGCCAAGGGGTTATTAACCGCCAAAATTCATGCAATTCGATGGTAAGGGCAATCCCAAACAACATATTGCCCATTTCATTGAAACTTGCAACAACGCTGGGATGGAAAGAGACTACCTCGTGAAGCAATTCATGCGCTCGCTGAAAGGTAACGCTTTTGACTGGTACACCGACCTTGAGCCCGAATCGATCAATAGTTGGGACTAGCTTGAAAAGGAATTCCTCAACCGCTTCTACAACACTTGCCGCATCGTAAGCATGCTGGAGCTGATAAGTACGAAGTAATGGAAAGATGAACCTGTCGTTGACTACATCAACAGATGGCGTTCATTAAGTCTAGATTGCAAAGATCACCCACGACATAGACCTGAGTATCGCCAATTATGGGAAAAATGAGCCAATCACTTACTTCAAGAAAGACAATGTGTTTACTCCAAAGGTGGACAAGACTAGGAAAAAGCCCACCAAGAAAGCTTTTAGCGTCAATGTTACCCCCATCAAGACCTCCTCCACACCCGTCAAGATCTCCTCTAAGAACAAAGCAAAGGAGATAAAGAAAGGTAAGCCTTCTCACACCCAAGATAGGTATAAAAACACCTTGAAGGAACTAGAGCAGAAGACATTCCCTTTTTTGGATTCTGACGTGGCCGCAATGCTATAGACTTCCGAGACCTCAACGATGCTTGCCCGAAGGATGAATTTCCCTTGCCCATCATCGAAATCATGGTGGACGTGACCACTGGCCGCGAAGCACTGTCATTCATGGACAAGCTCTTCGAGAAATACAAATTCAAGCAACACAAGTCTTCCATGTATTATGTTCTTGCCAATGGTCTTGCATAAGCATTCAACAAAACACTGTGCAACCTTCTGAAGAAGGTAATCGACCAAATAAAAAGAGATTGGCATGAAAGAATAAGCGAAACACTTTAAGCATATAGGATGACACATAAGATCTTTACCCAAGCTCCGCCTTATTCTCTTATATATGGCATGGAAGTTGTTCTGCCACTCGAAAGTTAAATCCCCTCACTAAGGATGGCTAGACAAGAAGGCTTGACTGAAGAGGAAAATGCAAAGCTACAACTTCAAGAGTTGGAAGCACTCGATGAAAGGAGGCTCGAAGCTTAACAACACTTGGAATGCTACTAAGCACAGCTATCCAACGCATTCAACAAGAATGTTCGCCCAAGGTTTTTCCAAACTAGAGATGTTGTCTTGGCATTACGAAGGCCCATCATCATAACTCACAAAACAAAAACCAAGTTCACATCAAAGTGGGATGGACATTACGTAATACAAGAGGTCTACACCAACGGCGCTTACTTAATCATGGCAGAAGATGGCTTAAATATCAGCCACATCAATGGCAGATTCTTGAAACGCTACTACCCCTAAAATGAACAACCAATGCTCCTCGCCTGCATGAGCCTAAACAGCGCAGGGCACAACGCTCATTGTTCATACAAGCTTAAAAGGTGACACTGAATGCTCTTTGTTCACATGAGCTTAAAAGGCAACATTCAATGTTCCTCACTTGCATAAGCCTAAAGTGCACACGGCACAAAGCTCCTAGCCTGCATGAGCCTAAATTGCATACGGCACAATGTTCCTTGTTCGCACGAGCTTAAAAGGCGACATACAATGCTCCTTGTTCGCACGAGCCTAAAAGGCGACACCTAATGCTCATTGTTCGCATGAGCTTATAAGTGAACATTCAACGCTCCTGGCTCGTAAGAACATAAACTGTGTATGGAAAAACAAAATCAAAATCATCATCAAAATCACCACCAAAACTGCCAAAATCGTAAAAAACAATCCATCACTGATGCGAAAATTAACTTAACACACAAATTAACCCTCTTTTGACAATTGTAGCATATAAATAAGTAGGGATCGTTCTTACACCGGGGATTAGGAGGGATTGCTAAACACTTTAAACTGACTCAAATAAATAAAACTAACCTTTAAAACACTTAACTCAACTTAAAAAGATTCAAAACAAGTTCACAAGACTCAAAATAAGCTAAAAACACTCAAAACTGCCTAAAAACACAAACTGGGTAGGTTTGAGCCTAAACACAAACTTGGACGAAATTTGGTCCTAACTTGACTCAAAACTCTTAAAAACACAATCTAAAACATATTTGAACTAATTAGACACTCTAAAACACATGGGGATTTGGTTTTGGACGAAAATCAAACAAACAAAACAAGAAATTAACCTAGGCAGATTTGGACGAATTTGATGGAATTAAGTGGATGGTGAGATAGCTAGGAGGTTTTTCTCCACACATGGCATACTTGCATACAACACAAGAGCTAGGAGGTTTTTCTCCACACATGGCATACTTGCATACAACACAATCTCCAGTTGCTTATTCAATGAATTATGAACCTCAACACCCCAAGTTAATTAGGTACGCTTAAATTAACTCTCAGATTTCCCTTAGGTCATTAAATTGAATGGAATTAGCGCATTGCAATCAAATTATTCCTTAAAAGTTCTCTATATGAAAGCGCATAATAGAAAAACAATCAAAGATCATTAGGTTCTATGGAAATCATAGGTGTTGACGAGGCATTCGTAACTATGAAAGCGCATGATACTTATGCCAAGAATTTACTTAACATGATTGTGACCAACAATCTTAACTACTCATGAATATAAGTTCCTAATGATTAGGTGAAGTTTCCTTATACCCTAGCATCAAATTTATGCATGCAAATTAAGTGTGCACTCTCAATTCATATACATAAACAAGTTTTAATTCAAACAGATAAGTAAATTGAATTCACCATTCATGAAATCACAACTGAAAGTACTCAAATCATAATGCAAATATAGCCATGGTTTTGAAATTCCCCCTAGCCAAAAAGGGATTAGTTCCTCATACTCACAAAACAAAGATCATTGAAAGCACAAGAAAGATTACACCTAAACGTTTCAGCAATTCCAGGTTGAATGACATGCACAGCTAGGTTTCCCTTCCTCTTCCTTGCTGCGGCACAAGTTGTAGGTGGTGGATTTGGGGGTTATGAACGATGTATTCTTGGTTAGGAGGATGGAGGATGGCTGATTATGGTGGTAGGGGTGCGGCAGGTGTGTATGGAGGTGTATGGAGGTTGAAGAATGGAGAATAGGGGTTGCGGCAATAGGGTTTCTAAATAGCATAAAGGGTGGTGCGAATTTGTGGCTGATTTTATGTTTATATAGTCCTAGGGTTACACTTAACAGATTTAGTGGATTAGGGCCCTAGGGTTCGGCTATAGGTGATCAAATCCACTTAGGAGGGGGTTTGGCCTGCTTAGTTTTATACAAGGCTTGTGTAACCCAAATCCAAAAGGAATTAGGCCCTAGAAATCAGAATCCAACAGGGATAGGGCCTACGAAGGTGCGGCACACATGGAGGAAAGGGTGGAATGACTTGCAAGGCAAGGCAAAGCCTTCTAGAAGGGTTTGATGCGCCACCTTTGTAGGGTTTCTAGAAAGAACGAGTTTTGTGGCTGATTTTGGGTCTTCTAGAAGAGGATGCTTCTAGAAATAGGTTCTAGAAATATCTATTTAGGTCCCCTTGCAACTAGGATTAAGACATGATAAGGTTAGGATAGGATAAGATGAGATAAGGTTTGGATAATGTTTTGGATAATGTTGGATAAGGTTTTAGATAAGGTTTTGGATAGGGTTTCCTCTTTTGAGCTACTTCCTTATCCACTTTGTCTTGAGCTTAGTTCCTTCCTCTTCTCATCACATTTCTAGCCTCTTGAAGTCCAAATTCATCCATCCATGTTGGCCCATATGCAAGCTATCCACATAGTGTCCAAAATTGCTCCAAAATACACCAAAATGCACTTTCTTGGTACTTTAACCCTTATGACCTACAAACACACGAAATTGAGTTGAAATACGACATTAACTAAGAAATACTAGCACAAATGCACAAGAATAAGCTAGCTAAGTCGCCTAAATATGCTCCTATCAATCACCCCTTTGAACTACGTCATGACTTGATCCCTCCTTAACCAAGGGTACATATGCAACTTGAAACTTCAAAACTTCAAGTATAGTCACATCATCAACAAAAGCATAAACACTTTGAAGAATAAAGAGCAAATTCAAGAATATGAATACTTTAATTCTTTAAAGAAAGAATTTGGCTACAAAGCCTTATTACAGAATGAACAAAAAAATAAAGAAGGCTTTAAGCACAAAAATGGAAAGCACTACTTGAGAGCTATATCCCTAAAGCTTCGGTGACGATCTTCTAGCAAGCCTTCCAAATTCTTTAAAGTCTCTACATCGGTGGGAGATAAAGGTGGGCATTTCCATGGCCGGCCTTTCTCTTGCTCTAGGCATGAAACCTCATCTTGATGCTGAGAAAGTGTAGCTTCCTGCTCCGAGAGAACACCTTGAAGTTGTGATGCTTTGGTTTCCAACTGCTCTCACTCATATGCCAATGCTTCTAGACGTGCTTGGATGGAAGCCAATAAAGTCCTTGTATCTTGATAACCTTCCGAAGCAGCTTGCTGAGAAGACCGAACTTGGGCAATTGATTGAACGAAATAATTGTGAAAACTAGTTCATTTGAGCAACATCTATACATGTAATTAACAATTAAAAGGTGGAATCATGCTTATATGCACTCTAAAACAAAACTTTACCCAAGAAATTCAAGGCCTAGTAATTGTGGTGAACCAAGACTAAACTCAAATCTTAAAGAAAAGAGTTGAGAAACTTTTATACCTTTGAAGCACCTCTTTGCTTAGCAAAGGATATTCACCCATGTGAGGGCCTTCTTTCCTTAATCTCCCTGCTTCTTGACTCCATGGATGTGGATGGAGGAACTTTGCTTCTTGGCTCCATGACTTCTTGGATGGATCAAGGAATGGATTCTACAAGTTCCCAAAATAGGAAACCTTTAAGTCTCCACACTAAGGAGAGCATTGAGGATGAGATGAGTGACCTAGAGGAAGAGAGATTGCAAGCTATTTTCCTCTAGGGTGGCTGGCCTGTTAGAGAGAAAATGAGAGCTTGTGTTCCCTCCAATTTCCTCAAAGAAAACCCTATTGATGAAATGTTATAAAGTTCTTTATATAGTCCCTTCAATTAAGTGACAAAAGAACCAAAACCCTTCATCCTCTAATGTGGTCAGCCTTAAGGGTTTATTGGGCTTTCAAGCCCTTTGTGTTTTCAAGTTATCATACAACTTGAGTTAATGGGCTTGGCATTCAAATCCCATTGGGCCTTGCGGCCCAAAACCAACCCGAGGTCTATAACGAACATATTTGTTTGATTAATTAACATATTAATTAATCCTAGCCATTAATAATTAAACCATTTAATTATCCTTACTCATCTCCGTTGTTTCTTTAATCTTTACCTTACTCGATGTACGATCCATTAGGTTCCTTTTAGCGAGGCAGTGGGCAATTAGAACTCTTCAAATCGATTGTGTATTGAAACATACTTTCAATTCTCCCTTTAGTGATTATACACCTTTAGGGCTTCCACGAACCATGTGTGACACCTAATAGTATGTCATGGCTACCCAAGCTAATCAGAAGAGGTGGAGAACCTATTCAATTTAGGATTGCAATTCAATATGGTCTTTTTCTAAGAGCAGTTCCACCGTGGGCAATAGCCCGATGGACTAGCTCTCAAACAGGGCCAAATAGCCTGAGGAAGGTGGTTCAGCGTGTACTGGCAAGGGAGCCCAAGAAGGCCTGAAAGAGAGGCCCGACAAGAATCGCTAGCCTGAGAGCTTGAGGGTTGTGTGACGTATGGCGAATGTGCGGCATCGATACATGCGCCCAACTTGACATCTCCTCATCCTCCTTCGACATGTTGCTTCAACTCATCCCCTTTCTTCTGAACACCAATTTACTTATCCCTCTCACCCCTTACCTTCCCATATCTCAACATCTCTCATAGTACACCCTAATCTCAGAAAACCCACTTCAGCTTTGAACTTAATTACACAAACCCAACAACTAGAAAGCTTCTCTCTCAAGAACTAACCCTACCCTATAAGAGAACTAACCCTACCCTATAACCAAAAATTAAAGAAAATATTTATTTAAAAATATATACATACATAGATATATGAAATCAGTGATCCAGCCATGTGGCTATCCAGCAGATATTCTGATACCTCCCTCACGAGTACGTGCACGGCACGTGATCTAGCAGCTTCAGTGATTCAGCCGTGGCATTTTGTGAAATTGGGGAAGGAATTAAAGGGGGTTTAGCAGGAAGAAGTAGAAGAAAAAAGACGAACAGAGAGGAGAGAGAGAGAGAATTGTTGATAGAGACAGGAACATGAGGCCTTGGGGTTTGCAAGGTTTAATGGATTAGGTGAGAAAAAAAATATTAATATTTTATTATCTATTACCATGGCTATTTAGTTTTAGGGGTAGAGATGCAAAAGGTAGTTACTACTCATTAAAGGTAGTTACTGTTCACTGGGTGGATTGAATAGTGAATAGTCCGGGGGGCCTTCGCAACGGTGGAACTACTCTAATACAATACTTTTGACCACATTGTTTGGTTTGATAGTTTATTCATGTCTACTATCCAATGTGATTCTTTTACTTATATGATTACCTTGAATGTGACTCGAAACGACTTCCTAAATCTCATTCATACGCTGGCCAGAGATTCTTAATCATATCATAGAGTATTCTCACTCAAACGGTTTGACGGTTAGAGATCCCCCTGTTGTGCATTTACTTGCCTTCATGGCTAAGTGGCTTAACCCCAACTATGCCGTGGACACCCTTGGACAGAGTGACTTTGACATAGTCAAAGATCAAGGACCTAACCACAAGACAACTATGATGCCTCAGGTCAAAAGACTACTTTGCATTACCCCAACCATGAGCTCTCATGTGACAAGATTATGAGAACTCCGTGTTGATCCTATTCAGTGGACTCATTCTCTATTGAGCACCAACATACTTGTCTTGGTGTCAGTCACACCAATGACTCGAGACCAGTCACTCTCTCTAAGAGAAAACATAGCACGTATTGATCTTAACGGACTGTTAATGCCCAATTGGTAATCTTATGATCATGAACGTTTAGGATATGTATACGAAAGAGAATGGTCTCATGAATCTAACTTCTTTAGATCACATTCTCCCAATTACATATTACTTGGACTTATCGTTTAAGCATATAACATTTATATGATTCTCAACATGAGCCTAGTGTTGGATCTCGGTCTAGGGATGGTGATTAATTTTAGTTACGCGTGTAATCATATTAAGGCATGTTTTCTTATTGGGCATTGGACCTTACTACTCCAATTTCATGCATATCAAATAAGACAAGAAATGAGTAGTTCAAAGTAAAGAAGAGCTTATGCTCTTTTACAACACTTGATCAAAACAAATTACTTTAAAGTAAAGAAGAGCTTATGCTTTCTTACAACATTTGATCAGATCAAATTACAACCAAAATCTAATCTACACATTCCCATGGTTCAAACAAATTTGAGTGACGGCCTTTCACATAGCTCAATTATCGTCAGCTTAGGTTCATAATCACCCCTTCTTTAATTAATTAACGCTTTAACTAATGAAACTTGAATGCAACATTGTCATTTGGTTTTTGTATCCATATAATTGATTTAGATGGAGCTCAACGAAATGAAAGTCCAATTCTCATTTAAAGATACAAAACTATTTTGTTCCAACTAATTTGGGCCAGGCAATAACCTCAATTTTTTGGGCTATATTGCAAAACACAAACTTTTGAGGTCACTTTGTAAAAACACAAAAGTCCACTACTTGATGTAATTACAACTAGAACCCAAAAATTTCTGCAAATGCAAAAACTTCATTAAAGGAGCAAAACAGTTTGTCTTTTAGTGATTTTGGGCCTTTACGTAAAAAAGTAAACTTTCGGGTCAAAGTGCAAACACACAAAAGCTTCAAAACTTTATGTAATTGCATAAAACCCCCAAAAGTACCCTACTTGTAGGATGGCCGGTTTTGGTAAGAGTGGTGTCATAAAACTTTTGAAATTTTTCAACAAAGTGAAAGGTGATGGGTATGGTGTTGAAAGAAAATAGGTATGGGTGTGAAAGCAAAGTACCAATCATGGTACATGACTAACATAATTTCAAACACACTTTTTCAAAAGTGACTTGTTGATGGAAAAGTCACACCAACCATCATATATCACGACTTTATGTAAACAACCAAAAATTTTGAATAAAAATTCCCAACCTTTTTGTTCTTGCCAAGAACATAACAAGAAGAATGAAGAACATCCATGAAAACCCATAAAAGCTTCATGAACATTTTTCACCCAAAGACACCCCAAAAAAAACTCTCAAACTTAAGGGAAATAACATATTACCATACTAGGGTACTTAGGGGTTCCTAATGTCACTTTAAAACACTTTTAACAAGACAAACATGAACCCAAAAATCCACCCTTTGTATTTGGCCGAATTTCCCCACAAACATGGCACCAAATTTTAGCTCCAAAATTCAAGCTCATATGAACTACATGAAGGAAATATTTGTGAAAACTTGTTCATTTGAGCAACATCTATGGCATACAATTAACAATTAAAAGCGGAATTATGCTTGTATGCACTCAAAAACAAAACTTTACCCATGAAATTCAACGCCTAGTAGTTGGGTGAACCAAGACTCAACTCAAGAACAAAGTGAGTTGAGAAATCTTATACCTTTGTTCATTCCTCTTTGCTTAAGCAAAGGCTAATCACCCAAGGAGAGGGCCTTCATTCCCTGCTTCTTAGCTCCATGGATTTCTTGGATGAGGATGGTAGAATGGATTCTCCAAGTTCCCAAAATAGAGAACCTCTAAGTCTCCACACCAAGGAGAGCATTGATGAAGAGATGAGTGACCTAGAGGAAGTAAGATTGCTAGCTATTTTCCTCTAGGGTGGCCGGCCTCTTAGAGAGAAAAGAGAGGTTTGTGTTTTCATCTTTTCTCCAAAAGAAACCCTTAAAATGAAATGGCTATAAAGTTGCCTTTATACCACCTCACAATGGAGTGGTAAACTTGCAATTAAAGCAAGTTTACTACCTTTCTCTATATGGCCGACTTTAAGGGTTTATTGGGCTTTCAAGCCCTTTGTGTTTTCAAGTTGTCATACAACTTGAGTTAATGGGCTTGACATTCAAATCCCATTGGGCCTTGTGGCCCAAAACTAACCCAAGGTCTATAATAAACATATTCGTTTGATTAATTAACATATTAATTAATCCTAGCCATAAATAATTAAACCATTTAATTATCCTTACTCATCTCCATAGTTTCTTCAATCTCTACCTTACTCAGTGTACGATCCATTAGGTTCCTTTTAGCGAGGCAGTGGGCGATTAGAACTCTTCAAATCGATTGTGAATTGAAACTTACTTTCAATTCTTCCTTTAGTGATTACACACGTTTAGGGCTTCCACAAACCATGAGTGACACCTAGCAGTATTTCATGGTTACCTAAGCTAATTAGAAGAGGTGGAGAACCTATTCAGTTTAGGATTACAATGCAATACGGTTCTTCTCTAATACAATACTCTTGACCACATTGTTTCGTTTGATAGTTTATTCATGTCTATTATCCAATGTGATTTTTTTATTCTTATGATTACCTTGAATGTGATTTAGAACGATTTCCTAAATCTCATTCATACTCTGGCCAGAGATTCTTAATCATATCATAGAGTATTCTCCCTCAAATAGTTTGAAGGTTAGAGATCCCTTGTTGCACATTCACTTGCCTCTATGGCTAAGTGGCTTAACCCCAACTATGTCATGGACACCCTCTGATGAAGTGACTTTGACATAGTCAAAGATCAAGGACCTAACCACAAGGCAACTATGATGCCTCAGGTCAAAAGACTATTTTGCATTATCCCAACCATGAGTTCTCATGTGACATGAGTATGAGAACTCCTTGTTGATCGTGTTCAGTGGACTCATTCTCTATTAAGCACCTACATGCTTGTCTTGGTGTCAACCACACCAATGACTTGAGGCCAGTCACTCTCCATAAGAGAAGACATATCATGTACTGATCTTAAGGGACTGTCAATGCCCAATTGGCAATCCTATGATCAGGAACATTTAGGATATGTATACGAAAAAGAATATTTTCATGAATATAACTTTAGATCACATTCTCCCAGTTGCATATTCCTTAGGAGAATGTGTGAAATGTCCGTAAAGTATCATCATATGATTGGTTTTAGGGCACATTTCCAACACTACATCTACAACATTTGAGATGGCAAATTTTCTAACAAAATTTACATTCAAAGAAGCAAGAATAAAGCTTGTAACAATTACAACATTCAAATCATAAACTATGAAAATACAAAACCCAAAAGGATTCACCAACTATTAGACCTAGGCTCTAATACCACTTGAAGGAAATATTTGTGAAAACTAGTTCATTTGAGCAACATCTATACATGCAACTAAAAATTAAAAGGCAGAATCATGCTTGTATGCACTGAAAAACAAAACTTTACCCATGAAATTTAAGGCCTAGTAATTGTGGTGAACTAAGACTCAACTCAAATCTTAAAGAAAAGAGTTGAGAAACTTTTACACCTTTGAAGCACCTCTTTGCAAAGGATATTCACCCATATGAGGGTATTCTTTCCTTAATATCCTTGCTCCTTGACGCCATGCATGTGGATGGAGGAACTTTGCTTCTTGGCTCCATGACTTCTTAGATGGATGAAGGAATGGATTCTCCAAGTTCCCAAAATAGCGAACCACTAAGTATCCACACCAAGGAGAACATTGAGGAAGAGATGAGTGACCTACAGGAAGAGAGATTTCAAGCTATTTTCCTCTAGGGTGTCTGGCCTCTTAGACAGAAAATGAGAGCTTGCGTTCTCTCCAATTTCCTCAAAGAAAACCTATTGATGAAATATTAAAAAGTTCTTTATATAGTCATTTCAATTAAGTGAAAAAAAAAAAACCAAAACCCTTCATCCTCTAATGTGGCCGGCCTTAAGGGTTTATTGGGCTTTCAAGCCTTTGTGTTTTCAAGTTGTCATACCACTTGAGTTAATGGGCTTGACATTCAAATCCCATCGGGCCTTGCATCCCAAAACCAACCTGAGGTCTATAACGAACATATTCGTTTGATTAATTAACATATTAATTAATCCTAGCCATTAATAATTAAACCATTTAATTATCCTTACTCATCTCCGTTGTTTCTTTTAGGTTCCTTTTAGAGAGGCACTGGGCAATTAGAACTCTTCAATTCGATTATGAATTGAAACATACTTTTGATTCTCCCTTTAGTGATTATACACCTTTAGGGCTTCCACAAATCATGAGTGACACCAAGCAGTATGTCATGGCTACCCAAGTTAATCAGAAGAGGTGGAGAACCTATTCAGTTTAGGATTACAATGCAGTACGGTCCTTCTTTAATACTATACTCTTGACCACACTATTTGGTTTGATAGTTTATTCATGTCTACTATCTAATGTGATTCTTTTACTAATATGATTACCTTCAATGTGATTCAGAACGACTTCCTAAATATCATTCATACTCTGGCCAAAGATTCTTAATCATATCATAGAGTATTCTTCCTTAAACAGTTTGAAGGTTAGAGATCCCTTGTTATGGATTCACTTGCCGCCATGGCTAAGTGGCTTAACCCAACTATGTCGTGGACACCCTTTGACTGAGTGACTTTGACATAGTTAATGATCAAGGACCTAACCACAAGACAACTATGATGCCTCAAGTTAAAAGACCACTTTGCATTATCCCAACCATGAGTTCTCATGTGACATAAGTATGAGAACTCCTTGTTGATCGTGTTCAGTGGACTCATTCTCTATTGAGCACCTACATGCTTGTCTTGGTGTCAATCACACCAATGACTCGAGACCAGTCACTCAGTCACACCAATGACTCGAGACCAGTCACTCTCCCTAAGAGAAAACATAGCACGTACTGATCTTAACGGACTGTCAATGCCCAATTGGCAATCCTATGATCAGGAACGTTTAGGATATGTATACGAAAAACAATGGTCTTATGAATCTAACTTCTTTAGATTACATTCTCTCAATTACATATTCCTTGGACTTATCGTTTAAGCATATAACATTTATATGAGACGACTTTAAACAATAATCTTTGCCCTTTATATTAAACTAGATTAGTTAACATGTGAAATGTCCGTAAAGTTTCATCATATAATTGGGTTTAAGGCACATTTCCAACATTGATAAGTCTATTGCCGCAAGATGTTGAGCTCTAACCTCTGGACTCAACTTCTTCGTGGAAATAGCATGCAAAGAAGAATACTCAGTCGAGGCGGCCATAAGTTTGGCAATGTTGACTCTCAAGAGCGAGGAATCAACGTTAAGGTTATCAATCGCAGAAACAAGCCTCAACAAATCCTCCTTGAGCAATGCAAGATCCTCCAATGGGCACTTCGTAATCTTCTTCTCAATGCCACTAAAGTTCGACCTTCTAAGAGAAATCTCAGAGCTAGCTGGCAAAGGTGTTGGATACATGGCAAGCTCTTGCATACCTTCACCCACACATAGCAAAATTGGGCAACTTAGCGGATTTGGAACAAGTTCTGCAAGGGGCGAGTGCCTAATCTCCTAATCTGTAGGCAACCTCCAAATAGCATCTCCGTAAAGGAATGAATGCCCATGTTCCCCCAGTCAAAAGAACAAGAGGGCCCAGCCTAAAGAAGACAAAAGAAAGGTGTTAGATACAAAAAGCTAAACCAACAAAAAATAAAAGTAATCACAAGAAAGAAGGAAATACATACATCTTTCTCAAGCGACACACGACCATCAAACTGAAGAGGTCTAAACACTTTCTTCTTCTTATGACAAAAATTAACGTCCCTGTCATCCGGAGCACCTTCAAGCGGTCGCCTGTTCAAAATTTGTTGACGTTGTCGCAAAATAAGCTCATCCTCATGCGAGTCAACCTCGTCACCCGCCTCTTCAAAAGCATCTGAACGATGAGAAGACAAACACGGGCGTTGAGAAGATAAAGTCGTAGGTCAATCTTGTAAATGAGCTGCACTCGCAGAATCAAAAGGTGCCAGCTACGTAAGAACCACAGAACAACCCTCTCTTGGCACACCATTGTGTGAACGTGAATAATTGGCGCCACTTGACGTCCCCAAATCTTCACAATGTACCTTTGACCACCAACCTACGTAGTCATGGGTCACTGAATTACTCTTTAACTCGTCCTTAGCTAGCAGGGTGATGGAAGCATTTGTGCATGAATGGGTACAAGACTCCCAATGCATATACACGACTTACAAGGATTTCGACTATACGTTTTCCTTCAGCTTGCCTGACATATGTTGGACAAAGCCAAATTGCCTGCTGAAACGGTAAGGACTATACGGCTGAACAATACATCGGTCTTCTTACCGCAAAGAAACATACCTTGAGCGAAGACTTATAAGATAAGACAAGTCTAAAAAATGAAGGTGTGAATCATCCATGAGGCCTCGCCGCACCAAGCCAACTCTTGCTAGATGGTCCATTCTCAAACCTTCATAGTTTCTAAACAAAGCTCGCGCCTGCAAATCATCAAAGCTCTTCGCAGAAAGCACGCCAGAGTTGTCTAAAGTCAACGAAGAAAAATGAGTGCCAAAGTACTCACCCAACCAACAGTACACATAATGGTAGGGAAGTACTGCAACACGATCTTCAATGCTCGCTGAGTTTGAAATAATACTTAAGCCGTTGTAAATGTTGGCTAAAATCGGAATAGCAAGGCTAAAAGATTCACCTACAACCATCTTGTTAGCCACTTTGAAGACTCCTGTACGGATAAAGTTGACGTCATCTTTGGGGAAAATAAACTTACAAAGCCAACAAGCTTAGAAAGCGGCTAGGTAAGATTCTTCCACATGGTTTGACGCTATGCCAACTTCGTCAAACACTTTTAACTTGGCAGAGGCATGGCACCTAGCTGAACCAATGATACCTCACAGGTCTGAGTCTCCCTTTTTCTTAGTAGTCATGTTGCGGCCATTTTTCTTTGAAAGCTTCTCATACTTCTTGGCATCCCAATACCAAAATCGGATCCATGAAGAAATCTTCACGCCTATCTTACCCTGAGCCTCCTAGGAAAGCTTGTGATACGCCTAAAACAATAGCAGCAACTTGCAGGTAATCCTCGGCTATTGCAATGAGAAAATTCCTCCACCCTAAGAACAACTTTGTTGTAAAACCTACCTTGGATCGGCAAGCCTCCTATCTTGTGGAGATCCCAAAGTGAAATTGACATCTCCCCTTGAGCTGTGTGAAGTGTGTTGGTCGCTGAACACCAATGCTTAAAGAACACATGAAAGATGGAAGGATAGCGATCATAACTAAACAAAGATGCGTACACAGCGTGATAAAGGCCCACGATGGTAAGTACATCTTTGGATCGGCTCAAGACACCTTCTAGCCACTCCTAATAAAACTCAACAAAGACGGCTTCTCTAGTAGTCAGCAAAGTACTATTCCAAGTCGCAGCTCCACTACGGACGCAATAGCCAAAAAGCTCAAACGAAGCCGGTGAATTGTCACGAGCATGGTGCAAAGGATTCAAGATAAGAACCCTCGATGTACACGCCTTTTTCTTCAAATTTTGGTGGACCAAAATCTATCACCTCCCAAGATACGTCAGAAGACCACGACTTGATGTGCATGAAGTTATCTTTTGAAGTAAGAACAAATGCCTTGGGGCCAATCAATGCCACAAAAAGCTTCAACATCGTTCCCTTATCTTGCAAATTGCCTTCCTTCACAAGAATGGTGATGGTATTGCTCTTAAAGCACTTAAAAAATGCCATGGCTGCAACAAAACAAACAAGAAAACATAACCACAAGGTGGGACGAAAATACCATGGCTGCAACAAAACAAACAAGGAAACATAACCACAAGGTGGGACGACAAGAAAAAAACAAAGAAGAAAAAAAATTGTTTTGCTTAAGCAAAAGGACATGCAAGACAAACCTTGTAAATGTTGAAGGATGACAATGACAAAGTCACAACGACGAAAAGAAATTAGCCACAAAAGCTTGAAGAGCACGACAAAGAAGGCAGCTGCAAGATGGTCCTTCAATGCACACTACAATAGCAAAGAAAACCAAAACGCTACGCAATCGCACTACGCAACACTGCAGCGATTATGCAAGCAGTTTCTTGCACTGCACGACAACATCACCACCGAGTGAAAACTGTGACCAAAAGGCACTACATAGCGCAAACTCGCCGCAGTCTTTTGCACAATACTAGACGATAAAAGTGACACACTACAACAAGCTCCAAGCAACCAGCCCACGGCAAGCACAACAGCAAGCACAATGGCCATGCACGGCAAGGATGTGAATTGTGAAAAAAAACGCACAGCCAACAGTCCTATAAATAGGGGTCATTTGCTTCCTAATGATATAAGGAAAATACATACCCAAATAACATAAGGAAAATCAAAACAAGGAAGCACATTCCAACCAAAAGAAGAAAGCAAATTCCAAGCAAAAAAAATGGCAATTTTCAGCCAATCTGCGCAAGTAGGACATTTTTGGTAATAATTCGACTTTCTGGAGGAGTTTTGCTGCAAGGACAATTGGAGAAGGAAGCAAAGAGGGTGATGATCGTTGTGTCCAAATTTCATGATTTTTCCTAAAGCCAAACGTTCCAGTTTCAAAGTTAATCCCGTAGAAGTTATTTTCCCGTCAGAACTGCGCAGCTGTGGGAAAATGACGAGTTGAAGGCTTTCCCAATTTTTCCTAGTGGTGTGCAATATATGTCTGAAAATATAAGAGATAAAACTACGTTTTCCAAATTTTTACAGAATTTTTCAGAAGAGAAATCGACCTCAAACTTGGCGCGCAAGTCAGATGAAATGTTTCCCAAACCAAGGACAAATCTTCAAAGTTTTCCAAAACAAAAGCGTGCTGTTTTTGCACCCAAAATCAGCGAAGAAAAAAAAAAAAAAGGGAAAGGGCTTCAAAATTTCCAAAACATCAAAGGAAGTAGCCCTCTTGCCGAAATTTAAAGAAGGGAATCCCTCCAAGGCAATGAAAAGTCTTCAAGTTTCCCAAAAAACAGGGGGAAGTCCCTTCCTTGTTGTGGAAATCAAAAGGTGAAAGGAAAATACACTCCCTCCTTGCCATGGAAAAGAGAAGAGGAAAGAAAAAATGCACATCCTACTTACCCAAGGACAAGCATTAAATCTTTCCAAAACCTTGAAAGAAATCATCAAATATTTCCAAAACCTTGAAGGAAATCGTTAAAGCTTTCCAAAATCTTGAAGGAAACCATCAAGGCTTTCAAAAACCTTGAAGGAAATCACCAACGCTTTCCAACATTTTGAAGGAAATTAAAAGAGGTTCCTACCTAAAAAAGGAAAAACATTTTTTTCCTACAACCACAAGGAAAAAAATTCAAATACACCCAAATGTATTTTGTCAAAATTATGGAAAAATCAATTCGCACAATAATTATGTGCTGATTTATCCATTTCCAAATTTCTTTCAAGACCAAGCCTCTATGGCCCTTGAAGAATTTTTTTCAATTTTCTTTCAAGAACAAGCCTCTATGGCCCGTGAAGAAAAATTTCATTTCATTCAAGATCAAGCCTCTACAGCCCTTGAAGACAATTTTCATTTTATTCAAGACCAAGCCTTAATGGCCCTTGAAGAAATGTTTCGTTCAAGAAATATGCCTCAACGGTCCGTGAAAAAGCAAACTAATTCAAGATCAAGTCTCGACAACCCTTGAGTTACAACATTCACATTGCAGGACTTCAAAACACGTTTCCTACATGTAAACTTCAGTGCATACAAATGATGCATCACAAAGCTCCACATGACATATGACTCATCACAAATAGACAAGTCATTAATGACATGTGGCACAAATCAAGCAAAGGAAGTACAAAACATTCCCAAAATTTGGCAAAAGGGAGAAAATCACCCTTAAAATCGGCAAGGGGTCCAAAGTGCTCTCAAAACCGGAAAGAAAGCTAAAGCATCTTCACAAAACAAGCAAGAATTGAAGATTGCTCACAAAATAGGCAAGAAAGCCCATAAATTCGGCCAAGCAAGGGAAAGTGGCTGAAATTAAGACCAAAATATGCCTAAATTTTCCCATGGACGGATCAAGACACAAATCAAAGCTAAATTTTCCCATGGATGGATCAAGACACAAATCAAAGCTAAATCCATCCAAAGGCAACCTTTGAGAAGTCTATAAATACAAGGTCATCAGACAAGCATAAGGTCGACAATTTCTACATTGAAGGTCAGAAATTCTACATTTAGAAGAACCTCTGCACAAATCTTTGAAGACTAATACATTGCTAAAGCTATATTCGAAGAATGTACAACCAAAGTCGAAGCTTTCTTTCAACAAAAGTCGAAGGATCCCCTTGAAGAATCAACAAGCACTCGTGCCAATTCCTTGAAGACTCTGTTGCAAGCTCAAAACTTGTAACGACGTTCATTTCAAGACCAAGTCACTAAGACCCTTGAATAACCAAAATCTCGTATGTACATCATCTTTGCCGCAGCTTTGAGGTGAAGACCATCCACACATCATTTCAAGCTTAAAACTTGAAGCAATCGTTCAGTCATTCGTCCAAGATCAAGTCATCGTGACCCTTGGATCAATAACCTACGTATCTACATCAAATTTAAAGACTGAATTAGAGGAAAGTTGTAAATAGAGATTGTAACCTACAAATTCAAATCAATACAAAATTACTTTGTACACGTGTTCTTGTTTCATTCGATACATATTTTTTGTGTTTACAAGGCCACATTGAGAGAGTTAGGCAGTTGCGATCCCGCCATAGGCTCTTTGACCACTCGAGCAAGGAAGATAATGCATGGGCCAAGGAGACTTTAGAGATAAGTGGAGAGTGGGAGTCTGATTCTTTCCCCGAGCTACGTGTTTTGACGATTTTCATCTCTGGTAAGTAGACTGCTTAGTCTCTTGATTGCTTTGTACTTTTGCCAAGCTGCTTTCTGATTTACTAAATGTCTTTTTCTACTCTTGTAAATTTGGAATTTGGCTCGACTTTTAAGACTTCTCTAGATATGAAGAAAGCGCATGTTGAACTAGGTATCTTTTCTGAGTATCGTTAGTCGCATTGGCTGCTTAGTCCTCTTTGTCGGGAGAAAGGCGGATCAAGGGAGAGGCACTAGCTCATCTGATCACCGTTAAGGAGACTGCTGTAAATGAAGGTGGGAGAAAAAGAACTTCCCGCCTACTCAAGAGATGTCGGCTAAGAAAAAGCCAAAGATTTCTTCCATTGCTCACGAGGGCTTGCCGGCTACCCCTAGGCTTATGATTGACTTGACTTCTTCCAAGGTTGAGAAACATAAGGCTGCTAGATCTATGCTAGTTATGCTTGCTGTTCCAAAGGTGGCTAGTTCAATTGCTGATAGGATTGCTTAGTGTAGAAGTTCCGTCGTGCCCCTAGTGCTGAAATTTATGCCAAAATATCCGTCTGGGGCTAAGTCTGGTTCACCTAATACTGTGAAGAGCGACAAGGTGCCCTCATCCGCTAAAACGGTGCAAAAACCCATTCCCTTTGCTGCTGAGACTGATTCGCCTATTGAGAAGAATGAGACTGCTCGTGCGGGCAGTTGTGAGATATCAACCAAACCTGCTTCCGAGGAAGCTACTAAGGTTTGTGTGCTCTTAAAACTAGATCTGGTTGAAGATATAGATGCGTGTACCAAGTTTGTTGATGGCGTTAAAGGGATTGTCCACCCAAGTTCCTTTGCGAAGCATACGAGTGAGTATAAGAGGACTACTCTACTTGACATGATGCAGAAAACGATGACTCTGGCAATCGAAAAGCTCCTTGACCAAGAGGATACCAAGGTTGCCAAGGGGATGGCAAAGACTATGGCATGCTACTTTGAAGGGGTATAATATCTCTGCCCCCATTTCTCTGCAGCCTAAAACTGATCGCTAAGAGATCGTGGGTTTGAAGACTAGGCTTGATGCGATCCAAGTTAAGTATGAGCGTGTCGTCTCTAAGCTGCGTTTCACTGCTTATGCAAAGGATGAAGATCTAATTGCTACTTATAATTAAGTGAACCACTTCAAGAAGGTCGTTGATAGGCTTGAACCCCAAGTGTTGGAGCTCCAAGGTGCCTTGAAGATCAACAAAAGTATAAACAAGGAATGGATGAGCTACAGTGCATCTATGTTGGTTTGCTCAAGAAGAACGAACAGCTGAAGGGTAAGAAGTCTGAGCTCGAGATTTTGCTTGTTCAAAGTCAGGCTGACTTCTACAGGTTGGTTATGTAGATCATCTCTTTGGTAGGTCGTCTGACTTTGAGTTTGTTGGGAGAGACTTTGAGACCTTCTCTATTTCTCCAGACAACTTGCTTGCTTTTACCTTTAAGGCTTCTGTTAGTGAAGTAGTCGGAGAAGTTGGTGCCCAGACTAGAACAGCCAGGGGTGAAGCGCCGAATGGTGCCGCTGCTGAGAGTGTTGCAGCTGCTGAAGGTGTGGCGATCGAGTAGTCGTAGGATGTTCAAGCTACTGAAAAATAGTCTTTAGGATTTTCTTTGCTTTCCTTGTTACTTTTTGCTTTGCTTGAACTCCTTCGGCCTTTGCTAGTTGTATATCAATTTTGCTAGAAAATTTAATAAACTTGCTTCCTTCGCTTTTCTTTATCTTCGTTTCTTTTGTTCAGGCCCAACCTTTGACTTCTAGGCCAGCGACAGGCGTGCTACTTTTTTATAAGCGGACAAGCCCATGTAGCCTATGTAGCCGTGGATGATGCTAGAGAACTTTGCAAAGTTGTTAGCCATAGGGTCGGCAGCCGAACGCCTTACTTATAGAAGCAAACAAGTATACTTGACCACTAGGCTGTTAACCTTTACTTTCTTCAATCCTTTGAGCTGTGTGGCTTGCATCACAACGTACTAAAGATTTTTGGGTTATGAAATTCGCTAACCTCTCGTATCAAAAGTACGCAATTGTATGGAATTTCGTAAGCAAAGGTTCGAGACAACTCCTTGATTTTATGTAACCTATTTCTTAGGTTACGTCGGTTCCCCTCAGATTGGGCCAAGAGACCCAAAATCCTTCAGTTAGCTAGGCCTTGAAAAAGACCATTGTGGCTACTTCTAGGAATCCGACGCAAGCCATCGTGCACCTAGTTATACTAAGGCAGCCCGACTCATCCACGTCTGGATATTAAGAGTGTAAAGTTTATCCTCCCGTATTGAAGAGTGGACCCATGTGGGTGTAGGGGAATTGGTTTACCCTTTTGCACTGAAGGAGCATGGTTGGTCTCTCGGGGGTGCAATTTCTACGATGAGTCCCTAAGAAAGGCACGATCTTTTTTTGAAATGCAGAAGTGATCAGTTGTTGTAAGTATGCAGTCAAGCCAAGTTGTAAATTACTTCTGAATTTCTCATTGAAAAATGAGTGAAACGGACGAAAACTTAGCTGTAAAGTAGAAATTGCATAACAACTGTATAAACCTTCCAAGATCGGATCCATCTTTTTGGAACCTTCTCTTTAGGCAGTGATGAAGGTTTTTCTTAGGACTAGATCTCCAGGCTGGAGTTACCGGATCTTAGCCCTTTTGTTGTAGCTAGAGAGGAGCTGCTGCTGGTAGACTGCGATGTAGGTGATGAACTTCTCGCGTTTCTTCTATGCCAAAACTAGATTTGTTCCTATCACCTTTTCATTTTGCTCGACGCTTGGCAGTAGAGTGCTGATACTTGGCATGATGACACTGGTAGGAATGATTGCTTCTAAACCAAATGCCAAAAAGAAATGAGTTTCACCGGTTACTCGTGGTTTGGTTGTACGATATGCCCAAAGACACCTGGGGAGTTCATCTGGCCATTTTCCCTTTTTGTCGAAGAGGGATTTCTTGAGGCAGTCGAGAATCATCTTGTTGGATACTTCAGCTTACCCATTGCCTTGAGGATACATTGGCATAGACATATGCTGCTTGACGACATATTTTTGGAAATACTTCACCAAATCTTTGTCTACGAATTACGTGTGACGATGGAATGAGGGATGCCAAATCAACAAATGATGTTCCTCCATATGAAGCGCTCTATGTCCATCTAAGTCGTGGTTGTTATGGGCTCTGCTTCTACCCATTTGTTGAAGTTGTATCTCGCCACGATCATCATACCTCTACCCCCAGTAAAAGGTGGCATTGGCGCTACCAAGTCAATTGCCAACTACATGAACGACCAACGACTCGTCTTCGAGTGTAGTTCGTTGGCAGGCAATGCTGGTATCGACTTGTAGCGTTGGTAGCGGTCGCACTTTTGTACTAACTCCTTAGCATCTTGATGCATAGTAAGCCAATAGTAATTGACGTTAAGAGCCTTCTGTGCTAAGGATCGACCTCTGAAGTGATTTCCATAAACGCCTTTATGGATTGAGCTTAAAACCTTTAGGTCGTCGGAAGGCGCCAAGCAACGAAGATGTGGACCAATGTAGGATCTTCGGATAAGAACGCCATTCTACATGTAGCAGCGTGCTGCCTTTATTTGGAGCTTTCTAGACTCCAACCTTTTCGTGGGGAATGTACCATCAACTAGGTAGTCTATAATGGAACTTTGCCAATTTGGAGTTGTACTAACCTATGACACCTCGGTTGCTGGCTTCACCTCTATGCTTAGCTTGTCTAGATACTCCACCGAAATAGGATGTTTAAGTTGGTTGTTGAGGGCGGAGCCTAAGTCGGCTAGCACGTCCGCATGAATATTGTTTACCCACAAAACTTGAGTGAAAGTATAAGTTTGAAATGCCTTAAGTTGCTTTCGTACCTTCCCTAAGTATTGCATCATCCTTGGATGTTTTGTTATGTACTCCCCAGTAGTTTGGCTAGTGATTAGCTGGGAATCAGTATGAATTGCAGGTATTTTCACCGTTAAGTCCTTTGCCATTCGGCGACCTGCTAGTAAGGCCTCGTACTCCGCTTTATTGTTGGATGCCTTGAAGCCTAGAGTGATCGTCCATTCGAGCATTGATAGGAGCATATTTAGGCGACTTACTTAGCTTGTTTTCGTGCATTTATATTGTTAATTCCTAGTTGTTTTAGTAGTTTAAGCCATTTTCGTGTGTTTTTAGGTTCATATGGCTAAGGAAGCAAAAAGATGCATTTTGGAGCATTTTGGAGCAAAATTTGGCTTGGAATGGATAGCATATGCTTGGAGCCAAAGTGTTGGACGAATTTGAAGGCCTTGTATGCACTTTGGACATAAAACAAAGGGCCTAGCCCAATCAAACAATCCTTTAAGCCATGCAAAACCTCTAGCCCAATCAAACAATCCATCAAAGCCATGCAAAACCACCATCCACACACACTTCACACAAACCACAACCCTTAACCGTACCTTCCCATTGCATTTCCAGCATTCCACTTCATCATTACACCACATTCTCCCTCTTTAATCCACATGCATTCATCATCATTCACTCTAGTTTTAATTCACATGCAAACACATTCATTCTCCAACATTGCACATGCACTTTGCCTTTCATCATTGCACCACAAATCAACCACATTCACACATCACCCATTCACCCTTTGCCGTGCATCACTCCCATTCTTTAATCCAATTCAGCCATTTAATCATTCAACCATGCTTTCCCGTTTTATTACTCATTGCACATGCATTCACACCCCTTTAATCCACATGCTTTCACAACCTAATTCACATGCACATTCAATCAAACACAATCAATGCCGTGAGTTCCCCCCCTAACATTTCCAGGTTTTCTTCATCTTTGCAGCCACACTTCCACATGCATTCCCTATTTTCCTAGCTGTTTTTCCATCATTATTTCATCCACATGCAATCTCAATCATAACAGCCACATTCACTCTTAAACAAATCATCCACATATTCTCCCATTCCCCCTATAAAAACCCATGCATTCATACACAAAAACACACTCTTCCATTTCAGAAAATCATCCATTCACACACACAAACTCCCTTTTGTGTCGTGCCTTCCCCATCAATCCATTCTTCCATCTCCAACCACTCCCCACTCCATTCCACATACAGCTAAAGCCCTAAACATCTCCTTAGACCTTGTGCCACAACGAAGAGGAAGAGAAGAGTGCCTAAACGTTCATACAATTCAAGTTTGAGTTGTTGGAATGTTTGGGTGTTTCTTTGATTTCAAAGTTATAATTTAATTCTCTTTGTTTTGTACGTATGAGGAATGGAAGATAAGAGGGCCTAAACGTTCATACAATTCAAGTTTGAGTTGTTGGAATGTTTGGGTGTTTCTTTGATTTCAAAGTTATGAGGAACTAAACCCCCTTTAGCTAGGGGGTGATTCGAAACTATGTTTATATTTGCAATATGAATTGATTAACTTTCGTTGGAATTTCATAAGTTGTGGATTCAATTTGTTTAACCGTTTGATTGATAACTTATTTATGAATGTTTATTAAGAATGCGCGCTTAATTTTCATGCATAAATATGACGCTAGAATATAAGTGAATTTCACCTAATCGTTATGAACTTATATTCACAAGTAGTGGAGGTTGCTTATAAACAATCGCGTTAAATGAATTCTTGGCACTAGTTTCATGCTCATCATAGTAACGAATGCCTCGTCAACACTTATAGTTTTCATAATGCTTAATGATCTTTGATTGTATCTTTATTGTGCTTTTCACGTAAAGGACTTTTGGAGAATGTGGTGAATTGCGTTGCGCTAACCCATCCAATTCATTAACTTAAGGAGAACTTGACGGTTAATTTAAGCGGACCTAATTAACCCGGGGTGTTGAGTTTCATAACTTATCGAAAGACCAACTGAAAATCAATCTTGTATGCAAGTGTAACATGTGTGGAGAAGAACCCCTTGGCTATTCCATCATCCATATTTTCATCACATTCATATTTACATTTTGCCCTTAATTATATTCTGTCCATTTAATTTAATATCGTGCAAACACATTTCCCCCATATTTCGTTGAGTCTTAATCATTCGTATTTTTTTTATTTTTGTGTCTTTAAGCATTTGGAGTCATAAACACTTTCAAATTCGTCTAAATCAAGTTCTAGTTTCTGTTTGAGTCAATTTGATTGTTTTAGGCAGTTGAATATTTCAAAGTTATTCTGAGTCATAGTAGTCTTGTTAAGAGTCTTTACATTTAGTTTTTGTGTTTTCAAGTCAATTCAAAATAGATTAGCACCCCTAGTTAATCCCCTGTTAGAACGATCCCTACTTACATCATTACTACAATTGTCACAAATAGGGTTTAATTTGTGTGCGTATAAAACTCGCAACAAATTTTGGCGCCGTTGCCGGGGATTGGCAAAGTTGCTAATTCCTTGTCTTGATTCTTGTTTAAATTGTTTAGCTTCTGTTTTGTTTTAATTTTTTTTTTTTTTTGCACCGTGTGTATGTGTTTTGTTTTTGTGCCGTGTGTGGCAACTTGTTTTCTTACTTGTGCCAAGTCTATTAAGTTGGTTACTTATCTTGTTTACTTTTGTGCGTAGGTATTAGTTTATGACCCGTAGCTCACAACCTGTTCGTGAGCATATCTCCGACTTTGACGGTGATTTCGAGAGGACTTTGAAAAGGAACAAGAAATTGCAAGAGTCTAATCCTCCTAGTCCCGAACCTGAAGTAGAAGAGGAAGCCACAGATTGGGTTAAAGAGGAAGTACCAACCATGGCCGTAGATAATCGAACCATCAAAGAGCTTTCTGCCTCGGGTTTGGCCAATGCAGCCCCTCTTTGCATTCAATACCCCGCGGCTGCCCAAGGCAAGACCGATGAATTCGAGTTGAAGTCAAGCTTGTTGCACCACATTCCGAAATACCATGGGCTTTCCATGGAAGATCCCAACAAGCATCTCAAGGAGTTCGAGGTTGTTTGTTCGAGCATGACACCCATAAATGTCGATGGGAACATTCTGATGATGAAGGCTTTTCCATTTTCTCTTGTGGAAAAGGCTAAGGATTGGTTTTATGAATTGGCACCCGGGACCGTTACTTCTTGGGAAAGCATGAAGAGAGCGTTCTTGGAGAAGTTCTTCCCTACTTCAAAAGTCATTCTCTTGAGGAAGAAAATTAGCGGAATCCAACAAAGTCAAGGAGAATCTTTTCCGGCATACTACGAGCGTTTTAAAACTCTTGTTGCATCATGTCCTCAACATCAAATGAAGGAGGAGCTTCTCCTTCAATACTTCTATGAGGGCCTTCTTCCCATTGAAAGGCAAATGCTCGATGCTTCGGCGGGAGGTGCATTGGTGGACAAAACACCTATGGCAGCCAAGACCCTAATTGCAAACCGTGCTCTAAATGCACAACAATATGAAGGACTTGGGCAAAGAGAGGGGCCACGACAACAAAGTGTGAATGAGGTAAGTGCAATTTTTGATATTCAATCACAATTGGCTAATCTTACTTCTCTTGTGTCTCAGGTTGTTAAGGGGTCAAAACCACAAGAAAACCAAGTGTGTGGCGTGTGTTCAATGCAAGGGCATCCATCCGAGACATGCCCTCAGTTAATAGAGAATGGAGGATGGGAATCTGCCAATGCCATTGGTTTCCAAAACCAACCCAAACATGATCCATACTCCAACACCTACAACCCCGGATGGAGAGATCATCCTAATTTCAAGTGGAGAGAGCCTCAACAATCTGCACCACAAAGGGGATTTCAACAAAACCCCCCTGGGTTCCCGCGGCCATACCAATCCAACCAACCACCATCGTCCCAAAACAACTCAGGTTCGTCTTTTGATAATTCTCAAGTTATTCAATTGCTAACTACATTGGCGCAGGGGCAAGAAAAACAAGCAAAGGACATGCACAATTACGCCAATGAGGTGCAGAATCAAGCTCGAGAGGTGAAGGAGTTGAAGAGACAAGTGGGACAAATGGCTGAATTCATGGGGCAATTTAATAGAGAACAAGACAAGTTACCAAGTTCAACGCAGGTGACTCCGAAAGGAGGATTCGAATCTGCAAACGCCATAAGTTTGAGAAGTGGGAAGCAAGTTGGATCTAACCACGGACTATCCAAACCACGTTCCAATGAGGAGAAAGAGTTGAGAATCGAAGAAGAGGAACAAAGCCTACACACGGAAAAGGAGGAAACACCTTTGCCGCCGGCCTTGAATGGTTCTAAGACCTCAAATCGGTCCATTAAAGGTAAAAACGTGTCAAGTTCAGTTCCCACTAATGTTTTTCCTCCGAATGTGCCTTTTCCAGGCAGGTTCATGCAATCAAAGAAGGAGGAGAGTGAAAAGGACATTCTGGAAACCTTTAGGAAAGTTCAAGTCAACATTCCGCTCCTTGATGCAATCAAGCAAGTCCCTAAGTATGCCAAGTTCTTAAAAGAGCTTTGCACAACAAGGAAGAGGATTTCAAACAAGGAGGTGGTAAGGGTAAGTGAGAACATTTCCGCTATTTTACAAAGAAAGTTACCACCAAAGTGCAAAGATCCAGGTAGCTTTACAATCCCTTGTATTATTGGTCAAACTAAGTTCGAACATGCTATGTTAGACTTAGGAGCTTCAATTAACGTCATGCCATACTCTATTTATGCCTCAATGAACCTTGGTGAATTGAAAAATGATGGTGTGATTATTCAGTTGGCCGATAGATCTAATGCCTATCCAAAGGGCGTATTGGAAGATGTCTTAGTGCAGGTGAATAATTTGATCTTCCTGGCGGATTTCTATGTCCTTGAAATGGAGGAAACCACCCATGCTCCATCCTTGCCGATTCTTCTTAGGAGGCCATTCATAAAGACTGCCCGAACTAAGATAGATGTGTTTAAAGGCACTTTAACAATGGAATTCGATGGGGAAGTCATTGATTTCAATCTTTCTGAAAGTATTAAATTTCCTAAGGACGATCATTCTTGCTTTTCTATTGATATAATTGATGATTTGACGCAGGAATTTCGCGATTCCTTGGAGAGGGATACACTTGAAACTACAATTGCACAAGGAATTGGGGAATGAGCATACCATCGTCCGGCTGCAAGACGATAAAGAAAGCGCTACTTGGGAGGCAACCCAATACACTGAATAAAATAAAGCTGTCCATTAATTTCCGATTTGATTACAAAAAAAAAAAAAAAAAAAAAAAAAAAACTAAACATGGAGAAAGATGGAGCCTTCACAAAGGATGTTTACGTGAAGCCCCACTACGAGGCGTCGGAGCAGAAGGCGTCGGAGCAGAAGGCATCGGAGCTAGAGCATTCCAGGCCTCAATACTGGGTGGAACGTTGGATGACCCAGGAAAAAGGTGCCTCTGGAGATAAGCAGCAAGCTTTTGACGGTCACTTTGAATCCGACCTTCAGATTCTTGCAGCTCATCAAGCTTCCTCTTCATGCCCGCCGAATAGTTATTTGCAAGCACATGCAAACTTCTATTCTCGTACTTAAGCTATTTGATCTCCTGCTTAAGACTTTCCACCTCTGCCATCAACGATTCCACTTGGCGGGACCGAGCAAGCAGGTGTTGACCCATGTTGGACACAGAGCTCGCACATTGAACACTAAGTGCGAGGGACTCTTGAACGGCCAACTCATCGGACCGTCCTGACAGCAGCCTACTATCTTTTGGAGTAAAGAGGTTCCTAGCTACTATTGTAGCTGTTGTGGCGTCCTGCATCACGGAGTCTTCACCTGTAAGAAGACCGTTAGAAGATAAAAAAGAAGGGCGCCATACATTACCTTGACGGGGCGCAACCGGACCGCTGCTGAGACTCAAATCTAAGCTAAGGTTCGATGAGTTTGCCATTTTTTCAAAAGTGTTCAAAGAGAAGGGGTGGATGGAGTAAATTTTCAAAGGGCCGGAGACAATTTTCAAGAATGGGAGATCTTCAGAGTGTGTATGTTGGCGGCGATCGATAGCTCTATAAAAAGCCAAGACGACGCGTCCACCAATTCAAAGAGCCGGATTTTCCGGCGTAAGTTAGGCGACGCTCCCTCGGCTTTTCAGAAAACGCGTTCAACTTTGTCAAAAGATTTTTGACAAAGCTGAAAACACGTGGAGGCCATCATCGCAACTACACATCTTTAGCCGACAAGCGCAAAGTTCGGCGACGCTTTCTCTGCTTTTCAGAAGACGCGTGCAGCTTTGTCAAAAGGAGCCGCATCCGCACTACTACGTGTCGTTCAGAAAGCGAAAGGGCGCCTGCTCAGAAATCGAAGAGGCGTCTTCAAAGATCGAAGAGGCGCCACTATTTCAAAAAGCTGGATTTGCGGGATCAAAACGTTTGTCGACAAGGGTAAAAGAACAGTACCACCACTTGCTATTATCTCTATATATGTCGACCTTCATCTTTTATGGCAAGGCAGACCTGAAGAAAATGCCGAACTCGTCCTCACCTCTGAGGGCGCACTCCCAGCAATGCCTTTCGAAATACTCATTCTTTTCTTCTTCCCCAAAGATGATACCAGATACCTGGAGTACAGATGACCCAGGAGGAAACGGCAGATTGATACATATGCTGATTCATTCACCGCTTCTTCAAAAGCAAAGGTATCTCATATCATCAAGGTCAAAAGCAAAAGTATCTCATATCATGCTCTTTCCCTGTCTTTTTCTTTGTCCTTGTTCTTACTCGCATGGCAAAGTAAAAGAAGCAATCAGCCGGCACTTGGAGTCAGTCTTTCGATCTGGAGCCGACTGCTTGGAATCTATTCCTGGTTGCTTACCTAGCGTTGCTTTCGAGTAGTCATCTTCAACCGAGCAAGTAAGGCAAGTGAAAATGATACATTGAAGCATGTGGAGACAAGCAACAACTGCATATGCTGAGCTATCCTCTAACCCTCTTCAATACGAATTGGAAAGATTGAACAAAGAAACAGATAAAAGGAGGAAGCTCAGACCTTCGGGGTAGACCAAAAGAAATCCTGCTGCCCAGTTCAAGAGTAGCACAAAGGAAAATCAATGAGTTGGAGGAGACCAAAAGAATCCTCCAGCCCAGTTCAAGAGTAAGCCTGTGGAATCACCATGATCAAAGCCTCAATGCAATCACCAAGGAGAAGAGGGAATTTACACTCCATAACCAGATTTGCGTCCCTAAACTCTTCTCTTTGTTAGTTACATTCTGCCATGTTTAGTATGTTTAGTTGTTGTTTGTGTGTTTACTTATGTTTTGTGTGAATCTATGCTTAAAACATTGAGGACAATGTTTGATTTAAGTGTGGGGGGGGTAACTAAGTATATTTGATGCAAATTCGTGGGATTTTATCACCCATAACTTCAAATGTTGTTCCTTGCTGTTTTAAGGTGTTTTTAAATTGTTTTAGAGTGTTTTAGTGTGTTTTGTTTTATAACTCCGAAAATCACATAAAAATTTGAAAAAAAAAAGAAAAAATGTTTTGAAAAGCCTAAAAAGAGTGTTTTGAGTCGTTTTTGTGTTTGTGTCTTAGGGTACCTTCCAACACAATGATAAGGATTTGGTTTGTAATTGCATGACGGTTAAAAAGAGTTATAAACATAGAGAAAAGTTTGATTTACTCTTGGTATATGCTTGGTTATGGTTATAATGTATGACTTCACATGCAATCATAAAAGAAAAATTCGTTTTTGTAACATGCTTGAAGGAAGGAACTCAAACAAACGCTACAACCCTGTGAGACTCGAGCCATTACCTTCTTTGGAGAGTTATTTTTTGATATTCTTTGTTTTCTAAAGTTGTTGCATGATCTCATTATTCCTTGCTTGGTTGCTACTTAGAATGCAATTGTATCATGATAGAACTAAATGCTAGAACTTATATCCGTTTCATTCAAAGCATGACATTGAATTGCATAACATATATCAAGATGAAGTTGTGTAGTTGCCACCATAGCCAAATAGCCTTACTTCCCATATTTCGTATTTGTTGTAAGTTTTAATCGCGTTGAGCCTTGTTTAGCCTTTATTCTTTGTTTAACCACATTATCCTCACCTAGCCTAGTATAGGACAGTCCACACCCTTGTTCTTAAAAGATAGTGAGCATGACTTAAATGAATTCCTTTTGAGTACATTATGAAAGAAAATGAGTGTGGGCGAAAGAATGTTTTGTTCTTAAGTGTTTATGTATGTTTTGAGAGTCAAAAGAAAAGAAAAAAAAAATTGTGAAAAACATATGAAAAAGAAAAACAGAAAAGAAAAGAAAGAAAGGAAAAAGAGCTTGTTCCCCCTTGTTGTTCAAAAGATTGAGTTTTCATTCAAAAGTGAATTCTACGTTAATTCAAATGCTTTGCTCGCTATTTCTTTAAGAACCTTTGTTTTCCATATCCCTTCTTTGTTAGCCAAACACCTTTAGCCCCGTTTCAACCCGTATGCTTCTATCTTGATCGTTATGTGTTTCAAAATGTGGAGTTTGGAATTGATATGAGCTTATGGAATCACTGGTTCTCGCATCTAAGTAGTAGCATTCCATTCATGAGATCATATCTAAACATGCTTATTAACTCCAGAAATTGCTTCCTTTGAAATACATATATGTGAGTGTTCGTTTTTATGTTTACATCAATCTTCTCACATATAACTAGTTTAGGGTGCGTAGTCAGAAAATCTGAGTGAAAATTGAGTGCATATCTTGTAAGGAATTGAGCAAATTCTCTAAGGCATGTTACTACATTCAAAATATAGTTTTAAATGCTTAATTGTGAACTAGTATGTGGTGACTATGATTAAGAATGTACTTAAGTGTAAGATGGCTAAAACCTGTGGGAATAATGATTTTTAACTTGTCATGTGCATTGGAAATCCCTGAGACGATTGTTGGAAGGTGTAGGTTGTGTTGTGTTCGTTTTGTTTTGTTTTTGGTTTCTTTTGTTTTGTTTTGCTCGAGGACTAGCAAAAGCTAAGTGTGGGGGAATCTGATAGGAGCATATTTAGGCGACTTACTTAGCTTGTCTTCGTGCATTTATATTGTTAATTCCTAGTTGTTTTAGTAGTTTAAGCCATTTTCGTGTGTTTTTAGGTTCATATGGCTAAGGAAGCAAAAAGATGCATTTTGGAGCATTTTGGAGCAAAATTGGGCTTGGAATGGATAGCATATGCTTGGAGCCAAAGTGTTGGACGAATTTGAAGGCCTTGTATGCACTTTGGACATAAAACAAAGGGCCTAGCCCAATCAAACAATCCTTTGAGCCATGCAAAACCTCTAGCCCAATCAAACAATCCATCAAAGCCATGCAAAACCACCATCCACACACACTTCACACAAACCACAACCCTTAACTGTACCTTCCCATTGTATTTCCAGCATTCCACTTCATCATTACACCACATTCTCCCTCTTTAATCCACATGCATTCATCATCATTCACTCTAGTTTTAATTCACATGCAAACACATTCATTCTCCAACATTGCACATGCACTTTGCCTTTCATCATTGCACCACAAATCAACCACATTCACACATCACCCATTCACCCTTTGCCGTGCATCACTCCCATTCTTTAATCCAATTCAGCCATTTAATCATTCAACCATGCTTTCCCATTTCATTACTCATTGCACATGCATTCACACCCCTTTAATCCATATGCTTTCACAACCTAATTCACATGCACATTCAATCAAACACAATCAATGCTGTGAGTTCCCCCCTAACATTTCCAGCTTTTCTTCATCTTTGCAGCCACACTTCCACATGCATTCCCTATTTTCCTAGCTGTTTTTCCATCATTATTTCATCCACATGCAATCTCCATCATAACAGCCACATTCACTCTTAAACAAATCATCCACATATTCTCCCATTCCCCCTATAAAAACCCATGCATTCATACACAAAAACACACTCTTCCATTTCAGAAAATCATCCATTCACACACACAAACTCCCTTTTGTGCCGTGCCTTCCCCATCAATCCATTCTTCCATCTCCAACCACTCCCCACTCCATTCCACATACAGCTAAAGCCCTAAACATCTCCTTAGACCTTGTGCCACAACGAAGAGGAAGAGAAGAGTGCCTAAACGTTCATACAATTCAAGTTTGAGTTGTTGGAATGTTTGGGTGTTTCTTTGATTTCAAAGTTATAATTTAATTCTCTTTGTTTTGTACGTATGAGGAATGGAAGATAAGAGGGCCTAAACGTTCATACAATTCAAGTTTGAGTTGTTGGAATGTTTGGGTGTTTCTTTGATTTCAAAGTTATGAGGAACTAAACCCCCTTTAGCTAGGGGGTGATTCGAAACTATGTTTATATTTGCAATATGAATTGATTAACTTTCGTTGGAATTTCATAAGTTGTGGATTCAATTTGTTTAACCGTTTGATTGATAACTTATTTATGAATGTTTATTAAGAATGCGCGCTTAATTTTCATGCATAAATATGACGCTAGAATATAAGTGAATTTCACCTAATCGTTATGAACTTATATTCACAAGTAGTGGAGGTTGCTTATAAACAATCGCGTTAAATGAATTCTTGGCACTAGTTTCATGCTCATCATAGTAACGAATGCCTCGTCAACACTTATAGTTTTCATAATGCTTAATGATCTTTGATTGTATCTTTATTGTGCTTTTCACGTAAAGGAGTTTTGGAGAATGTGGTGAATTGCGTTGCGCTAACCCATCCAATTCATTAACTTAAGGAGAACTTGACGGTTAATTTAAGCGGACCTAATTAACCCGGGGTGTTGAGTTTCATAACTTATCGAAAGACCAACTGAAAATCAATCTTGTATGCAAGTGTAACATGTGTGGAGAAGAACCCCTTGGCTATTCCATCATCCATATTTTCATCACATTCATATTTACATTTTGCCCTTAATTATATTCTGTCCATTTAATTTAATATCGTCCAAACACATTTCCCCCATATTTCGTTGAGTCTTAATCATTCGTATTTGTTTTATTTTTGTGTCTTTAAGCATTTTGAGTCATAAACACTTTCAAATTCGTCTAAATCAAGTTCTAGTTTCTGTTTGAGTTAATTTGATTGTTTTAGGCAGTTGAATATTTCAAAGTTATTCTGAGTCATAGTAGTCTTGTTAAGAGTCTTTACATTTAGTTTTTGTGTTTTCAAGTCAATTCAAAATAGATTAGCACCCCTAGTTAATCCCCGGTTAGAACGATCCCTACTTACATCATTACTACAATTATCACAAATAGGGTTTAATTTGTGTGCGTATAAAACTCGCAACAAGCATCGAACCATTTGGGGTGACAAGAACCACGCCTGCTCCCAAGCCTATGTAGTTAGATGCGTTGTGGACATGCAAATGCCAAAAGCCTCCATTAGGTGGAGTAGGCGCCCCTAAGTTATGCTTGGCTGCCTCCAGGGCATCATTGGGACGCTTCATTGCATCATCTAGGCTAAGCGTTAATTTTGCTATGAAGTCTACCAAGTTTTAGGCCTTTATTATCGTGTAGGGTCGAAAAACTAAACCGTATTGGCCAAGTTCCAACGCCTATTTCAATACTTGTTGAGAAGCATCCGAACCATATAGTATTGATGCTTCTGGCTTGGATAGTAAGGGAGGTGATGTGAGATACTTTTTCAGGTTTTGGAAGGCTCTTTCACACTCGCCGTCCCATTTATCTTGGTGTGCCCTCTTGATTGCCTTGAAAAAAGGCTTACATCGATCGATGGACTGCGAGAGAAAGCGGTTGAGGGTGTCTGCTCGTCCAGTTAAGCTTTGGATCTCCTTCAAGATAGTTGGAGATTTCATCTCTAAGATCGCTCGAATTTGCTTAAGATGTGCTTCGACTCCTTATTGGGTGCCTAAGTACCCTAAGAATCTGCTTAAAGATACTCTGAATGTGTATTTGGCTGGATTGAGCTTCATCTTGTATCTTCTAAGGATGTTGAAAGTTTCCGCCAAGTTGCCGATGTGGTCTAATCACTGCTTGCCCTTCACTATGATGTCGTCGACATAGACTTCCATGGTTACTCCAATTTGCTTCTTGAACATCTTGTTTACTAACCTTTGGTAAGTGACTCCCGTGTTCTTGAGGCTAAAAGGCATGACCTTGTAGCAATAGGTGTCTTGATTGATCACGAACGCAATTTTCTCCTTATCAGGTTCATACATGGCTATTTGGTTACAGCTGGAGTATGCATCCAAGAAACTGAGCAGCTGGTTCCCAGAAGTTGAATCTACTAATAGATCGATCTGGGGAAGTGGATAAAGATCCTTTGGGCATACTTTGTTGAGGTTGGTGTAGTCTGCACAAACCCTTCATTTGCCCTTATCTTTCTTTTTTACTATCACAACGTTGGCAAGCCATGCTAAGTATGCTACTTCTTTTATAACTCCAGCTTCTAATAGCTTTTTAATTTTTGCTTCGATGATCGCTACCCATTTAGGTGCAAAATGCCTTCTTTTTTGGATCATCGGTTTGGCAGCGGGGTCAACATGCAACTTGTGGCAAGCTATCTTGGGGTCGATGCAGGGCAAGTCAAAAGGTAACCATGCAAAGAGGTCACAATTTTCTTTAAGGAAGGCCATAAGTTCCTTATTTTCCTTCGGGCTCATATGTGAGCCAATTCTAGCAGTCTTCTTCGGCTACTGGGGAACAAGAATGATGTGTTCGGCATCCTCTTTGGGTTTCGATCCTGTCTTGTCTGCTGGCGCGTTGGTTTGGACACCATCTTCTTGATCCGCTTGCTGTAATTGCTATTTAGTAACTTCATCGTCCGTTTGAACCTCGGTAGCCTGGACGGGGGTAAAGGTCTTCTTTTTTTTACTCCTTCAGTACTTACACATTGTATGGTCGAGATATAGCTTCGTCAGCCTACTCCCCAGAATCAGATCTTTTGATACTCGAAGGAAGTAACGGTGTCCAGATTTATAAGCCAAGGTTGCCCTAGAATCCCATTGTAGGGAGACGGGTCACTTACTCTTATGAACATTTGTTTTGAGACAACTGGCGGTGTTTTCACGTCAAGCTTGATGTGACCGATGACAGTTGAAGTGTGTCTATTGTATCAGATGAGTAGCTTCACTCAACATATAATTGTGTTTTCTAAGCCCATCTTCTAAATTACTGAGAGCTGAAGTAGGTTGACTGCACTTCCGTTGTCAACCATTATTATGTCGACTATAGTGTGGGCTAGTTAGACAAATACCACTAGTGCGTCATCGTGGGGGAAGTCGACACCTTCAACATCCTGCTCAGTGAAGCCAATGATGGGTCCAGGTTGGGTGTCGACTAGTAGAGTCTGCTAGATCTTCCTCTTCTTTGAATTGTTGGTGGCCCTCAAGTACTCAGATTCAGCGAAGATGCCGTTAATCTGAATCATCTTGTTGGGTGAATCTTCATTGGCATCTAAGTTCCTTCTAGGCTGCGCAGTTGGCTTGTCCAAGTATTTATCGACTTTGCCTTCTTTCACGAGTTTCTCTAGGTAGTTCTTTCAAGTGTAGCAGCCGTTAGTTGTGTGATCGGGACCTCAATGGAATCCGCAGTACTTGGTGTGGTCCAACTTGGAAGTATCTCATTTTGATTGTTTTGGTAGCTTAAACTATGGTTCGCTCTTGATGTCGCAGAGAATTTGGTGAATCAGGATCAAGAACTTAGAGTAGTTTTTGGATGCCAAACCCTTTTTAGTCGTGGGTCGATCCTTATGTTTGGCCTCCTACCTACTTTTGATGTACTATTTCCCGTCCTCCTCCTTTTGAGCCAGTGACGACATTTTTGGAGGTTGCTCGAGTGCCTTGTCTGCTCTTCGATCCTCATCCTAAAGTGCATGCTTCTTTGCCAGAGCGAAAGAGTCTACCAGAGTTAGATCTTCTTTCATAATCAATTCTCCAAACAACGATTGGTTTACTGGGAGTCCTTTTTTAAAGGCTGCATTTGCTATCGAGTCATCGCATCTGACTATCTTTGCCTTCTCTGCTTTGAACCTCTTCACGTAGTCATGGAGCGACTCCTTTGGGTTCTTCTTCACGTTGAACAAGTGGTTGGACTTCTTCTTGATCAAGCGGTAGGACAAATATTCTTTGGTGAAAACCAAAGAAAGATTATTGAAACTCCGAATAGACCGTGATAGCACGGTGATGGTGAATATCTTGCACATAAGAGCATCATTGTTTCGATAAAGGACCATCGTGCTTCGGTAGTGCTTCAAGTGTCTCTCCAGATCTCTATCTCCTTTGAAATATGTGAAATGTGACATGCTGAACTTGCATGGAGGCTCTGCTTAATTGATCTCTTCCGTGAAGGGCGACCTGCTTATGTTTGTCATGTTCCGTCGTAACACCTCATCGGTGATTTCGTTGCATTGGAAATCATGCAATTCCTCGATTAAGACCTTCTTTACTTCTTCCTGAACTTACCTTTGATGAAGTAGCAGAGCTCTCGGCTGCCCCCGATCTTGACCTGCTGGTCTAGGCTGCTCTTCTATGTGTTCAGCTCATCTATGTCATGGTTGCGGTGCACGTGGTATGTTCGTTATGGGCGAGCGAATTTCTCGCGGGTTGCTTGTTAAACTTGAGCCAGATTGAGTGACTGCTTCTCTCTATCTGTCATGTTGCCTACTCCGATGTGAGGTAGAGGATGCTCCTTGCAGGCCTAACCGTGAATGAACAGTTCGCCTGAAAGATTACTCATGTTGATTATCGAAGTATGGCCTCAACCATGAGTGTATGCTCGTTAGTGGGCCTAATTGAGAGTGCATGCTCCTCCGCGTGCTAGGATGGGAGTATACGCTATCTCTGGGGCCCAGTCAAGAATGTACATTGACGGAACGCTTGATTTGTGGCTGGTCAAGTGGCTACTTATTGGGAAATTGCTGGAAAGGTTCTCTATTTGCCCTTGTCTTATTTTGGGACACCTCGTATGAGGCACGTTGCATCTTGGTGCGCTGCAAGAGTTGATTCACTAAGGTCGTCTGTTGTGCGAGGGCACTTGTCAACTCTATGACTTGTTGAGACAAACGTTGTTCACCATTTGGGTTGGAAGAGCTTAGACGAAATGCATCTCTTTGAGTAACGGAAGTGTAATGGGCTCCGGGTGCGAGATTTGAGTTGGGAAATGTCAACTCTTTGGAGAAACGAGGTGAAAATGCCCCCGATTCAATCATCTGCCCAGAAATTTAGAGCCGAGATAGTTGAACCAGCCTTGGACTGGTTTAGGCTGCTTGGGACACCACGAGAGTGGGTTGGGCCACGGCCACAGGAGTGGGCTGGATTACATACAACGCACGTAGGTGCAAGCCTTGGACTCTGCTCGGGTGTGCGCTGCACTCGCGCTGGGTCGTGTGGTTTGAAATGGCGCGGCTTGGCCATGCGGCGCATTGGGCTATCGCTAGCCTTGGGCCTGCGAGTCCTAGGCTGCTGCCTTGGTAGTTGCGGTTACGACTTGGGCCTCTTTGTGCTAGGCCAAGCTGGACTCTCTTGTGGCGTGGGCCTGGACTCGCTACTGCAAGGTGGCATTGGTTGCGGTGAGGGTTTGGGTTGTGCCGACGGTTACCACGGTGGTGGCTGCAGTAGTGGCTGCTACGGTGGTGCCCCATAAGGGTGGTGTCGCTCCACTTGCCATCACGTTGAACCTCATGGATCACCGTGGTCTAAATCCTTGAACGTAGGAAGTTCCATTCATTGTGGTTTCGGAGTTTCTATTCATTTTAATTTTCTTTTACATTTTGCCAAAGAACTTTTATTAATAAAAATTTCAAGAGTAAAAGAAAACAAAAAATGTAAAAGAACAAGAAAACAAAAAATCTTGAATGCGAGAGCTTTTTACGAGCATGTGAACCAAGACTCTCAATGAAAGCACCAATTTGTGGATGCAAATTTCCACCTTCTCCTTCTTGGACGAAAATGCACCTGTAAAACAATTAACACCTAAGATCAAGGCCAAGAGCATCACGTGCCCACGATGAATGGGGAGGGGGCTTTGGCCGAAGATTCTTCGATGCCAAAGTTAAAATTTGAGAGAGAGTGTTTAGAGAATTTTAGAAGAGAATTGACATTAGGTTTTTGGAGAAATGAGGGGCTATTTATAGGGGTGTGGCCGGCCCTATTTGGAGAAATAGGGACCGGCCACTTAAGGTGGAAATTGGCTCTAATTGCAAGATATTATGCCAAATAATATCTTGCAATCAATTAGGAAATTAATCAATTAATTTTGATAATTAATCCTAATTTGAAAAGAATAATTAGGAGCTACCTTGTGGGTGTGGATTTGATGAGAAGTGATGAGAGGGTTTAAAAGAATACCATTTTGATCACCTTTGACCTTGATTAAGTCGTTATTGTCCATTGCATGCACGTGGGAGTCCTGGTGTAACTCAAGGGTAATCTTGTCTTTTTAACCCAAAAGTTCACATGTCGCCTCCATATTTTTCTTCATTATTTTTTGCTCCACAATTATAACATAATTTCAAAATACAGTACACTGAATTTCCAAAGGAGAATACATGAGTAACGAAAGTCCAATGTCTTAAAGTACTATCCATGTAGTGACAAAGTACCATTTTTTAGTCTAAGTACGAACTAAAACTACTCTCCAACTCGGATGTACTTTGTTGGCAAAGCAATTGTACTAGATATAGCAGCCTCCAGGTTACGAAATTCACTTGTAAGGTGGTACAAAGATATATTCTCCACTTTGACAATAGTTACCCAAACTTTCTAGCAGTTAGGACCAAGCACCATGTGATGAACTTTCACCTCATGATTTGTTGATTCTATTGGTCCAGTTGCAAAATTTGTCCATTTCCAAGCCAATTTTGTAACTTGCAAGAAGACCCTCATAAAATACAACCAGGTTGTAAATAGCATAAAGAAATAAACTATGAACATCAATTTTCAAATGAATAAGTCATCAAACTATTTAAGTTAACAATTATTATCAAGCGTGTGTTATTACCTGGGAAGTGGTTTTGGAACCTTCCCTTCTCTTAATGTTGTCTCTTTCTATATTTGGACTACTTCTCTGTGGCTACCAAACATGGAAGAAACAAAATTTGATCAATTTATATCAAAAGCTCATAAGTTTCATAAGCTAACTATTTAGTACTTGTTCTCATATACCTAGGAACTAGCCTTGGAAGCTTGTCTAGAAGTAGTGTTAGCTTCTTGTGCACTTCTTTTATCACATTGTATCTGATAACAAAATAAAAACAATCTAATTATCAACACCTGCTATGTCTTAGTTTATTTGTACCAACTCATTGAGACTATCAAACATAGAAGAAACTAAGTTTGGTTAACTTATAAATTTTTTTAAAGATTCTACCGTGTTATACTTGTGACATCCCACATCGCCTAGGGAAGTGATCCTTATATGTATATTCCCATTCCTACCTAGCACGAGGCTTTTTGGGAGCTCACTGGCTTCAGGTTCCGTAGGAACTCCGAAGTTAAGCGAGAAGGGGTCTAGAGCAATCCCATGATGGGTGACCCACTAGGAAGTTGCTCGTGAGTTCCCAAAAACAAAACCGTGAGGGCGTGGTCGGGGCCCAAAGCAGACAATATCATGCTACGATGGTGGAGCGGGCCCGGGAAGTGGTCTCGCCCGGGCCAGGATGTGATAATTTGGTATCATAGCCTAACCCTGGGCGTGTGTGTGCCGACGAGGACGTCGGGCCCCTAAGGGGGGTGGATTGTGACATCCCACATGGCCCAGGGGAGTGATCCTTATATGTATATTCCCATCCCTACCTAGCACGAGGCTTTGTGGGAGCTCACTGGCTTCGGGTTCCGTAGGAACTCCGAAGTTTAGCGAGAAGGGGTCTAGAGCAATCCTATGATGGGTGACCCACTGGGAAGTTGCTCGTGAGTTCCCAAAAACAAAATCGTGAGGGCGTGGTCGGGGCCCAAAGCAGACAATATTGTGCTACGGTGGTGGAGCGGGTCCGGAAAGTGGTCCTGTCCGGGCCGGGATGTGACTCATTGAGACTATCAAACATAGAAGAAACTAAGTTTGGTTAACTTATAAATTTTTTTAAAGATTCTACCGTGTTATACTTGTGCTTATATACGTACCTGAAAGCTAGCTTTTGAAGATTGTCTAGAACCACATTAACCTCTTGTGCACTTCTCTTATTACATTGTAAGTGATAACAAGATAAATGCAAATAATCAATATCAAGCCAAAGCAACTACTTTCTAGAATACTTCGAAGGTACATGATATTTTAAAGGTCCAATTTATAACAAGAACCAAGCACAGTCAAAGAGAAAATGAAAGATTAATTTATAATTTTATTTTATTTTTCCAAAGACTTCATATTTTGTCAAATCAACCATGAACCATGAACTAGAAAAGATGATCCTCTTCTACAAGAATTAACTTCACATTCATGAAACTTAACATAAACTAAATCCATGGAGAGAAATCACCTATGCTAACTCCCAATATATGATTTTGTATCATGAGATGACATTATAAGTTATTACATGCAAATCACCTAATTCAGTCTTGAGTTCTTACCAGGAAGGCACCATTTGATCTCATTTGTGTTGTTCCTTGTGTGCTCTGTGTTATAAGTGTTAACACTTAAATCCCATGAAAGATTCAGTTGCTAGAATCACAATCAAACAAGACACGAAAACATCAATCCATATAATGACTAAAGCATGCTTACCTGAAGAACTTCCCTTGGATGCAGCCATGATCTAATTTGTACAACCTGTGAACGCAGTAGCTCTTCTTCTCTCTGTCAGGATACTTATTGCTCAAACCAAGAATAGGGCTCGGTACCTGATAGGAGCATATTCATGCGACTTAAATGGCTTGTTCTCGTACATTTACGTTATGTTTCTTTAGTTATTTTAGTCCTTTATGCTTATTTCGTGTGTTTTTAGGTTCATATGGCTAAGGAAGCAAAAAGATGCATTTTGGAGCATTTTGGAGCAAAATCGGACTTGGAATGGATAGCTTATGTTTGGAGAAAAAGGGATGGACGAAATTGAAGACCAAATTATCATCACCACCTATCATACAATTATACACTTATCATCACCACATATCATTCATTTATCACTTAACATATCATTCATTTATCACCAACATATCATTCATTTATCACCTATATAACCATACACTTATCACTTATCACAACAACAACCTTGCACATGCTTTCCCATTTCATTATTCATTCACTTTGCATTCATTCAATTCAGCCACATGCACTTGTTCTTTCATCATTGCACCACCAATTCAACACATGCACCCATCACCTAACACAAACATCTCATTGCCGTGCATTACCCTTCCCTTTCCAGCTTTTCCCTTTGCATTTCCCTTTCATTTCAGCCACATGTATCCTTCAATTCAGCCACACTTCCACATGCATTTATCATCATTCACCCTAGTTGTCCCTCACATGCTTTTCCAACAAAGAATTCAGCCAACACATGCACCCATCACCCAAAACAAGTCCATGCCGTGAGCTTCCTTTGCATTTCCAGCATCCCACTTCATCATTTCAGCTTTCCAACCTAGCCACATTCACATGCATTCACTCATAATCATTCACCAAACTTGCAGCCACATTTCCACCTATTCCTAGCTGTCATGTTCCCTCTCATTTACCTATAAATAAGCATGCATTTCAGCCACAAAATGATTCATTCCATTCACAACACTTCACACAACACAAACACAACCCTTGTGCCGCAAATCCCCTTCCATTTCTGTGCAGTTTTTCTCCTCCATTGCAGCCACTATCCAACCACTTCCCATCCCTCCAAAACACTTCACATAATCCCCAAAGCTCACCTTAGACCTTGTGCTACAACAACGAGGAAGAAAAGAGTGCCTAAACGTTCATACAATTCAAGTTTGAGTTGTTGGAATGTTTAGGTGTTTCTTTGATTTCAAAGTTTAAATTTAATTCTCTTTGTTTTGTACGTATGAGAATGGAAGAGAAGAGTGCCTGAACGTTCATACAATTCAAGTTTGAGTTGTTGGAATGTTTAGGGGTTTCTTTGATTTCAAAGTTATGAGGAACTAAACCCCCTTTAGCTAGGGGGTGATTCGAAACTATGTTTATATTTGCAATATGAATTGATTAACTTTCGTTGGAATTTCATAAGTTGTGGATTCAATTTGTTTAACCGTTTGATTGATAACTTATTTATGAATGTTTATTAAGAATGCGCGCTTAATTTTCATGCATGAATATGATGCTAGAATATAAGTGAATTTCACCTAATCGTTATGAACTTATATTCACAAGTAGTGGAGGTTGCTTATAAACAATCGTGTTAAATGAATTCTTGGCACGAGTTTCATGCTCATCATAGTAACGAATGCCTCGTCAACACTTATAGTTTTCATAATGCTTAATGATCTTTGATTGTATCTTTATTGTGCTTTTCACGTAAAGGACTTTTGGAGAATGTGGTGAATTGCGTTGCGCTAACCCATCCAATTCATTAACTTAAGGAGAACTTGACGGTTAATTTAAGCGGACCTAATTAATCCGGAGTGTTGAGTTTCATAATTTATCGAAAGACCAACTGAGAATCAATCTTGTATGCAAGTGTAACATGTGTGGAGAAGAACCCCTTGGCTATTCCATCATCCATATTTTCATCACATTCATATTTACGTTTTGCCTTTAATTACAATTTGTCCATTTAATTTAATCTCGTCCAAACACAATCCCCCCCCCCCATCTTTTGTTAAGTCTTAATCATTCGTATTTGTTTTATTTTTGTGTTTTCAAGTATTTGAAGTCTTGTGTACTTGTTTTGAGTTCTTGTTAAGTAAGTTAAGTGTTTTAAAAATTAGTTTTATTTATTTGAATCAAGTGTTTAGCCGTTGCCGGGGATTGGCAAAGTTGCTAATCCCTTGTCTTGAGTCTTGTTTAAATTGTTTAGTTTCTGTTTTGTTTTAATTTTTGCACCGTGTTTATGTGTTTTGTTTTTGTGCCGTGTGTGGCAACTTGTTTTCTTACTTGTGTCAAGTCTATTAAGTTGGTTACTTATCTTGTTTACTTTTGGGTGTAGGTACTAGTTTATGACCCGTAGCTCACAACCTGTTCGTAAGCATATCTCCGACTTTGACGGTGATTTCGAGAGGACTTTGAGAAGGAACAAGAAATTGCAAGATTCTAATCCTCCTAGTCCCGAACCTGAAGTAGAAGAGGAAGCCACGGATTGGGTTAAAGAGGAAGTACCAACCATGGCCGTGGACAATCGAACCATCAAAGAGCTTTCTGCCTCGGGTTTGGCCAATCCAGCCCCTCTTTGCATTCAATACCCCGCGGCTGCCCAAGGCAAGACCGATGAATTCGAGTTGAAGTCAAGCTTGTTGCACCACATTCCGAAATACCATGGGCTTTCCATGGAAGATCCCAACAAGCATCTCAAGGAGTTCGAGGTTGTTTGTTCGAGCATGACACCCATAAATGTCGATGGGAACATTCTGATGATAAAAGCTTTTCCATTCTCTCTTGTGGAAAAGGCTAAGGATTGGCTTTATGAATTGGCACCCGGGACCGTTACTTCTTGGGAAAGCATGAAGAGAGCGTTCTTGGAAAAGTTCTTCCCTACTTCAAAAATCATTCTCTTGAGGAAGAAAATTAGCGGAATCCAACAAAGTCAAGGAGAATCTTTTCCGGCATACTACGAGCGTTTTAAAGCCCTTGTTGCATCATGTCCTCAACATCAAATGAAGGAGGAGCTTCTCCTTCAATACTTTTACGAAGGTCTTCTACCACTTGAACGGCAAATGTTGGATGCATCCGCGGGAGGAGCTCTAGTGGACAAGACACCTAGGGATGCCAAAACTCTCATTGCTAATCGAGCACTCAATGCACAACAATATGAAGGTGTTGGGCAAAGAGACACCCCACGGCCACATCATGTAAATGAGGTAAGTTCTATTTCTGAGTTACAATCCCAAATGGCTAACCTTACATCTATGTTGTCGCAGTTTGTGGAGGGCCCCAAAGCGCAAGGAGCTACAATTTGTGGTGTATGCTCCATTCAAGGACACCAATCTGATCAATGCCCTCAATTAATTAAGAACGGAGGATGGGAATCTGCCAATGCCATGGGCTATGGGAATCAAAACCAACCGAGGAACGATCCATATTCTAACACATATAATCCAGGTTGGAGAGACCACCCAAATTTCAGATGGAGAGATGCACAACAACCTGCCCAACAAAGTGGATTCCGACAACCCCCAGGTTTCTTTCCAAGGCCAATGGCACCACAACCACCTCCTCAAGCACAATCATCCCAAACCAACTCAGGTACGTCTATGAATGACAATAAAACATATCAGTTACTAACCACAATGGTGCAGGGAATGCAGAACCAAGCAAAGGAGGTTAATGAGCTAAAGAAGCAAATGGGTGAAATGGCCGAATTTTTGGGACAATTTCGTGAAAATGGTAAGTTACCAAGCACTACGGTAGTCAATCCAAAGGGTGGTTTCGAAACCGCCAATGCAATCACCTTAAGAAGTGGCAAGGAAGTTGGAACCACCTCACAACCACCAAAATCCAGTCAAGAAGAGGACATGTTACTACAAGAAGAGGAGGAACGAGCAAAGAAGGCCACGGCAAGGGTGAAAGAAACTTTGCCGCAACCCCCTATTGTGCCAAAACCATCCAACACGCCTAAGGTAAGTCCAAATTCGACTTTGTCAAGTTCTATTCCACTAAACGTGCCCTTTCCTAGCAGGTTTAGGCAATCAAAGAAGGAGGAGAGTGAAAAGGACATTCTGGAAACCTTTAGGAAAGTTCAAGTCAACATTCCGCTCCTTGATGCAATCAAGCAAGTCCCTAAGTATGCCAAGTTCTTAAAAGAGCTTTGCACAACGAGGAAGAGGATTTCAAACAAGGAGGTGGTAAGGGTAAGTGAGAACGTTTCCGCTATTTTACAAAGAAAGTTACCACCAAAGTGCAAAGATCCAGGTAGCTTTACAATCCCTTGTATTATTGGTCAAACTAAGTTCGAACATGCTATGTTAGACTTAGGAGCTTCAATTAACGTCATGCCATACTCTATTTATGCCTCAATGAACCTTGGTGAATTGAAAAATGATGGTGTGATTATTCAGTTGGCCGATAGATCTAATGCCTATCCAAAGGGCGTATTGGAAGATGTCTTAGTGCAGGTGAATAATTTGATCTTCCCGGCGGATTTCTATGTCCTTGAAATGGAGGAAACCACCCATGCTCCATCCTTGCCGATTCTTCTTGGGAGGCCATTCATGAAGACGGCCCGAACTAAGATAGACGTGTTTAAAGGCACTTTAACAATGGAATTCGATGGGGAAGTGATTGATTTTAATATTTCTGACACTATGAAATTTCCGAATGATGATCACTCATGTTTCTCTATTGATATTCTTGATTCTTTGGCGCAGGCACACATTGATCAAATACATGGCGAAACGGTCATTACAAATGGCAAAGAAATGAAAGATCATGTTATGGAGGAGATTCCATTGCATGCCGTGGGCTCTAAGTGAGAAATGAAGGTTTCGTCCGGCCGCAAGACGTAAAAGAAAGCGCTACTTGGGAGGCAACCCAATACACTGAATAAAATAAAGTTGTCCATTGATCTCCGATTTGATTACAAAAAAAAAAAAAAAAAAAAAAAAAAAAAAAAAAAAAAAAAAAAAATAAAACTAGATACTAAACATGGAGAAAGATGGAGCCTTCACAAAGGATGTTTACGTGAAGCCCCACTACGAGGCGTCGAAGCGGAAGGCATAGAAGCGGAAGGCATCGGAGCGGGAGGCATCGGAGCTAGAGCATTCCAGGCCTCAATACTTGGCCAAACGCTGGATGACCCAGGAAAAAGGTGCCTCTGGAGATAAGACGCAAGCCTTTGACGGTCACTGTGAATTCGACCCTCAGATTCTTGCAGCTCATCAAGCTTCCTCTTCATGCCCGACGAATAGTTATTTGCAAGCATATGCAAACTTCTATTCTCGTACTTAAGCTGTTAGTTCTCTTGCTTAAGACTTTCCACCTCTGCCATCAATGATTCCACCTGACGGGACCGAGCAAGCAGGCGTTGGCCCATGTTGGACACAGAACTCGCACACTGGACACTAAGTGCGAGGGACTCTTGAACGGCCAACTCATCGGACCGTCCTGACAGCAGCCTACTATCTTTTGGAGTGAGGAGGTTCCCAGCTACTATTGTAGCTGTTGTGGCGTCCTGCATCACGGAGTCTTCACCTGTAAGAAGACCGTTCGAAGATAAAAAAGAAGAGCGCCATACATTACCTTGACGGGGCGCAACCGGATCGCTGCTGAGACTCAAATCTAAGCTAAGGTTCGATGAGTTTGCCATTTTCAAAAGTGTTCAAAGAGAAGGGGTGGATGAAGTTAAAATTTCAAAGGGCCGGAGACGATGTTCAAGAAATCGAAGAGGCGCCACTATTTCAAAAAGCCGGATTTGTGGGATCAAAACGTTTGTCGACAAGGGTAAAAGAACAATACCACCACTTGATATTATCTCTATATATGTCGACCTTCGTCTTTTATGGCAAGGCAAACCTGAAGAAAAATGCCCAACTCTCCCTCACCTCTGAGGGCGCACTCCCAGCAAAGCCTTTCGAAATACCCAATTCTTTCTTCTTCCCCAAAGATGATACCAGATGCCTGGAGTACAGATGACCCAGGAGGAAACGGCGGATTGAAGTATGCTGATTCATTCACCGCTTCTTCAAAAGCAAAGGTATCTCATATCATCAAGGTCAAAAGCAAAAGTATCTCATATCATGCTCTTTCCCTGTCTTTTTCTTTGTCCTTGTTCTTACTCGCATGGCAAAGTAAAAGAAGCAATCAGCCGGCACTTGGAGTCAGTCTTCCGATCTGGAGCCAACTGCCTGGAATCTATTCCTGATTGCTTACCTAGCGTTGCTCTCGAGTAGTCATCTTCAACGGTTGATACACTTCCAGAGAAGGGACCACTTCTGCAAAGGGGAGCGAGTAAGGCAAGTGAAAATGATACATTGAAGCATGTGGAGACAAACTTAGGCTGAGTTATCCTCCAACCCTTTTCAATACGAATTGGAAAGATTGAACAAAGAAACAGACCAAAGGAGTAAGCTCAGACCTTCGGGGGAGACCAAAAGAATCCTGCTGCCCAGTTCAAGAGTAGCACAAAGGAAAATCAACGATGGGCGGAAACCAGTTCAAGAGAAAGCCTGTGGAATCACAAAGATCAAAGCCTCAATGCAATCACCAAGGAGAAGAGGGAATTTACACTCCATAACCAGATTTGTGTCCCTAAACTCTTCTCTTTGTTAATTACATTCTGCCATGTTTAGTATGTTTAAGTGCTTTTTGTGTGTTTACTTATGTTTTGTGTGAATCTATGCTTAAAACATTGAGGACAATGTTTGATTTAAGTGTGGGGGGGGTAACTAATGTTGTTAATGCAAATTCGTGGGATTTTATCACCCATAACTTCAAATGTTGTTCCTTGCTGTTTTAAGGTGTTTTTAAGTTGTTTTAGAGTGTTTTAGTATGTTTTGTTTTTATAACTCCGAAAAGCACATAAAAATTTGAAAAATTGTTTTGAAAAACCCAAAAAAAGAGTTGTTTTTGTGTGTTTGTGTCTTAGGGAACCTTCCAACGTTATGATGAGGATTTGGTTTGTAATTGCATGACTGATAAAAAGAGTTATAAACATGGAGAAAAGTTTGATTTACTCTTGGTATATGCTTAGTTATGGTTATAATGTATGACTTCACATGCAATCATAAAAGAAAAATTCGTTTTTGTAACATGCTTGAAGGAAGGAACTCATACAAATGCTACAACCTTGTGAGACTCGAGCTATTACCTTCTTTGGAGAGTTATAATCTGTGATTCTGTGTTTTCTAAAGTTGTTGCATGATCTCATTATTCCTTGCTTGGTTGCTACTTAGAATGCAATTGTATCATGATAGAACTAAATGCTAGAACTTATATCCGTTTCATTCAAAGCATGACATTGAATTGCATAACATATATCAAGATGAAGTTGTGTAGTTGCCATCATAGCCAAGTAGCCTTATTTCCCATATTACGTATATATTGAAGGTTTTAACCCCGTTGAGCCTCGTTTAGCCCATGTTCTTTGTTAACCCATATCATCTCACCTAGCCTAGATTAGGACCATCCGTACCCTTGTTCTTGAAGCATAGTGAGCATGACTTAAATGAATTCCTTTTGAGTTACATTATGCAAGAAAATGAGTGTGGGGGAGTAAAAGTTTGTTCTTAAGTTTATATGAGATTCAAAAGAAAAAGAAGAAGAAAAAAAAAAAGAAAAGGAGTGAAAATAAGTAAGAATGAACTCACAAGCGTTGATGGTTGAAGAAAGGGTCCAAAAAAGTTGAATATGGCCCTAAGTTTTGTGAGCTTCCCCCTTGAGTGATCAAAGTTGATTTTTGCGTTCTAAAGGGAATTCTAAATGTCTAATTCATTACTTTGCTCACTATTGCTTAAAGAACCCTTGTTTTCCATACTCCTTCTTTGTTATCCAAACATCCCAAGCCCCATTATAACCCGTGACTTCAATCTTGAGTGTTATGTATTTCAATTGTGGAGTTTGAACTTGGTATGAGCATATGGTGTCACTGGTTCTCGCATCTAAGTAGTAGCATTCCATTCATGAGATCATATCTAAACATGCTTATTAACTCCAGAAATTGCTTCCTTTGAAATACATATATGTAAGTGTTCGTTTTTATGTTTACATCAATCTTCTCACATATAACTAGTTTAGGGTGTGTAGTCAGAAAATCTGAGTGAAAATTGAGTGCATATCTTGTAAGGAATTGAGCAAATTCTCTAAGGCATGTTACTACATTCAAAACATGGTTTTAAATGCTTAATTGTGAATTAGTATGTGGTGACTATGATTAAGTATGTACTTAAGTGTAAAGATAACCAAAATCTGTGGGAATGATGATTTTAACTTGTCATGTGCATTGGAAATCCCTGAGGCAACGTTGGAAGGTTTAAGATTGTCTTTGGTTTGTTTCGTTTCGTTTTATTTTGTTTTTCTGTTTTGCTCGAGGACTAGCAAAAGCTAAGTGTGGGGGAATTTGATAGGAGCATATTCATGCGACTTAAATGGCTTGTTCTCGTACATTTACGTTATGTTTCTTTAGTTATTTTAGTCCTTTATGCTTCTTTCGTGTGTTTTTAGGTTCATATGGCTAAGGAAGCAAAAAGATGCATTTTGGAGCATTTTGGAGCAAAATCGGACTTGGAATGGATAGCTTATGTTTGGAGAAAAAGGGATGGACGAAATTGAAGACCAAATTATCATCACCACCTATCATACAATTATACACTTATCATCACCACATATCATTCATTTATCACTTAACATATCATTCATTTATCACCAACATATCATTCATTTATCACCTATATAACCATACACTTATCACTTATCACAACAACAACCTTGCACATGCTTTCCCATTTCATTATTCATTCACTTTGCATTCATTCAATTCAGCCACATGCACTTGCTCTTTCATCATTGCACCACCAATTCAACACATGCACCCATCACCTAACACAAACATCTCATTGCCGTGCATTACCCTTCCCTTTCCAGCTTTTCCCTTTGCATTTCCCTTTCATTTCAGCCACATGTATCCTTCAATTCAGCCACACTTCCACATGCATTTATCATCATTCACCCTAGTTGTCCCTCACATGCTTTTCCAACAAAGAATTCAGCCAACACATGCACCCATCACCCAAAACAAGTCCATGCCGTGAGCTTCCTTTGCATTTCCAGCATCCCACTTCATCATTTCAGCTTTCCAACCTAGCCACATTCACATGCATTCACTCATAATCATTCACCAAACTTGCAGCCACATTTCCACCTATTCCTAGCTGTCATGTTCCCTCTCATTTACCTATAAATAAGCATGCATTTCAGCCACAAAAGGATTCATTCCATTCACAACACTTCACACAACACAAACACAACCCTTGTGCCGCAAATCCCCTTCCATTTCTGTGCAGTTTTTCTCCTCCATTGCAGCCACTATCCAACCACTTCCCATCCCTCCAAAACACTTCACATAATCCCCAAAGCTCACCTTAGACCTTGTGCTACAACAACGAGGAAGAAAAGAGTGCCTAAACGTTCATACAATTCAAGTTTGAGTTGTTAGAATGTTTAGGTGTTTCTTTGATTTCAAAGTTTAAATTTAATTCTCTTTGTTTTGTACGTATGAGAATGGAAGAGAAGAGTGCCTAAACGTTCATACAATTCAAGTTTGAGTTGTTGGAATGTTTAGGGGTTTCTTTGATTTCAAAGTTATGAGGAACTAAACCCCCTTTAGCTAGGGGGTGATTCGAAACTATGTTTATATTTGCAATATGAATTGATTAACTTTCGTTGGAATTTCATAAGTTGTGGATTCAATTTGTTTAACCGTTTGATTGATAACTTATTTATGAATGTTTATTAAGAATGCGCGCTTAATTTTCATGCATGAATATGACGCTAGAATATAAGTGAATTTCACCTAATCGTTATGAACTTATATTCACAAGTAGTGGAGGTTGCTTATAAACAATCGCGTTAAATGAATTCTTGGCACGAGTTTCATGCTCATCATAGTAACGAATGCCTCGTCAACACTTATAGTTTTCATAATGCTTAATGATCTTTGATTGTATCTTTATTGTGCTTTTCACGTAAAGGACTTTTGGAGAATGTGGTGAATTGCGTTGCGCTAACCCATCCAATTCATTAACTTAAGGAGAACTTGACGGTTAATTTAAGCGGACCTAATTAACCCGGAGTGTTGAGTTTCATAATTTATCGAAAGACCAACTGAGAATCAATCTTGTATGCAAGTGTAACATGTGTGGAGAAGAACCCCTTGGCTATTCCATCATCCATATTTTCATCACATTCATATTTACGTTTTGCCTTTAATTACAATTTGTCCATTTAATTTAATCTCGTCCAAACACAATCCCCCCCATCTTTTGTTAAGTCTTAATCATTCGTATTTGTTTTATTTTTGTGTTTTCAAGTATTTGAAGTCTTGTGTACTTGTTTTGAGTTCTTGTTAAGTAAGTTAAGTGTTTTAAAAATTAGTTTTATTTATTTGAATCAAGTGTTTAGCACCCCTAGTTAATCCCCGGTTACAACGATCCCTACTTACATCATTACTACAATTGTCACAAATAGGGTTTAGTTTGTGTGCGTATAATCTACGTATCAGTACCTTGAGAGCATGAACCTGCGAGAGAAGAGATTGCCATACACACACACACACACACACACACACACACATATATATATATATATACACATACATACATATATACTTCACATATTAGAATGTGGATTCTTTATTAGAATCCTTATGGAAAACAACTTAAGTTTTCCCAATTCATATCAGTTCACTACTGCAATAAAATCCTTTATTGACAAGAACTGATATTCATCTTCCTATAAGGCTTTCTTATACCTAGTGGACTCATATAGCTAATGCCCGATCATCAAATCTCATGTTCATATACTTACATTCTCCCACTTGAACATGAGACAAAGATCAAACATAGCTTTCACCAATTATAAGAAGTGATCACATAGCCCTATTCAAGATTTTAGCATCATGACTATCGTCCCATTACATCTCAAAATACAGAAACTAAGATTCACAGACTACAACCAAAATGTAGTATTGAATCTAAGCTCACATGTATTCAATCTCCAAATATGACTCATGATTCAAAACAACATAAACAGTCCAAATTATGCTCCCACTTTTCAAAAGATCTTAGCACAAAACAATCTTCAATGAAAAGCAACATTTTAATGACTGAATAAAATTCATCAACTAGAAACTTCAAAATAGATAAACTGTTTTCCAAAGTATCAAATGAATCTAACTTCTAACATGGTCCATCACCAAAACTACAATACTTTTAAAACTAAAGCATTGAGTCTGGACACAAGGACACTTGTTAAAACACAAAATCAAACTAGCAAACTAGCTATAACTTAACCTCAGAATGTCAGAACTGCACTTCATTGTTCTAAATCCTTCACAGCTGCAACCCCGAGGCCTCCAAACATTCATGATTACTCCCACTGATCAAAACTTTCTAGCACTCCCATCAAGGAAACATGTTTTCTAAATTCTCCAATAGGCAATGCTTTAGTTAACAGATCAGCAAGCATCATTGCAGTGTTTATGTGCTACACTTCAATAACTCCTTTCTTGACCTGTTCTCTGACCTCAAGAAATTTCACATCCATCAAACGTGAAGCTCAAGTACGCCTACCATTCTTGGCAAAGAATACAACTGAGTTGTTATCACAGAACATCTTAACAGGCTTCTGAATTGTATTCACAACCTTTAAATCTGTCAAGAAATTCTTCAACCATGCTGCCTATTTCATGCCTTCAAAACAAGCTACAAACTCATCCTCCATAGCAGATGTAGCTGTAACAGTTTGTTTTGCACTTTTCCATGAAACTGCCCCTCCATTGAGCATGAAGATGTAACCCCTTGTTGACTTTCTGTCATCCACATCTCCAGCCAAATCTGAATCTGCATATCCCCCAAGTTCCAAAGAATTGCTCCTGCCATACACCAACATATGACTTTTGGTTCTTTGCAAGTATCGCAGAACTTTCTTGGCTGCCACCCAATGTGCTTCACCTGGATTTGCTTGAAATCTGCCTAACAAGCCAACAATAAAGGCAATATCAGGCCTTGTACATATGGTTGCATACATGAGACTTCCAACCAACGAGGCATAACGTTTAGCTTGCATTTTCTTCACTTCTAAATCAGTTTTTGGACACTGACTCTTCGAGAACTTATCACCTTTATTAACTGGAACTTGACCATTATTGCAACTTTCCATATGAAATCTCACATTTACTCTTTGAATACATCCCTTTTGAGATAAGCCAAGAAGCCTCCTTTGTCTATCTCGAACAATCTCTATTCCTAATACATAATGTGCTTCACCAAGGTCTTTCATCTCAAAGTTGTCACTGAGCATTCTTTTAGTACTTTGAAGTAATTGAGGACATGAACTAGCGAGAAGAATATCATCAACATAAAGCACCAAGAAAATGAGTTTGGATCCTGAGAACTTAATGTATATGCAATCATCTAGCATATTTTTCTACAAAACCTTGTGCAGAGACAATTTGATCAAATTTCAAGTACCATTGCCTTGATACTTGTTTCAAGCCATATATTGACTTATTGAGCTTGCATATCATACTCTCTTTCCCCCTTTCAACAAATCCAACAGGTTGCTTCATATAGATATCTTCTTGTAGGTCTCCATTAAAAAAGGTTGTTTTTACATCCATTTGATGTAACTCAAGATCAAAATAGGCAGCTAAAGACATTATTACTTGCATAGAATCTTTAGAGGAAACTGGAGAGAAAGTGTCATTGTAGTCGATTCCCTCTCTCTGAGTAAATCCCTTAGCAACCAACCGTGCTTTACATCTCTCAATTCTTCCATTAGCATCTCTTTTAGTTTTATACACCCACTTGCAACTTATTGGCCTAATTTGAAAGTTTGATTCCACCAATGTCCAAACTTTATTCTTGAACATTGAATCTAACTCATCCTTCATAGCATTGTTCCACATAACTAATTGAGGACTTTCAATTGCCTGAGTGTATGTGAGAGGGTCATCAATGTCACCTATATCGAACTCACTCTCTTGCAAGTACACATAGTCACTTATTGCAGTAGATTTTCGAGCTCTTGTAGATTTTCTGAGTTCAACTGGAGGTGGAAATGATGCTTGTGACTCTCCAAAGGAAATCAATGTTGCAGGCTATGTTAATTGACCAACCTCCATAGTTTTGTCAACTTGAACCCCTAAATCTTCATTCATATCCTCAATGGCCGGTGACAATGGATGAGAAAACAATGGAACCTGAGTGTAATCCATTTCTACTTGGTTATCACCAACTTGATGCATTTCTTCAAATACAAAATTTTCCCTTGACAAATGTGAGACATCTTGATCTTCTAAAAAAGTTGCATTATGTGTTTCTTAAATTCAAGTGTGACTTTGAGGGACATAGAACCTGTATCCTTTTGATTTCTCAGGATAGCCTATGAAGTAACATGACTAAGTCCTTGAATCCAATTTTCTTTCATTAGGATTGTAGAACCTAGCTTCTGCCTTACAACCCCAAACATGGAAATAAGTAAAACTAGGAACTCTCCCATACCATAACTCAAAGTATTCACCTAGCAAATGGACCCTTTTGCTGCCTGGATTTAATGTACCTGCCAAAGTATTCACCTCGCCTATCTAATCTAACAACTTTTATGACCTTCCCTTCCCTTACATAAACATTAAACAAAGTATTTCCAATTTCCTTTTGTTTTTGAAAACCATTTAAAGAGTTAGTTATATGTACTGAGCATCCAGTATCAAACCACCAAGAATCAACAGGTACTTCACAAAGATTTGACTCAACACAGACAAGTACTTGTTCCTTTTCTTTGCTCTTCACATAGTCTTTGAAAATTTCACAGTTGACTTTTAAATGTTCCTTAGTTTTGCACCAAAAACGTTTAAGTTTAAACACATCTTTAGGTTTAGCCTTAAACTTGATAGATTTTCTAGGGGACTCAACTACTTTAGCAGAATTACTGAACTTACTAGAATTCTTAAATGGCTTAGAATTCTTACCGGAACCAGAAAAGCCTCTATTGTTGAATAGCTTCTTCTCATTTGCAGTTTGCACAAAGTTGATATCCTCAATCTCTTTGCCTCTTTCTTGTTTTTTGACGAGCTTCTTCTTGCACACATTGTGCAATCCACTGATCAACATCCCATTTTTTGTCTTGGAGTGTTGTAGGAGATCTTCAACTGGCCATATTTGTTGGGAAGTGCTTGAAGAATCATGAATACTAGCTGCTTTTCACCAATATTTATATCCATTGCATTGAGTCTTTCTGCAGCATCAATCATCTTCATTATGTGATCCCTTATAGAGCCAATTCCCTCCGTCTTATATGTAGTCAATAGAGACATGTACTAACTCACTTCAGCTTTTTCAGATTCTTGAAATTTCTTTTCTATGGCATTCAGATAGTCAACAGCCAAATCATGTTTCTTAATTCCTCCTTGAATTGTATTAGTCATGCCACTCTCTAGAAAAGGCAGTGCCACCTTATTGGCTCTTGTCCATCTCTCATAATCTGCATTTTCAGCTCTAGTGCTCTGATAATTGATGACAGGCTTGGGGTTGTCGATTGCTATATCAAACTCATTCAGGGTTAACAACAAACTAATATCCCTTCTCCACTTTTTCACCAGTGAGGATTGGAATGTTAGCCAAATTAAGGGTCTTCATTGATATTGCAAACACTGAAGAACACAATGAAATCACCATATGAACACTTAGGCTCCTGATTTCTATTCCCAGTCTATTGCACATCATATCATTTGAATCAATTATCCATATACATAACCATAACAACCAGAGGTGATACGTATATATATAGAATATGAGATATGAACAGAATACTTATGTATCCTCGGACAATCATTCCATTTAAATAAAAGGAATTTGTCTCATGCAAAATAAACTCAGCATATCAATTTTAATCTTGTAATTATTTAGAAATTTCTGAAAAAGATCCGGGCCCTAAATGGCTGACTTCCACAGATGATTAGATAGTGAATCCAAACACAAATTTCAGATCACAACAAAACCATATATGTCTACGTTATTCGAATCATGCTAACAAAGAATGTATGCGCCACAAGTATAATTTGAGGAACATCTGGGTTTAGACTTTCCGATTCAAGTTTCAAAGGACATACCATGGAAAAAAAGCATCAGTATCCCGCGGCGGAAGCATTTATTACAGGTATTATAAAACTCAGGCATGGTATGAGCCATCATGAAGCACTCAGATTATCAAAGTCGAAATCCAGAAAGGCAAAGGAAAGACAAAAGATGTGTATCCCAGCCCAGAAAACCCCAATTGAATATAGGTATGAAGTTCTAAGTCTAACAGTCGAGAAATCAAACAATTATATTTAATTAAAACGCACTGTTTTGACTATGCTTAACTTTAAGTCCAGAACCAGTTTCGAAACCTGAAGAAGGAAAAACCACCCCTCCTTCTTTTTTTCTTTGGATTCTATCGATTTTGTTGATTGAATTAAAGAACATGAACCTTAAGCTCTAAGACCACATGTTAACTCTTAAATCCCATGAATGATTCAGTTGCTAGAATCACAATCAAACAAGACATGAAAACATCAATCCATATAATGACTAAAGCATGCTTACCTGAAGAACTTCTGTTGGATGCAGCCATGATCCAATTTGTACAACCTGTGAACTCAGCAGCTCTTCTTCTCTCTGTTAGGATACTTATAGCTCGGACCAAGAATAGGGCTCGGTACCTTGAGAGCATGGACCTGCGATGCAGTGACGGATCCAAGATTTTAAACTCGGGGGTCCCAATAATAAAGGTCAAAAATCATATGCAAAACAATATTACAAATTATAAAATCATAACTCAAGCGTCCATTACGATGTTTCATAAGTTACTAGGAAGTACCTAAGTTATTGATTATCTAATATAGACCACTAAATTTAAAACACCGGTCAAATAAAACTCTCCCCAAACTCCCACTATCTTTCTAACAAAACACACCATTTTTCTCTTTTACTAGTTTCCAAACATCGACCTTCTCTCTCACTAGGAACACAGTTGCCATACCTCCACCGACCGCCTCCCTCCCCATTCTCCCTAAGCCATGGCAGCTCCACCCCCAAATTTCACCAACCCATGATAGATCATATCCATCTTACTAACCTTATGAAGGAAATTTCACCCATAAGAAAAATTACTAAGGTGGTTGAAATAATTTGGGGAAATTTGGGCTTACGTACTGCCCCGCCAGACGACAGAGAAAGGTTGGAGAAGAAGTGGGTGGCACCGATGGATGAGACCATGGCAAAAGCAAGGAGGAGAGAGGCTGGAAGGGTCCCTATTTTCTTTTTTCTCCGTGCGTGGTCATCTTCTCCGAGAAGAAGACAGCCACTGCAACCTACAACCTGCACAAAGACCTCATGCTTGAGTACGAGGGGTCCCCGGAAAATTTCTAGCAGCGATTTAGGATCGCAGACGGGTCCTGGGACCACCCAGGTCCCTATGTGGATCCGTCCTTGCCTACGAGAGAAGAGATTGCCATATATATACATATATCCTTCTCATATTAGAATGTGGATTCCCTATTAGAATTCTTTTCGAAAACAATTTAAGTTTTCCCAATTCATATCAGCTCACTACTACAATAAAATCCTTTATTGACAAGAACTGATATTCATCTTCCTATAAGGCTTTCTTATACCTATTGGACTCAAATAGTTAATGCCCGATCATCAAATCTCATGTTCATATACTTACAATAAGTGCAAAGGGAACATTATAATACCAAATGGGTTGTACTGGAAGGTTAGAGCGAGTTCTGAATTCTGATACTTATGGTTTCCAAAGATAGCTTAGCTCGTTGGTAATGCATTATATAACTTGCACTACAGTTGAATTAAGAGATTCTGCCTATTTAAGGTAAAAATTTACCGCATCAAAAAAGAACAAAGAGATTGATGCAGAGTATGATTCTGAATCAAAATCATAAATCTGTAATGCTAAACTCCTTTCTGAAGTTACTAAGCAAGGACAGAATTTGAAGATATCTTAGTCTCACTTTCTATTCAAATAAGTCTTTTCCTTTTCTTTTGGTCAACTTCCCAGTAATAGCTTTTAATTGCAGGTTTTACTGGAATATATGACCCCTACAAGCGACCAGAGAACTGCTAGGTATGTGTTTGGTGGAATATAAAAACTAATGACCATGTCAGCATGTATCTTCTATTACACATTGCTTAGTTTAGAGACATTATAAAATCACCAGTGTTCTTCTGGTGTATGCAAATCACCCTTCTTTTGTCAGGTAGAAATAGAACAAGAAAATGGAGTTTGCCCCAAGCTTGCAGCCATGGCAGGAAAAGTAGTGTACTACTTGGAGGAGAAAAACTGAATGCCAACAAACGCACATAATGTATTCCAAATCGCTACAACTAATACAACTATTAATTAGCTGCATAGAATAAGCCTGAAAATGAACATATGCACTATTTTCTTTCTATCTAATGATGAACATATTGAGACAAGTTAAACAAAATCAGTTTCATACTTGGGGAGATGATTTGGAAACCTGGTAAGAGGAATTGGGAACCTGTTTTACACCATTCTTAGCCCTTTGGAGATCTATAGTGCCTCCATGTTACTAATGAATACGTACTAAATAGAAGTTGATCAGTTTCATATTCAACAAAATATCATTTTTTACTAATGACACAGTTTTACCTGAGGCCTATTTGTGGAGACTTGAATTGCATCAGTGGTATTAGTTTCTTTACCATTTCCCTGCAGCGACATTATTAGAAGTTAGGATATATTTTTTAGACCATTACTTATTGTTTTATTTGTACTCATTAAAAAACGAATCCAATGAGTCTTTTGTAACAAATATCTCCCATTCCGATAAAAGATGCGATTGCTAGGGTAAAGTGGGATGTATCAAGTGCTGTTGACAAATATTCATCCAGTGTTGGTGTGTATTTACGGTGGAACCATTGGCTTCCCTCAAGTAAGCTCTAACTATATACAAAGTGATCATGCCGTAAATCTTTTATCATTTTTATAAGTATATACAAAGTTGCAGATATAATTACCTCATTTTGTTGTTTAGCCAACACAAGATCAACACTTCCCGCAATTTTCCTTCGACATTTTGTAGTCGGTCTCTAAGCTCTCGATTACTCATGCTGGCATATGTTTGGGCATCATATATAGAAGGTGTAACCCCATAACCACCTCCTCAAAGTCGACCTCGATGTTCAGGTCCATGTACTTGTGAGAAGGCTGTTAAAGTTTCTGATCTGAATAATAATCAATCTATCATATCAGGCCTTACGGGAAGGCTTTGTTATATACACTACAACATACAAACTTTACAATTTAAAATACAAGTGACTGCACGCCACACATGCAGCAGCACACAACAGCAATCGGATGCAATAGCACAGCAATAATAAAATGTCCTCCCTGCTGTCCATGAGTCAGCAATCACATGTCCTCCTTGCTGTCTTTCCTTTATGGCAATGATGACTATAGTTGTAATGATGGCAGGTACATACACTCATGCTTGCCGACTAGGATTCTGCACTGCATGTGGAGCATCAAACTCCTCAAGTTGCAGTGATTGCCTTAGCATACTGATCTCGTTTAACAGCCCCCCGCAAGCTGACAGGTTGTGGAACAACAGGAAGCTTGGAGACAAGGAACTTAAACCGAGACGAAGACAGACCTTTGGTAAACAAGTCAGCAAGTTGATCTTGCGAACAAAGATAATTAACCAATAATTGCCCACGAACCACCTGCTCCCGTACATAGTGATAGTCAACTTCCAAGTGTTTAGTTCGTGCATGAAAAACTGGATTAGACGCGAGAGCTATGGAAGATATATTGTCACACCAGATTTGAGGACGAACCAAATACAAATGCAGATCTTTGAATAATGATCTTAACTAAGAGAGCTCAGCCGCAGTGTATGCCAACTGCCTGTACTCGACTTCAGCACTAGACCTAGAAACAGTCTTCTGCTTCTTTGAACTCCAGGATATAAGGTTGGAACCAAGGTATATACAAAAGCCTCCAGTTGAATGACGAGTATCCGGATTCCCTGCATAATCCGCATCAGAGAAAGCACTGAGTTGAGTAGGTCCAGGTTTATAGAGAAGACCATGAGTATGCGTGGCCTTCAAATATCGTAAAATCCGTTTGACGGCCATCCAGTGAGTTGTTTTGGGAGCATGCATAAACTGGCATACTTGGTTGACAGCATAGGACAAATCTGGGCGTGTAATTGTCAGGTATTGTAGTGCTCCAACCACACTACGATACACATCTAGTTTGTCATACAGTTCAACCCCATGCGCACTGAGCTTTTGACCGGATGAGACGAGAGTAGATATAGGCTTGGCTTCAGTAAATTTGGTGCGAGATAGCAAGTCCAATGCATATTTAGATTGACAGAGATGCATAGCAGTCCCATAATAGTTGACTTCAACCCCCAAAAAATAATGAAGGGTTCCTAAGTCTTTCATGGAGAACAACGTACCCAAGCGCTGAATTAATCGGGATATTTGGTGAGAACTATTGCCTGTGATGAGTATGTCATCCACATAGATTAGGAGAAGCAAATACACACCGTTGTGTCTGAACACAAATAAACTGTAGTCGCATGTGGATTCCTGGAACCCTAATTCGAGCAAAAAATCTGAGAACCTCTGAAACCAAGCCCTGGGCGCTTGCTTCAAACCATAAAGACTACGTTGAAGTTTACACACATGATTTGGGAATTGCTGATCAACAAACCCCGGCGGCTGGCGCATGTAAACTTCTTCCTTCAGAAACCCATGCAGAAACGCATTTTGCACGTCAAGCTGCCTGACCTGCCATTTATTAGACACAGCAAGACTTAAAACAAGCCTGATCGTACTGTGCTTGACAACAGGACTAAAAGTCTCACTGTAATCCACTCCAGCCTGTTGATGAAACCCATTGGCGACAAGCCTCGCTTTATGTCGTTCAATCGTACCATATGCCCGTCTCTTCAACTTAAACACCCACTTGTTAGGAAGCAAATTCATGTTGGAATGATGGGGAACCAAACTCCAAGTTCCACATCGCTGCAATGCATTAAATTCTTGACTCATCACATTTCTCCATTCCGGAAACTTAACAGCTTGACTGAAACACGTTGGTTCAACAGGTAACGTGTCAACAGTTAAATGCATGGCATATTTGGGATTGGGTTTATGAATCCCTGACTTGGAACGAGTAGTAACTTGATAGTGTGGAACATCAGGAGTAGCAGGGAGCACAGGTTCAAAATGTTCAGCGACTTGCTCATTTGATGGTGCAACAGACTGGATAGTAGGGGATGGCACAGGTATTGTAGGGCAAGGTTGAGATGAAATAGGGTTAGGATGGGTGTCAGTTGGAGAGGGTCCTGTGGCAAGAGTGGTTGGATTAGGGTTAATGTCTTGGGAAAGAGATGAGACAGCAGGATTAGGGTTAAGTGGTTGATGTAAACTAGATCTGCTAGGGGTGTCAAATGTCAGTAAGAGATCTGGGGTCAGAAGGGTACCTAAAGATGTGACGCTTTCTGAAGAAGATGTGAGTCCCTGAAAAGGGAAGCAGTCCTCATCGAATAGGACATGGCGAGACACATAAATGCGTCTTGTAGACAGATCCAAGCACTTGTAGCCCTGATGATTCAGTGAATAACCCAAGAAAACACAAGCTTTGGATTTTTGTTGAAGTTTATTTTGTGTATAAGGCACTAACCAAGGAAAGCATCGACAACCAAACACCTTTAAAACATCATACTTTGGTTTTTTTTGAAAAAGTTTCTCATAAGGGGATGCGTAAGACAAAAGTTTAGTTGGCAAACGATTTATCAAGTAAATTGCCGTGGAACAGGCATCAAACCAAAAATTTTTGGGCATGTGAGATTGTGAAAGCATGACTATACTTGTTTCAATAATGTGTCGATGTTTTCGCTCGGCAATTCCATTCTGTTCAGGGTGTTTAGGACAAGAAAATCGTTGTGAAATGCCATTATCATTGAGAAATTTTTGAAAGGCATGGCTTTTATACTCGCCACCTTCATCACATTGAAGGGTTTTAATGGACAAATCAAACGTTTTTTCAACTTTGGCCTTAAATGTAACAGAGATTTCGAACACTTCACTCTGCAAACATCCTGCCGAGTGTTCCCTTTGGTTTTGTGAAAGTTTCTTGTGCACTACATAGTCTTGATTAGGAACCAAAGTTGCACATCACAATTAGGCTCATGATTAGAGACATTTGATCAAATCCACATATCATATGGCTGATCATATCTAAGTGAAACAAACCCAAGAAATAAGTAGAGGGATGAGTATAATCTGACTTAACAAGCATGGACTTGGCTTAGCAATGGTGAAATCGAATCTCTAGCTTCATCTCCATTTGTGCTATCTCTTTTTATTAGCTGTTGATTCATTCATTTTGTGTTTACTTCATTTCCTTATGCTTTAATTTACAATCTGTCATTTAGTTTAATCAAAACCTAAATCCCCCTTTACCTTATTGTTCAATTTAGTTAGAAATCAATTTAGTTTATGCTTTAAAGCATTTTGAGTCTTTGGTTTGTCTTAGTGTTTTAAAGTTTAGTTTTGCATTCTTTGAGTCTAGTATAGTGTTTTAGATTGTGTTTTTAGCGTTTTTGAGTCAAATCCAAGTGATTAACAATCCCTCCTAATCCCCGGTCCAGAACGATCCCTACTTACATACTTACTACAATTGTCAAAAAGAGGGTTTAATTTGTGTGCGTATAATTCTCGCATCAAATTATGGCGCCGTTGCCGGGGATTAGAAAATTTGCTAATCCCTTGGATTGTTTTATTTTCGTTTGATCTTTTTATTTTTTTTATTCCAGATTCTTAATCTTGTTTTGTTTCTTGTTTTAGGTACTAGTTTATGACTCGGAGTTTTCATCCGATTCGTCCGGCTGCAAGACGTAAAAGAAAGCGCTACTTGGGAGGCAACCCAATGCACTGAATAAAGCAAAGCATGTTCATAATAAAAAAAAAAAAAAAAAAAAAAAAAGAATAAAAATAAACATGGCAGAAAGATGGAGCCTTCACAAAGGATGTTTACGTGAAGCCCCACTACGAGGCGTCGGAGCAGAAGGCGTCGGGGCGGAAGGCATCGAAGCGGGAGGCATCGAAGCGGGAGGCATCGGAGCTAGAGCATTCCAGGCCTCAATACTTGGCCAAACGCTGGATGACCCAGGAAAAAGGTGCCTCTGGAGATAAGCCGCAAGCCTTTGACGGTCACTGTGAATTCGACCCTCAGATTCTTGCAGCTCATCAAGCTTCCTCTTCATGCCCGACGAATAGTTATTTGCAAGCACATGCAAACTTCTATTCTCGTACTTAAGCTGCTGTATCTCTTGCTTAAGACTTTCCACCTCTGCCATCAATGATTCCACCTGACGGGAGCGGGCAAGCAGGCGTTGGCCCATGTTGGACACAGAGCTCGCACACTGAACACTAAGTGCGAGGGACTCTTGAACGGCCAACTCATCGGACCGTCCTGACAGCAGCCTACTATCTTTTGGAGTAAGGAGGTTCCTAGCTACTATTGTAGCTGTTGTGGCGTCCTGCATCACGGAGTCTTCACCTGTAAGAAGACCGTTAGAAGATAAAAAAGAAGGGCGCCATACATTACCTTGACGGGGCGCAACCGAATCGCTGCTGAGACTCAAATCTAAGCTAAGGTTCGATGAGTTTGCCATTTTTTTCAAAAGTGTTCAAAGAGAAGGGGTGGAGGGAGTAAATTTTCAAAGGGCCGGAGACGATTTTCAAAGAATGGGAGATCTTCAGAGTGTGTATGTTGGCGGTGATCGATAGCTCTATAAAAGCCAAGGCGACGCGTCCACCGATTCAAAGAGCCGGATTTTCCGGTGTAAGTTAGGCGACGCTCCCTCGGCTTTTCAGAAAACGCGTTCAACTTTGTCAAAAGATTTCTGACAAAGCTGAAAACATGTGGAGGCCATCATCGCAACTACACATCTTTAGCCGACAAGCGCAAAGTCCGGCGACGCTTTCTCTGCTTTTCAGAAGACGCGTGCAGCTTTGTCAAAAGGAGCCGCATCCGCACTACTACGTGTCGTTCAGAAAGCAAAGGGGCGTTTGCTCAGAAATCGAAGGGGCGTCGTTCAGAAATCGAAGAGGCGCCTGCTATTTCAAAAAGCCGGATTTGCGGGATCAAAACGTTTGTCGACAATGGTAAAAGAACAGTACCACCACTTGATATTATCTCTATATATGTCGACCTTCATCTTTTATGGCAAGGAAAACCTGAAGAAAATGCCCAACTCTCCCTCACCTCTGAGGGCGCACTCCCAGCAAAGCCTTTCAAAATACTCAATTCTTTCTTCTTCCCCAAAGATGATACCGGATGCCTGGAGTACAGATGACCCAGGAGGAAACGGCGGATTGAAGTGTGCTGATTCATTCACCGCTTCTTCAAAAGCAAAGGTATCTCATATCATCAAGGTCAAAAGCAAAAGTATCTCATATCATGCTCTTTCCCTGTCTTTTTCTTTGTCCTTGTTCTTACTCGCATGGCAAAGTGAAAGAAGCAATCAGCCAGCACTTGGAGTCAGTCTTCTGCTCTGGAGCCAACTGCCTGAAATCTATTCCTGATTGCTTACCTAGCATTGCTCTCGAGTAGTCATCTTCAACGGTTGATACACTTCCAGAGAAGGGACCACTCCTGCAAAGATTGAACAAAGAAACAGATAAAAGGGGTAAGCTCAGACCTTCGGGGAAGACCAAAAGAATCCTGTTGCCCAGTTCAAGATTATGTAGCACAAAGGAAAATCAACGATGGGCGGAAACCAGTTCAAGAGAAAGCCTGTGGAATCACCAAGATCAATGCCTCAATGCAATCACCAAGGAGAAGAGGGAATTTACACTCCATAACCAGATTTGCGTCCCTAAACTCTTCTCTTTGTTAATTACATTTTGCCATGTTTAGTATGTTTAAGTGCTTTTTGTGTGTTTACTTATGTTTTGTGTGAATCTATGCTTAAAACATTGAGGGCAATGTTTGATTTAAGTGTGGGGGGGGTAACTAATGTTGTTAATGCAAATTCGTGGGATTTTATCACCCATAACTTCAAATGTTGTTCCTTGCTGTTTTAAGGTGTTTTTAAATTGTTTTAGAGTGTTTTAGTGTGTTTTGTTTTATAACTCCGAAAATCACATAAAAATTTGAAAAAAATGTTTTGAAAAGCCTAAAAAGAGTGTTTTGAGTCGTTTTTGTGTGTTTGTGTCTTAGGGTACCTTCCAACACAATGATAAGGATTTGGTTTGTAATTGCATGACGGTTAAAAAGAGTTATAAACATGGATGAAAGTTTGATTTACTCTTGGTATATGCTTGGTTATGGTTATAATGTATGACTTCACATGCAATCATAAAAGAAAAATTCGTTTTTGTAACATGCTTGAAGGAAGGAACTCAAACAAACGCTACAACCTTGTGAGACTTGAGCCTAAACATTCTTTGGAGAGTTATTTTCTGTGATTCTTTGTTTTCTAAAGTTGTTGCATGATCTCATTATTCCTTGCTTGGTTGCTACTTAGAATGCAATTGTATCAGGCTAGAACTAAATGCTAGAACTTATATCCATTTCATTCAAAGCATTGAATTGCATAACATATATCAAGATAAAGTTGTGTAGTTGCCACCATAGCCAAATAGCCTTACTTCCCATATTTCGTATTTGTTGTAAGTTTTAACCCCTTTGAGCCTTGTTTAGCCTATGTTCTTTGTTAACCCATGTTATCCTTACCTAGCCTAGAATAGGACCATCCATGCCTTTGTTCTTAAAGCATAGTAAGCATGGCGGAAAATGAATTCCTTTTTGATTAATATGTTGCAGAAAATAAGTGTGGGGGAAGGATTATTGATGAGAGTTGTTGTGCCATAGGCACGGCTAAAAAAAAAAAAAAAAAAAAAAAAATTGAAAAAAAAAAATGAAAAAGAAAAGAAAAATAAGAGTTGTTTGAATTTCCCCTATTAGTCTAAAAGTTGTTTTCCGCGCTCTAAAGGGAATTCGAAGTGCCTAATTCAATACTTTGCTCACTATTGCTTTAAGAATGTTTGTTTATCCTTCACCTTTCATTGTTAACCAATACCCTAGCCCCGTTACACCCCTTTGACTTCTATCTTGATCGTTATGTGTTCAATAATGTGGAGTTTGGATTTGATATGAGCTTATGGAATCACTGGTTCTCATTCTAAGTAGTAGCATTCCATTCATGAGATCATATTCATGTCATTATTGTAAATCCAGAAAATGCTTTCTTTGTTATAACATATGTGAGATACTAGTCTTTCATGTTTACATCAATCTCTCACATATAACTAGTGTAGGGTGTGTAGTCAGAAAATCTGTGTGAAAATAGAGTGCATTCTAGTAAGGAATTGAGTAAATTCTCTAAAGCATGTTACTACATTTGAAATGTGTTTTAATTGCTTAAATGTGAACTAGTATGTGGTGACTATGATTAAGAATGTACTTAAGTGTAAAGATGGCTAAAATCTGTGAGAATAATGATTTTTAACTTGTCATGTGCATTGGAAATCCCTAAGACGGTTGTTGGAAGGTTTAGGTTGTGTTTTACTTGTTTAGTGTCGTTTTGTTTATTTGTTATTATTTTGTTTTGCTCGAGGACTAGCAAAAGCTAAGTATGGGGGAATTTGATAGGAGCATATTTAGGCGACTTACTTAGCTTGTTTTCGTGCATCTATGTTGTTAATTCATAGTTGTTTTAGTAGTTTAAGCCATTTTCGTGTGTTTTTAGGTTCATATGGCTAAGGAAGAAAAAAGATGCATTTTGGAGCATTTTGGAGCAAAATTGGGCTTGGAATGGATAGCATATGCTTGGAGCCAAAGTGTTGGACGAATTTGAAAGCCTTGTATGCACTTTGGACATAAAACAAAGGGCCTAGCCCAATCAAACAATCCTTTGAGCCATGCAAAACCTCTAGCCCAATCAACAACCCTTAGCCACATGCATTTCCACCTTCCTACTTCATCATTTCATCATTGCACCACCATTCACACACACATGCACTTACTCTTTCATCATTGCACCACCAATTCAACACATGCATTTCCACTTTCCTACTTCATCATTTCATCATTGCACCACCATTCACACACACATGCACTTACTCTTTCATCATTGCATCACAAATTCAACACATGCATTCACACACCAACAACCTAGCTTTTTTTCCATCATTATTTCATCCACATGCACTCTCAATCATAACAACCACATTCACTCTTAAACAATCACCCACATATTCTCCCATTCCCCCTATAAAAACCCATGCATTCATACACAAAAATCACATCTCATTTTCATACACAACACATCACAAACACATCCAATCTTCCCTCATTGCCTTGAGCTACCATTCCCTTATAATCCAAACACCACTCCTCATCCATTTCCATAATTCCCCAATCCATTCAACACACCAACAACATCCCTTAGACCTTGTGCTACGACGAAGAGGAAGATAAGAGGGCCTAAACGTTCTTACAATTCAAGTTTGAGTTGTTGGAATGTTTACGTGTTTCTTTGATTCTCTTTGTTTTGTACCATGAGGAACTTCCTCTCGGCTTCATTCCATTAGATACACTCTCCCATTTCTTAAAGGATTTCGACATCAGTTTTGCTTCAAGGGTTCTTTCTTCTTAATCCTATGTTCACTCATGTTATATATTTTTATGTCAAACCTTTTGTAAACATGAAGTGTAACTAATCTCTCTCTAGGGATTCGATGTAGCCTTGCAAGATTGCCATGTAGTTAATTCGGAATTCTCATTTAATCTATCTATTTCTTGTTTCATTCTCCGATTTAATTGTGACTTAGTGTGTTGATTTTAATGCTTGATCATCATTTGAATTAACCACAGGTTGTTTAGCCAAAATTAAAGCACACATCATGCATAATCTTGGTAGATATGTGAATGAATGAAGGGAATGTTTTGCAAACATCCTGCCGAGTGTTCCCTTTGGTTTTGTGAAAGTTTCTTGTGCACTACATAGTCTTGATTAGGAACCAAAGTTGCACATCACAATTAGGCTCATGATTAGAGACATTTGATCAAATCCACACATCATATGGCTGATCATATCTAAGTGAAACAAACCCAAGAAATAAGTAGAGGGATGAGTATAATCTGACTTAACAAGCATGGACTTGGCTTAGCAATGGTGAAATCGAATCTCTAGCTTCATCTCCATTTGTGCTATCTCTTTTTATTAGCTGTTGATTCATTCATTTTGTGTTTACTTCATTTCCTTATGCTTTAATTTACAATCTGTCATTTAGTTTAATCAAAACCTAAATCCCCCTTTACCTTATTGTTCAATTTAGTTAGAAATCAATTTAGTTTATGCTTTAAAGCATTTTGAGTCTTTGGTTTGTCTTAGTGTTTTAAAGTTTAGTTTTGCATTCTTTGAGTCTAGTATAGTGTTTTAGATTGTGTTTTTAGCGTTTTTGAGTCAAATCCAAGTGATTAACAATCCCTCCTAATCCCCGGTCCAGAACGATCCCTACTTACATACTTACTACAATTGTCAAAAAGAGGGTTTAATTTGTGTGCGTATAATTCTCGCATCACCTTACGGGAAGGCTTTGTTATATACACTACAACATACAAACTTTACAATTTAAAATACAAGTGACTGCACGCCACACATGCAGCAGCACAGCAACAGCACACAACAGCAATCGGATGCAATAGCACAGCAATAATAAAATGTCCTCCCTGCTGTCCATGAGTCAGCAATCACATGTCCTCCTTGCTGTCTTTCCTTTATGGGAATTATGACTATAGTTGTAATGATGGCAGGTACATACACTCATGCTTGCCGACTAGGATTCTGCACTGCATGTGGAGCATCAAACTCTTCAAGTTGCGGTGATTGCCTTAGCATACTGATCTCGTTTAACAAAGGCATCATCTTTTTATAGAACCATTGTCTGTTGTTGACATTTTATTAGCCAACTTAATGTCATCCTATACATTTAAAAATCATTACAAGGGTAAAAGAAAAATGGAATAAAAAATAACATAAGGATGATTCCAAACTAAAGCTTCATACCATTTTCTTTGACACTATCTCATTTACGGGTTCACCATCTTTTCTTGTACGAGCAGCTATCCAAAGATTGGCTCTATTTAAATCCTCCTCAAGTGTACCTTTCTTTCTCTATTGATTATTCCATAATTTAAACTTTGAATAAGTGTGTTGTCGCTAAAATGAAATTAAAAGATATACAAATGTTCATACCAGCTCGCCCTCCAAGCGTGCATATCATGTACAACTCATCACATGAGGGAGAATATGGATTGATTTCAACTTTTTGAACTTCTCACTAATTGCCTAACAAAGAAAAATAGATAACAAGAAATTGCATTTAACCAAAATTGATGCATTGAAAACATAATAATTAATTTAAAATTTAATACAAACAAGCTTACAGCAAACTCAGGATAGCATCGATTAACAAATTTGTCTCAATCAACTTGTTCCTCAACATTAGCTGGCTTCAATAGTTGCATTTGTTCCATTGCATCAAGACCATCATCAAGGGCTCTTATTTGTTTTGTCGATGTGCTTGCTTCAGCTTTGGCAATCTAACTACCATTTCTTTGTCCACTAACTATTCTAGACTTTGGAAATTTAGATGACCAAGTCTTATGTGCTACTCCCAACCACTGTCTTCCATCACAGCTTCTAGTGCAATCAAATTCATATCTTCCATTATTAAAGGAAAACACCTATTTCATGTCTTCTACACTGTGACACATGGACGAAGCCAATGAAGGCTCACTGGGGACATATGCCCTATGCCCCCACTCAAGTGATTTGTTCGTTAAGTTGTAGACTACAATTATATAATAAACACGCGTTATCTTTGAATACAATATATGTATCTAATATCCAACATACATTCATACTGCATATACTCCATATTATATATGAAGGAAAATTTATGTCCTAGCTAAGAACATGTAAAGAACATTTGAATACATAGGCAAACTATTAACAAATTAAAGTAGGCATGCATCCAAAAACAATTCATAAAACCCATGACTTTCAAAGCCTAGTATATGGTGAACCATAAGACTCTTTAACAATATTAAAGAGAATAAGAATTTAGAGATTCTTTACCCTTGAAGCTCATCCTTGATTGCACAAGGGATTCACCCAAGTGGAGGGCCTTCAAGTCACCTCCTTGCTCCTTGGATCTTCCTTGTGATTTCCTCCCTTTTAGTGCTCATTTTCTTCTTTGAGGATTTGAGGATTTGTTCTCCAAAACACCAAAGGTTTGGTGTCTCTAAGTCTCCACACCAAAGATGTAGTGTGAAGATGAAATGGATGACTTAGGGAAGAATAGATTGCTAGATGTTCCTCCCCTAAGTGGCCGGCCTCTATGTAGAAAATGAGAGAATATGTTTCACCCAAATTCAATTAGAAAACCCTAATGTGAAACAAAGCTATAATGTTGATTTTATACTTCATTTCATGTGAGTGGCAAACTTGTAATTAATACAAGTTTGCTACCCCTCACCCTTATGGCCGGCCATATGTTGTTATTGGGCTTAATTGCCCATTTTGTTTTAGTTGTCATACAACTTAAACATAATGGGCCTTGTGGACCAAAACGTTTTTGTGCCCCGAAGCCCAAAACTAACTTAAACGCCCAATACGAACGTTTCGTATAATTAATTAACTATTTAATTAATCTTGACCATTCTTCAATTAAACCATTTAATTGCTTATCCATTTCATATAATTTCTTCACTTATATCCTTACTCGGTGTACGATCCATTAGGTTCCAATTAGCGAGGTAGTGGGCGATGTTACTCTTAACGATCGATTGTGAATTGAAACCACATTTCAATTCTCCCTTAAAATTAGTGTTTGCTAATCTTTAGGGCTTCCACAAACCATGGGTGATGCCTAGCAACATGTCATGGTTACCCAAGCTAAGTAGAAGTGGGTGGAGAACCTATCCAGTTACAACTACAATGCAATACAGTCCTTCTCTAATACAATACTCTTAATCACATTGTTTAAGTGATAGTTTGTTTCATGTCTACTATCCAATGTGATACTTCTCTATATGATTCAATTGAATAAGATTTGGAACAAGCTTCCTTAGTCATATTCATATGCTTTGGCCAAAGACTCTCGAATCATATCTTAGAGTATTCTCCTTCCACCATGGAAGGTTAGAGATCCCTTGTTGTGCATTCATATGCCTACATGACTAGATAGCTTGACCCCAACAATGTTGTGGACACTCCAATGGAATGCCGTTGACATAATCAAAGATCAAGGACCTAACCATTAGACATCAATGATGCCTCAGGTCAAAGGACTACTTTGCATATTGCAACTATCGAGTTCTCACATGACATGTATGTTCGAACTCTCGTTTGATCGTTGTTCAGTGTACTCGATTACTCTTTCGAGCACCTATGTGTTTTCCTTAGTGTCCAACACCAAATGACTTGAGACTAGTTCATACTCACGCTTGAGTCGACATAACAAATACTAACCTTAGCGGATTGTTAATGCCCAATTGGCAATCCTATGGCTAGGAACGTTTTAGGAATAAACATAAGAGAAAGGTCTCGTTAATTTAACTAACTTAAATCACTTGTCTCTTAGATCAAATACATTCCTTGGATTCCCTTATTGCTTAAACCCAAGATACTATAAATAGTGATTAACAATAAGCTTTGCCCTCTATTAAACATATAAAAGTTTAACACAATAAGTATTCCAAAAAGCTATTACATCAAATGAGTGGCTTTGTGGGCATACTTCCAACAATCTCCCACTTGCACTCAAAGCCATCTTCCCATGTATCTAATACCCATCTTTTCCATATGACGGTCAAGCTGGATTTGAGACATTGGCTTTGTCAGTGGATCTGCTACGTTATCGGCTGAAGCAACTTTGAGGATGTTGATTTTCCCCTCGGCAGCATATCTTCTAATGATATTAAAGCGCCTGTCAAAATGCTTGTTCTTTTGATGTGCCTTAGGTTCCTTGGCTTGAGCTATCGCCCCATTATTATCACAGTACAAAGTTACTGGTGATGTAATGGTTGGAACCACTCCAAATTCAGTAATGAACTTTTTCATCCAGAACGCTTCTTTGCCGGCTTCAGCTGCAGCGACATATTCAGCCTCTGTCGTGGAATCGGCAATTACACTTTGTTTCTTGCTTTTCCAGCTGACAGCCCCACCATTCAGAGTGAATACATATCCGGAGTTGGAACTTCTATCATCGACGTCAGATTGGAAATCTGCGTCTGTATAGCCTTCCACTCGCAACTCTGTCGCTCCTCCATAAACGAGGAACATGTCCTTAGTTCTTCTTAAGTACTTAAGGACCGTCTTGACAGCTGCCCAGTGTTCTGATCCTGGGTTAAATTGATATCGACTAGTAATGCTCAAAGCATATGCGATATCAGGCCTTGTGCATATCATGGCATACATAAGACTTCCTATGGCGGAAGCATAAGGAATCATATTCATATGTCGTATCTTTTCAGGAGTCTTAGGTCCCATGGACTTAGAAAGATGAATTCCATGTCCTACAGGAAGAATACCTTTCTTAGATTGCTCCATCTGGAACCTACTTAGCACCTTATCAATGTACATAGATTGGGATAATCCAATTAATTTTCTGGATCTATCACGATAGAGCTTTATCCCAAGTACATAAGATGCATCTCCTAAATCTTTCATGTGGAAGGTTTTGGACAACCACACTTTTACAGAAGAAAGTACTGCAGTGTCATTCCCGAATAGTATTATGTCATCTACATATAACACTAGGAATACAACTGCTTCCCCAACGACTTTTTGATAAACACAATTGTCGTCTTCGTTTTGAGTAAAACCAAACGATTTGATTTCAGTATCAAAACGAATGTTCCAGCTCCTAGAGGCTTGCTTAAGTCCATAAATGGACCTCTGAAGCTTGCATACCTTAGTCTTTTCAGACTTGGACACGAAACCTTCGGGTTGAGCCATATAAAGCTCTTTCTCTAGGTAGCCGTTCAGAAAGGCTGTCTTCACGTCCATTTGCCAGATTTCATAATCATGGTACGCAGCTATAGCAAGCAAAATTTGAATGGACTTAATCATGGCTACAGGAGAGAAAGTTTCTTCATAGTCAATCCCTTCTCATTGCCTGTAACCCTTGGCTACAAGTCTAGCCTTATAAGTCTCCACGTTCCCATCAACGCCTATCTTCCTCTTGAAGACCCATTTGTTTCCAACAGGTACTATACCTTCTGGAGGGTCTACAAGAGTCCAGACCTGATTTTGATACATGGAATCCATCTCGGATTTCATGGCCTCATGCCATCTCTTTGAATCAATGTCGGACATTGCTTCAGTGTAGTCCCTAGGGTCCTCCTTTGTGTCATTGTCACCTAGAAGGTGCAATTCCGCAAATTCATTGTCTAAGCCATACCTCTTAGGTGGCTTACTAACCCGTTCAGATCTACGTGGAGCTAGGGGTTCAGGAACAGGGTTGTCAACATGTCGTGTGCTTGTTTGTGGTTCATCATTAATCTCATTAATTTCCATCGTTTTACTTATAGTTCCTTTGAGAACAAATTGTTCCTCAAGAAACATAGCAGTTCTGGCGACAAAGACTTTCTGGTCGTCAGGATGGTAGAACTCATATCCCATAGTTTCTCTAGGATATCCCACAAAATAGCACCTTACTGATCTCGCTTCAAGCTTAGTAGCTTCAAGCTTCTTGACATATGCTTCTGATAGGAGCATATTCATGCGACTTAAATGGCTTGTACTCGTACATTTACGTTATGTTTCTTTAGTTATTTTAGTCCTTTATGCTTCTTTTGTGTGTTTTCAGGATCGAAAGACGTGTTTGACGAAAGGATGCATTGTGGAGTGTTTTGGGGCCTTTTGGAGCACTATTGGGCTAAGGATGGATAGCTTATGCTTGGAGCCCAAGTGTTGGATGAAATTGAAGGCCTTGTATGCACTTGAGGACACAAAACAATGGCCCTAACCCAATTACATAACACCTCGCCATGGGCTTAACACAAACACCATTCCTTGCCATGCAAGGGGGAGCAATTTGGGTCCATTTCATGCACTTAAAACCTAGCCCAATTACATACCATTGCAGCCAAATCCATTCTTTGACATGCACATTCACCACCAATTCAACCACATGCACTTATTCCTCCATCATTGCACAACATTGCAGCCACATGCACCAAAAACACCTAATGCCGTGCACTTCCCTTGCCATTTTCAGCCATCACACTTCATCATTGCAGCCACCATTCACCCTAGTTGTCAATCAAATACTTTCCCATTGTATAATACATCCACATGCATCTTTAACCAACAAACAAATCAGCCACAACACTCAAACACACTCAATGCCGTGGGGTACCATGCAATTCCAGCAATTCCAGCTTTCCAACCTAGCCACATTCACATGCATTCACTCATAATCATTCACCAAACTTGCAGCCACATTTCCACCTATTCCTAGCTGTCATGTTCCCTCTCATTTACCTATAAATAAGCATGCATTGCAGCCACAATTGATTCATTCCATTCACAACACAACACACAACACAAACACACATCCATAGTCGTGCATATCCTTCCATTTCTGTGCAGTTTTTCTCCTCCATTCCAGCCACTATCCAACCACTTCCCATCCCTCCAAAACACTTCACATAATCCCCAAAGCTCACCTTAGACCTTGTGCTATAACAACGAGGAAGAAAAGAGTGCCTAAACGTTCATACAATTCAAGTTTGAGTTGTTGGAATGTTTAGGTGATTCTTTGATTTCAATGTTTCATTTTAATTCTCTTTGTTTTGTACGTATGAGGAATGAAAGAGAAGAGTGCCTAAACGTTCATACAATTCAAGTTTGAGTTGTTGGAATGTTTAGGTGTTTCTTTGATTTCAAAGTTATGAGGAACTAAACCCCCTTTAGCTAGGGGGTGATTCGAAACTATGTTTACATTTGCAATATGAATTGATTAACTTTCGTTGGAATTTCATAAGTTGTGGATTCAATTCGTTTAACCGTTTGATTGATAACTTATTTATGTACGTTTATTAAGAATGCGCGCTTAATTTTCATGCATGAATATGACGCTAGAATATAAGTGAGTTTCACCTAATCGTTATGAACTTATATTCACAAGTAGTGGAGGTTGCTTATAAACAATCGCGTTAAATGAATTCTTGGCACGAGTTTCATGCTCATCATAGTAACGAATGCCTCGTCAACACTTATAGTTTTCATAATGCTTAATGATCTTTGATTGTATCTTTATTGTGCTGTTCACGTAAAGGACTTTTGGAGAATGTTGTGAATTGCGTTGCGCAAACCCATCCAATTCATTAACTTAAGGAAAACTTGACGGTTAATTTAAGCGGACCTAATTAACCCGGAGTGTTGAGTTTCATAATTTATCGAAAGACCAACTGAGAGTCAATCTTGTATGCAAGTGTAACATGTGTGAAGAAGAACCCCTTGGCTATTCCATCATCCATATTTTCATCACATACATATTTACATTTTGCCCTTAATTATATTCTGTCCATTTAATTTAATCTCATCCAAACACAATCCCCCCCCCCATCTTTTGTTAAGTCTTAATCATTCGTATTTGTTTTATTTTTATTTTTGTGTTTTCAAGTATTTGAAGTCTTGTGTACTTGTTTTGAGTTCTTGTTAAGTAAGTTAAGTGTTTTAAAAATTAGTTTTATTTATTTGAATCAAGTGTTTAGCACCCCTAGTTAATCCCCGGTTAGAACGATCCCTACTTACATCATTACTACAATTGTCACAAATAGGGTTTAGTTTGTGTGCGTATAATTCACGTATCAGCTTCACAACCCCAAATCTTAATATGCTTAAGACTTGGCTTTCTTCCATGCCATATCTCATAGGGCGTTTGTGAAACTGATTTGGAAGGTACTCTATTAAGCAAGTAAGCTGCTGTATATAGAGGGTATCCCTAGAATGTTACTGGTAGATCAGCGGAACTCATCATAGAACGAACCATGTTCATCAAGGTTCGATTTCTCCTTTCAGAAACTCCATTAAGTTGTGGAGTTCCCGGTGGAGTCCACTGTGATATTATTCCACACTCTTTGAGATAATCTAGGAACTCATTACTCAAATATTCACCCCCTCGATCTGATCTTAAGATCTTTATCTGTTTCCCAGTTTGCTTCTCAACTTCATTCTTGAATTCTTTGAACCTTTCAAAGGATTCTGACTTGTACTTCATAAGATACACATAGCCAAACCGAGAGTGATCGTCGGTGAATGTGATATAGTAGGAGAAGCCTCCTCTCGACGTAGTAGACATAGGTCCACATACGTCAGTGTGGATTAACCCTAGAATTTCAGTGGCACGCTCTCCTTTCCCAATGAATGGAGATTTGGTCATCTTCCCTTTCAAACAGCATTCACAAGTACCCATCTAGTCATTACCTAATGGGCGGACATATCCGTCTTTCGACATCTTGCGAATCTTTTCAAGGTTCACATGTCCAAGTTTAAGATGCCACATCCTTTCTTGGTTAACTTCTTCTCTAGCCCTTTTGGGTTTTGAGGTATTCCCGCTTTCAATACAGTGCAAACCACTATTCGTCTCTTGGTGAAAAAGTCCCTCTATCATATTACCATGAGAGATAATACGACCGTTCAAGTATAAAGTGCAACTCATTTTGTCAAACAATATTGAGTGCCCATCTCGTAAAAGCTTAGAGATAGAAATCAAATTCTTTATACATGAAGGAAAATATAAACAATTTTTAAGTTCCAAGACTTCCCCAGAGGGTAGTTTAAGCATATAGGTGCCTATTGCTTTTGCAGAGATTTTAGTGCCGTTCCCAACTCGCACAACTATCTCCCCATTGCGCAGTGTCTTGCTCTCTGCTAGTCCCTGCATCGTATTACAGATATGTTGACTAGCGCCTGAATCAAATATCTAGGAATTGGAGCTCACTGTAAAAGCACTTTCTATGACCGAAATAGTCTCTTCAAAAGTTCGTGTCATAAGGCTCGCAATGCGCACCCTGTATTTCTTCTTCCAACGTTCATCCTTTCCACAATGAAAGCATGCTCCTTTGGATTTCTTTGCCTTCTTCTTATGTAACCTTTTCCTTATTTTTGCATTCTCACTCCCACTGTCCTTTTTGAAACATTTTTCAAATTTACAGCACATGTCAATCATCTCGTTAAAAGTATGATCGAATCTATTCACTTTATAGTTTACAATAAACTTAGTGAAATCATCCGAGAGATATGCAAGGAAAAAGTCTTGGGCCATTTTGTCAAGTATAATGGTGGGTAGTATTTTAGGCATGTCGTTAACTACATAACATAACAGAAATCGTATTAGATTGTTGATTAACTACTTGATTGGGTCTTGAATCAAATAGTACCACCCACTATTTTTGGCAAATTCCATATCCCTCAATAGAATCCAAGAGTTATGTTGAACTCTTAGCGGGGTATGGGAGACTCACCATTACCAAGCCCACCTCACGATGATACGATATCGGTTAGCAAAAATAATGATGAGAGAATAACACTTTACTCATTTACAACTCTTGTAATTACCCATCTAGTTTTGCCTCTAGAGAATGTGGCCTCACGATGATACGATATCGGCACCATTGCACTTAGTTAAGTTATTCCCACCATGCTTAGTTCATGAAGGGGTTCAAGAATAGCCTCACAATGATATGATATCGGCCATCCTCGTTGCCTACACTTACCTCATCATATGTTTATGAACTCCTCCTGAGTGTAAGCATGCACTTTGTACTCCCCCATGATAGGGTGAAGCCGGTGTACAAGTCACAAACGATTGGAGCCCACCACGGTGGAAGGCCTACGAAGAAATGTTCAAAACATCTCTCGTTTATCAACTTAATATTCGTTTGTTGAGGGAGTAGTTTTGGGCTACATCAAAATCATTTTAATCATATTAAAAGAACATGGCCCTATCATAACTATTGGTCCAAGTTAATATGATTTAGTAGCATATAATACTCCCACTGTTTCGTTGAAACACGCGAGACTATATGGAACTACTAACGAACGCATTGCATCCTCATATGGACTATATAGTCATATTAGGTTTTAGGATGATTATGAACCGTTTGATTTGATCCAACACGAGCCTTGTGTTGGACCTTGGGTTTAAGGTAGATAGTTGTTGATTTTAGTTACGCGTTTAATCCAATTAAACCATTATTTCCTATTGGGCATTGGACCCAACTATTCCAATTTGCATACATATAAACAAAGAGGAATACATGAAATAATAAGAAGGGCTTATGCCCTTTTACAACACAAATAATGGGCTTATGCCCTTTACAACAAATTGAAGGACTTATGCCCAATACAACAACTTGAATTAATCAAATTACATTCAAATCTACATTACTTAAAACCCAAGCATTCATAATGTAAATCGGCCAATCACATAGCTCAATTATCGAGGCCTTTGGTTCATAATCACCCTTTTCTTAATTAACTAAACTAACTAAGAAAGCAACTTTAAACAATTGGTTTTTGGATCCATAGAATTGATTTAAATGGAACTAAATATAATGAAAATCAAATTCTCATTAAAGAGACAAAACAATTTTTGTTCTCATTTTGTTTTGGGCCAAAAACAATGACCACAACAATTTGGGTCACTTTGTTAAAACAAAAACTTTTGGGGTCAAAATGCAAATACACAAAAGTATCAAAACTTTATATAATTGCACAAAAGTCCCTCCAACACCTTTTACCAAAGGTGGCCGGCCATAGTGTTGAAAAATTGAAAAAATCTAAAGTTTTGTAAGTGGTTTTTGGTAGGTAAGACAAAGGTGACTTTGATGGTTTGTAAGAAAATGTTTTTTATAAAACTTTAAAATTCTTTTAGTCACATCTCACCAATAACTATCACCCACCATTTGAAAAACAAAACTTTATGAAAAACATAAAACTTTTGAATCAAAACTTCAAAACTTTTTGTTCTTGGTAAGAACTTCAAGAAATATGAAGAACATACATGAAAACTCATAATAGCTCCATGGATGTTATCTTTCACCAAAAACTCAAATTTTCACAACTCAAAAGAGGGTTAATATCCTAGGGTACTTAGGGGTTCCAAAAAGCACTTTAAAACCATTTTAACAAGCCTAACATGAACCCAAAAAATCACCCTTTGGATTTGGCCGAAAATCCCAAAATACTTGGCACCAAAGTTTAGTTCCAATATTCATGCTTATATGAACTACATCTACAACATTTGAGATGCTAAATTTTCAAACAAAATTTATATTCAAAGCAAGAACAAAGCTTGTAACATTTACAACATTTAAATCACATATTATGAAAAATCACAAAACCCAAAAGGATCCACCATAAACTAGGCCTAGGCTCTGATACCACTTGAAGGAAAATTTATGTCCTAGCTAAGAACATGTAAAGAACATTTGAATACATAGGCAAACTATTAACAAATTAAAGTAGGCATGCATCCAAAAACAATTCATAAAACCCATGACTTTCAAAGCCTAGTATATGGTGAACCATAAGACTCTTTAACAATATTAAAGAGAATAAGAATTTAGAGATTCTTTACCCTTGAAGCTCATCCTTGATTGCACAAGGGATTCACCCAAGTGGAGGGCCTTCAAGTCACCTCCTTGCTCCTTGGATCTTCCTTGTGATTTCCTCCCTTTTAGTGCTCCTTTTCTTCTTTGAGGATTTGAGGATTTGTTCTCCAAAACACCAAAGGTTTGGTGTCTCTAAGTCTCCACACCAAAGATGTAGTGTAAAGATGAAATGGATGACTTAGGGAAGAATAGATTGCTAGATGTTCCTCCCCTAAGTGGCCGGCCTCTATGTAGAAAATGAGAGAATATGTTTCACCCAAATTCAATTAGAAAACCCTAATGTGAAACAAAGCTATAATGTTGATTTTATACTTCATTTCATGTGAGTGGCAAACTTGTAATTAATACAAGTTTGCTACCCCTCACCCTTATGGCCGGCCATATGTTGTTATTGGGCTTAATTGCCCATTTTGTTTTAGTTGTCATACAACTTAAACATAATGGGCCTTGTGAACCAAAACGTTTTTGTGCCCCGAAGCCCAAAACTAACTTAAACGCCCAATACGAACGTTTCGTATAATTAATTAACTATTTAATTAATCTTGACCATTCTTCAATTAAACCATTTAATTGCTTATCCATTTCATATAATTTCTTCACTTATATCCTTACTCGGTGTACGATCCATTAGGTTCCAATTAGCGAGGTAGTGGGCGATGTTACTCTTAACGATCGATTGTGAATTGAAACCACATTTCAATTCTCCCTTAAAATTAGTGTTTGCTAATCTTTAGGGCTTCCACAAACCATGGGTGACGCCTAGCAACATGTCATGGTTACCCAAGCTAAGTAGAAGTGGTTGGAGAACCTATCCAGTTACAACTACAATGCAATACGGTCCTTCTCTAATACAATCCTCTTAATCACATTGTTTAAGTGATAGTTTGTTTCATGTCTACTATCCAATGTGATACTTCTCTATATGATTCAATTGAATAAGATTTGGAACAAGCTTCCTTAGTCATATTCATATGCTTTGGCCAAAGACTCTCGAATCATATCTTAGAGTATTCTCCTTCCACCATGGAAGGTTAGAGATCCCTTGTTGTGCATTCATATGCCTACATGACTAGATAGCTTGACCCAACAATGCCGTGGACACTCCAATGGAATGCCGTTGACATAATCAAAGATCAAGGACCTAACCATTAGACATCAATGATGCCTCAGGTCAAAGGACTACTTTGCATATTGCAACTATCGAGTTCTCACATGACATGTATGTTCAAACTCTCGTTTGATCGTTGTTCAGTGTACTCGATTACTCTTTCGAGCACCTATGTGTTTGCCTTAGTGTCCAACACCAAATGACTTGAGACTAGTTCATACTCACGCTTGAGTCGACATAACACATACTAACCTTAGCGGATTGTCAATGCCCAATTGGCAATCCTATGGCTAGGAACGTTTTAGGAATGAACATAAGAGAAAGGTCTCGTTAATTTAACTAACTTAAATCACTTGTCTCTTAGATCAAATACATTCCTTGGATTCCCTTATTGCTTAACCACAAGATACTATAAATAGTGATTAACAATAAGCTTTGCCCTCTATTAAACATATAAAAGTTTAACACAATAAGTATTCCAAAAAGCTATTACATCAAATGAGTGGCTTTGTGGGCATACTTCCAACAATATATTATATGAGCAAAAGTGCTATTGTTCTGTCATTCAAACCGAAAAACCTTTCTTGAGTAATCATGTATTAATATTTTTCTTATCACTTTGCCATTGTCCACTACTACACCGAAATTTTTGTAACATTGAAATTGTGATGCATCATCATTTGAAATCATCCCTATTATTATATTAGGTATAAGCCATACTATAATAAGGTTTTCTTAGTTGATTTTCGGGTTGCCCCCACTAGAAGAAATTTCTAGCTCCGTCCCTGCTGTGACAACATGATTCTTCAACTTTCTGCCATCAATAATGTAAAAATGGCGAAGTGTATGTATGTAGAAAGAATAGATTCTCAACTATTCATTATTGAAAATATTACAACCCTAATATATAAACTAGCACTGGCCTTCACAAGGCAAGTTTACAAAACATAACCTAATCAAGATCCTATAATCAAGCTCCATAGTCAACGTGCTATACAAGGCAAACAACCCTAGAATGAATCAAAGAATATTTACAATTAATACAAGAATTTCAACACTCCCCCTCAAGTTGGAGCATGAATGTTTTGGATGCCCAACTTGCTGAGAAGAGAATGAAACGTTGCCTTTCCTAATGCTTTTGTAAATATGTCGGCCAACTGATGCTTTGAAGGTGTGAACCTTGTTGCAATCATTCCTGAATGTAACTTTTCTCGGACCAAGTGACAATCTAATTCGATATGTTTAGTTCGCTCGTGGAATACTGGATTAGTTGCAATGTGTAAAGCTGCCTTATTGTCACAGTAAACATGAGCTGGAGCTGCATGGGAGACCTGTAAATCTTGTAACAGATAACGAAGCCATGTAAGTTCACAAGTGATTGCAGCCATTGATCTATATTCTGCCTCTGCAGACGATCGTGAAACCGTATGTTGTTTTTTAGTCTTCCAGGAGATAAGTGATTTCCCCAAAAACACACAATAACCTATCACAGACCTTCTAGTCGTTAGACATGATGCCCATAAAGCATCACAGTAACCACTCAATTGTAATGCATCTGTAGATGGAAAAAATAGACCTTGTCCTAGAGTCCCTTTGAGGTATTTCAAGACTCGTATAGCAGCTTCAAGATGAGGCTTGCGTGGTTGGTTCATGAACTGGCTAAGATTTTGGACAGAAAATGTGATATCTGGCCTTGTTATGGTGAGGTAAATGAGTCGTCCCACGATCCTTCTATATCTGGTTGGATCCTTCAATAATTCACCATCCGTTGGCCTTAACTTCAAGTCTTGTTCCATGGGAAAATCCACCGGACATGCCCCTAATAGTCCAACATCGTCCAGTATGTCCAAAATATATTTCCTTTGTGAGATAGAAATGCCTTGTTGTGAACGAGCCACTTCGATCCCAAGAAAATATTTGAGAGGTCCGAGGTCCTTAATACGAAACTGATGATGAAGAAATTGTTTTAAACGTTGAATAGCCTCATGGTTGTTCCCTGTAATGATCATGTCATCAACATAGATAAGAACCACTGTAATTGAATGCGCAGTAGTGCAGGTGAACAATGAGTAGTGTGCAGTTGATTGTTTGAACCCCACGAGTTGAATGGCTTGAGAAAACTTTGAAAACCATTGACGGGAAGCCTACTTTAAGCCATAAAGGGATTTATGGAGTCGACAAACCAAGTTCTCCCCCTGTCGACGAAGTCCAGGAGGTGGAGACATGAAAACTTCTTCGTCCAAATCACCATGGAGAAAAGCATTCTGGACATCGAGCTGGTGGAGGGGCCAGTGGCGTTGAGCAGCCACGGCTAATAAACAACGAACAGTGGTAAGTTTGGCCACGGGTGCAAATGTTTCAGAATAGTCTAGGCCTTCAATTTGCGTGTAACCTTTGGCAACCAAACGCGCTTTATAGCGCTCGATGGAGCCATCAAAGCGATGTTTGATCTTGTAAACCCACTTGCTGCCGATAACACGTTTTCCAGGAGGCAGGGAAGTGAGTGTCCAGGTATGATTTTGTTCAAGTGCAGCAAGTTCAAACTGCATGGCAGCTTGCCAATGAGGATCAAGGTTGGCTTGGGCAAAAGAAGTAGGTTCGATGCTACGAGTGATGTTATTGACAAACACTTGGTGAGATGGTGATAAATGTGAAGAAGAGAGATAATGAGAGAGGGGATAGCGAGTACCTGACCGCGAAGAAGAAGTGGACGTGGAAGGCGACGTGGTGACCTGTGAACAGTCATAATCCTTCAATAAGACAGAAGGTTGCTTGGGGCGGAGGCCGCGACCAAGGGCAGGTGGTGGTAGGATAGAGTTGACAGGGCGTGGAGAAGGAAGAGAAGATGAGGGCGACATAGGTGATGGTGGCGACACAGGTGATGGTGGAAAAGGGACGACAGGTACGGCAGGTGAAGGAGGAGAAGTGGTTGGACTAGGGATGGTGGGAGAGGAGGATTCTTGTGGAAAGGTGGAAGAATCTGAGATGGTATCGGTGAGGGGAAGAGGAACGACGGGCACAACTTCATCAGGTTGGGTGTCGGGAGGATGATGAGCAAAAGGGAAGATGTGTTCATGAAAAACCACATCACGACTAGTAAAAATTTGATGAGTGTGAAGATTGTAGAGACGATACCCCTTTTGTCCAGAAGGATAACCAACAAAGAGACATTTGTGAGCCCTAGCATCAAACTTGTGTTTAGGAAAAGTGTGTGTAGCATAGCAAAGGCACCCAAAAACCCGTAAGTGCATATAAGTGGGTGGGCGTGTGTAGAGCATTTCATAGGGTGTTTTTTTGGATAAAATGATGGTGGGTGTGCGATTGATGAGATAAGTGGCAGTGAGAAGACTTTCTCCCCAAAATTTGAGGGGAAGATTTGCTTGAAAACGAAGTGCGCGACCTACATTAAGGAGGTGCCGATGTTTACGCTCCACCACCCCATTTTGTTAAGGTGTGTGCGGGCAAGTATGTTGAAAAACAGTTCCTGAGTTGGCAAAGAATGAACGCATGGATAGGAATTATGCGCCATTATCAGTGCGTACTTGTTTAACTTGACGCTGAAATTGAGTGTTGACATAAACAAAAAATAGTTTGATTTTCTCTTGTGTTTCAGATTTTAAATTCATGAGAAAAAGCCAAGTAAATCGGGAGTAATCGTCAACTATGGTTAAGAAGTATCTAGCACCTGATGAAGAGGGCAAACGATGCGGACCCCAAATATCACAATGTATTAACTCGAAAGGTTGTAGATTAGAAGTAGAACTTAAGGAAAAAGTTAACCTTGTTTGTTTGGCTACTGGACAGACATCACAATGAGAATCAAAATTAAAAGAAATATCAGGAATGGAACTAGATAAAACACGGGCTGGACCAGTGGAAAGATGTCCAAGGCGTTGGTGCCAGACGTTGGATGGTGCGGATGCAGAAGCAGCAACGACCCCAGGCTTATTCTGTCGAAAGACGAAGTCTTCTTTGATCGGGACTAGGTAATACAGGCCATCACGCTCCTTCCCCAATCCAATCATCTTCTTCGTTGCCAAATCCTGTAAGAGATAAAAAGTAGGGAAGAAAATGATCAAACAATTTAATCCCCGAGTAACTTTGCTAACTGACATCAAGTTAACTCGAAAACCAGGGACACAAAGGACATCTTTTAGGTCTAAATTTGGAGTGAGTTTGATTGAACCAAGACAAGAAATTGGTGCTTGTGACCCATTTGGCAGATTGACGGAGGAAGAATGTGGGCTCCTTTTGTCGTTTAAATTGGAAGAAGAAGAAATGTGATCTGTAGCACCACTGTCAATAATCCAAGAATCGGGATTGTTTGTGGAAAAAGAATAGCATCGTGTATTAGGTATACCTGCTGCATTTGCAAAAATCTGATTTTTACCATCACCACGAAGAATAGCTTTGATTTGGTTGATCTCGTCCACTGTGAATTTCAAATCAACAGGTTCTTTGGTAGTGCTCGACTTGGCTTCTTCTTTGTGGGCATTATTGGCTGCTGCGCGCCTGGTTTTGTTTGGAGGCTTTACGTCCTTCCCGTGAAACTTGTGGCCAGGAGGAAAGCCGTGAAGGTAGAAACAGTAATCAACTGTATGAGTATTTCCATCGCAGTAAGTACAATGAAAATCTTTACCAGTGTTTGCCTTGCCACCATTGTTCGGCTTGCGAGACTGCTTATCCCAGGTGGTCTTGGATACGTGCATGGCATGTGTAGTGTTACTTTCACCACCTTCTGCCACCTCTCTTTGTTTTTCTTCTTGTAAAGTCAAAGAATATACCTTACGAATGTTTGGTAGTGGCTGCATTAAGAGGATTTGTCCACGAACAGCCGAATAAGAGTCATCCAATCCCATGAGAAATTGAATAACCTGTTCCTGTTGTTCTCTTTCATTGATCGTTTTCATCGTTCCACATGTGCAGGCTGGAATTGTATTGTAGAACGCTAGTTCATCCCAAAGTCCTTTGAGTTTGGTATAGTATGCCAATATGGACTGTTGACGCTGTCGATGTTCAATGATCTCTCTTTTAATTTGAAAATTGCGAGAAACATTTCCTTGCGAGAAACGTTCCTTCAAATCCTCCCATATCTTAGAGGGTGAATCCGTGTATAGGACGCTGCTCATCAAATCATTACCAACAGAACTAACGACCCATGAGAGAACCATATCATTGCATCGTTTCCAAAGGGAATATTTGGCGTCGGTTTTTGGCGGGGCTTCTATCGAACCATCCACAAAACCGAGCTTGTTCTTGGCGCTGAGGCTGATTGTCATCGCACGACTCCATGTGGAATAATTGTCACCATCCAGTGGTTTGGAAACAAGGTGTAGACTCGGGTGATCCGAGTGATGGATGTAGAATGGATCAGTGATGTCCATTATTGTTGTGAGTTGTGGTTTGTGTTTAGGAGTTTCTTCGTCACTCATGATGAACAACGAGATCAAGCGGAAGCGTTTCAGGCACCAGGAAGGTGCTCTGATGTCATGTAAAAATGGCGAAGTGTATGTATGTAGAAAGAATAGATTCTCAACTATTCATTATTGAAAATATTACAACCCTAATATATAAACTAGCACTGGCCTTCACAAGGCAAGTTTACAAAACATAACCTAATCAAGATCATATAATCAAGCTTCATAGTCAACGTGCTATACAAGGCAAACAACCCTAGAATGAATCAAAGAATATTTACAATTAATACAAGAATTTCAACAAATAATAGTCACCTCATCATCACCAAATAGAAGAAAATAACCATGGTGCATCATTGTCTCACACTGAGTAATTTTTCATCTAATCCTCGTACTAGCATCACCTCTTTAATGTGCCTAGTACCATTCTTTGTCTCAATAACTAGTGTACCTTTTGCAACAGCCTGCACAATCTGCCCATTTCTTATTTTGATTCTAGTTGTCACATTCCTGTCAACATTACTGAGTACTGACTCATGAAAAGTCATGTGGTTACTGCAACCACTATCTATAAACCAGACAAGTTCATCTTTAATCACAGAAATAGAATTACAAGCAAAGAACATAGAAGTTTCTTCACCAACATCCTTTGCGTTGTGCATTTCTTGAATAGTTTTGCTTCTCCCGTCTTTAGCACTAAGTCCAAACTTGGCACACTAATGACTTTTTGGCTTCCCTTTAAACCAACACTCATCGAATGCAAGTTTCCACAGATTCTGCGACTTTCCTTATTGCCATTGTTCTTCAGAACTACATTGGTCTTCTCATTTGGTCTCACAAATGGCTTCTTCTTCAACCACACAAAAGTAGCAAACAAATGGGTGATAAAACATCGATTGTCATCACCGATTTTTTCCCTAGCATTTTGTAGGTTTTAGGTTACAAGGATCGTTTTGTAGATAGTGTTTATGAGTTGCTTCACGATAATTAGGCACAATCATTCGAGATCTAAGTCCAGGGTATGCATGAATATTAGCCAATATTTCATCTAACTCAGTGACCTCACTTTGTTGTGAACTACCCGAGAAATTCAAAGGAGGATTTGGAATAACTGGAATATTCGAAGGAGAACTACTCCAAATATCCGAAGAAGGACTCCCCGTAATATTTGAAGAAAGATTTAAGCACTGTTTCATATAGTATTGTTCCATTACGTAACTGTATAATAAAAAAAAAATCTTAAACTCTTACTCGTAAAGTCTAGTATGACTAATAACAAACTAAACCAACAATTCAATTTATCAATAATCTTATAAATAATTCAATAAACAAATGCTATAGAAGACCTCCGTCTCTGTAGCTTCGGTATGCACATGAACGCTATAAACAAATGCTATAGAAGACCGTTTGTGGTGTAGGTTTTTGAAGAAAGTTCAATGTTTATATTTCAATATTTTAACCATTAACTTTTCAAATGACACGTATATTAGTAGATATTTAGTTAAATATTAGACTTGTACTGCATCTACGGATGGATACAGGGCAGAGAAGGCTTGAGTGATGGTGCAATGTCTAAAGCTGAAATAATTATTTCTTGTAATGTTATATTGTTTATATTTTATTGGGCAAAGTTATATTAATTGTCTTAATTTATTACGTCAAATTATTTTGCTCTAAACTTGTAAAACTCTCCAATAAAAACACATTTAAAGTATCCGAGGCAAACTTTAACCACACTATTGTTTTGGTAAAGCTAACCACACTGTAAAACATGCAAGTCTCCATAGTCGTCGACTTGATCTATTGTATCTATAGATGCCAATCGGTGAAGATTATTGAGTTCAAACTTTAAACACCCGTTTTTGAGCCAATAATAAAGAAAAAAGAGCACATGAGTTAAATTGAAGGCAAAGTCTCATATAACGTCTTGAAAGGCTTTAACATCTCATTTCAAACAAGAAAAATATAAGAGGTGGCAGCATTGGCCATAAATTAGGGTTAGCACCATAGTAATACGCACGTAATATTGTATGTACTAGTTATCTATAACTTCTCTCTAACTGCTTATGATTTCTCTCATAAAATATGAAAAGGAAAGTTGTTTATAACCAGTGTATATAATGACAATAATTTCATTAAGTCCCCAACCAATTCAGAAATAATTCTGCAAGGTTTCGTATTTTGTGGTACTGAACCACTGCCATTTGATATTATAACTCAGTCCACCCATATTATAACACATGACGCTAGTAGAAAAAACAGTTTGCGCGACGAGATTTTGCGTGACGAAAAAATATATTCGTCGCGCAAAAATGGCAGGAAAGGAAAAGATATATATATTTTATGCGACGAAAGTATTCGTCACGCAAGAATACTTCGCGCGACGAATACTTATTGTCGTCACGCAAGAAAACGCAGGAAAAACCCACCAAATGTTTGCGCGACAAAAATTTCCATATATTCGTCGCACAAAGTTTCATTGACACGATCAGATGCCTTCCAACCACTCCCATTTACTGCGCATTTATGACGCGTTTTGCATGACGAATAAACCAATTTATGCTACAAAGTGTTCTGAGTGCTATATAAACACAATTTAAGAACCCTAATTTTCAAAGATTTTGTTTCAAAGGTAATGGCCGATTCGAGAGAAAGCTCTCGCGAAAGGAAAGTTGTATTGCTAGTAGAGAGGTACCGACGTAAGCAAGTGCCCTCCTGTGAAGACAAAAGTATGGCTGGTGTGTACGCCGAACTTAGGTTTGATATTGGGGGTTTGGTGCGGAGGGAATGTTTTGCTGAGTTTGAGTCTTGGAAAAAGGTGCCTGAGGAGTTGAAGAAGTCCATGCTGGGGGAGTTATCGGTAAGTTTGTATTAAATAATGTATAATTATTTTTGTTAAAAAGTAGTATTTTTAAACTATTAATTTATCGTTATTGGCATTAATATAGGTTCATTGGGATGTTGATAAAACCGATGACCTTTTCAAGAAGCATTTATGGCAGTGGAAGTTTGATGTGCTATGGGATGCAAAGCGAGGTGCTGCTACCCCGAAGGAGGAGGATTGAAGTTGAATTGTATTTTTTTTTTTTTTTTATGAAAGAAGATTTTTAGGACTTTATATTTGATTTTAATTAATTTATTTATGTTATGTGGATGACTATTAATATTTTCATTAATTATAATATGTATTTGGGATAATAAATTAGTGTTGTTAATTAATTTGGTAATGTTTAATTAGGTTTGAGTTCTTTATTTAGATTAAAATAAAATTTTACATTAGATAAAAAGAAAACGGACAAAAATAAAAATAAAAATAAAATATGCATTTTGCACGACGACAATAGTATTCGTCTTGCAAGTTGTTTACATTAATAAATTATAAAGTAAACAGAGAAAAAAAAAGTAACTTGTGCCACGAATGATATATTAGCCGCACAAAGTGTATTTGCTCGACGAACACATTATTCGTTGTGCAAAATCATTTGTCCAAAAGTTAACCTTATAAGTTGGCCCGGGGATCGATGTCTTTGGAGACATTTATGTTTGACCCGGGGATAAGTTGGCTGAGTCCCTTCATGTAAGTATTCTTCAATTGTAATTAATATCTTACGCATTCAAGTATCATGGTTATTATTTGAATCAATATTAATATTTCATGTTATATTACATAGGCAACGATGATGGAGAAGAGGCAGTTGGTTCTTTAGGAGTCCATCTCCCAACTTCCTCCCGAGACTCTGTTCAAGTCTGTGGATCCCCCCGAGGATGTGAGCTTTTAGATCCTTACAGACACCTTAGATCAGACTCTCGGGCGAAGGCCAGGAACGTATTCTAGGGCGATGGGGAATGCCTGGCGGCGAGAACCTAGAGCCTCTTCATCCTCGCAGTTGAATGATGAGGTGATAGCTTTGACAACTGAGGTGGCCGACCTTAAAACTAAGCTCACCTCGTATAAGAGCCAGATGTCACTGATTGTATAGGCCTTCAGTCAGTCCAACATTTGTCTCCCCAATATCCGTCCCCCGTTGAGGTCCGAGCCCCTCCAACCCGAGCATGCCCAGAACTCCACCCCTTCAACCTCTGAGCCTATCCTCAACCCTGAGCCCTTCTTGCCCCAATCTTTCCAGCCACATGCGAACGACGACCCCGTAGATTATTCCACCTTTTTTTCTTAGTTGTTTAGTCCCTTACTTTTAAAACTTTTTCCTTGTACATACATTTTATTTTTATTTTAAATAAATTATTTTTCTCTTCATTACATTTTTTTATTTCAATTTAATTTTATTACTTTATTATAAAATTAAACCCAAAACAAAAAATATAATTTAAAAAATATATATATAATTTTTTTTTTTTTTTGCGCGACGAATAGCTTCGTCGTGCATACTTTTTTGCTATAACTCACTTTCATCACGCAAGGACAACATGTTGTAACGCAAAGTTTTTAGAGATGAATATTAGTCGTCCCAGGTTTGTATCCTGGCATTTTGTGCGATGAACATACTTGTTCCTAAAAATTTGGTGCGATGAATGAGGAACTGTCGCGCAAAGTCTTTCTTCACAATCTTTAAGCGATGGATTCTGTGCGACGAAGTTTTCGTTGTGCATACGTTTGTGTGACACTATTAAGTTTTGCGCGACCAATTTCTGTTCATCGCACTAAATGTTAAACGTGGTAGTGTGAATTGATTGATAATTATATCACATCAAATTCAATAACTTTTTTAGCACGCATAGTCAACCTAGCTAATTGGTAAAGGTACATATATATCATTTATATTATGTTTTGTAAAAATCAGCTAGCCATGTAGAGATCAACTTACTGTTCTGTCTTCTTGAATCGAAACTTTTTATTTAATTTCCTTCTGTTAAACACCTTATATAACTAGCATATTGTTGACCCTACAAACTAAATATTGGGTACAAACACATATATATCAGGAACAAATGATTAAAGAGAAATTCCACGGACTAAGAAAAACTTGGTATTTCCACGTGATGCGAGATTTATACGCACACAAATTAAACCCTCTTTTCGTCAAATTGTAGTATATGTATAAGTAGGGATCGTTCTGGACCGGGGATTAGGAGGGATTGTTAACCACTTGGATTTGAGTCAAAAACGTAAAATAACAATATGAAACACTATACTAGACTCAAAGAATGCAAAACTAAACTTTAAAACACTAAGACAAACCAAAAGACTCAAAACAACACAAACACACTCAAATCTGCCTAAAAACCACTTTCTGGGCAGATTTGAGCACAAACACAAATTTGGACGAAATTAAGTAATAACTTGACTCAAGAACGTAAAAACACAATATAAAACACTAAACTAACTTAAAGAATGTAAAACTAAACACTTAAAACATTAAAACAAACCAAAAGACTCAAACATCACCCAAAACACTCAAAACTGCCTTAAAATCACTTTCTGGGCAGTTTTGAGCACTTTGGTGAATCTGGACGAAATTGGGAAATAAAATGAATCAAAACACTTAAAAGCACAAACTAAATTGATTTCTAACTAAATTGGACATTAAAGTAAAGGGGGATTTAGATTTATACGAAAATTGAAATAACAAAACAAGTTAATAAACTAAACAGATTGTAAAACGAATTTGATGGAATGGAATGAATGGATGATAGAATGGCTAAGGGGTTCATCTCCATACATGTTATACTTGCATAATAAAATGATTTCCAATTGCATTTCAATAAACTATGATACTCAACACCCCAAGTTAACCGTGATGCACTAATTAACCTTCAAATCTTCCTAACGTTATTGAATTGGATGATGCATGCGACAATTCAAAACATTCCCCACAAGTCCTCAACATGAATGCATAGAAGAGGTACAAGCAAGAATCATTACGCTCTATGAAAATTATAAGTGTTGACGAGGCATTCGTTACTATGGATTGCATGAAACTTATGCCAAGAATTCATTTAACGCGATTGTTTATAAGCAACCTCCACTACTTGTGAATATAAGTTCATAACGATTAGGTGAAACTCACTTATATTCTAGCGTCATATTCATGCATGAAAATTAAGTGTGCACTCTCAATGAACATACATAAATAAGTTATCAATCAAACAGTTAAACGAATTGAATCCACAACTTATGAAACGCAATTAGAAGTATTCAAGTCAAAATGCAAGCATAAACATATATTCGAATCACCCCCTAACCAAGGGGGGTTTAGTTCCTCATGGTACAAAACAAAGAGAATCAAAGAAACACCTAAACATTCCAACAACTCAAACTTGAATTGTATGAACGTTTAGGCCCTCTTATCATCCATTCCTCATTCGTACAAAACAAAGAGCATTGAAATTAAACATTGAAATCAAAGAAACACCTAAACATTCCAACAACTCAAACTTGAATTGTATGAACGTTTAGGCACTCTTCTCTTCCTCTTCGTTGTGGCACAAGGTCTAAGGATAGTTTGATGGTGTGAATGGTTTGGGGAGTGGTTGGAGTGGCTGCAATGGAGGAGAAAAGTGTTTTGGTGGCTGCAATGAGGGTGTGGAGAGGTTTTGACGAATTTCTGGAATATGGAAGAGTGTATGAATGAAATGTGTATGCAATGGATGCTTATTTATAGGTGAAATGGGGGGAACATGACAGCTAGGAGGGAATGTGGCTGCATGTTTGAATGATTAAAGGATGCATGTGGGTTGGAATTGCATGTGCAATGAATATGTGGCTGCATGTGCAAGGGGACAATCTGAAAATGCATGTGAAAGCATGTGTTGGCTGCAATGATGAAATGGATGGGAGTGCATGTGGCTTAATTAATTAAAGGGAGTGCATGTGCAATGTTTTAAAGGATGGAATGCATGTGAATATGATGGAAATCTGATGGGAGATGGAATGGGATGTTTTGCATGTGAATTAAAGAGTGAATGCATGTGCAATGACAGCTAGGTTGAATATGCATGTGGAATGGCTGATTTATTTGAAGATGCATGTGCAATGAAGTGGAATGACAGCTAGGTTATGATGATGAATGCATGTGGCTGATTTAATTGAATAGGAAAGCATGTGGATTTAATGGTTTAAAGGGTGAATGCATGTGGATGCATGTGTTGATGAATGGGATTAGGAAAGGTTTAAATGTCCTAAAACTAAAGGGAACAAGGTTCCAACACTTTGGTCTTCAATTAGGTCTTCAATTTCGTCCAACACTTTGGCTCCAAGCATAAGCTATCCATCCTTAGTCCAAAAGTGCTCCAAAAGTCTCCAAAATGCATCTTTTTGCTCCTTTAGCCCTTTGGACCTACAAACACACGAAAATAGCTTAAAGTACTAAAATAACTAAAGAAACATAACGTAAATGCACGAGAACAAGCCATTTAAGTCGCATGAATATGCTCCTATCACCACGGACTAAGAAAAACTTGGTATTCACATCCCTTCATAGGATTGACTCTGTGTATTCATGCATTTATATTAACATACATCAACAAGTAAACACATCAAAGAACAAGAAGATTAAACAACCACAACACAAGAACAAAACGCACGAGCCCTAAAAAAACCCTAGCCCTCTAAGGTTTGTTTGCAGCTCGATACCTTGCAGCAAATCTATGAAACAAAGCAAGCGCATTGCTCGTCACCTCAGCCACATTCACGATCTTCCCTTTTATCGTAGCCTTTAACTTGCTCAAGTTTTTCACCGGCAGCTCATCCACACAAGTGTATGCATCAGTCAAAGCTGTGCTCACCCAAGTCTCCACGTTACTTATGTGCCAAATCAAGTCATCCCCCACAGTTTCTTGGCCAAAACGACGTAGTTCCTTGATAGACCCACTCAGTTGGTCCACACTGTCATTGATCTGTTCCAAGCAGTCTTGCACGACTTGGTATTCCCGGGCCCTGAGCTTCTTGAGCTCTCCTGCCACCTTGAGGACGTAGGCTCTGGCATACCGTGCACGGTACAGGCTCATGGACAAGGCGTATTCTGCCAGCTGCTGCGGGCTTTGGACGGTCATATTGGGCTTGATATACATGGAGAGGCAGTGGACGCATAGGTCTGGATAAAGCGTTGTCCGGCACGAGGCCTCGATGTAGGCCTGAGCATGGGAACGCCAAGGCTGATCATTAGAAAAGGATGGCTCTACAGCACTCAGAAGTAAGAAGATCGAGAGGAGCACTACGAGCAAGGAGAAGCTCAGTTTTGCCATTTTTTATTGAGATTTGGACTGAAGTTTGAGTTTGGATAGGGAGATGTGATGGAAAAAGGTGATTTTATATAGGGGAGGGAATTAGGGTTTATCACATGGGACACATGGCTAACTTAACGTGCGCTTTAAGTGCATTAAGCTTCCACAAATCTGTGCATATATGGATTATTGTATTAGATCTCTTCTCTAGGAGAGATATATGAATAGCATAAATAAATAGAATATAGTAAAATCAGATTGGATCAAGATTATGGATGACTAATTGAGAGATTATGTGTCCACCAATTGTATTATATATTTTGACATCCAAGCAAGGAACACTAAGGGAACAACGTTAAGTAATGCCTGTAAGTGATTAGGACAACCTATATCAGATTGGATTAAGATTATGGATTACTAATTGAGAGATAAGTATGTGTCTGCCAACTGTATTATATATTTTGACATGCAAGCAAGAAGCTCTTGGAAACAACATTAAGTAATGCCAGTAAGTGGCTAGGACGACCTTTGACTGCACTTGTGCTTATCCAACATTTGTAGCACTTCATGGAAAAGATCATGTGTTCGTATACATTTGTTGCCATGTGAACTTAACTATTGTTTAAAACTCAATATTTAATGTATTAAAAGACTAATTGTTCGATTTCCACATGTACTCCTCATTAATCTACCATCTTTAACTTCATTACAAGAAAAATTATGTTATGAGACGAAAAAGCTTCGTCTGTATAGAATACATTTCGTCTGTTTAATATTTCCGCGACGGAGCAACGTTGACCAAATTTCGTAGGATCAACACCGTAGTGTAAAATTTTACTCGACGGACTTTCACATCCGTCGGTTAAGTATAACTTTAGCTGACTAATCGTTCGTCGTGTAGCAGTCACATTATGCGACGGACATATCTGAAAAGACGAATAGGACCTAGTCGTCGTTTTGTATTAAAATAATATAAAAGTATACTATTCTGTCGGTTAAAGTAAGATTTACCGATTACTGTTCCGTCGGTTATGTAACTTTGATACTAAAAAATTATAAATTTATTACTTAAAAATAAAAATTTATTAATTAATAAGATAACTGCAGATAAAAAAGATATGAAATACGAAAATTAAAAAATTATATTGCAACTTAGAAAAATATATTGTCTAATTGAAACAAAATATATACAACTAAAAAAATTGTTTGTTCAAACATATTACATAAAAATAAGGGTAAATTACACAAAACTACATCAACTATGGGTCAAACCACAATATCATACCTCATGTTTTAAAAATTACAATTTCATACACTACAACATAATTGGTCTTTTGCAGCGCACAAAGGGCGCCGTAAACGGTTATTCACGACGTGAGCCCACAAGTAGTAAAAGCCCCTGTCGTAAAAGATGTTTTGTCAAATACGACGTTCCTTAGTAGCCGTGAATAATTTAAGCAAAACATGTCATAAATACTCATTAAGGCGTGCCTTGCACACCTTAATTGGTATTAGATACGGCGTTAATAGAGTGTCATAATACTGCAAAAGCAATTACGGCATACCTATATGTCGTAATTTATATTTGATACAGCGTTTGTTGAGTGTCGTAATAATGTGAAGGCAATTACGGCATACGGCATACATCGTAAAAGAAGACTACCATCAACAATTACGGCTGATTTTACATGTCGTAGTTTACATTTATTTTTAACAATTCATTTTAGATGGACCTCACTTCATAACATCTAAATTAATATTGTAAGGAGTACAATAGAAAGATAACAATAATCATCGTAAAAGCATTAAACTCTACATACTTGGATTAATTAGTAAAAATTGTCAATTACATTACAATTGGAAGTTTACAAAAAACCTGAGTTGTTTTGTTCCTCATACAACTTATGCACACCCTAAAGCTAATAGAGGAAACTAATGATGACCATAAGGCAACATCATACCAAAAAGCAATATCCCAAGCACACCCTCCTGTTCATAGAGCAACCAATTTCGTCACAAAAGAGCACCGTACCAAGAAGGAAGGGTTGAGCTAATTCTCAAATCTGGAGGACCAAAATATAAGCAACATCATACCAAAAAGCAATATCCCAAGCACACCCTCCATATTCATGGAGCAACCAATTTCATCACAAAAGAGCACCATACCATGAAGGAAGTGTTGAGCTAATTCTCAAATCTGGAGGACCAAAATATATATAGCTAGTAAGTGAGAAAAACCAAGAAATAACTAAAGTAGAAATTGATATAAATTTAGTGAACCATCACAACCAAAATTAGTGCCTTTTAATTAAGAGCTAGTCAAAGGAGATAGATTTGATTGGCCATGCAATTGTACTAAGGAGTGCATCATCGAGAAGAAAAAACTAACGTGTTGGTCAAGGTAAGTTTATCCTAGATACAAGTATCTCAAGGACCCAAACTTTCCAATGCTTTGGTCCAAGTGGCCCAAAATGCATCAAATCTTGAGGATTTGTGGATTCAATTTCAGCAAGTGCAACAACTTCACTAGTCCCTGTCCAATTTCGTAATTTTCACTTAGTCCCTTGAGGTTTGGGAGAATTATGATTTAGATTACCAGAAGAGGCATCAAGGTTGGAAGATTTAGCTTGAGGCTTGGAAGGAGTAGCATGATGGTTTGCTGAATTAGCATGGTGATTGGCTGAATCATTTGGTAAGTTTCCAGATCCTTGTTGATTTAGGAGACTGCCATTAAAGTAGACCATAATTTATGAGTTTGATGCTAATTTAATAGTTAATAATAATAATAATAATAATAAAGTGTACGAAAAATGTACTTACCGAGTTAGCATTTTTCCCCATCCATCCAACCAGTAGAGAATGGACAATATTTTTCAAATCTTCCAACTCTTTTTCCAGCATAATAACTCTCTCACGATTATATGTTTGAACACTCACTTGTGAAAGTGTTGCACCAAACCCAAGTCCCCTTACCTTACCTCTACGCTCGGGTCCAAGCGCTTTAGCAATAGCATCATTCTTAACAAAGTTTTTATCAACATCTGTTACATTCTTATTTGCTTCTTGTATTTTTTTCTACAATGAGAAAGCAAAATGTTGACTTATAAAATAAAGACTATAATACTAATGCAAATGAGTATAAATTGTTCCATTCATTACCATTGCAGTTGCAACCTCTTCGTTTAAAAATTCACCAGGTTTCCTTGTGTGCCCACGAATGTAACAGCCCGTCCCTAAAAATTATGATTTTTATAATTTTAATATGTGGAATTACAAAAATGCCCTTTGAGGCAAAGACGTTGACTTATGTGAACTGCCTTGTCATGACATGTATGGTTCGTTTTCTTTGCGTATCCTCATAGTACTCGTCGCTATGGACGCGTGGGCACAAATGGGACGTGATTTGGAGTTATAACGAAGGAGATATTAACGTTTAAAGTAGAGGACAAAAATTGTAAATTTATTAATGTCTAGAATGCTCTAAATTTTTAGAGCAAAGGTCTGTGGAGCCAAGTGTGTGGTTGGGATCGTAAAGGAAGAAGAGAAGGAAGAGAGATGTACGGTTGAGATAAAAAAGAAAATGAGAGAAAATAAGAAGAGAGGAGAGAGGAAGGAAAGGGACCAATCAGAAGGGAAGGAAAGGAGAGAAAGGAAGAAGGAGAAAAAAGAGGGGAACGGGCTGGGTTTTCCCTTGACCCGTGCGGTGAACCCGGTTCCCTTTGTGTTTTCCAAAGGTTTTCCGTCCAAATTTCCGGCTTTCTTCAACCTCCCATCACTACCAAACCTCATCACAACATCCAAGCAGCTAATTGTAACAAAAAATCGAGAGAAAAGAGCATAGAAACCATGAATTTTCACACGATGGGTGAAAGGTGTGTTGGAGCTCCTTGGTGTCGATACACTATTTTTTGAAGCCAACTCTGACCACCACTACTATCAATGGACTCTTGATGAACCCATGAACATGTCCTAAGCCTTGGATGGGGCGGCAGAGCATCGGATGACATGGATCGACCACACCCAAAACTAGGGTTTCCGACAGGTTTTAGTAAAATTGGGGCTTTTCCCGACCAAATTGGCCTTCGTCACAGGTATGAAAGTTACTCTACTCACTGAGATCTTCATTTATGTGAAGTTTGAGAATTTTTAGAAATAATTGAATTCTCCAACGAGTCGGGACGATCAACCGCCACTCGGGATGAGTCGTTCTAAGTCCTATTAGAAGCCCTGAGTTCATAGTTGATATTCATATTATGTGAGTTGCTTATTGTGAATCTAGGTTAATTAAAGTGCATCACTTGATTATTATATGAATTGACGATCCGACCGTTGGATCGTCACCAAACTCTGATACGTCCTAGAACGTAATTTATGAGGATCATAGAAATTTACGGATCGGGAATCTAACATACGAATCTTCCCGAATTGGATTGGTAAGTTCATAAAATAAAATGTTACTTCCACTTGAATTTGCAATTGGCGGAGATTCAACCGTTAGACTGTAAGGAAACTTTAGTATGATGTTTTAGAAGCGTAATGTGGATCTTTGGAAATTATTGATCAGAAACCCGAGGAGCGGATCTTCTAGATTGAGTTACATAGGGTTGTGGACCCTACCGTCAATTTTTGACCGACGGTTGACTTTTAGTCAATGGGTCTCAAATCATTTTAGAACGTCCTTAGGGATATGTTTTATGTAAGTTACATGTTCTATCGATAAGATTTCTAAGACATGATTTGATAATTGTTCTAGGTGCCGATTGTTCGTGACACCTCGATGTTCGTACTAGGGAGTTGTAGTGCAGACTCCAGGTGAGTGGCCTTTTGGTTTTCTATATAAGTATATATACTTTACATTTTTCCCATAAAACTGATTTAAATGATTTATATTTTGAAGTGCCATGTCAAATGTTTTATACTTAGAATATGCTTTAGTAGTTACATATGTTATCGTTGACACTGCGGACGCTCAGGTAAGTTCCAGGTGAGTTTATAGATTGTAGATGTAAGTTGCATGGTTATGATTCCATTTGATGCATTTAAAGCTCATAAACCTGCACCTCGGTGTTAGTGCTCCCGTCCGTGGCCAGGGCACAGTCCTTCACGTGATGTTCACTTCCCGCATCGTACGCTCACCTTGGATCCAAGTTTAGTGCACAGTCCTGTCGTGCAGACCACTATAGGTGGTTCCGACTCATAGGTGACCCGTAATTATTCGCACAGTCTTCACGTGATCGTAGCACTTGAGCGTACTTATTTACACCTAGTCCTGTCGTACAGACCACTGTAGGTGGTTTCGACTCATGTGCAAGGATAGTTGATGAGCTATCGGTTCAACCGTACAAGCCACAATAGGTGGATTCGACTGACATATTACTTTTCATTGATTTTCTTCACCTAGTTTACTTATTTCATTATGTTGAGATATTTGGCATGGCATATAGGTGGATTTTGCTATTTCGAGTATGGTTTCGATATAGATATTTATTCTATTTTCTGGGAAATTTTGTGGGTTTTACGACGAGGGGTTTACTTTTACTAAGTGAAATGGTTTTGAAAAGCTTTGTTTTTGCTCACTCACATTTTCTGTTTTGCGCCCCTCCAGGTTCTAGTAGCAAAGTTTCTGTATCGACAAGGATTCGTGGCATATTCCAGTATAGGTGGCTTCCTATGATGGTATAATCATTATCTTACTTACTGTACTTTACTTATGCTCTGCATCACGTGTGAAATTGGTCCATACCTACTCACCGCACACTCGTGTATTTAGGCACTTTTAGAATTAAATTTATTCATAGTTTACACATTATCACACTTTATGGCTTCGTCACCTTCCAGGTGCTGGCCAGCACAGCTCGATTCGGAGTCCTAGCGAACATTCCAGGTCAGGGTGTGTTAACGAATCCATACATCTCCCCTTGTTATTGGATCAGGTGTTTCACTTTCTTTTATCTACATCATTAGAAATTTGAAAAAAAAAAAAAAAAAAGCATTAAGAGAGAATATTAGATCATAGTCTTCATATAGCAGCACCACTCATAATTATGTTAAAAAGTAAAATATGACTAATAGAAATTAAAATTGTAGTTTACCATCTCATCTTCAAGGCGAGCATTGCCCTTGCAACTCATTGTGTGTAGCATAGTTTGCTTTGCCCTCATTTTCTTGAATCTCTCACTTATCTCCTATATATCCAAAATTTATTCAATATAATTGTTATGGATTTGAAGTACTGAAAATAGAATGGATATATTTGAATAAAAGAAAATAAATATTGTTACCTTATATTTTGGACCTAAACTTTTCTTAACGAAACTCCGCCATTGTACCAAACTCACATTATCAGGCATGAGTTGCTTTGTAGCACGCTTAAAACCAATTTGCTCTCCTTGTTTTTGCACTTCCTTAAGCATTTTCCATCTATGATCTCGCCAATGCTTTGAAATCTTTTGTAATGAATACTTCTTATGACATTCATCAACAACAAATTATATATACACACTAAAAGAGTAACTTTCAATTTAATTCCCATTGTGTCCTAACAGACTCAGATCACTGTTACTTCTACAGTGTGCTTCCCTTTTTGCCCCTGCTTGATTTGTATGACTTCGATTTTGCCTCTTCTCGACTCTTCTTCTTCATTTTTGTCTCTGTGGGAAGGGAATTATCTGGATGTACACGTGCGGGTCATTTAGGAAGGAAAAGAGGTTAAACGTACGCGTGTTGATCATCTGGGATGGGAGGGAGTCCCCCTCATTCCACTCTCAGAAATCTCAAAAATGGCTCTGCAGTTGAAGAACACTGAAAGAGACAATTGTGGCCTACAGAAGCCTCTCTTCGGCTTCCTCTATTCTACAACACTCTCATCTAATTTAAAAAGCCAGGGGAAAAACTGGGCTCTTCCAGAGACTTCACCCCATCACTCACCACGGAACCCACCTTTCCTTTCTTTTCTCTTTCAAATCAAACTCTCTTAAATCTTCAAAATTCCTACAACCGCCTCCGGTGAGTCCTCAGGTAAAACCCTATTCTTCCCTAGTTTTTTCTTCTCAGCATCTTACAATAATATTTGTTTCTTCGTATTCTCTTAATGTTTGGCTGAAATTTTGAGTTGCCGACTCCCATTGTTTTCCTTCTTGACTCATCTGCCGAAATCTCTTCAGTTTCAACAGCAGCAGTCACCACTCTTCCCAAAGGTAAATTTATCTTCTCTTTCTTGAATTCGGAATCTTCCAAATCCTCATCTACATCGTTCGATTTTTGCAATTTCGATTCCACAGAAACATGAACTTGCTTTGTTCTCTTTGCAGTGCTGCCCATTTTCCACCAAAATCACATCTCAAACTCTTCAAATTTCGAACACGACATGCCCGACGAAGGTCAGTACCCTCACTCATACCCAATTTTCCCAAAAAGATAATTTTAATATCAGTGATGGGTTTTTAACAGGGGCTTCAATTGAATTAGGGTTTTGTACTGTTATATCCCATTTTCCACCAAAATCACATCTCAAACTCTAAAGAAAAGAAGCAAGATGATCAAAAGCAACAATCTACATCACCTTTCTTTATTAAAAATATTGAACTGATCCTAGGTGAGAAGAAGCGTTGATACGCAATAAATTTAGTTCCTGATGAAGTAGTGTTTAATTTACTCTTAATATATGCTCAATTTATAATCTAATCTTAATTTGTCTTCAATTTCTTTTAGAAATTAGAATTCCGATTTCAATTTTATTTAGAGAATTCATATACTTACCTTTCTTTTATAGATTTCTGATAAGCCTTCCTCTTTGGAATGAAGCAACAAAGGAAAATATCATGCAGGGGTATTTTGTTTTATCTTTACATTTTCAAATTATTATTTTTTAAATCGGTTGTACCTAATTTGGACTGCATCGATAAAACCAAATTTCATATCTTACGGCTGTCCTTTTGATGGTCTGAAGAACTCAGAGCTTAATCCAAGTTTCTTATTTTATTTCCGAAATTATAGTTGTGGTTTTCATTCACTAATGGTGCTGATTTGGTTGGAAATTTCGAATTTTTCAGGTCAGGTCCTCAAGAATTGAAGAGCAATGAATTGAGGGACTGTTCGCTGTAAAGTAGCTTCGGTATTCGATCAAACTTTCGCCATTTTTCGCAATCAATTGATTTATTTTTTAATCCAATGTGCATGCTTTGTGTAATTTTAATTTTTGTTTTGGGATTTTTTTGTTCTATGTTTCAAGTGATTATTAAAGAACGTTATAGTTTGGTAGTTGCTTATCTATGTTTTGTCCATCAAGTATAATAGTCACCGTTCTTTTTCTGATTGTCAGATCTTTGATGGGCACAATGGAAATGCAGCAGCAGTATATACAAGTGAGAATTTGTTAAAGCATTTATTGGGTGCTATTCACCGTGGGCTAGGAAGGGAGGAGTGGCTCCAAGCTTTACCTCGAGCCTTGGTTGCTGGCTTTGTGAAGATTGATAAGGATTTCCAGAGCAGAGGTATGGAATTTACAACTTGCTTAGTCTTTGTTCTTTTTTCTGGTTTTTCTCATATTTTTCAGCACAAATGTACTAATTCTTTCTACTCTTATTTTGTGGCCAGGTGAAACTTCTGGAACAACAGCAACCTTTGTAATAGTTGATGGATGGATCGTGACAGTTGCATTAGGAGACTCCCATTGTATCTTAGATACTCAGGTTAAACGTACGCGTGTTGATCACTTGGGATGGGAGGGAGTCCCTCTCATTCCACTCTCAAAAATCTCAAAAATGGCTCTGCAACTGGAGAACACTGAAATTGTTGATCATTGCAAATTTCAAGCAACGAAAATTCAGAATAATAAGCAAAAACAACTCACAATGAGAGCACAAAAACACATACAACAATTGATATCTGATACATTTCAGAGTTCTAAGCAAAAAGAACTCACAATGAGAAGCACAAAGACACAAACAACAATTGATATCTAATACATGTCCCAATTTGAATATCATGTGGATTCAGTTGATTTCATTTATTTTTAAATAATTTAAAAATGAGTGTTAAATTTTGGTTACTATTTCAAACCCGCAGCGGAGCTCGGGCTTCTTTGCTAGTTTATTCTAAAACATAAAACATTAAATTATTGAAACTGATAGAGGACTAATTTAAACATCAGAATAAAAACATAATAAGGTTTTTATATTACCTAAACATGCTCCCACAGTTGATGCTTAAAGTCATCAGCAAATTCTTTCCATGTATCTATGGTAATGGGAACCATCTCCCTTGCCCTGACACCAAGGAGAGAAGCATACTTTGCTGCATTTTCCCCAAATGGTTGGCCTCGATGATTGAAGTCAACTAGGAGCTTTTCCCCTTTACTAAGATATTGCAATTTAGCCCGACCCCTAGGTTTCCTTTTCCCTTCATTATTCTTAGACTCACCAACCTTGCTTTTGCCTTTGTTTTTTTTTCACGGATGCTTCTTCAGTGGAAGGTGAATTATTATCCTCACTTCCTTCATTGTCAAGTGTAGATGGTATGTCAGGTGGAGGATTAGAAGTTCCTTCTTGTATTCTGAAATTACTACTTTGTCTTTCCCGTAAGACAGCAGTGGCAATAGGAGCTATTTGTTTCTTTGATTGCTTAGCACCCAATTTTGACGACTATATAAGAATATAAATGAAGCAACAAAAAATGTGAGAACACTTTATATGATTATTTGAGATGAAAAATAAAAGAAAAGAAAGAAATTGGTAGAGTATGTCAGCTTACTTCACCAGACATATTCACTTGTATGCAGACTTCCAAAAAATATATTTCAACCTATGAACCTTGAACATTAAAGTAATCATCATAAGTACCATCTCCTAATTTGTATCCTCAAAATCATGAAAATGATAACTATTGTCACTCAAGTGCATGTCAAGTCTTGTTACATCTAATGGTATGGACAATGTACAATCACTTTCATCAGAATTATCAAAATCATAAAATCCCCTAACTAGTGCATCCAGCACAACATACCAATTTGATTCATCGCATACTCTCCAATAAAACACTTTCTTAGCTTGAGAAGCAAATATAAATGGATCATTTTTAAATTGACGTAGGCCTTGATGGAGATTAACCAATGTGAATCCTTCTTCAGTTTTGACACCATTGGTTATATTTGCCCAATCGCAGTCAAATATAGGCACTTTAAACATGTGATAGTCAAGCAAGATTATGTCATTTATAACCCCATAATAAGTAACTTTTCCAATGGCTTGAGATATGTCTTTTGCACTAGATCGACATAGTGTGTCTGCTTCCAAAGATACACCACTATCTTGAGTACTTCAATCAACATCTCTTGTGTGGAAGCGATTTCCATTGATAATATAGCCATAATATGACATTACATCTCTCGAAGGCCTACATGCAAGCTACTTCATTGTAGTTGACATACCACTAGTATTGCCAAACTTGACTTTTCTTTCTAACCATTCACTAAAAGTTGATATATGTTTTCTTTCTAAAAGACTTTGATTATTCAAAAGGCGTCCATCTGAATGCTTAAGCTCTTCTCGGTGCATTCTGGTACAAAAAAACAAGAGCATGTAGTTAGATTTGATTAATTTCAAATGCCATAGAAAGTTATATGTGGTGTGTGTGTGTGTGCGTGCGCGTGCGCTCGCGTGTGTGTATTACACATAAATTTTAAACTTATTCTTACACTATGTACAATTGAACTTCTGCTGTATTTAATAATACATAACGATGAGCGATCTCCAACATGTCACAATCCAATGCCTTCAACCTTCCTGCTAAATTGGGCATTCCGTCAGTTGCTATTCCAAATTCAAATTCCTTATTACGGATTTGTCGATCTCCGACTCTAGCAGCTTCTTTTATGTACCCACTACAATGTTTTGAGTTTTCTTTACTAGCATAACGTTTTGTTATACAACCTTCAGATCTTGCACGATTTTTAACAAATCCCTTTAGTATCTTCAAAAATCTAGAACAAGATACAAAACCATACACATTGAAATTTATTTTGTAAAATTTAATTGAAGCCTTATATATGCACATGTACATAATAATATTTATACAAATGAAAAATACCTTTCAAATGGGTACATCCAACGAAATTGGACTGGGTCACCTATTAGAGCTTATCTACCAAGATGAATTGTCAAGTGCAACATAATATCAAAGAAGAAAGGTGGAAAATACTTCTCAAACATAAACAAGGTCTATGCAATTTTGGAGTTAAGAGCTTCCAATTTGTTTTTGTCAATGACTTTTTAACACATTCATTGAAAAATGCACATAGTCGGAAGATTGCAATCCTTGGTCCATCTGACAGAAGGCCTCTTAATGCCATAGGTAACAATTGTTGTAATAGAACATGACAATCATGAGACTTCAAGCCTAAAACCCTACAGTCTTCTAAGGAAACATGAATTGCAATGTTGAAGCTTTAACCATCCGGTAATTTTAAATCTGCCAACCTCTTACAAAAAAAAAACTTTTTCTCTGCTTGTGTAAACATGTGTGGCCCTTGAGGCAAGTGAACATTGACCCCATCTATATGTAAGTCCTCTCTATTTCCCAAGTTTTGCAAATCATTGCGAGAATTGACCCCGTCTTTTGTTTTTCTCTTCATATTCAAAAGTGTCCCCAAAATGCTCTTACATATATTTTTTTCAATGTGCATCACATCTAAATTATGACGCAAAAGTAATATCTGAAATATATAAATTTAAAAGAAAATTCTCATAAATATAAGTAAAATCATGTTTAAAATGAATAGGAAAAGTAAGCAAAAAGGCCAAGTAGAAATTCTAACCTCCTAATATGGTATATCAAAGAAGATGGATTTTTTTTCCAAGGCCAAATAGCATCTGTCTTCTTCTTCTTTCTTCTCTTCCCAAACTTTCTCTTCTTTCCTACCTTTCCCCAGTCATTCTCCTTATCATTAAGTGCATGGGCAATTTCTAAACCATTCAACATTCTAGGCTTAACCCCATGTTCTTCTTTTCCATCATACCAATCTTCATTTGTGCGGAATGGATGATTGTGAGCACGAAACCGTCTATGGCCCATGTTTGCAAACTTATGACAAGCGTCAAGCCATAATGAACATGTGCCAACATCACATATGTGTCAGCCCATTCTGGATTTTCGAACCGTAGGGGTGAAATGACGATTTTGCCCCTATTATGGTTGTTTCGTTATGTGGTTGTTTTTGGGTGTTGCTTGACTGGTTTTGGACCACACACATTCTCCCACACCCCCTCACCCTTTTCCCTGTCCTGTATCCCTGTCCCGAGCTCTCTCTCTCTCTCCCATTTCTATCCCTATATGTACAGACACACCCAAAAACCATTAAAACCTACACAGATCGAGGAAACAAATTACATATTCACGCTCGTGAGGTCCTTGGGAGTTCAACCATACCCATTTCAGGTAAGGATACCTTCGTTTTCACGTCGAACTCGGGATACCCCAATTTTGTCATTGTTCATGCATACGTTAATTCTTGTGTTTTTGGGAATTTCAAGCTTGTAGGAAGCTTGGTAAGGTCCTTAGGAGGCTCGGGGTGGTTCATTTGAAGGTTTTGGAAGTCAGGATCGTGAGTTACAAGCTTGGCCGGAGTTGGTGGTGTTTTCCCGACGAGATTCTGTGGATTTTAGTGCTTGAAAGTGGTATGGATTTGTTCCTCTTGTTGTAAGCTTCATTTTGGTACCAATTTTGTGAAATTTGGTTGAAAAACGAAGAAGTTACAAGGTTTTGAAAATTTCCCGGTTTTTCGGCGCCAGAGCCTCGCCGGAGAAGACGACGGAATATTCCTAACGGCATTAACGGAATCTGTTAAAATTAACGGAATATGCCTGACGGCGTTAACTGACGCTGTCAATGTGCCTGGCACGTGCCTGCACGTAGCCGGCGCGTGCGGCTGTGGAAAATTTTTCTAAAAATATGGGGATGTTTATGAGGTTGAGTAGATCACATTGGTGTATTCATACATCCCATTTGAGCATTGTATGAGAAGTTATTTCATAAGGTTGGTTATGTGCTTTAAAATTAACGTTTTTATAGTTGTTTCGCATATAGGTGAGACCTATCCCGAGGACGAGCGCGGTCACTCGAGGCAATAGGGTTACGACCCTTCTACATACCAGTGAGTGGGCTTTTGGTTTTTCGGTATATACCTATATACTTATACTTTTCCCAGAAAGTGAAATGAAATGTTTATTCGTTTATATGCCATGCTTATTGTTTGCCATTTATTTACGCATTATTAGTTGCATATATATATATATATATATGTGTGTGTGTGTGTTGGTGAGCCGTACAGGTCACGTTAAGTGACTCCGGCTGACAGATTACATGGCATTGATTTTGACATTCCTGAGCACTTGCATTTTACTTCAAGTCTTTTGGCATGGCATATTTCTGAGCATGACTTATATATATGTATATTCTATTTTTCTGGGAAGTATACAGGTTTTACGGCGAGGGGTTAGAATCTTGTTTATGAAATGGTTTTTGAAAAGCTTTGTTTTTGCCCACTCACACTTTTTGTTTCGCGCCCCTTCAGGTTCTAGTTGGCTAGTACTTTTGGTGGCTTCCCTGAGGATTTTCCCCGGCATATCTGACAGATTATCACCAGTGTAGGACCACCTTTGGGTGTGTTTTTGTAGCGTTATTTTCTCCCGGATTGCATTAGGTCTTCGAGCTTTGAACTTTGTTTTCACACTTACGCTTGCACATGTATGCTCTTGCTTTGTGTAAAGCTGGATTTTATTTATTCATACTTTTATTATTTTATTAGCTTCCACACTGTGCACATGGTTACGTCATTTCCACGTGACGGCCAACATGCCCTGACCTCGATCAGGGTGTGTCAGTTTGGTATCAAAGCCTAGGTTTGGCAGTCCTGTACTTTTGTGAGTATTCTAATGGTTTTGGTGTCTTCTGTCAGAATTATGCCGCCTCGTCGGGAACCACGTCGCTCTGCTGAGCCTAATTTCCCCGATGTAGCTCAGCTGGGGGAAGCTATCGCTACAGCTATTCATTCGACGCTCCGCCTTCCCCAGAGGACTCCTCTGGAGACTATGTATAACTTGAAGTTGGATAAGTTCGAAGGTAACGAGGATTTTGAGGGTGCGGAGCGGTGGCTAGAACATATTGAGAAGACCTTTCGTGTTTTGCATAATCAGGGGAATCTCTCTGTCGAGAAATGGGTAGAGACGACATCGTGGTTTTTGGGTAAGGATTCTGTATCCTGGTGGGAGCAGGAACTTCGTCGTTTGACTCCAGCGGAGAAGACTAATTGGGATGTATTTCGAGAGTTGTTTAAGAGAAGGTTTGTGCCTCCTGAGTATATTGACCGCAAGAAGCAGGAATTCACTGAGTTGAGACAGTGGAAGTTGACAGCAAATGAGTACTACCGGAGGTTTACTGATTTGTCTCACTATCATCCAGATGTTGCTGGCAATCCGGCGGAGATGCTTCGTCGTTTCAGTTTAGGCACTAAAAAGAAATGGCGTTCGATGGCGACCACTACCCCTTGTGACACCTACCAGGAGTTTTATGAGATTCTGTTGAGAATTGAGGATTCAGAAAATATGCCGAGCGAGAGTGAGGAGGAAGAGAAAGACGGTAATCAGAGGAATGATGATAAGGGCAAAGGTCAAGCGTCGCTCGGACCTCATAGGACCCAGAACTTCAAGAGGGGTGGCACTAGTTCTAGCTCTTTTAGCGGTGGTTTTAGCGCCACTGGTCAGGGTCGTGGTGGTAGGTTTACTGGTGGTGCTAGAGGCCAGAGACAGAGTGATGCTGGTAGAGGTAGGGCCCCAGTTTGCCGCAGGTGTAATAATCGACATTTTGGTGAGTGTAGGCGGGGCAGCGGTGGTTGCTTTACTTGTGAGCAGATGGGACATCGGGTTGCAAATTGTCCCTAGAGTCAACAGAAGCCTCAGCAGACTTTCTTGCCACCACCTGCACCGATTCAGCAGATTCTTGGTCCTGGTAGTTATGGGCAGACAGGTCGAGGTGGTCCTATTACTATTAAGGCGATGTTGTTCTTTATGCCCTGGGACATTATCAATATCCCCATGACCCATATTCTCAGGGTGGTTATCCCTAGTATTCTGGTGGCTATATGCCTTATCCTCCAGTTCCAGCAGGCGGGTCTCAGTGGTTTCAGGGAGGACAGACTCAGCAGGGGGAGATTGCTACGAGTAGTGTGGGGTCTTCGAGGCAATCTGGTTAGCCCAGTCAGGGGCGTGGTACATAGAGTCGTGGTGGCCAGACGGGCAGAGGTCGTGGTGGACGGCAGCAGACCCATAGGTGTATTCATAACATTTCTCTGCAGGACGCTCAAAACAATCCAGACTTGATCATGGGTACGTTAAAGATCCTTGGTTATTTTGCTAGAGTATTAATTGATTGTGGTGCTCGACATTCTATGATTTCTCATACCTTTGCTCAAGTGACGCAACCTCGCCCCACACCTCTAGGGTATGATTTAGAGTTCGCTATGCCTAGAGGGGAGAGATGTATTGTAGTTCGTGTGTACCCAGGATGTCTAGTGATAGTGGAGGATGTTGTTATGCCAGCTGATCTTATCCCGTTGGATATTGTTGACTTTGATGTGATTCTGGGCACGGATTGGTTGCATTTCAATCATGCCAATATTGATTGTTACGGGAAAATAGTTACGTTCCATCATCCTGGATTACCTGTGGTTACTTTTGTGGGCAAGCAGAGTGGGGTGAGACATGGTGTTATTTCGGCCGTGCGAGCGAAAAGGTTGTTATCTAAAGGTTGCTAGGGGTACTTAGCTCATGTGGTGTTGGATGAGGCTGCTCCTAGTAGAGTGGAGGATGTGAAGGTAGTCAGACATTTTCCTAATGTTTTCCCTGAGGATTTACCTGGCTTGCCGCCAAACCGAGACATGGAGTTCACCATTGAGTTGCTTCCAGGTACTAATCCTATTTCCTTGACTCTCTATCATATGGCTCCCGCTGAGTTAAGGGAATTGAAAGTTCAGTTGTAGGAATTAGTGGATAAGGGTTTTATTCAGCCTGGTACTTCACCTTGGGGAGCTCCAGTGTTGTTTGTGAGAAAGAAAGACGGAACTTTGAGGCTATGTATTGATTATAGGCAATTGAATCGGGTAACGATTAAAAACCGTTATCCATTGCCGCGTATCGATGATTTATTTGATCAGCTTCAAGATGCTTGTGTATTCTCCAAGATTGACTTGAGGTCTGGATATAATCAGCTGAAGATTAGTAGGGATGATGTTCCTAAGACAGCCTTCAGGACTCGTTAAGGTCATTACGAGTTTCTGGTTATGCCATTTGGATTGACGAATGCACCAGCTGCTTTTATGGATTTGATGAACTGGGTATTCCAACCATATTTGGATAGGTTTGTTATTGTTTTCATCGACGACATTCTGGTGTACTCTAAGTCTAAAGCGGAGCATGTTCGACATCTTACTTTGGTGTTGAAAAGGTTGAGGGAACACCAATCGTATGCTAAGTTTAGCAAGTGCCAGTTTTGGTTAGACCAAGTTGCGTTTTTGGGGCACGTCATTTCAGCTCAGGGTATTTTGGTGGATCCTCAAAAGGTGGCAGCTGTGGAGAAATGGGAGCAACTGCGAACCGTCATTGAGGTGAGGAGTTTCCTTGGTTTAGCAGGGTATTATCGACGGTTTGTTAAGGATTTTTCTGTGATTGCTTTACCACTGACGAGGTTAACGAGGAAAGACGTTAAATTTGAGTGGGATGATAAGTGTGAGCAGAGTTTTCAGCAGTTGAAGTATTATCTCACTCATGCACCTATGTTGGTGCTCCTGGACGATAGTGGTGATTTCGAGGTCTTTAGTGATGCTTCTTTGAATGGTCTGGGATGTGTGTTGATGTAGCATGGTAGGGTATTGCTTATGCTTCACGACAACTGAAACCTCATGAGTTGAATTACCCTACACATGATTTGGAGTTAGCAGCTATTATTTTTGCGTTGAAATTGTGGAGACATTACCTTTACGAAGAGAAATGTAAGATCTCTACAGATCATAAGAGTCTTCAGTATCTCTTTACGCAGAAGGATCTTAATTTTCGTCAGTGGAGGTGGATGGAGCTGCTCAGTGATTATGATTGCACGATTGATTATCACCCTGGTCGTCCAAATGTAGTGGCTGATGCACTTAGTAGGAAGTCTCAGGGCCGTATCAATGTGTTGTACACTAGTCGTATTCCTCTTCTGGCAGACTTAAGATCCACGGGAGTGAGGTTGAAGGCAGAAGATCGAGAGGTGGCTTTACTTGCTAATTTTCAAGTTAGGCCAATATTAGTTGATCGGGTGCTTGAAGCTCAGGTAGTTGATAGGGAAACTCAAGAATTGATCCAAGCTCGAGATCGAGGGAGGAGGAGAGACCTCAGAGTTCATAATTCGGATGACATGCTGATGCAGGAGGGTAGGATGTTTGTGCCTAATAATTTGGATTTAAAGAAAGCAATTCTCAATGAAGCACATATCTCGGCTTATGTTATGCATCCAGGAGCTACTAAAATGTATCATACATTCGACCATTTTATTATTGGCTGGGTATGAAAATGGAGATAGCTGAGTATGTGAGTAGGTGTGCTGTTTATTAGCAAGTTAAGGCGGAAAGGAAGAAGCTGTTTGGGTTGTTGCAGCCGCTTCTTGTTCCAGAGTGGAAATGGGAAAACATTACTATGGATTTTGTGTACAAGCTTCCACGTACACATAATGGTTTTGACGGCATTTGGGTGATTGTTGATCGGCTTACTAAGTCAGCACATTTCATTCCAGTGAGGGAGAAGTATTCTTTGGGCCGATTAGCTGAGTTGTTCATCTCGAAGATCGTGAAGTAACATGGTGTCCCTGTGAGTATTGTCTCGGATCGTGATCCAAGATTTACATCTAAATTTTGGGTGGCATTTCAGGAAGCTTTGGGTACGAGATTACTTTATAGTACGGCGTATCATCCTCAGACGGACAGACAGTCAAAGAGAACCATTCAGACTTTGGAGGATATGTTGCGAGCTTTGGTGTTACAGTTTGGTGATTCTTGGCACCAGCGGTTAGATTTAATGGAATTTGCCTACAACAACAGCTTTCATTCGAGTATTGGCATGGCACCATTCGAGGCGTTGTATGGTAGATCTTGTCGCACGCCCTTGTGTTGGTCAGAGGTCGGAGAAAGAGTTTTAGTGGGCCCGGAGATTGTTGAGGAGACTACTCAAAATGTTCAGGTAATTAAGTCTAATATGAAGGCGGCCCAGGATAGGCAGAAGAGTTTAGCAGATCGGCATGCTACTGACAGAGTGTATGAGGTTGGCGATTGGGTGTTTCTGAAGCTTTCACCGTGAAGAGGCGTTTTACGGTTTGGAAAGAAAGGTAAGTTGAGTCCCACGTATATCGGACCGTACATGATTACCGAGCGAGTTGGCGAGGTAGCTTACAGGCTAAAGTTGCCTCCGGAGTTGGCTAAAGTACATAACGTTTTTCACGTGTCCATGCTTCGACATTATGTTGCTGATCCGTCTCATGTAATACCTCTTCAACCCTTGGAAATCAATCCGGATTTGACTTATGATGAGGAACCAGTGACGATTCTAGATTGGAAGGAAAAGGTTCTAAGGAACAAGACAATGAATTTAGTGAAAGTTTTGTGGAGGAATCATTCCGTGGAGGAAGCTACTTGGGAAACTGAAGATCAAATGAGAGATTTGTATCCTCGGTTGTTCTTTGATCGCTAGGGGTTTCTTTTGTGTGGTTGTTTTGAATTTCGGGACGAAATTCTAATAAGGTGGGTAGGTTGTGACAGCCTGTTCCGGATTTTCGAACCGTATGGGTGAAATGATGATTTTGCCCCTATTATGGTTGTTTCGTTGTGTGGTTGTTTTTGGGTGTTGCTTGGCTGGTTTTAGACCACACACACTCTCCCACACCCCCTCACCCTTTTCCCTGTCCTGTATCCCTGTCCCGAGCTCTCTCTTTCTCCCATTTCTATCCCCATATGTATGGACACACCCAAAAACCATTGAAACCTTCACAGATCGAGGAAACAAATTACATTTTCGTGCTCGTGAGGTCCTTGGGAGTTCAACCATACCCATTTCAGGTAAGGATACCTTCGTTTTCACGTTGAACTCGGGATACCCCGATTTTGTCACTGTTCATGCACACGTTAATTCTTGTGTTTTTGGGAATTTCAAGCTTGTAGGAAGCTTGCTGAGGTCCTTATGAAGCTCGTGGTGGTTCGTTTGAAGGTTTTGGACGTTGGGATCGTGAGTTACAGACTTGGGCGGAGTTGGTGGTGTTTTCCCGGCGAGATTCCGTGGATTTTAGTGCTTGAAAGTGGTATGAATTTGTTCCTCTTGTTGTAAGCTTCATTTTGGTACCAATTTTGTGAAATTTGGTTAAAAAACGAAGAAGTTACAAGGTTTTGAAAATTTCCCGGTTTTCCGGCGCCAGTGATGGCGCTGGAGCCTCGCCGGAGACGACGATGAAATATTCTGTTAGTTTGGACGGAATATTCCTAACGGTGTTAACGGAATCCATTAAAGTTAGCCGAATATTCCTGACGGCGTTAACTGACGCCGTCAGTGTGCCAGGCACGTGCCTACGCGTGGTGGCGCGTGCGGCGATGGAAAATTTTTCTAAAAATATGGGGATGTTCCTGAGGTTAAGTAGATCACGTTGGTGTATTCATACACCCCATTTGAGCATTGTATGAGAAGTTATTTCATAAGGTTGGTTATGTGTTTTAAAATTAACGTTTTTATAGTTGTTTCACATATAGGTAAGACCTATCCCGAGGACGAGCGCGGTCACTCGAGGTAAGGGGGTTATGACCCTTCTACATACCAGTGAGTGGGCTTTTGGTTTTTCCGTATATACCTATATACTTATACTTTTCCCAGAAAATGAAATGAAATGTTTATTCGTTTATATGCCATGCTTATTGTTTGCCATTTATTTACGCATTATTAGTTGCATATATATATATATATATATATATATATATATATATATATATATATATATGTGTTGGTGCTGTGGATGCACAGGTAAGTGCCATGTAAGTTATGGCTGATGTTTATATCCAGTAGTGATTTGAGATGCATAGAGAGCTCATAACCTGCACCCCCAGTGTTAGTGTTCCCGCCCAGAGTTGGGCACAGTCTTTCACGTGATGTTCACCTCCCGCACCACGCGCTCATCTTGGATCCAAGTTAGGTGCACAGTCCTGTCGTACAGACCACTTTAGGTGGTTCTGACTCGTAGGTGACCCGCAATTATTCGCCCAGCCTTCACGTGATCGTAGCACTTGAGCGTACTTATATTACACCCAGTCCTGTCGTACAGACCACTTTAGGTGGTTCCGACTCGTGTGCAGGTATAGTTAGTGAGATGGAGATTTGAGCTCTAGATTCAGCCGTACAGGTCACGTTAGGTGACTCTGACTGACAGATTACATGGCATTGATTTTGACATTCTTGACCACTTGCATTTTACTTTAAGGCTTTTGGCATGGCATATTTCTGAGCATGACTTATATATATGTATATTCTATTTTTCTGGGAAGTATACAGGTTTAACGGCAAGGGGTTAGAATCTTGTTTATGAAATAGTTTTTGAAAAGCTTTGTTTTTGCCCACTCACACTTTTTGTTTTGCGCCCCTCCACGTTCTAGTTGGCTAGTACTTTTGGTGGCTTCCCTGAGGATTTTCCCCGGCATATCTTACAGATTATCACCAGTGTAGGACCACCTTTGGGTGTGTTTTTGTAGCGTTATTTTCTCCCGGACTGCATTAGGTCTTCGAGCTCTGAACCTTGTTTTCACACTTACGCTTGCACATGTATGCTCTTGCTTTGTGTAAAGCTGGATTTTATTTATTCGTACTTTTATTATTTTATTAGCTTCCGCACTATGCACATGGTTACGTCACTTCCACGTGACGGCCAGCATGCCTTGACCTCGATCGGGGTGTGTCAATATATCGGACATGCTACTTTACCTTTTACAGGATTCCCAGACAAATTTCCATTGGCTGGAAAATCACATATTGTCCACATCAGAATAGCCTTCAAATTGAACATGGACTTACCAAATGCATCATACACTTCAATACCATTGTTCCATAGCCTTTTTAAATCATCAATCAGTAGCTCCAAATATACATCTATATCATTTCCTGGTTGCTCCTTCCCAGGAATTAATAATGACAACATCCACATTATCCTTAGACATGCATAATGATGGAGGAAGATTATACGTAACTAGTACCACTGGCCAAACACTATATCTGAAACTAAGATCAACAAAAGGATTAAACCCATCAGATGAAAAGGCAAATCTAAGATTTCGTGGATCTGATGCAAAATCAGGATACCAGATGTCTCAACTTTCCATCTTTACTTTGCCATGTCAACAAATATAAACCGTGAAATTATTTCTCTTTTAGACTGTGGCAACGTGGAAAGTTTTACATTGCCATGTTTGAATGTGAATACAGGTACAGGTCCATAGTTTTGACAACTTAATGAAAAATAACATTAAGTACCCTATTAATAATCATCCATATTGAACAATTGATCAACACTTAAAATTAAAGAAAGAATATATAAAGCAAAATACCTTATTTGCGCTACCGTGTTTATTATTATTATTTTTTTTTTATCCCAAGTAAAACTGTACATTAAAGCAAAGTCGGTGATCCAAGAAATAATTCGTGGGACTTCTATCTCAAGTGAAGGCTTCCAACCTTTACAAATATTTGTAAACTTGTCTTACACTTTGAGAGTAATTTTTTTGCATTATTTTTAGTATGTTTAAAAACCTAACTCGTTTTGGTCTTTGCATTAAGGTACCAATATAATTTAATTAATTTGCACTCTAGTAGTATGGACAGCCATGAGAAATAAAGATTAGAATTGGGAAAGTACATCTTCTGTTTTATTTGTAAACCTGTCTTTGTACTTTAGGAGTTGATTTTTATGTATTATTTGTGATCGTAAATTTTTATGTATTATTTGTGATCGTAAAAGTCTTGTGTGTATCTAGTTGGATAAAGAAAATCATGTATTGATAGGAGCATATTCATGCCACTTAATTAGCTTGTTCTCGTGCATTTATGTTGTGTTTATTTAGTTATTTTAGTGTTTAAGGCCACTTTTGTGTATTTTCAGATTATAAGGCCAAAGTGTGCAAGAAGATGCAAATTGGAGTCTTTTGGAGCGAAAGAGGAATGAATGAGTTGAAGACTTGAAGAAACGACGAATTCCGACTCCAACGATGAATTCTTATCAAAACGAGAAATCCTACTCAAACAAGGTTTCCTATTTGAAGTAGGAAAGTTAACCCTAAGTTTCCCGTTTTGGTAACCTTTCCTAATCTAAACGTCCGTATTTTCTAGCCACTTTGTAGGCCTTGTATGCACTCTAGGACACAAAACCAAGGCCCTAGCCCAATTACATAGCCTTAGCCGTGACTTTTCCCTTCTCCCCTTCCCTTGCCGTGCAAGGGGGGGGGGCATTTTTGTCTAATGTTATGTAATTAAACCCTAAGCCTTCTAGTTCTAATCTCAGCCATTCACCCTAATTTTACGACCTTAGCCGCACCCTAGGGGGATGATATATTGCATTCATTCACAAAACCTAGCAGCCACAAAACCTATTTTGCCTTTCTAGCCGTGGCCTCCCATTAATAATGGACCCTAATAAACCAAAAAGAAATTCAATCCGCAGCCACCATAGCTCATTATTCTAATTCACCCTAATAATCCCATTATTCTTATCAGCCGCACCTTATGCACTATTATTTATATATTATTTTTCATCCAGCCATTCATAAAAAAATCATCAAACCATTCAGATTTTCACCCTAATTCTAGCCCTAGCCGTCATACACATAATGCATTCAGCTCCCTTCACACATATTCCATATATACACATATTGTTTCACGCAGCCACCATCACCCATTCTACCCTATTTCTCTCCCAAAAACCGTGCAGCCACCACCACTTAAAACCATTGCCGTAGCCTTCCCATTCCATTTTTCCTCCATTCTAGCCATCTTCCACACTCTTCCCACCATTGCCGCACCACCTTTCTTCCCTAAATCCATCCTAAACCCAAAATACCATCCAAAAAGCATCATTTAACCTCACTGCCGCAGCAAGGAGAAGAAGAACGAGGGACTTAGACGCGCAGAAATTCAAGTGGAATCGTTGGGCGTTCTAGGTGTAGTCAATCCTTTGTGCTTTATGTTTAAATTCAACTGTATTTCTCTTTTTGTGAACATGAGAGGCTAAACCCCTATTTAGCTAGGGGGTGATTCGAAACCATGTTTATGCTTGCAATATGATTTGATTACTTTTGGTTGGAATTTCATGAATGGTGAATTCAATTTGTTTAACTGCTTGATCGATAACTTATTTATGTATGTTGATTGAGAGTGCACGCTTAATTTTTATGCATGAATATGACGCTAGAATATAAGTGAGTTTCACCTAATAGTTATGAACTTATAGTCACAAGTAGTGGAGGTTGCTTATAAACAATCGCGTTAAATGAATTCTTGGCACTAGTTTCATGCTCATCATAGTAACGATTGCCTCGTCGACACTTATAGTTTTCATGATGCTTAATGATCTTTGATTGTATCTTTATTGTGCTTTTCACGTAAAGGACTTTTGGAGAATGTTTTGAATTGCGTTGCGCTAACCCATCCAATTCATTAACTTAAGGAAGACTTGACGGTTAATTTAAGCGGACCTAATTAACCTGGGGTGTTGAGTTTCATAATTCATCGAAAGACCAACCGAAAATCATCTTGTATGCAAGAGTGACATGTGTGGAGAAGAACCTTCTAGCTAGCATTCATCCATATTTTCATCACATTTATATTTACATTCTGCCTTTAAATTACAATCTGTGCATTTAGTTTAATTTTGTCAAAACCTCAATCCCCCTTTACTTTAGTGTCTAATTTAGTTAGAAAACGTCTTAGTTGTGTTTATAAGTGTTTTGCATTCTTTGAGTCTAGTTTAGTGTTTTTAACGTTTGTTTTACGTTTTTGAGTCAGTTTTCAAGTGATTTAGTAATCCCTCCTAATCCCCGGTCTAGAACGATCCCTACTTGCATCTTTACTACAATTGGCAAAAGAGGGTTTTAATTTGTGTGCTTAATTAGTTCGCATCATGTATGTATTGTGTCATTGTTTAATGTAGGATTAGGGCACTATTGAAGCATTAGGGAAAAGAAACACGACAATTAACAAAAATTAGTGTCTGATTAGGGCAAGAAGCAAATTCACAGAAAAAATGGGCTAGGTCAAAAAAGCTTGATAATTAATTAGAACTTAGATTTTCTCTTTTATTTTGTTTCTTTTTGTTTTACAGTGTCTGGTGCTTAAAAGTATATCAGTGTCTGCACATGATAAATAGCCCTCCATGTGATGGCTTGCTTATTTTGGTCCAATAAATCAGAAAAATGGTAAAGTTCTTCTTCTAGTAAATTAAAGACTGTTTTGGTTTTATTTTTCCACACATGTTCTAATCTACAAATTCACATGTGCTTCCATTTCCCATTTAATCTCTGTAAGACAATTAACATAAGTGAATTATTGAGTTAGGTGTGTTGCTTATTGCAGTATCTCTGACCCCTTACTATATATTAATTTTTACCAGAACTAACTCTTACACATTGAAAACTTCCTCCAACAAAAAGAGAGAATACGATAAGCCTCTTATTACACGGCCATAAGGAAGCACAACATTAGGGTTAGCTGACGTTGAAGCTATAGAGCAATTGAGTTTGGATATCCCTTGAGGCAAGATACGGGCACATTAGTGTCAGTGGAAGTTCCTTTTGCATGTTTGCTGGTTGCATAAACCTTCTTCCCAGGAACCGCAGAGGTGATGTTAACATGTTCAATAACGATGTTTTGACAGCCTGAAATCTGGCTGCAGTTCAACGCAATCGCCTCCTCGTTACCACAGGTTCCTTCAAAACCAATGTATCTCACATTGCTCACCGACACAGCTGATGAGGTCTGTGGTGATCATCAAGAAATGTTCTTAAGAAATGTTTTGAAAAATGATAAAAAATTTCAAATAGGATACCAAGTAAGCCCTAACCTTTTTGTTGGTTGCAATCTTGGAATATCTTGCATGCTCTTGCCACATCAACCAACGCAGAGGGGGTGATGTGCCTTATATGTACATGCCCACCTTCATATAGCACGAGGCTTTTTGGTACCTCACTGGCTTCGGGTTCCATCAGAACTCCGAAGTTAAACGAGTTTGGGCGAGAGCGGTCCTAGGATGGATGACCCACTAGGAAGTTGCTCGTGAGTTCCCAGAAATAAAACATTGATGGCGTGGCCCAAAGCGGACAATATCATGCTATGGCAGAGCCGGTCTATGATGTGATAGAATGGTATGAGAGCCACTCTGCCGTGTGGTGCGAGTGTGCCGACGAGGACATCGGCCCCCTAAGGGGGGTGGATTGTAACATCCCACATCAACCAACGGAGAAGGGTGATGTGCCTTATATGTACATGCCCACCTCCATATAATACAAGGCCTTTTGGGAGCTCACTGGCTTCGAGTTCCATTGGAACTTTGAAGTTAAGCGAGTTTGGGTGAGTTCGGGCGAGAGCGGTCCTAGGATGGGTGACCCACTGGGAAGTTGCTCGTGAGTTCCTAGAAACAAAATCACCGTGAGGGCGTGACCCAAAGCGGACAATATCGTGCTACAGTAGAGCCGATCTAGGATGTGACAGGGTTAATCTCAGTTTACTATCCTAATATTTCATGGTTTTCAACATTTGGTACATGAAGTTTTTTTAATCCCAGAGTCATACCTCTAGACCCAATAAAATAAACATTTGACACATCCATTGAAAAAGAAGAGGATTTAGCACTTGTATTCAATTTGTCACATCAACCATCAAATAATATTTTGACATATCATATTTAACATCTCATTTGGAGATGCTCTAAAAGACTCACCATATTCTAAATGGACTTAACAAATTTCTAAGTAATTAAAAGTGCTCTGCCATTATAATTCCAATTCCAATGCATGTGAGCAATTTCCAAGGTCGTATGCTTGCTCCCGCATCATTCCCCAAAATCCTCAAGTTCTCATCGTTTTGTTCTTCACCAAACCCCTCATATTCCAATTTTTGTTTGGTAATGGACGAAAACGATGAAAAGCCTAAGGTTGGTCTGATGGTTATGCCCGGTTTTTGGATTGGTGGTAGTATGATTCACTGTCGGGTTTATCTCTCTGGCATGAAGGTTGCTGAAAGACGGACCAGTTCACGGTGACAATCAATGTTCATATGGGTGTGCAGTGTGCTTTCATACATGTCTGTTGCCTTCATCATATATTGCCGTTGTTTGTGTTTTTTATTTTGTATAATTGTAAGATGAAATGAGCTATTAAACACTATTTCGAACTCTCTCTCTCTTTCTCACACATTTTTTCGATCTGACTCATAACCAAGATTACAAAGTTGATCAACTTGCGGCATTTTTCTATTATGCACCGGAATCCGTGATTGTTAGATCTTTAGAGGGAAATGAAATCCTTTATATGACTGGAGATACGTTAATCTTTGTCGAGTCTAACATGCATCTTGATAGAAAACAGGACCCCCATTTTGGGAGCAACAACCTCATTCATTGATGCATGGGAGAAGTGAAAGCCTGTTCTACAGAAGTGTCAATTTTAAGGTTACTAATTTACAGTAATTATTTTGTTGGGTAAATCTCAGTTTACTATCCTCAAGTTTCGTCGTTTTCAACATTTAGTATATGAAGTTTTTTTTGTCCCAAAGTAATACCTAAAATGTTAATTTTGGGATAGTCTCATACATCCGTTAATCTAGCTGTTAAGTCTTCCGTTAACTGATGATGTGGTGCCCATGTGGACAATGACTAGGCACCACATGTCATTAAGGGTCCATGTGGAAATTAAAAATTCAAAAAATTCAAAATTCAAAAACTTAAAAAATTAATAAATTTAAAAAAAATAGAAAAAGGTGGGGATAATTGCTTCCTCTCTTCCCATCCCTTTTTCTCTCTTCTGCAATTATTTCTTCTACGGATCTAAGTGCAACAGAGGTGAAACTTTGGTGGTTTTGAAAGGTTGCAGTGGGTGGTCAGGCAAGCAGAGCTTGCCACGGTCGAGCAACAACAGGTGTGGGTCCTGGTGGATCAGGGTTGACTGGGTGGTTTAGGCAAAAAATAAAGGGTTGGGATTTGGGCTAGTCAGTCTGACGTGCCTTTGGCTTTGCCCAGCTCCACCGTGGCTCAGATTAAAGAACAAGAGATGAAAACCCAATGAGTGGGATTTGGCCGTGGAGTGAAGAGATGAGCGGGATTTCTCTGGCCTTCACCTTTGTCCCCAAATTTCTGCAATTTTTTTTAAAGGCAAGAATAAGGAAAACATTGGAAATTGGAATTGGAAAAAATTTAATGGGCAAACTCCATGGACAAAGAATTCAAATTCTTGGGAGCAAATCAGATTGATAGGCTTATCATTGGGCATGCTTTATTTTCCCGTTCAATTCCTTCATCGATGTCCAAATGGATCTCCGCCCACCATTGCCAGTGGCAACAAGAGCAAGGGTGATGGTTACGAGGTCCGCAAACCTCTGGTGAGGGTTACAAGGTCGCAAGGGCAAAGGTTGCTGGGGATCTGAGATTTAAGGGAGAGCTATGAAGATGTCGCCAAGGTTATGGACCCCTCCTGGTTCAAAGAATCGGTTCCTAATTGTACGAACGAAGCCAAGATTTGAAGTTGTCGTTTCATCCCAATCTGATCGGGGTACTCAATCACAAATAGCCCACTCACTGTTGTAGCTAGATTCGAGTAGTCGATCACCATCATGGGCATATTCAACATGTCATGGAATCTTCTAGAAGATCTTCATATCTGGATCGCTATAATCGATGGCTATGGTAGCGAGAGAGGTTGTGGTTTGGTGAAGCAGATAACTATGGCAGCAAGAAAGTCGAAGGATGAGATGGAGACAGTGAGGAAAGTGAAGGATTCGGGTTCTGGGTGTGTGAAAAATGACGGCTTGGGAAGCTTGGGAATGGGTTGTCGGCGGAGATATGGGGGTGGCTGGAAAAGGTGTAGGTGATAAAGACTTCAAGAAGATGGAGGTTATAATATATATATATATATATATATATTGTTTATTCGGTCTCCTCCTTACTTGATAAAGGGCTAGGAAAAAAATATTATTTAATTTTTTAATTGTTTTATAGGTCTATGTGGGGCTCACAATGCCACATTTTGCATTGCCATTGCCTGATCAAGTGCCACATCACCTTTTAATAGAGTCCTTAATAGAAAGACTAATGGAAGTATAAGATTGTTCCAAAATTAAGACTCAAGGTATGACTCTGGGATGAAAAAAAACTTCAGGTACAAAATGTTGAAAACCACGAAATATTAAGTAGTAAACTGAGATTAACCCTTTTAGTTTTTATTCTATTGGTTGGTAATGGGACCCATACATTAAAAAATTAAATAAAATATATTTGACTCATTTTTTGTTTGCTGTTAAAAAAGACAGCTAGAAAGTAAGGAGCCAAATGACTCACATGCCACATCATATATGGCATATCCATTGAGAACACCTGAATGTCTTTTAATCCTATTTGGCATATTTGACATCTCCTTTGGAGATGGTCTTAGTGTCACATCCCGGCCCGGGCCCCCACCACATCCCGGGCTCGACTTCACCATAGCACGATATTGTCCGCTTTGGGCCCCGACCACGCCTTCACGGTTTTGTTTCTGGGAACTCACACGAGAACTTCCTAGTGGGTCACCTATCATGGGAGTGCTCTTGCGCGCTACTTGCTTAACTTTGGAGTTCCCATGGAACCCGAAGCCAGTGAGCTCCCAAAAGGCCTCATGCTAGGTAGAGATAGAAATATACATATAAGGCTTACATAATCCACTGCCCTATGCGATGTGGGATGTCACACTTAGGAAGTTGTAATTCATTTATGCTTCCCTTAAATTATGATGTAATACAATTATTTGGAAGACTAGAATGAATTAAAAATATATTTGCCTTGTGCAGTTAAAGTGAGTGTTTCCTCCTTCCGAAAACAAGTGTGAAATTTGATCGTGTCAAGTGAATCCACGATTAGCAACATGAGTGATTCCATTGCCCCTGGTTGAGGGATTCATGTGTATCTATCCACCGTTCTTTCTATTTCTCTCGGTCTTTTGGTTCTCTATTGCATCAAAAAATATGTGAGGAAAAGGGAGAGTGAATCTGTGATTTTCGCGAGAAAATATTTGTCGCGAGAGATGTTGGCGACAAATTTCCCCTACCCATGTTTTTTCTCAATCATTGCACAACGAACATATGGTATCATTTTGTAAATGCATCATGCGTGACGAAACTCTTGGTTGCATAAGGTCTCTCTTTTATTATGTAATTTATCTACTTGCTTAGTAAACTCTTTTTGTACTAATTGAACTTTTTGAAGTTCTAAATTTAATTATTTAACTATTTCTAATGATCTAAGTTCTACTTGCTTAGGCTTACTATCTATAATATCAATGAGTTCTTTTATCTCTCTTTTGCTAGGAAACCTCTGAGTAATTGGGTTATTATCTTCTAACTGGAATGTTATATAATCTAAATTCTGCCTAATAATCTTTATGAAATTTTTCTGAAAATAGTCAAACAACTAGTTTAATAAATAATTATACTTATTGTTTTCTAATTTTATATTTTCTGATTGGCTCGTGATAAGATCTACAATACTATTTGCTTGAGGATTTTCTTCACTATGTAAAATATGATTATGCTTCCTTAATGGAAAATTATAGAGTAAAATGTTTTGGTCTAGAGTGATTTTTCTCTTTTTGTTCACTAATTTCTATTAGGGTAATCTGTGACATCTCGTCCCAAAATTTTAAGTTTTATAAATTTTTAAGTAGTGATTTTACGAAAATGCCCTTAGAGGCGAGGATGTTTGACTTTTGTTGACCATTCGAAGTCACAATTAATGTTTCCAAATAGATCTTGAAGCTACGAACACGTGGGCGAAAGCCGTTTGTGAGTCTGGATTATAACGGTATAGATACAAACGTTTGAAGTTGATTATTTAAAGTTAGTTAAATAATTTGAGCTTCCATTTTGTGGGAAGGAAGCCAATCAGCTTCTAGCAAGGGAATAAAGGACCAATCAATTTAAATGGAACTAAGGACCAATTAGACAGGGGGAGGAAAAGAAGGAGGAAAAAAAAAAGGGGAGGAAAGCCTTCAGCCTTCCCCCGACCCGTGCAACTCGCACACCCAACCCAACCAATTCCGACGAATTTTGCCATTTCTTCCATCGAATCATCCCCATACCACACCTGCAACCTCTTACACAATCTTCCCCCTTCCATCTTCACCCAAATTCGTGGGTTTTTAAGTTCAAAATCACCAAGAACAATGCTGGAGCATCGGAGGTGTTCGAAGTCGATTTCACCGTTCCAGTGAGTTTCACTACCCACCATCACCCTCAATCAACTCCCTTTGGACCCAGGAACATGACCCAACCAGTGGTAAAGACATTGGAACACCGAGGTAGGGGAATTGAAGTTCACCCATTTTAGGGTTCCAGCGGGTTTGAGTGAAATTGGAGCCTTTCCTGGCCAAATTGGACTTAGCCACAGGTATAAAACTTGCTCTACTCTTGGAGATCTTCATTTTTATAAAATTTGAGAATTTTTGGAGATAGTTAAATTTTTCGACAAATCGGGGCGGTCGACTGCCGTGTTCGGTGGCGCGTAAGCCGAGCCATCCCCTGACCTTTCTAAGCTAAGTTTGACACCTCAATTCCATAGGTGAAGTCCGATTGATGAAATCTCATCGTTTGAACATAGTTTTGATAAAGACCGCTACTTGAACATTACGTGAATTGACGATCTGACCGTTGGATCGTCACCAAACTTTAATACAATATAGTATGTAATATTTGAGGATATTAGAAACTTATGGATTGGGAATCCGGCGTACGAATCTTCCCAAATTAGATTTGTAAGTTCGAAAAATAAAACGTTGACCGTCACTTGAATTGGCAATTGGCGGAGATCCAACCGTTGGATTGTAATGAAACTTTAGTATAATGTTTTAGAAGGACAATGTGGATCTTTGGAAGTTACGGAACAGAAATCAGAGATGCGGATCTTCCGGATTGAGTTACGTAGGGTTGTGGACCCTACCATTGATCTTTGACCGACGGTTGACTTTTGGTCAATGAGCCTCAAATCATTCTAGAACGTCCTTGGGATGTGTTTTATGTAAGTTATGTGTTCTATTGATAAGAGTTCTAAGACGTGACTGAATAATTGTTCTAGGTGAGGATCGTTTGTGATGTCTCGATATTTGTGCTAGGGAGTCGTAGCGCAAATGTCAGGTGAGCAGGTCTTTTCCTTTTATCGTATGTATATAATTGATAGTTCCACAAACGCTTCTAAATTGATTTATGTACTTTATGCCATGTCATATATATATTTATATATTCTAAAATACTATGATATGGTTGAGTTTTAGATTGCATCATGGTATAACCATATGCATATTACCTACATATAATTGTTGTGAATGCCTTGAAGTGCTAAGGAACGCGGGACGTACAGGTAAGTTCATGTGAGTTTATGGTGTTATTTGAAATGATTGAGTTATGGCATGACTATATTAGTGTTTTAGGCAACTCCGACACTATCGTACAGGTTGCATTAGGCAACTCCGACACTGCCGTACAGGTTGCAATAATAGGCAACTCTGACACTATCATACAGGTTGCATTAGGCAACTCCGACTCTTGTGTTATCATAGATTGATTTATGAGTCGTCCAGGTTGCGTTAGGCAACTCAGTGTCGTACAAGTTACAATAATAGGCAACTCCGACATTATCGTACAAGTTATCTATGAGTCGTACAGGTTGCATTAGGAAACTCTGACTCTTGTGTTATCATAGATTGATTTATGAGTCGTACAAGTTGCGTTAGGCAACTCCGACTCGTGGGTTATCATAGATTGATGAGCACCTTATTTTATTATGTTGTTGCTGATATGTAGTGATTTTGGATTATTCTTGGATTTAATGTTGATTTACATTTGACTTCATACTTATATGTAATATGATTCCTGGAAACTATATAGGTATTACAACGAGGAGTTATATCGTTTAAAAGGTCTTTATTAAGGCTTTATATCCGGGCCCACTCACTCTTGTTTTTATCCCTCCAGGTTCTAGTAGCAGAGTTTTCGTATGGACGAGGATTCGTGGTAAGTCTTGGTATTGGAGGTTACCTTCAACGGTATGATTTTCAATTCACTCTACTGTACTTTACTTATGCTCTGGCGTCACGTGTGAAATGGGTTCATTCCCACTCACAACACACTCTCATGTTTAGGCACTTTTAAGTTTAAATCTATTCACATATTCCACATCACCACACTTTATGGCTTCGTCACCTTTCAAGTGTCGCCCAGCATAACTCGATTCGAAATCCTAGTGGACAATCCGGGTCGGGATGTGTCATAATCTATCATGACCTATAGTCTACCTTTCTCTAGAGTTATTGCTAGTTGATTTCTTAAAAACCAAGGTTCTAAAAAACGCTAGGCGCTAGTCTGGAGGCGAGCTGGGAACCAGCGCCTAGGCAGCTAGGCAAACGCCTAGGCGGGTTAGGCGGATTTACGTAAAATTATTATATATGTTATAAAATATGAGTATATTTGTAATATTTTAATATTGTCTATGTTGGTTTTGTAACATTTATTCAACCTACATATTTCATTCAAAATTGGACTTTACAATATTGGGCTTTGCCTTTCAATTAATAACAGCCTTGTTTTCTTATAAGAAATAAATTTTCTTGTTTCCTTGTTTCTACACATCTTTTCCCAGTTTAGTGTCTTATCAGCCGGTGATCCATTACTACACATCTCTTCCCACTTTAATATCTTATCAACTATACACAAACCCAGAAAATCTCTCTCTCTCTCTCTCTTTCTCTATCTCTCTCTATCTCTATCTCTTTCTCTCTCTCTCTCTCTCTCTCTCTCTCTCTCTAGTTTTTCTAGAAACCTTTAGCAAGGCTAGATTCAAATGCAGACGCAAGTTGCGATGCAGGTGCAACTGCGAGTTTGGTGCAGATGTTGCTGCAAGAGTTGGATTTGCAGATCCGATGAGAGTTTGAGATGAGAGTTGTAGATTTGATGAGAGTTCGAAACGGCGAGAGTTGTAGGGCCCTTAGCTATGGCAAGAATTTCAAACCGTCTAGAGTGCCGCCTAGAGTGCCTAGCAAGCGCCTAATGAGCGCCTAGCGGCCGCCTAGATACCCACCAATTTTTGTAATGATTTTCCCCGAATCGCATCGGGCAAGCACCGCCGAACGCCTAGGCACCACCTAGGGCATTTTTTATAACACTGTTAAAAACTCTCTTTCTTCTCTCAAAGTCTCTAAAGTATGTTTAGTTGCTCTTTTTACTGCTAATACGTTATAATGCACTTCTCTACTTTACTGGTAAAATTGGGGTGTTCAATATAGCCAAGATAAAACTTTTGCTTCTTCATAGTCTTGTTAATTCTCTTATAAATATATATTATTTTATTTTTATTTTTTTTATTTTTATGCTAGTTATAGTTAGATGTCCATGACAATAGATTCTTGATGGTTGTGGTTGATAAGGTCTACAAAGACAATAATAGACGGTATTCATGCAAAATTAAATGAGTGTGTGATATCAGTTATGTTGATGACTTCCGTCCTTGATGTACTTTACTATTATAATTATACTATTAAAGTGCTAAACTTGACTTTGATACCATATTCGAGGCACAAGCAGGTTAAATAATCAGATGACCATTATAACAACTAGACATAAAACCTAGCACATGAAACTTGACATATTTCAGCATAACGACCACTCACAATGCAGGTATAAGGCCGCAAAGGCTAAACTCGGAGGTACTAAGAACTAAGAGATACCCTGATTAATGTCCAGTTATTTGTATGGCAAGTATTCATGACACACCCCGACCGAGATCAGGGCATGCTGGCCGTCACACAAAGGTGATGTAGCCATGTGCACGTGCAGAAGCTAATGAGATAGTAATGTAAAAGTACGAATAATTTAAAACTAGCATACAAAGTACTAAGACAAGTGCTAGCGTAAGTGAAACGCTAAGTTCAGAGCAAGACTACAGCAGTCCAAAGAAAATGATACGATAATAGTACACCCGAAGGTGACCCTACAATGGTGAGTGTCTGTCAGAAATGCCGGGACGCCCTCTAGGAAAAAGCACCGAACCTGCTAGACCACTAGAACCTGGAGGGGCGCAAAAACAAAAACGTGAGTGGGCAAAACAAAGCTCTTTGAAAACTCTTTAGCAAAATACATTCTAACCCCTCGCCGTAAAACCTGTATACTTCCCAGAAAATGAACATATATACGTATGTATAGATATGCCAATCATGCTCCAAAATATGCCATTCATGCTCGAGAATATGCCACATCGGAATCTCATAATAAAATGTAAGTGCTCAAGCATAACTCATATCGATAACATATAATCTGGCAGCCGGAGTCACCTAACGTGACCTGTACGGCTGCGTATAGAGCTCAAATCTCAAACTCAATAACTGAATCTGCACACGAGTCGGAACCACCTAACGTGGTCTGTACGACAAGACTGGGTGTAATATATATACACTCTAGTGCTACGATCACGTGAAGACTGTGCGAATAATCGCGGGTCACCTACGAGTCGGAACCACCTAATGTGGTCTGTACGACAGGACTGTGCACCTAACTTGGATCCAAGCTGAGCGTGTGGTGCAGGAGGTGAACATCACGTGAAGGACTGTGCCCTACTCTGGGCGGGAGCACTAACACCGGGGGTGCAGATTATGAGCTCTCTAAGCATCTCAAGCTACTACTGAATACAAACATGAATACCACTTACCTGGCACTTACCTGTGCGTCCACAGCACCAAATACACATATATAAATGTATGCCGCTACTAATGCATGTGATGATGCATAAGCGATAATAATAAAGTGCATGGCATAAAGCAATTAACCCTTTTTAATCTATTTCTGGGAATATAAATGTATATAGGTATATACGGAAAACAAAAGCCCACTCACTGATAAGTGGAAGGGTCGTAGCCCCCCTGCCTCGAGTGTGCACGCTCGTCCTCGGAATACGAATCACCTATATGCGAAATAGCTACGAAAACGTTAATTTAAAAGCACATAACCAACTTCTCGTGATAACTTCTCATACATTGCTCAAATTGGACAAATGAATATACCAACGTGCTCTACACAACCTCAGGATCACAACCATATTTTTAAAATAATTTTCCTCCGCCGCACGCGCCCCCACGCGGCGGCCAAGGCACGGCCACACGCGCCGGCCACGCGCAGGCACGTGTGGCGCACACTGACGGCGTCAACTGACGCCGTTAGGAATATTCCGTCAATTTTGACAGATTCCGTTAACGGCGTCAGGAATATTCCGTCAGATTTGACGGAATATTCCGTCACCTTCTCCGGCGAGACTCCGGCGCCGGAAAACTGGGAAATTATCAAACTTAGTTTTCTCACTCGTTTCTCAACCAATTTTCATGATTCAAACGCCAAAATGAAGCTTAGGACTAGTAGAATCACGATAGACCACTTTTAAAGCCTAAAAACTACTAGATCATACCTGTCCACAACTTCAAAAGTCGGCCAACTTTTAACAGGATGATCCCGACGTCCAAACTCGTCCAACGAAGCACTCCGAGGCTCCTTGGGACCTCACTAAGACATCTACAAGCTTCAAAATTCCAAAAACACACTAGATTTATGTTTGCATGAATACTACCTAAATCGGAGCTTAAGAAATCGACGTGAAAATGAATGATTTCTCACCTGAAAATGGTATGGTTGCACTCGTACGAGCTTCACGAGTTCGATGGTGTCCTTAGTTTCCTCGATGGGTGATGTTTTGGGTGAGTTTGATGTTGGTCCGTGTGTTGAAGGAAGAAGAAGAAGAATAATGGAGGACTCGGGGGAGAGAGAGAGAAGAGACAGAGAAGAGACAGAGGGAGAGGGAATCACGGGAGAGAGAGACAGTATGTGGGTGTGTGTGTGTGTGTGGCTCGGCACATGCCAATCATCACACAAAACACCACTAAACGTAAACGAATCAAACTAGGGGTAAAATGGTAATTTCACACGTACGTTCTAAAAATCCCGGGACGGGATGTCACAATTCAACTATACAGAGTGCTTGAACAAAGTATGATAGTTAGTTTAGTAAGCTAATAATATAACTACAATAGTATTTTCCTGTTTTAAACTAAAAGTCGAATTAAACAAACACACTAAAAGAAAGAAAAAATTACTTAAGACTAGAGAATTGTTTGAATATGTACACTTGCTCTGTTATTGATATACAAAATATTACAAAGGAAAGTGTTTACAAGAGGGCTGGAAAGCTTTGGGAGTTTGGTTGCTCTATATAGGCATGAGTTCTTCTGAGTTGTGTTCCATCTGTATACAATGAAGGAAAGCCCCTCTTATATTTATGAATGAGGGTGCTACTTTACAAAAAAAAAAAAAAAAAAAAAAGACCTTTTCAGATAGATGTACAATTATTTACAATAGTGTTGTAAAAATTGGCCTAGGCGGTTTGGGTTTTTTTTTTTTTTTTTTTTTTTTTTTTTTTTGTTAATTGTGTGCTTTTTTTCATTCTTTTATTATCCATACAAGTATATATTTTTTATAAGTGTAAATGGACACTTATTTAAAAGATATACAATAAATTTACATAAATCCTCCTACGCGCTTGCCTAAGCCTCGCCTAGCAGCCTAGACACTAAGCCCCTACCCGCCGCTCGACTAACTCCTAACGTTTTTTAGAACCTTAATTTACAAAATATCTTTCTTCTCTTTATTTTTGTCACTGTTTCTGAAAACATGGATTGTTTCTGGACTTTTCTCCCAACAGTTTCTGAATGTGAAATTTTCACCGCTTTTTCATGGACCATACTTGCATCATGTCTTTTGGAATTTGTCTTCCAAGACCACTTTCTTTAGGGAACATAATCCTTGCATTATGGTTTAAGACATTATAGAATAATAATGTAATAAGGAAGCTTTCACATTCCTCGTACAAATGACCACATCAAATCAATCACGTGGGTGCGCTTTTAAGTGGAAACGAACCTTTACGTTGGTTGCAATCTTGGAATATACTAAATGCTCTTGCGTTGAGGGGAAATTTGTATTATAAAAGTCCTTGCTTCATTAACACAACATAATAATTAATGCGAATTAGTAACCTTAAAATTGACACTTCTGTAAAACTTGCTTTCACTTCTCCGATGCATCAACGAATGAGGTTATATTGTTGCTCCTAAAATGGTGGTCCTGTTTTCTATCTAGATGCAGGTAAGACGCAACAAAGATTAACGTCATCTCTAGTCACGGACGGCTAAACGTCACCCTTCAAAAAATAATATTTTAAAAAATAGTTCGAAATTCTTCCTGGGTGTGCAGAACGGAAAAAAAAATAAAGGATTTCATTTCCCTCTACGGATCTAACGACCATGGATTCCGGTGCATACTAGAAAATCCCCGCTAGCTGATTAACTTTGTAAAATCCTGGTTATGAGTCTGATCGGAAAGACATAACACATGGCGCATATCAAGGGCTCATGATCCAGAGAGTTTGACAAAAAAAATGTCTGCGAGAGAGAGTTTGAAGTAGTGTTTAATAGCTCACTTCATCTTACAATTATACAAAATAAAAAACACAGACAACAGCAATATATGATGAAAGCAACAGACATGTATGAAAGCACACCGCGTACCAATATGAACACTGATTGCCACCGTGAACTGGCCCGTCATTCAGCAACCTTCATGCCAGAGAGATAAACCCGACTTTGAATCACACTACCTCCAATCCAAAAACCAGGCATAACCATCAGACCAACCTTAGGCTTTTCATCGCTTTCATCCATTATCAAATTCTTCACCACACTGTCCATATAAACCTCTGAGAACTCACTCCCCCTCTTGACCTGAAAGACTTCAGCCCGGGAATCATAAGAATGAGCCAGCCTATGCAAAAGCCATATTGACTTGGCTAGTTTTAGGAAAGCCTGGTAAAATGGAGTTCTTGGATGCCCTCCACCCATTACATAATTTCGCTGATCTAAATTCCCAAAAAACGAAGTCTCCATTTTCGGGTGAACCACTACCAGGTACTTGCTCCTGCAGAATCTCCCAAAAATAGAATCTGGATTTTGGCCAAGCATGTCCAATGGATCCATGTCCCGTAATGTAACATATTGGTGGAAGAAACCCTCCTTAGTCACTGTAAGATTGTCTACTTGAAGGGAAAAACTTTCCTGCTGAAAGCCACTAAACATTCTTTGGCATATATGCGACTCAAAGGCATACTTCTTGTGAGGTCTCTTAGCATAAATAACACCGGGTTCAATTGAATTGGCTGCTGCATCAAGGTCCCACCCAGCCGCTTTCATCATGTTAATCAACGGTTTAGAAAAGTCATGAATAGCTTTATATGCAGCTTCAACAACCGATATGAAGAGATCCGGAGTTAGATCTGCAGGCAAAAAACCATTCTCATCAGTAGAACCTTCTGATTCTTTTGTAGACATGCCTCTGAGCTTTAGATTCTTTTCTAACTTTGCTTGCTTCTGTTTTGCCTCTTCAATATGCTGCTGGAGCTGAACGATTTCAGAATCTTTATTTTGAATTTCAGACTGGAATTTCTTAACCATAACCCCATATGTTTTCAAAAGAATTTGTTGTTCTTGAATCTCTGCAGCTAGGCGAGAGTCCTGTGGAGAAATGCAAACTGGGCTGGGATTGTTCTCCCTGTAGAAATGCTTAAGTTCAGAGAGGTTTTTTAGCTCAGAAATTACAAGTCTATCGGCAGCTTGAATTTTTTCAGGGTCATAGGGAGTATGAGCAGCTTGGAGCTGAATGTATGCTGATTTCAGAGAAGAGATGTTCGTGAAAACCTTAGATATCAAGGCTTCCACAGCTTCTGGATTCTGATTCATGGCCTCTTCCATGGGTTGTGGGTGAACCTTCTGGCTATTGCTCTCGCGAAGTTGAGTATCTCTTGCTCCAGTGGGTAGCATAGCTACTTCCAAAAGGAGTGGTTAAGTTGACTTTCTTCAGAAAAAGCACCAACACTACAGTACCTGCAAACTTTGGCCAAGTGTTAATGGGTGGTGACAAAATAATGTAGTCACCCAAAATGGTGACAGCAATGATGTGTGCTCCAGCATACATAAAGATTAAAAAAATAATAATAAGTACATAGACATTCAGGATCGTTGATAACCATTTGTTTTTTATGTTTTGAATTTTAGTTTTGAATTTTTGAGCTTGAGACATGGAGAGAGTAAACACGGGAAGAAGAAGGGTGGTGAGAGGGAGGGAAATAAACAAAGAAGAATGAATGAAATCAAAATCTTGAAGGTTAACATCTATCATGTTCGGATCTGTTCTAGATTACAATTTTATATTCCATTTGGACACTTTTATAAAGCATTGACACGTATCAGGTAGTACAGAAAACAAATTCTTCCCAGAAAGAACATCAAACAGACATAGCACCTTAGCTGAAGTACTAATGGTCCCTAGAAAGCAGTTCTTTTATGACTCCATGAAAGTATTTCTACTCAATTATTGTTTTGTTTTGTTTTGTTTTCTGAAACTGACGGGACAGTGTCGTGGGGAGTTTGCTCGAGTCAAAACATGAGATTTTCTGTGACCATATGCACTCAGTTTAACTTTTCTTGCTCATGTTCTAACTTTTGAAGGAATTAGCACACCTATATCTTAGATATAGGAACTAGATAAATATGCTAATATCTCCACACTCTAAACACTAAAGGTCTCAATTCAAGATTGTGCTCATATGTGAACACAGGGAATCTGCTCAATTTATCTTGGAAAATGCATGGAAATTGTTGTCCAAGAAACTTTAATCAAAATACTAGCTTCATGAACATGTAACACATGTGCAAGTACAATATAAGCACAAAAGATTCAAAATTGCAGCTACGATTCTTCTGCAATGGTCAATTGACAGCTTGAAGAATGCCTAAGATTGTGATCAACAAACAAACAACCTATGATACAATTAATGTGAATCTACAGTATTATTCTGTAAATCAACAAAATACAAATTATATGATCAACCAAAATGCCAACCTCGAACTAGAAGGCTAGAACATTAGGGGCAACTTACAAGCAGCACTCCTCGAAAGTCAGATAATTTACATGGTTCACACCAAGAAGCATTGTGCAACTCTCAGTGACTCGTACCGAAAAAAATTCAGATTATGGGTATTAACAACAATCAAAGAACAAAATTGGAAATTGGCTGGATAAGTATTAAAAATTGCAAATATAGAGAACCCAAAACATAAGTTAAAAAAAAAAAAAAAAAAAAAAGAAAAGAGAAATGGGGCATGAGCTGCTTACCTATCAGGACCACATCTCTGCCACAGACTGCATCTATCAAACATAATCCCACCCCTTCAACCTAAAACACAACACAAATCCCAAATTAACAACACTAATCCCTCTAATAACCCTAAATTCCTGTTTTTTTACTCAGATTTTCAGCTTATCGCCATAACGAGATTTACTTACTGATTCAAGAATCCTCCTTTTGACCTCGTCGGAGATCGGAATCCCGAGGCCTCTCAAAGCCCTAACTCTAATTTTCCGATTGCTGCGATTCGTATCGTTGTCTCTCTCACTGGAAGTTGCTGTGCTGGTAGCTAGTGTGTGTTGTATCAGGGGGTCTGCAAGCCCTAATTGAAAACTTCGGGATCGTTCCACCGAACTGTCTTGCCGTTTCGGTGTCTATAAAACGCAATTTTGTCACTGTATGATACGAAGTGTTGGGATTTTTTTCTATTGGGTAACAAATTAACATGGGCCGGGTAAAACTCCAACTAAACAACCCATTTTTCTTTAATATTATTGCACCCAAGAGAAAATTCCATTGTAATTAAAATAGTAAATTCAATTGAAAACCGTTGTACTAGATGTTTTGTTCTTTAATAATATTTCCTTTTTCATCCAAAAAAAAGAAAAAAGAAAAAATTCAACTGTAATACATAAGGGTAAATTACATTTTGCACTCTTAAGTTTAAGTGCAATTGTAACATCATACAACATCTTTAATACATTTTAATTGTAGACGTGTAAATTTCATTGCATACAAATGATGCCACAAAACTTCATGTGGCGTATGACTCATCACAAATGGACAAGTCATCAATGACATGTGGCACAAATCAAAGCAAAGGAAGTATAAAACCTTCCCAAAAATCGGCACAAGGGAGAAACACCCTTTAAATTCGGCAAGGGACCAAAATGCTTTTAAAACCGGAAAGAAAGTTAAGGCATCTTCATAAACAAGCAAGAATTGAAGATTGCTCACAAAATAGGCAACAAGGCCTCATAATTTTGGTCAAGGGAGTAAAGTGGCAGAAATTAAGATACAAAACATGCCTAAATTATACCATGGACGAATTAAAACACAAATCAAAGCCAAATCCACCCAAAGGCAAGCTTTGAGAAGCCTATAAATACAAGGTCCTCCCACAAGCATAAGGGTTGAAAAATCTTTACACAGAAGAACCTCTGCCAAACCTTTGAAAACTGATACGTTACCAAAGCTCTCTTCGAAGAACATTCAACCAAAGCTGAAGCTTTCTCTCGACCAAAGCCGAAGTACTCCCTTGAAGAATCAATAAGCACTCGTGCTAATTCCTTCAAGACTTTGTTGCAAGCTTATAAACTTGTAGCAACGTTCGTTTCAAGATCAAGTTGCCAAGACCCTTGAAGTAATGAAATCCTACATCAAACATTACCTTTGTCGCACCTTTGAGGTGAAGACCATCCACGCGTTGTTTTCAAGCTCAAAACTTGAAGCAATCGTTCAACTATTCGTCCGAGATCAAGTCATCGTAACCCCTAGATCAACAATCAACCATCTACATCAAAATTGAAGACTGAATCAGAGGAAAAGTTGTAAACAGAGATTGTAATCTACAAATTCAAATCAATACAAATTTACTTTGTACATGTGTTATTGTTTCATTCGGTACAAAATTTTCGTGTTTACATCAATCTTATACATTTATTATCATTTCATTACAATTTCATACATCCGTTAATTAATGCGTTAATTTGACCATTAAGTGGTGATGTGGACGACGTAGGACCCTCATTTATGCTAACATAGAAGTCATAACATGCCATAAGCAAAAAACAAAAATAAAATTCCTTTAGCATAAAAAATAAACAAATAAATTAAAACCATTGTATTAGGCAACCGTGGGCCCCACCCCCAACCAATCGTTCTTCCTCACCCTTCTTGCTCACTCTATTCAAAGTCGAGATTATTTTGTGACAGTAGAACATAATGGTGGTGGTGGTGCCACAAGGAGATCAGGTGAGAAAATTGTTCGTCGATGCAAATTTTCGCCATCTCTAGTTTTGACGAAAACGCACCTGCAAAACAATCAACACCTTTGATCAAGGACCTAAGCCTTACGCACCCACGAGGTGAGGGGGGGTTAGGCCAATGGATATCCGATCCCTAAGTTAGTTTCTTTGAAAAAAGAGTAAGTGTTTAGGCTTTTAAGGGTAGCAAAAGTTTACCGAAATTTGGTAGAATTGGGGGTATATATAGGGTGAGTGGCCAGCCATGGTGTTAGAGTTTTACCCTAAATTTGGCGACATCCTATTGGCCAAGGTTTTATGGAGAAATATTCTCAAGATATTAAATAAGAGATGATATCTTGAGATAATGGAGTAAATATCCCTCATTGACTTAAATATGGATTACTTACTTGAATGGAGTCAATCTTCAATTGGGAATGTATTAAAGATAAAATTTGGGTATCAATCCTTATCTTTAATGCTTTGACTTTTCCTTGCTAAGGGCAGGTGAACTGTAAGCAATCGTATTCAGCTGTAGAGACCTTCAGGAGTGTGAGCAGCGCGTGGGAGTATATGAGGAGTCTGCCCATTTAATGAAGGCAATCTTGTCTTTCTTGAGCAAAAGTCTACGTGTCGTCTCTATAATTTTTGGGATTATTTAGGCTCCACAAATGCCCACACACCTACTGGGCTGCACATAGAAAAAGGGCAGTAGGTGTAGAAATCTCAAGCTACATGGGCTTGTAGAGTTATTTCCCAGTTTGAACTAGATCTCCTTTCTTGATTTAGAGATAGACTTCTTTTAGGAAAAGGAAGCTAGTTGCCTCCAATACCTATTTAATTCTGCCTTAAGAAGGGGATTAAATAAATTTGGAGAATAATCATCATTCCAACAAGGAAGAGAAAAGCCAAAGGAAATTTGTTCCCCCTCCCCTAGCCTTCTTTTTCTCTTGCCCTTGCAAAGAGTCGTCTCTCATTGTTGTTCTTTTTCTTTGCGCCGCACCAAGGTAAGAAAAATTTGAATTTTCTTCTTCTTAATTTTTTGGGAGCCTAAAGGCTTGAAAAATTGGCTCGGCAAGGATGAGGTGACATGAAGGATGTGGCAAGGGTGCCACAGTGTTGCTGTATGTGCAGGGGGTGCAACGACGGAGCTCGGATGGCATGGGCCAGAGGCTTGGCTCAACTAGGTTGAGGTGACGTGTGGCAAGAGCCACGACAGCGCGGAGCTGGGCGAGTCGTGAAGCTTTAGCCTATCTGGGTTTTAGCTTGGCACAACCAAGCATGGAGAAACAGGCTCGAGCCTGCTATGGAGATCGGAAGGAAGAGAGAGATCGGCATGGGCCGGGTCTCTCATACTGGCAGGTTGTGCCAAGAGGCCATGGGCTCTATTGGGCACGTTGGGCGCAAGAGAAAGATGGCAAGGGTCAGGGCCAAACGCGTAGCTGGGTTGCTGCAGTTTGGGCCTACGTTAGAGGGGAGAGAGTATGGGGGTTAGGCCCTTTATGGCCTGGCAGTGTGGATAAGTTGGGTCGTGGGGCCTGGCACAGAGGCGTTGGGCTCTACGGTTCTATATCTATATATACATATATATATATATATATCTATATAGGTAAAGGACCGCATAAATTTTGAGATGTCTTCTTCTGATCGCAAAAGTGATGAATATCCTCCACCTTTGTACCATCAAGGTGGTTCTTCTGGCAATGTGGTCTACTTCAAGGCTACACATGTCAACATCAATTCCGATGAGCTGTTTCAAGATTTTCTCGAGATGTGCAAGCATACAATTCTATTAGGGTTTCACATCAAGTGAGTGAATGATGATAACGGCCATGAACCATGCGATGAATGCTTCGCTGCTAGGAAGAGGGCTGTCAAATTCCATCCATATTACTTTGTGCTGGGATTTACTTTTGCCATGCCTCGTCTTTTCCAAGAAGTGATCTACTCCATGAAATGCGTCCAGCTCAATGCTCCTTGAATGTAGTTCGTGCGATAATGAGGTTTTCAAACTTGAGTAGGTTCTTTAATCTTGGCTTTACCATAAATGAGTTCTGGTACTTCTTCGAAATTGGCCATAAGGAAGGCGTTGGGCAGCTAAGGTCTCGCCATAGGATACTTGATGCTTCCTGTAAAGGTGATCACGAGTGGGCGAGATATACCATGGAGGTAAGTGGAAAGTGGAAGTATGACTTATTTCCTAAGCTGCATATTTTGACTGTCTTTATTAGTGGTAAGTAACCTGCTTCATTCTTAGCCTGTTTTGAATTTTTGTTGAGTTGCTTCATGACTTCAATTTATTGATCGTCATTCTTACTTTGTGTAGATTAAGAATTTAGCTTAACTCTAAGAACTTCGACGGATATGAAGAAAGTGCACATCGCCTTGGGCATTCTTGCTGAGTATTATGAGTGGTGCTAATGCTCAGCCCTCTTCATCGAGAGAAATGCGGGTTGCCTCCGAAAGAAGAGATAAAGCAAATTAAAGATGAGGCGTTTGCTCGTCTGATCGCTGCTGTTGAGCCTACTACCAATAAAGGTGGAAAAAAAAGATATTTCCCATCTGCTAGTGAGCCTTCGGCTGAGAATAAGCCAAGGACTTCCTCTGCTGCTCGTGGGGGCTCATTTGTTGCTAAGAAGCTTGTCATTAATCTGACTTCCTTCAAGGGGAAGAAAATGAATGTTGAGTCTGAGCTTGTGAAACTTGTTATTCCAAAGGTGGTCATGACCATTGCTGAGAGGATTGCCCAGCGGAAAGGTTTGGTGGTGCCCTTGGTGTCTAAGTTTGTGTCGAAACGCACGTCGAGAGCTAAGTCTAGTTCGACTTCTGAGAGGTTTGTCGTTATAAAGAGCAGGAATGTGGATTTTACTGTTAAGGTGGTCCCTAGGCCTATTCCTTCTTCTGCTGCGACTGATTTGTCTGCTGAGAAAGGGAAGTCTGCTTACACGGGCAGTAGTGAAAGATCCACTGAGTCTGGAGTTGGGAGTTTCCCGAGGTTTAAACGATATGTCTTGCCTACAGAGGAGGTCCTCTTTGCTTGCTATAATGCATAAGACTTTGATCTTGGTATATGAGTCTATGCACATTGATCAAGATGCTGTCGAGTATGCTAACGAGGCCAAAGTAGTGTTAATGGCTTATCTTCTCTCGGTAGCTAAAAAGATCGAGAAGGTTAAATCTGAACCCACTTTTTTGAAGAGGTCTGAGTCTATGCCCCCATTTCTGTGTAGTTGGAGATCGTTCATCAATAGGTCATGGATTTAAAGTCTAAGCTTAGTGCAACTCAAGCGATGTTGGAAGCTGTAAAAAAGGAAGTCAGTAATGTTGCACCAATGGTCAAAGACCATAAGCGTGTCAATTCAGAGCTACGATGTGCTTGTTTTGCCAAGGATGAGGAGTTTGTCATCATGCATATTGAAGTGTCTTGTCTTAAGGATGTTGCTAGTAAGCCTGAGTCCAAGAAAATTAATCTACAAGGTGCACTGTCTATTAGCGAGAACCTGAAGAATGAATTAGTAATTTACAGGATGCTTACACTGGGCTTGTTAAAGAGAATGTGCAGCTGAAAAATAAGAAGGTCTATCACGAAGTGGCGCTTACTTCTTGTCAGGCTGATTTTTACAAGACAGGCTATGTAAACCATTTCCAAGGTAGACCGTCAGATTATAAGTTTTATGAGAATGACTTCGAGACTTTCTCCATTTCTCCAATTAATTTGCTTAACTTCTCATTTGAGGCTACCTTTCATGGAGCAGGTGAGGATTAGGCAATCGAGGCATAGGTAGTTGAGGATGAGTTGATGGAAGCATTGGCTGCTGAGAGTGGTGTGGCTGCTAAATGCGTGGCAGTCGAGAAACAAATAGATGTGCAGGCTGCCGACGAGTAGTCTTTTTGCTTAGACTTAGGAATTTTCTTTTTTTCCTTTTCGTTTACATTATTTGAACTTTGTTGGCCTTCGAGCCAGTTTATTAATTTGCTAGAAATTTAATAAACAGTTTTCCTTGCTTTGCTTCATCCTTGCTATTTTGCCATTTTTGTTTTGCAAAACATTATCGTTAGACAGGCGAGCTGCTTCAAGGAAGCAGTTGATCCCACGTTGTCACTTAGGTTTTAGTTCCAACTTCGGGGCTTCGGGAGCATTACCTGCTTAAGGTGACTTGCAAAACTTTGTCGTAAAATGGGTGGCTAGGTTGATGATGCGTGAATTATACGCATACAAATTAAACCCTATTTGTGACAATTGTAGTAATGATATAAGTAGGGATCGTTCTAACCGGGGATTAACTAGGGATACTAAACACTTGACTCAAATAAATAAAACTAACTTTTAAAACACTTAACTTACTTAACAAGAATTCAAAATAAGTACACAAGACTCCAAATACTTAAAACACGAAAATAAAACAAATACGAATGATTAAGACTCAACGAAATATAGGGGAAATGTGTTTGGGCAAGATTAAATTAAATGGAAAGATTATAATTAAGGGCAAAACGTAAATACAAAGGTGATAAAAATATGGATGATGGAATAACCAAGGGGTTCTTCTCCACACATGTTACACTTGCATAAAATATTGATTCTCAGTTGGTCTTTCAATAAGTTGTGAAACTCAACACCCCGGGTTAATTAGGTCCGCTTAAATTAACCGTCAAGTTCTCCTTAAGTCAATGAATTGGATGGGTTAGCGCAACGCAATTCACCACATTCTCCAAAAGTCCTTTACGTGAAAAGCACAATAAAGATACAATCAAAGATCATTAAGCATTATGAAAACTATAAGTATTGACGAGGCATTTGTTACTATGGAATACGCATGAAACTTATGCCAAGAATTCGTTTAACACGATTGTTTATAAGCAACCTCCACTACTTGTGAATATAAGTTCATAACGATTAGGTGAAATTCACTTATATTCTAGCGTCATATTCATGCATGAAAATTAAGCGCGCATTCTTAATAAACATTCATAAATAAGTTATCAATCAAACGGTTAAACAAATTGAATCAACAACTTATGAAATTCCAACGAAAGTTAATCAATTCATATTGCAAATATAAACATAGTTTCGAATCACCCCCTAGCTAAAGGGGGTTTAGTTCCTCATAACTTTGAAATCAAAGAAACCCCTAAACATTCCAACAACTCAAACTTGAATTGTATGAACGTTTAGGCACTCTTCTCTTCCATTCTCATACGTACAAAACAAAGAGAATTCAATTTAAACTTTGAAATCAAAGAAACACCTAAACATTCCAACAACTCAAACTTGAATTGTATGAACGTTTAGGCACTCTTTTCTTCCTCGTTGTTGTAGCACAAGGTCTAAGGTGAGCTTTGGGGATTATGTGAAGTGTTTTGGAGGGGTGGGAAGTGGTTGGATAGTGGCTGCAAGGGAGGAGAAAAACTGCACAGAAATGGAAGGGGATTTGCGGCACAAGGGTTGTGTTTATGTTGTGTGAAGTGTATGAAATGAGATATGCATGAATGAATGAATGCTAGGGTATTTATAGGGGTAGTGGAGGGAACATATGGCTGTTTGTTTAAGCATTTGTGTGGAGGAATGATGGAAAAACAGCTAGGACACATGTGAAAACTGGAATTGCACAAGGGGAGCAAAGGGAACCCACGACATGGATGGATTTGTGCATGTGTTGGCTGATTAAGATTGTGGAAATAGAAGGGAATGCACGGGTTAGTTTTGAAGAAAAGGTGTGTGAATGGGGTAATTGAATGATTAAAGTGCATGTGGGTTGGATATTAAAGGATGGAATGCATGTGAATTAAGTTGGAAAGCTGGAATGATGAAGTGGGAGTGCACGGCATTGAGTGTTTGTTTGATGATGATGCATGTGATGGGTGGGAACAAAGGGGGAAACATGGCACAAGGGGGCTTGAATGAATGATTAAATGTGCATGTGGATTTAAAGAATGAGTGGTGGTGTAATGATGAAGTGAATGCATGTGACTTGTGAATACAAAGAGAAGGGGAAAAACTGGAAATGCTCAAGGAGTGCACGGCATTGGGGGGGGGGGGGGGGAAGAAATGATGGCATGAAAGTGAAGGGATTAGTGGTGCATGTGCATGTGAGTTGAAATGCATATGTTTAAATGGTTGAAATGTGTAGATGATTATGAGTATGATAAGTGATAAGTGAATGATATGTTAATTGATAAATGAATGATATGTGGTGAGTGATAAGTGAATGAAAGTGATAAGTGATAATAGGGCTAGTTTAAAGGGCTAGGGTTTAAGTACATAGAAAGGGCCTAAAATAGGTTGGTTTGCATGGCATAATATGTTTGATTGGGCTAGGCCCTTTGTTTGATGTCCCCAAAGAGCATACAAGGCTTCAATTTCGTCCATCCTCTTTGCTCCATGATTAAGCTATCCAATCCTTGCCCAAAAGTGCCCCAAATAGCCTCAAAATGCACTTTCTTGCTCCCTAAGCCCTTAGAACCTGAAAACACACAAAAGAAGCATAAAGGACTAAAATAACTAGAGAAACATAACGTAAATGCACGAGAACAAGCCATTTAAGTCGCATGAATATGCTTCTATCAAACTCCCCCACACTTATCTTTTGCTAGTCCTCGAGCAAAACAGAATAAAAACAAATAAACAAAACGACACTAAACACGTAAAACACAACCTACACCTTCCAAACAATCATTTCAGGGATTTCCAATGCACATGACAAGTTAAAAATCATTATTCCCACAGAATTTAGCCATCTTTACCCTTAAGTACATTCTTAACCTTAGTCACCACATACTAGTTCGCAATTAAGCATTTAAAACCATGTTTTGAATGTAGTAACATGCCTTAGAGAATTTGCTCAATTCCTTACAAGATATGCACTCGATTTTCACTCAGATTTTCTAACTACACACCCTAATCTAGTCATATGTGAGAAGATTGATGTAAACATGAAAACGAACACTCACATATATGTATCACAAAGAACGCAATTTCTGGAGTTAATAAGCATGTTTAGATATGATCTCATGAATGGAATGCTACTACTTAGATGCGAGAACCAGTGACACCATAAGCTCATACCAAGTTCAAACTCCACAAATTGAAACACATAACACTCAAGATAGAAGTCAAAGGGTTGTAACGGGGCTAGGGTATTGGCTAACAATGAAAGGTGAAGGATAAACAAACATTCTTAAAGCAATAGTGAGTAAAGTATTGAATCAGGCACTTAGAATTCCCTTAAGAACGCAGAAGTCAACTTTGAACACCCAAGGGAAAGTCACACAAAACTTAGGGCCATATTCACTTTTTGGACCCTTTCTTCAATCACTCATTCTTTCAATTTTTTTTTTTTTTTTTTTTTTTTTTTTTCAAGCTCTCTGTTTTTTTTCTTTCTATCTTTCTTTTCTTTTGAATCTCAAACATACTTAAGAACAAGCATTCCTTCCCCCACACTCATTTTCTTGCATAATGTAACTCAAAAGGAATTCATTTAAGTCATGCTCACTATCTTTTAAGAACAAGGGTGTGGATTGTCCTAAACTAGGCTAGGTGAGGAAAATATGGGTAAACAAAGAATAGAGGCTAAACAAGGCTTAACGGGGTTAAAACTTACAACAAATACGAAATATGGGAAGTGAGGCTTTTTGGCTATGGTGGCAACTACACAACTTTATCTTGATATATGTTATGCAAATCAATAACATGCTTTGAATGAAATGGGCATGAGTTCTAGCATTTGGAACTATATGATGAAACGCCTTCTAAGTAGTAACCAAGCAAAGAATAATGAGATCATGCAACGACTTTAGAAAACAAGAAATCACAGATTATACTCTCCAAAGAACGTTATAGGCTCAAGTCTCTCAGGGTTGTAGCGTTTGTTTGAGTTCCTTCCTTCAAGCATGTTACATAACTAATTTTTTCTTTTATGATTGCATGTGAAGTCATACATTATAACCATAACCAAGCATATACTAAGAGTAAATCAAACTTTTCTCCATGTTTATAACTCTTTTTAACAGTCATGCAATTAGAAACCAAATCTTTATCATTGTGTTGGAAGGTGACCTACGACACAAACACACAAAAACGACTCAAAACACTCTTTTTAGGCTTTTCAAAACATTTTCTTCAAATTTTTATGTGATTTTCGGAGTTATAAAACAAAACACACTAAAACACTCTAAAACAATTTAAAAACACCTTAAAATAGCAAGGAACAACATTTGAAGTTATGGGTGATAAAATCCCACGAATTTGCATTAACAACATTAGTTACCCCCCCACACTTAAATCAAACATTGTCCTCAATGTTTTAAGCATAGATTCACACAAAACATAAGTAAATACACAAAAAGCACTTAAACATACTAAACATGGCAAAATGTAATTAACAAAGAGAAGAGTTTAGGGACGCAAATCTGGTTATGGAGTGTAAATTCCCTCTTCTCCTTGGTGATTGCATTGAGGCTTGATCTTGATGATTCCACAGGCTTACTCTCGAACTTGTTGCCGCCCATCGTTGATTTTCCTTTGTGCTACTCTTGATCTGGGCAGCAGGATTCAATTGGTCTTCCCCGAAGGTCTGAGCTTACCCCTTTGGTCTGTTTCTTTGTTCAATCTTTCCAATTCGTATTGAAAAGGGTTGGAGGATAACTCAGCCTATGTTTGTCTCCACATGCTTCAATGTATCATTTTCCCTTGCCTTACTTGCTCCGTTGAAGATGACTACTCGAGAGCAACGCTAGGTAAGCAATCAGGAATAGATTCCAGGCAGTTGGCTCCAGATCGGAAGACTGACTCCAAGTGCCGGCTGATTGCTTCTTTCACTTTGCCATGCGAGTAAGAACAAGGACAAAGAAAAGGACAGGGAAAGAGCATGATATGAGATACTTTTGCTTTAGACCTTGATGATATGAGATACCTTTGCTTTTGAAGAAACGGTGAATGAAGCAGCACATGTATTTGTTGTGGTTGTCTCCACATGCTTCGATCGACCGTTTCCTTCTGCCTTATTTGTACTCCAGGTTTCTGGTATCTTCTTTGGGGGAGAAAAAATTGAGTATTTCAAAAGGCGTTGCTGGGAGAGCGCCCTTAGAGGTGCGGAAGAGTTGGGCATTTTCTTCAGGTTTGCCTTGCCATAAAAGACGAAGGTCGACATATATAGAGATAATATCAAGTGGTGGTACTATTCTTTTACCCTTGTCGACAAATGTCTCTTCGATATCAGAACGACGCCTCTTCGATTTCAGAACGACGCCTCTTCGATTTCTGAGCAGGCGCCCTTTCGATTTCTGAACGATGCCCCTTTGCTTTCTGAACGACACGTAGTAGTGCGGATGCGGCTCCTTTTGACAAAGCTGCACGCGTTTTCTGAAAAGCAGAGAAAGCGTCGCCGAACTTTGCGCTTGTCGGCAAAAGATGTGTAGTTGCGATGATGGCCTCCACATGTTGTCTGAAAAGAAGAAATCTTTTGACAAAGTTGAACGCGCCTTCTGAAAAGCCGAGCATCGCCTAAATTACGCCGGAAATTCCGGCTTCTTGAATCGGTGGACGCGTCGCCTTGGCTTTTTATAGAGCTATCGATCACCACAACAAACACACTCTGAAGAATTCCCATTCTTGAAAATCGACTCCGGCCCTTTGAAATTTAACTCCATCCCTTCTCTTTGAACACTTTTGAAAAATGGCAAACTCATCGAACCTTAGCTTGGAATTGAGCCTTAGCAGTGATACGGGCGCGCCGCGTCAAGGTAACGTATGGCGCCCTTCTTTCTTTTCTTCTAACGGTCCTCTCACAGGTGAAGACTCCGTGATGCGGGACGCCACAACAGCTACAATAGTAGCTAGGAACCTCCTCACTCCAAAAGATAGTAGGCTGCTGTCAGGACGGTCCGATGAGTTGGCCGTTCAAGAGTCCCTCGCACTTAGTGTTCAGTGTGCGAGCTCTGTGTCCAATATGGGCCAACGCCTGCTTGCTCGCTCCCGTCAGGTGGAATCATTGATGGCAGAGGTGGAAAGTCTTAAGCAAGAGATCCAACAGCTGAAGTACGAGAATAGAAGTTTGCATGTGCTTGCAAATAACTATTCGTCGGGCATGAAGAGGAAGCTTGATGAACTGCAAGAGTCTGAAGGTCGGATTCAAAATGACCGTCAAAGGTTTTCGTCTTTCCTCCAGAGGCACCTTTTTCCTGGATCATCGAGCGCTTGGCCAAGTATTGAGGCCTGGAATGCTCTAGCTTCGATGCCTCCTGCTTCTCTGCCTTCCGCTCCGATGCCTTCCGCTCCGATGCCTCCCACATCGATGCCTCCCGCTCCGATGCCTTCCGCTCTGATAGTTTTGCCCAGTAGTGGGGCTTCAAGTAAACGCCCTTTGTGAAGGCTCCATCTTTCTTTGTTTAGCAGTGCCTATCAATAAACCAAACATTTTCTTAATGTTACAATCATAGACTCACACAATTAATAAACAAACAAACAATAACAACTAAACAACCTAACAAGGCAGAAACGAAATATCAACAAAGAGAAGAGTTTTTAGGAATCTGGAATTGTAGTGCTTTCTAAGTCTTCTTTTGTTGAATGCATGGGTTGCCTCCCAAGTAGCGCTTTCTTTTACGTTTTGCAGCCGGACGGTACCTCCGTTTAAGCTTGACTAGGTTCCACGGCATGGAGGGGTACCTCCTCCACGCATACAAATTAAACCCTTGACGGACATCAGTTGCTCATCTGGGAATGTCTCTATGATAGGCACGGCATCCTCTTCATGCACCATACGGCTCAAGTGGTCAGCCACCACGTTTTCACTTCCTTTCTTGTCCCGGATTTCGATATCGAATTCTTGGAGAAGAAGCATCCATCGGATAAGCCTCGGCTTTGCTTCCTTTTTCGTGAGCAAGTACCTCAAAGCTGCATGATCAGAATAAACGATTACTTTAGTTCCAATTAAATATGAACGGAATTTATCTAAAGCAAAAACCATAGCTAGAAGTTCTTTTTCCGTCGTGGAGTAGTTCAATTGGGCATCGTTGAGAGTCCGAGAGGCATAGTATATGACATGCGGCCACTTGTCTCTTCTTTGTCCTAGAACAGCTCCTAATGCATAGTCGGATGCATCGCACATGAGCTCGAACGGAAGGCTCCAATCTGGAGGTACAATAATGGGGGCTGAGACTAGCTTCTCCTTGAGTTGGTTAAATGCCGAATTACACTATTCATCAAACTTGAATGGCACATCTTTTTGAAGCAATCGGCAAAGAGGGTTGGACATCTTGGAGAAGTCCTTGATAAAACGCCTATAGAACCCTGCATGGCCAAGAAACGAACGTACCTCTCTAACCGAAGTAGGAGAGGGTAAGTGACGTACAAGGTCTATTTTCGATTTATCTACTTCAATTCCTTTTTCTGAAACAATATGTCCTAAAACTATACCTTGTTTCACCATAAAATGACATTTCTCCCAATTCAAGACAAGGTTAGTTTCAACACATCGTTTCAAAATTAAGGTCAGATTATCCAAGCAATTATCAAATGAACTCCCAAATACACTGAAATCATCTATGAAAACCTCAATGATCTTTTCAACAAAATCGGAAAATATACTTACCATACACCTTTGGAAAGTGGCCAGTGCGTTGCATAAGCCAAATGGCATGCGACGATAAGCAAATGTTCCAAAGGGACATGTGAATGTGGTCTTCTCTTGATCATCCGGGGCTATCACAATTTGGTTATATCCAGAGTATCCATCAAGAAAACAGTAAAAAGCATGACCGGCTAACCTTTCGAGCATCTGGTCGATGAATGGCAAAGGAAAATGATCTTTCCTAGTCATGGCATTTAGCTTCCGGTAATCGATACATACTCGCCAACCTGTTTGAATGCGGGTTGGCACAAGCTCATTCTCAGCATTCTTCACCACTGTCACTCCGGACTTCTTTGGAACACATTGCACCGGTGACACCCAACGACTATCAGAGATCGGATAAATCACTCCACAATCAAGAAGTTTGATAATCTCCTTTTTCACAACTTCCATCATTGGAGGGTTGAGACGGCGCTGAGCCTCTCGAGTTGGTTTAGCCCCCTCCTCAAGAAGTATACGGTGCATGCATGTGGTAGGGCTTATTCCTTTAATGTCGGCCAAAGTCCACCCTATGGCTGTTTTGTGCTCTCGCAGCACCCTCACAAGCTTCTCCTCCTCCATTGCCGTGAGACTTGATGAAATGATGACGGGCAATGTTTCGCCTTTTCCCAAAAACACATACTTCAAATGGTCTGGCAACGGCTTAAGTTCAAGCGATAGTGCCTGAACAACAGAAGGTAGCATCTTAGTGGAAACTGAATTTGAAAGTGAGAGTGGAACCTTACCATATTGTTGTGGCAATGACTCAAGGGCTGCCACAACCTCAATTATTTCTTCACTAGAACCCATTGCAAAGAATTCCTCCTCCTTGCCGTGGCCTTGCATTGGCCCAAATCCTTCATTTTTGCGCTCTATGGCTTTAGTGATGGTTGTTTCCAGGGCGTCCTCGTTCAATTCTTCAAGGTATACCTGCGCCAAAGAATCGATAACATCAATGGAAAAACAAGAATGGTCATCAACGGGATATCTCATAGTTTCAGAAATATTAAAATCAATCACTTCCCCATCGAATTCCATTGTCAAGGTGCCTTTGTATACATCAATCTTCGTTCGGGCCGTCTTCATGAATGGCCTACCAAGGAGAATCGGCAAAGATGTAGAATGGGCTGAATCCTCCATGTCTAGGACGTAGAAATCAGCCGGAAAAATTAAATGGTTCACCTGCACAAGCACATCTTCCAAAACTCCTTTTGGATACGCGTTAGAACGATCGGCCAATTGTATAATTACACCATCTTGTTTTAATTCACCCAAATTCATAGATGCATAAATAGAATAAGGCATGACATTTATGGATGCACCTAAATCAAGCATGGCATGTTCAAAACGATTATGTCCAATCACACAAGGAATCGTGAAACTACCAGGGTCTTTGCACTTGGTAGGCAGTTTACGTTGCAAAACAGCGGACACATTCTCGCTTACCTTCACTACCTCTTTGTTTGCCCTTCTTCTCTTTGTATTGCATAGGTCCTTGAGGAATTTAGCATACTTTGGAACCTGTTTGATTGCATCGAGAAGCGGTATGTTCACTTGCACCTTTCGGAACGTTTCAAGAATGTCCTTCTCGCTTTCTTCCTTTTTTTCTTGCATGAACCTGCTAGGAAAAGGTACATTGGGCAGATTAGGACGTGAAGTACATGAATTTGAACTTAAATTACCTGATTTGGCCGAGTTAGGGTGATCTGCCTCAGGTTGTGTCGTCTCTTCATCTACTTTCTGGGCAGATTTGGGATTGTTTGGCTTGGTCCCAACTTCTTTTCCACCCCTTAGGGTGATGGCCTTGGCGGATTCGAATCCTCCCTTTGGATTGACTGTGGTTGAGCTAGGAAGCTTTCCTTGCTCTCTAATCTGTCCAAGGAACTCAGAAATCTGCCATATTTGTTTCTTCATATCCATCATCTCCTTCTCGTTATTTGCTATCCGGTTGTTTTGATTTTGCAATCCCTGCGAAATAGAGGTTAGTAATTGCATAGCTTGATCACTTTCCAAGGACGTACCTGAATGAGATGATGCCGAAGGTTGTTGGGGTTGTTGGGGTGCATACGGCTTGGGATAAAAACCAGGGGGGTTTGGCCTAAATCCTCCTTGTTGGGCAGCTTGTTGTGGCTCCCTCCATTTGAAGTTTGGATGGTCCTTCCATCCGACATTGTAAGTGTTCGAGTATGGGTTATTTTGATTTTGTCCTTGGAAACCAATTTCATTGGCAGATTCCCACCCACCATTCTCGATTAGTTGAGGGCACTTGTCGGATGGATGCCCTTGAATTGAGCACACGCCACAAACTTGGTGTTCTTGTGCTTTTGGACCAATCACAACCTGAGAAACAAGAGAAGTAAGATTAGCAAGTTGTGATTGAATTTCAGAAATAGCACTCACCTCATTTACACTTTGTTGCCGTGGGGCTTCCCTTTGGCCCACTCCTTCATATTGTTGAGCGTTGAGCGCTCGGTTGGCTATGAGAATCTTGGCATCCCTTGGTGTTTTGTCCACCAATGCTCCTCCCGCTGATGCATCAAGCATTTGACGTTCGATAGGAAGGAGGCCCTCATAGAAATATTGAAGGAGAAGTTCCTCCTTCATTTGATGTTGAGGACATGAAGCTACAAGGCCCTTGAAGCGCTCATAATAAGCCGGGAATGTCTCACCATAATTCTGTTGAATACCACTAATTTTCTTCCGTAGGAGAATCACTCTCGAAGTAGGGAAGAATTTCTCCAAGAAAGCACGCTTCATACTCTCCCACGAAGTCACAGTTCCCGGGGCTAGTTCGTAGAGCCAATCTTTGGCCTTGTCCATAAGTGAAAATGGAAAGGCCTTCATCTTCAATATACTCCCATCCACATTGACGGGGGTCATGCTCGAACAAACCACCTCGAACTCCTTCAAGTGTTTGTTGGGGTCTTCCATAGACAAGCCATGGAACTTCGGAATATGGTGTAACAAACTGGATTTGAGTTCAAATTCATCGGTCTTGCCTTGGGCAGCCGCGGGGTATTGAATGCAAAGAGGGGCTGCATTGGCCAAACCTGAGGCAGAAAGCTCTTTAATGGTTCGATTGTCCACAGCCATGGTTGGTACTTCCTCTTTAACCCAATCCGTGGCTTCCTCTTCTACTTCAGGTTCGGGACTAGGAGGATTAGACTCTTGCAATTTCTTGTTCCTTCTCAAAGTCCTCTCGAAATCATCGTCAAAGTCGGAGATACGCTCACGAACAGGTTGTGAGCTACGGGTCATAAACTAGTACCTACACACAAAAGTAAACAAGATAAGTAACCAACTTAATAGACTTGGCACAAGTAAGAAAACAAGTTGCCACACACGGCACAAAAACACATACACACGGTGCAAAAAAAATTAAAACAAAACAGAAACTAAACAATTTAAACAAGACTCAAGACAAGGGATTAGCAACTTTGCCAATCCCCGGCAACGGCGCCAAAATTTGATGCGTGAATTATACGCATACAAATTAAACCCTATTTGTGACAATTGTAGTAATGATATAAGTAGGGATCGTTCTAACCGGGGATTAATTAGGGATACTAAACACTTGACTCAAATAAATAAAACTAACTTTTAAAACACTTAACTTACTTAACAAGAATTCAAAACAAGTACACAAGACTCCAAATACTTAAAACACGAAAATAAAACAAATACGAATGATTAAGACTCAACGAAATATGGGGGAAATGTGTTTGGGCAAGATTAAATTAAATGGAAAGATTATAATTAAGGGCAAAACGTAAATACAAAGGTGATAAAAATATGGATGATGGAATAGCCAAGGGGTTCTTCTCCACACATGTTACACTTGCATAAAATATTGATTCTCAGTTGGTCTTTCAATAAGTTGTGAAACTCAACACCCCGGGTTAATTAGGTCCGCTTAAATTAACCGTCAAGTTCTCCTTAAGTCAATGAATTGGATGGGTTAGCGCAACGCAATTCACCACATTCTCCAAAAGTCCTTTACGTGAAAAGCACAATAAAGATACAATCAAAGATCATTAAGCATTATGAAAACTATAAGTATTGACGAGGCATTCGTTACTATGGAATACGCATGAAACTTATGCCAAGAATTCGTTTAACACGATTGTTTATAAGCAACCTCCACTACTTGTGAATATAAGTTCATAACGATTAGGTGAAATTCACTTATATTCTAGCGTCATATTCATGCATGAAAATTAAGCGCGCATTCTTAATAAACATTCATAAATAAGTTATCAATCAAACGGTTAAACAAATTGAATTAACAACTTATGAAATTCCAACGAAAGTTAATCAATTCATATTGCAAATATAAACATAGTTTCGAATCACCCCCTAGCTAAAGGGGGTTTAGTTCCTCATAACTTTGAAATCAAAGAAACCCCTAAACATTCCAACAACTCAAACTTGAATTGTATGAACGTTTAGGCACTCTTCTCTTCCATTCTCATACGTACAAAACAAAGAGAATTCAATTTAAACTTTGAAATCAAAGAAACACCTAAACATTCCAACAACTCAAACTTGAATTGTATGAACGTTTAGGCACTCTTTTCTTCCTCGTTGTTGTAGCACAAGGTCTAAGGTGAGCTTTGGGGATTATGTGAAGTGTTTTGGAGGGGTGGGAAGTGGTTGGATAGTGGCTGCAATGGAGGAGAAAAACTGCACAGAAATGGAAGGGGATTTGCGGCACAAGGGTTGTGTTTGTGTTGTGTGAAGTGTATGAAATGAGATATGCATGAATGAATGAATGCTAGGGTATTTATAGGGGTAGTGGAGGGAACATATGGCTGTTTGTTTAAGCATTTGTGTGGAGGAATGATGGAAAAACAGCTAGGACACATGTGAAAACTGGAATTGCACAAGGGGAGCAAAGGGAACCCACGGCATGGATGGATTTGTGCATGTGTTGGCTGATTAAGATTGTGGAAATACAAGGGAATGCACGGGTTAGTTTTGAAGAAAAGGTGTGTGAATGGGGTAATTGAATGATTAAAGTGCATGTGGGTTGGATATTAAAGGATGGAATGCATGTGAATTAAGTTGGAAAGCTGGAATGATGAAGTGGGAGTGCACGACATTGAGTGTTTGTTTGATGATGATGCATGTGATGGGTGGGAACAAAGGGGGAAACATGGCACAAGGGGGCTTGAATGAATGATTAAATGTGCATGTGGATTTAAAGAATGAGTGGTGGTGTAATGATGAAGTGAATGCATGTGACTTGTGAATACAAAGAGAAGGGGAAAAACTGGAAATGCTCAAGGAGTGCACGGCATTGGGGGGGGGGGGGGGGAAGAAATGATGGCATGAAAGTGAAGGGATTAGTGGTGCATGTGCATGTGAGTTGAAATGCATATGTTTAAATGGTTGAAATGTGTAGATGATTATGAGTATGATAAGTGATAAGTGAATGATATGTTAAGTGATAAATGAATGATATGTGGTGAGTGATAAGTGAATGAAAGTGATAAGTGATAATAGGGCTAGTTTAAAGGGCTAGGGTTTAAGTACATAGAAAGGGCCTAAAATAGGTTGGTTTGCATGGCATAATATGTTTGATTGGGCTAGGCCCTTTGTTTGATGTCCCCAAAGAGCATACAAGGCTTCAATTTCGTCCATCCTCTTTGCTCCATGATTAAGCTATCCAATCCTTGCCCAAAAGTGCCCCAAATAGCCTCAAAATGCACTTTCTTGCTCCCTAAGCCCTTAGAACCTGAAAACACACAAAAGAAGCATAAAGGACTAAAATAACTAGAGAAACATAACGTAAATGCACGAGAACAAGCCATTTAAGTCGCATGAATATGCTTCTATCAGTTGACTACTTTGATAAAGCAGTTGATCCCACGTCATCACTTTAGGCTTTAGTCTTGGCTTTGATGCTTAAGGAGTTTTACATGCACAAGAAAAAAAAAATGCAAAATTGTAACTTATAAAGCTAGCGACCGAACTCGTAGCCTCTATAAGAAGCAGGGGAATCCATGTAGCTGCTATATTCATGAATCTCGGCTTTAGCAGCTTCACGAGCCTTGGCCTTCCTGAGGCATGTTGCGAAATTTCTAACTTATAAAGCTGACGGCTGGACACGTGCTTCTCATAGAAAGTAAAGGAGTCCGCGTAGCTGCTATAGTCATGAATCTTAGGTTTAATGGCTTCACAAGCCTTGGCCCTCCTAGGGCATGTTGTGAATTTCTAACTTATAGAGCCAGGAGCCAGATATGTGCTTCTCGTAGAAAGTAGAGGAGTCTGTGTAGCTGCTATAGTCATGAATCTTGGTTTTAGCAACTTCACGAGCCTTGGCCTTACCAAGGTATGTTGCGAAATTTCAAAGTTATAGAGCCGGCGTTCGAATAAGTTCTTCTTGTAGAAAGCAGACAAGTCTGGGTAACTGCTATAATCGTGAATCTCGACCTTAGCGGCTCACAAACCTTGGCCCTCCTAAGGCATGTTACAAAATTTCAAACTTATAGAGTCGACGGGCGGACACGTGCTTCTCGTAGAAAGCAGAAGAGTTCGTTTAGTTTCTATAATTGTACAGTTTGGTTTTAGCTCTTGTAAAACTTAAATCATAGACTGTGGGTCAGAAGCGTTGCTTTTGAATAAGCAAACGGGTCCGTTTAGTCATAGTACGTGTAAGTCTCGGCTTACAGATTTCCTAGGGTTGCCAGTCGTTGGGTCGTCGGTCGGGTGTCTTACTTACAGAAGCAGACGACTTGCGTAACCACTTAAGCATTGACCCTAGCTCTTGGAGGCATTTTAGGCTTAAGTTGTATGTAAAATCACTACTCAGTGGCCATATCCTTCAAAGTTGTTGGTTCCTTGATCTGGTAAGCTACACATAACTTGATACGGATCGCTTGGGCAGTAATTGTAACTGATTCCACAGGTCGCTTAACTAGTATTGCAACACTTTAGAGCCGAGTTACGTTCAAGAAACCTACACATCGAGGACGGACCATCTAGTCACGCGAATTATTTCATAGGCAGGGATCATGCACTTAGCATTTCTTCCGGTTAAAAACCTAGGCTTCCGCGAAATTAAATCCTTCAGTCGGCTAAGTCTTTTTAGGAAAAAATCTATTATGGCCAATTCTAGGAGTTATCTAGTGCAGGCAGTCGATGCATTCCGGGGGACTGAGCAGTTGAACAACCCATCCACGTCTGGATATCCCGAATCAATTTACTCTCTCCTGATTGAAGAACATATGCCATGTCTGCAAGGGCAGGGACGTTTTCTGCTTTGGCAGGGGTGGTCAATTGGTTGTTTATGCATTCAGCCCAAGCTTATGAAAAATTCCTTCAATCTTCATTGAAAATAAAGAAATTGATAAGAGCATATTCATGCGACTTAAATGGCTTGTTCTCGTGCATTTACGTTATGTTTCTTTAGTTATTTTAGTCCTTTATGCTTCTTTTGTGTGTTTTCAGGTTCTAAGGGCAAAGTATGCAAAAGGATGCCTTTTGGAGCAAATTAGAGATTGGAATGGATATCATATGCTTGGAGCCAAGAGGATGGATGAAATTGAAGACTTGAAGTAGGAAAGTTAAATCCTAAAAGACCTCATGTTTGAGCATCATTGAAGACTCCTACGCATTTTAGAACACAAAAACAACATTCCTTGCAACCTTAGGACAATGTCGTGTGTTTCCTTGTGTCTCCCTTCCTTGCCATGCAAGGAAGGGCTTTGTTTCCTGTTTTAAACCATTTAAACACATTCATTCATCAAACCATCTCAGCCACATGCACTTATTCCTCCATCATTGCACCACAATCCCAACCATGCCATGCATAACACACCAACAACAACATTGCCGTGCATCCCATTCCATCTCCCACTCTTTAATCACATGCATTCCTATTCTTTAAATCAGCCACATGCATTCATATTCTCCTTTGCCGTGCATAATCTCTCATCATTGCAGCCACATTTCCAACCCACATGCACCCTTTATTCTTTCATCATTCCAGCCACTCCACATCCCTCACCAAGAAATCATTCAACACATGCATCCATAATCATTTCTCCAACCTTGCCGTGCACATCATCATAAACAATCAGCCATTCCACATGCATTTCCACCCACATGCACTTTAATCATTCAATCACACATCACCCATTCACCCTTTGCCGTGCACTCCCATCCCATTTCAGATTGCATTCCATTCATTCCAGCCAAGCCACATGCACTCCCTTTAATTAATTCAACCTAGCTGTCAAAGCACATGCACATGCACCCATAATCATTCACACAAAGCAGCCACATGCATTCCCCTTTGCATTTCCAGATTTCCACCAACCTCCTAGCTGTCATATTCCCTCTTTTTCACCTATAAATAAGCATCCATTGCAGCCACATTCTCATTCATTCTTCCATACATTCAGAAATTCACCAAGCAACAAACCCCTTGTTGCCGTGCCTTCCCTACTAATCCAAACACCATCACTTCCTTCACCATTCCACAAAATCTATCATTCTACATCGTCCATAATCCCCAAAACTCACCTTAGACCTTGTGCTACAACAAAGAGGAAGAGAAGCGGGCCTAAACGTTCATACAATTCAAGTTTGAGTTGTTGGAATGTTTAGGTGTTTCTTTTCCTTTGAATTCAATGTTTAATTTCAATTCTCTTTGTTTTGTACGTATGAGGAACTAAACCCCCCTTGGCTAGGGGGGGATTCGAAATATATGTTTATGCTTGCATTTTGATTTGATTACTTCTAATTACGTTTCATAAGTTGTGGATTCAATTTGTTTAACCGTTTGATTGATAACTTATTTATGTATGTTTATTGAGAGTGCACGCTTAATTTTCATGCATGAATATGACGCTAGAATATAAGTGAATTTCACCTAATAGTTATGAACTTATATTCACAAGTAGTGGAGGTTGCTTATAAACAATCGCGTTAAACGAATTCTTGGCATAAGTTTCATGCGTATTCCATAGTTATGAATGCCTAGTCGATGTTTATGATTTCCGTTGAACTTAATGATCTTTGTTGAATGTCTCTATCATGCGTATTCCATAGTTAGGGACTTTGATTAGGAATAATTTGGTTGTAATGCGTATTCCATTCAATCCAATGAATCTAGGGAAATCTGAAAGTTAATTTAAGCGGATCTAATTAACTTGGAGCATTGAGAATTCATGGTTTATTGAAATGCAATTGGAAATCTTTTTATTATGCAAGTGTAACATGTGTGGAGATGAACCCCTTGGCTAGCATCCATTCATTCCATTTCATCAATTTCATATTTACATTCTGTTTTAATTGCAATTTGTTCATTTAATTTAATTTCGTATAAACCTAAATCCCCCTTTACTTTAATGTCAAATTAGTTAGAAATCAATTTAGTTTGTGTTTTTAAGAGTCTTGAGTTAAGTTACAACTTAATTTCGTCCAAATTTGGGTTTGTGCTCAAAACTGCCCAGAAAGTGGTCTTTAGGCAGATTTGAGTGTGTTTGTGCTATTTTGAGTCTTTGGTTTGTCTTAGTGATTTAAAGTTTAGTTTTTCATTCTTTGAGTCTAGTATAGTTTGTGCATTCCCGGCAAGTGGTTATAAAGGCTTTTATAAGGACTAAGTCTCCTGGTTGGAATTGCCAAATCTTCACCCTCTTGTTGTAGCTGGAGAGGAGTTATTACTGATAGGCAGCAATGCGGGTGATAACCTTTTCGTGTTCTTTCTCTGCCAAGTCTAAGTTTGTGGCCATCTCCTTCTCGTTATGCTAGGAATTTGGCAATATAGTGCTGATGCTAGGCACTGTGATGTTGGGATGAATGATAACCTCATAGTCAAGCGCCATGGAGAACAGAGTTTCACCGGTTACTCGTCTCTTGGTTGTGCGATATGCCCACAGAACACCGGGAAACTCATCTAGCCACTTGCTCTTCTTTTCTGAGAGGTATTTCTTGAGGGAGTCGAGAATAATCATGTTGGATGCCTCGGCCTGCCTATTGCCCTGCAAATACAATGGCATAGACATGTGTTACTTAATGCCATATTTTTTGAAGAACTTCGCCAAGTCTTTGCCCACAAATTATGGACCGTTGTCTATGACAATGAAATGAAGGAAGCCAAAGCGGCAGATATGATGTTTTTCCATATGAAGCGCTTTATGTCCGTCTAGATAGTTGTAGTCATGGGTTCGGCTTTGACCTATTTCGTGAAGTAGTCGGCTGTTATGATTATCATGCCTTTGCCCCTAGTGGCATGCATCATCGGTCCTACTAGGTTGATCGTCCACTGCATGAATAGCCAAGGGCTAATATGCAGGTGAAGTTCACTGGCAGGTAGTGCAAGCACGGGCTTGAAGCGCTGACAGTTGTCGCACCTTTGTACATACTTTTCGGGCATCTTGATGCATGGTTGGCTAGTAGTAGCCTACATTAAGAGCTTTTTATGCCAGGGAATGGCTTTTAGAGTGGTTTCCATATACGTCTTCGTGGAGTGAGGTAAGAACCTTCAGGTTGTCGGGAGGCGATAGGTTGCGAAGATGTGGTCCTGAGAAGGATTTGCGAACGAGCATGCCATTCTATATGTAGTAGCGTACTGCCTTCGTTTGGAGCTTTCTAGACTTTAGTCTGTCTACGGAAGGCGTTTCATTGACTACGTAGTCGATGATGGGATCTTGCTAACTCAGAGTTGTGTTGATCTACGCCTCCTCGATAGCTAGTTTCGTATCTATGCTCAGCTTCTCCAAGTATTCGACTGGGATGGAGCGTTTGAGCTAATGGTCTAAGGCATCGCCAGAGCTTGCTAGTGAGTTTACGTAGGCATTTTCGGGTCGTGGAACTTGAGTGAGTGTGTATGCTTAGAACATCGTTAGCTACTCTTGTACCTTCTTGGATGCTTTGCTGCGTACTCCCCCGAGGTTTAGTTGGTGATCACCTAGGAATCGGAATAGATCACTAGCTTCTTCACCGCTAGGTCTTTTGCCAATCGAAGGCCTGCTAATAGGGTTTCATAATCCGCTTCATTATTTGACACTTTGAAGTTTAGAGTGATTACCTGCTCAAGCATCGAACTGTCAGGGGTAGTTGAACTAGGTCTGCTCTTGCTCCCTAGTAGTTGGATGATCCATCAATGTGTAAGTGCCAGAAATCTTCTGCAGGTGGGGCTAGTGTCGTTGTGGTGTGCTTGGCTACCTTTGGGGCGTTATTGGGCTGAGTTGTTGCGTCATTCAAGCTTAGGGTGAATTCTACTACGAAGTTTGCCAATGCCTAGGCCTTTAACGTCGTGCGAGTTTAATATGATAAGCCATACTAGCCAAGTTCCAACGCCCATTTCATCACTTGTTAAGAAGCGTCTAGACTACGCAAAACTGATCATGGTGGGTACTGGGTTATGACGATGAGCGGATGTCCTTGAAAATAAGGTATAAGTTTCCAAGCTACAATAACTAGCATCAAAATCAGCTTTTCAGTCTTCGTGTATCTAGTTTTAGCATCAAGAAGAACTTTGGATATGTAGAATACAAGCAGTTGAGCCCCTAACTCTTCTCGTATGAAGGAAGAGCTTACTGCTACCTTTGATATTGCCAGATAGATGTATAAGTTCTCTGCAACTTTCAGCTTGGATAATAGTGGAGGTGACGTCAGGTACTGCTTCAGGTCCTGAATTCTTTTTCGCACTTGTCCTCCTATTTGTCTTTCTATGCCCTCTTGATTACCTTGAAGAATGGCTTGCATTGATCGTTGGATCGTGAAAGAAAAGGATTAAATGCAGCTGCTCATCCGGTCAGACTTTGGATTTTCTTCAGAGTCGTGGGAGACTTCATATCCAGGATTACTCTGATTTGCCTTAGATGAGCTTCAATTCCTTGTTGGGTTACAAAGTACCCTAAGAATCGGCATGGTGAGACATCGAATGTGCATTTTGCTAGGTTGAGCTTCATTTTGTACTCTAAAAAAATGTCAAAATCTTCGCTAAGTTGCCAATATGGTTTGACCGCTGCTTGCCTTTCACCATCATATCTTCGACATAGACCTTCATGGTTACTCTGATCTGCTTCTTAAACATCGTGTTAACGAATCGTTGGTAGGTAGCTTCAACATTCTTGAGGCCAAAGAGCATGACCTTGAAGCAGTATGTGTCTCACTCGATCACGAATGCGGTTTTCTCCTTATCAAGCTCGTGCATAGCAATCTGATTGTAGTCTGAGTATACATCCAAGAAGCTAAGCAGCTAGTTCTTAGATGTTGAGTTAACAAGCAAGTTGATTTGGAGAACTGGATAGTTGTTTTTAGGGAAAATTTTGTTGAGGTAAGTGTAATCCACGTATACGCTCCATTTTCCCTTTTTTTTTTTCATCACCAGCATAATGTTGAAAAGCCATGATGAGTGCGCCACTTCCTCAATGAATCCAGCCTCCAGTAATTTATCAATCTCCGTCTCAATAATTGCTACTCGCTTGGGTGTGAAATGTTGCCATTTCTGGATCACAAATTTGGTAGTAGGGTCGACATGCAACTTATGGCAAGTTATCGATGGATTAATGTTGGGCATGTTAGAGGGTGACCATGCGAAAATGTCATGATTTTCCCTAAGGAAAACCGTGAATTCCTCATTCTTTGTCCGGTTCCTACGTGAGCCAATCCTAGCTATTTTTTTCAGCTAGTGGGGGTCAAGAATGATGTGCTCTACGTCTTTTTTAGGTTTCCATCTTGATTCATCTACCAAAGCATTGTTGACCTTGATGCCATCTTCTTGACCTGTCTGCAGTGATTGTTAGTTGGTGAAGGTAGAATCGTTTTTCTGCACTTTAGCTGCTACTGTTTGGGTGAAAGACTTTTTCTTTCACTACTTGAGAACTTGTACAATGCATCACGGAGACATGGCCTAGTTGACATTGATCTCTCTGAATGCTCCTCCTGGGATGAAATTTCTGATACTTGATCGAAGTCATATCTCTATTTTTCACTAGCCAAGGTTAGCCCAGAATCTCGTTATGGGGGGATGGGTCGCTGACGATCATGAAGGTCTGTGATGAGACAATTAGAGGGCTGGTTATGTCGAGCGTGATTGTGCCAATGGTAGTTGAGGTAAGTTAATTGAATCCGGTCAAGACCTCTACTTTGCGTTTGATCGTGCTTTGTAGGCCCATCTTCTAAATGATTGACAGTTGTAGAATATTGATTGAGCTGCCATTATGCACCATAATTCTGTCAACGATGGCGTGGGCCAGTTGAACAAAAATACCAAGGCGTCGTCATAAGGAGAGTCTACTCCCTTAGCTTCCTGCTCAGTGAAGCCAACAATCGATCCAGGTAGAACATCTATGGCTTGAACTTGAAAGATTGATCTCGTCTGTAAGATATTCTTCTTCTTGGAACTATTAATGGCCCCCAGATGCTCGGATTCGGCAAAGATGTCGTTGATTCAGATCATCTTGGTTAGGGGTTCGGCATTAGCGTCTGTTTCTCGCCTTGGTCGGGCAGCTGGCTTATCAATATACTGGTTGCACTTGCCTTCCTTCACGAGCCCCTTAAGGTACTTCATCTATGTGGTGCAGTCATTGGTTATGTGTCTTTGACCTCTGTGGAATGCATAGTATTTCATCTGATCCATCTTGGAAGTATCTTCCTTCATGAGTTGTGGCATCTTGAACTACAGCTTGTCCTTGAGGTTGCGAAAGATCTGGTTGATCGGGACTGAGAACTTAGTGACATATTGGGCGCCGAGCCTCCTTTCGCCTAGGATCGGTCATTGTGCCTGCTTCTTGGCTTGTTTTTTTCATTAAGTGGTTTATCACCTGCCTTATTCTAAATTTGTTTTGTGTCTTTGCGCGGCTGCTCAGGTGACTTCTGGGAATGTTTTTCTGCCAAAGCATAAGAATCTGCCAGGGTCAAGTTCTCGCTCATAATTAGCTCTCTAAAAAGTAGGTGATCTGTTGAGAGCCCATTCCGGAAGGCTGAGCTTCCAATGCTATCATCGTATCCGACGATCTTTGCTTTCTCCGTTTTGAACCTCTTGACGTACGTGCGGAGTGACTTCTTCGAGTCCCTCTTCATGTTGAAGAAATGATCTGACTTCTTCTTGATCGAGCGGTAAGATGAATATTCCTTAGTGAAAACCAAGGAAAGTTCGTTGAAATTCTGGATTGAGCGTGGTGGTAGGGTGTGGAACCAGTCTTGCACTTCATCTTGGAGTATCGTGGCGAAGATTTTGCACATGAAGGCGTCAATATGGCCGTAGGGGATCATGGCGCTTCAATAATACCATAAGTGTATGTCCGGATCTTCATCTTCTTTGAACAAGGTGAAATGTGGAGGGCTAAACTTCCATGGTGATTTCTTTTGCTCGATCTCATCTGTAAACAGTGACCTGCTCATGTTGGACACGTCTATACGAAGGATATCGTCGGTAGTCTCAATGAGCTAGAATTCACGCAGTTGCTCTGCTACGAGCCTTTGTACTTCTTCCTGGATTTGCGCCTGGTAGGGCAGTGGAGACTCTGGCTACTCCCAGTGTTGACCTACTGGTATATAGTGATTTTCTGCATGTCATGCCCGTTCGTGTCGCGGTCGCGGTGCATGTGGTTCATTTTATGCTGCTCGCTGTCTCTCTTGGCGCGAACTGCCAGTGGAACTCGAGCTGGGTTACTCTTGTGCTCTCCTCGTTTTGTCATGTGGCTGCCTACTCCAGTGCCTCACAAGAGGATCTCCTTATGGGCCTAGCCTCGTGTAGACACTTCGCTTGGAATGTTTGGAATGCTCGTCAAAGTATAGATCCAACTTTGAATGTACACTAGCTAGTGAACCAAGTGAGGAATGAACGATTCTCTATGCACTGAGGAGGGGAAAAATGTTTTCCCGAGGGCCCAAATGAGAGTGCACATTACTCGAACACACGGTTCATGACGGGCTAAACGGCTGTTTGCTTAGACGTCGCTAGAATAAGTCACGATCATCTATTCTTGTCCTACTACAAGACACGGTGCGCTACATCTTAATGTGCTTAATGAGCTGGTTCACTAGAGTGGTCTGCTGCACTAATGCGCTTGTTAAATTGGCGACCTGTTGAGACAGGTGATGTTCGCCATTTGAGTTGGAAAAGTCCAGATGATGAGCATCTCTATATGTAGTGGAAGTGTAATGGATGCAAGTACAAAGCTTGAGCTTGGAGCGGGTATTCCTGTAGAAAAGTGGGGTGAAAATAACTCTAGGTCAATCGCGGGACTGGTGGCTGGAATTGGAATCATCGGAGGTAGCCTCAATTTGGATTGGGCCGCATGCCGCGGGCCGGGTCGCAGGGCGAGCTAACGCGACTAGGTGGACAGAGTACATGCAAGGGTACGTTAGGCTCGTGCGTGAAGTAGCTGGCCTAAGGCCAATTCTTGCCTGGCAAGCTTGGGCTTGGCTGGCAGCTGGTGTAGCTTAGGCTTTGTTCTGGGCCTGCTGTGCAGCAAGGCCTGCTATTGGAGTGGGCGGGCCTCTTACCCTAGGCCTATTGTGGCAGCTGTAGTGGGTTGGGCTTCTTGGTTGTAACTTGTTGGTGCCATAGCAGTGCGGTGGGCAACTGCAACTCGTGCTTGGGCCTAAGCTTAGGCCGTTGTTGCTACAATAGTCCTTACCATGGGCTGTAAAGTGGTGGCTGCAGTGGTGGTGGGGTTTCTCTTGCCATCACGTTGAGTCTTAAGGGATCGTCGTCGTGGGGCTACATCATCATCTTCGTTATCCGGTCCAAATCCTTGTACATATGGGTTCCATTCAAGAAACCAAATGCAAGAGACTTCTTCGAGTATTTGAATCCAGCTCTCAATGAAAGTACCAATTTGTTGATGCAAATTTTCGTCGTCTTTAGCTTTAACGAAAACGCACTTGCAAAACAATCAACATATTTCATCAAGGACCTAAGCCTCATGCTCCCACGAGGTGGTGGGGTTAGGCCAATGGATCTCTGATGCTTAATTTAGTTTCTCTAAATAAGAGTAAGTGTTTAGGGTTTAAGGGTTGCAAAAGCTTACCAAAATTTGGTAGAATTTGGGGTATATATAAGGGAATGGTTAGCCATGGTGTTAGGGTTTTACTCTACACATGGCGGCATCCTATTGGCCAAGGTTTTATGAAGAAATATTCTCAAGATATTAAATAGGAGATAATTTCTTGAGATAATGCAGTAAATATCCCTAAATGACTTAAATAAGGATTACTTACTTAAATGGAGTCACTCTTCAATTGGGAATGTATTAAAGATAGGATTTGGGTAATTAATCCTTATCTTTAATGCTTTGACTTTTCCTTGTCAAGGGCAGGTGAGCTGCGCGTGGGAGTATTTGAGGAGCCTACCCATTTAATAAAGGCAATCTTGTCTTTCTTGAGAAAAAGTCCACGTGTTACCTCTAGAATTTTTGGGATTATTTAGGCTCCACATTGTCGGATTTGGGTTTAAGGTTTGGCTCCGATTGAATCGTTTTATTGGATTTCTTGGTCTTGATGGGGGTTTAAGGTTAAGGTTTTGGATTAGAAATTGTGGGGGTTCAAAATTAGGGTTTTCTTGTTGATGGGCTTCTTTTTCTTCTATTTAGGTCATTGTCACATCTGGAATTTTACCTACTTCCTTATTGCCACCTCGACCTGATTTGCTTCAACTCACCCACACTTCTCCATCTTTTCATCCATGGTCCTTTTCAGGCAACAATGTCCACAGATAGGATATTTCTAATCTTGCAGCCAATGGTGGGGTTTCGATGAATATCACCCACTCCAATTTGAAACCACTCGCTTTGTTTAGTTCAAAAAACTTAAGGGTTTCACTCAACCTCTTGTTAGAACCAACCTATAAATCAACATGCAAAATATATGAGGAGTGGCCTTGACTTTTGTCACCTATATCTCGTGAAACAACTCAATCATTTCGACAACAAGCCCCCGCCTTTTAGGATTTTTGATTTAGATTAATCGTCAAGGCAATCAAGGTTAATAACACGGTTATTAGGAATAAGCTTACTCCTTCTATGTCATCCAAAATTGGGTTTGGATTTCACAATTCAGGTCTGATATCGGATCGGGCGAAAGGTGGCGATGGGGGAGTGGTGGAATGGGTTGTGGCTTTGGTAGTGAAGGGAGAGGGGGCCGAGAGAAGGGGAATGTAGGTGATGATGGATGGGTTAGTTGGCCGACTGTGGTTGGTTATTATTATTATTTTTTAATTCACATGGTGCAAAGTTGGTAGCCACATCAACACAACAATACACCTTATATGTGTCACGTCATCACTTAACAATTAATTTAACAATTTTTTTAACGGATGTATGATATTGAAAAGAATGAGAGTAAATTTATGTGATTGAACTCTTTTAAAGATGTTGCATGAGGTTGCAATTTCAGCCAAACTCGAGGGACAAACTGTAATTTACCCTCTAATTAAATAAAAATATCAATTATGATAAAACAAAATGAAAAAAAAAAAATTTCAATTTGTGCCTATGAATCTATGAGGCATTGATGATGAAAGAACACTAAAAATAAAAGAAATTTTTTAGGATAATGCTAGCTAAACCAAATTTTTAAACCAAGAATCTAGAAGCCCTAAGAATTTGCCGCAACCACCCTCTCCTTATTCTCCCTGGTTTTTGCCATGTAGCAAACCCTTTTCCTTTAGAAATCTATCGTGCCCTATCCTTGTCCTCCAAGGATTGGTGCTGTGAACCCTAGCCTATATATATATACATATTTATGTTGCACAAAATCAGGGAGAGCCTTAGAGAGAAATCAGAAAAATACACTTGGTGCCGTAGCTTTGCAAGGAAGGAAGGAGAAGAAGAGCTTGTGCCATAACCTGCCATCTAAGGCCATTTTAGTGCTGGAGCGTCTCTGGGTTCTTTCTATCCTTAGATTTAGTTCAATGTTTAAATTAGATTGGTTTTGTTTAATTGCAAACATGTGGAACTAATTTCATTTTAGTTAAAGGTGAATTCAAAGCCATGAACATATATGTGATATGAATTTATTACATCCAGATATTGTTTCATAAATCATGAATGCGATTTACTTATCTGTTTGATTGATAACTTATTCTTGTATGTTGATTAAGGATGCATACTTAATTTGCATGCGTGAATTTGATGCTAAAATATAAGGGAATTTCACCTAATAGTTATGAACTTATATTTATAAGTAGTGGAAATCACTAGTCATAATTGTGTTAAGTGAATCCACGGCAGGAGTATCATGCAGTTCATAATTACGAATGTCTTGTCAATGCTTATGATTTTCATAAAACTTAATGATCTTTGATATGTATCTATATCATGCAGTTCATATAGGGAACTTGATAAGAATAATTTGATTGCGTCACTGAGTCCAATTCAATGAAATTAGGAAAATCTGAGAGTTAATTAGTGATGTTCACAATTAATTTGTGGCATTGTCATTCATGGTTTATAGGAATAATAACTGGAAATCGATTTGTATGCATATGTGTCATGTGAGGAGAAGGACCCTCTAGCTAGCTTTTCACCCTTTAATTCACCCAATTTGTGCAATCTTTAGTTTGTTTCTGCAACCTACTTTGTTTTAGTTAAAATTCGTCAAAACAACCCCCCATTTAGTATTCTGAGTCTTTTTAGTTTAATTTTTGTCCAAACTTCTCTCTAGTTCATGTTTTGAGTCAATTTAATTTAGTTTTGTGTTATTTGAGTCAATTTAGCTTGTTTTGAGTTGTTTGAGTCTAGTTATCTATTTTTGAGTTAAATAAGTGTATATTAGCATCCCTTCTGATCCCCGACCTAGAACGATCCCTACTTTCACATACTACAACTATCAAAAAGAGGGTTTAATTTGTGTGTTAGTTTCTATCACATCAAATTTTGGTGCTGTTGTCGGGGATTAGCAAAATTGGTAATCTCCCCTTTGTTTCAGTTTTCTGTTTTTCTTGTGTTTCTGATTTTGTTTTGTTTTGTTTTCTTTGTTTTAGGTACTAGTTTATGACTCAATGTTCTCAACATGTTCGTGCACATATATTGGAGTTTGACGACGATTTTGAACGAACTTTTAGAAGGAAGAGGAACTAACAAGAACCCAATCCACCTAGTTCTAGCTTTGAATCCAAATTGGAAGAAGAAGATGAGGAAGAACAAGACATGGCTGTGGACAATCGAACAATCAAGGAACTTTCAGCCTCGGGATTGGACAATGTCATGCCTATTTGCATTCAATACCCTAGGGCAGCTCAAGGCAAGACCGATGAGTTTGAATTAAAGTCTAGTTTGCTGCATTATATTCCCAAATACCATAGGCTGTCCATGGAAGATCCGAACAAGCATTTGAAGAAATTTGAAGTGGTATGTTCAAGTATGACACAAATCAACGTGGATGGCAATATTCTGAAGATGAAAGCCTTTCCATTCTCTCTTTTGGAAAAGACTAAGGATTGGCTCTTTGAATTAGCACCTAGAACCGTTACTTCTTGGGAAAGTATGAAGAAAGCATTCTTATAGAAATTCTTCCCAACTTCAAGAGTCATTCTTTTAAGGAAGAGAATTAGTAGAATTCAACAAGGCCAAGGAGAATCATTTCCAGCGTATTATGAGCGTTTTAAGACTTTAGTTACATCTTGTCCACAACATCAAATGAAGGAAGAGCTTCTAATTCAATATTTCTACGAAGGACTTCTTCCAATTGAAAGGCATATGCTAGATGCTTCGGCAGGTGGTGCTTCGGTTGACAAAACCCTAGTCGTTACCAAGATCCTAATAGCCAATCGAGCCTTGAATGCATAACAATACGAGGGAGTTGGACAAAGGGACCCCCCACGGCAAACCCAAGTGAATGAGGTAAATGCAATTTCCGAACTTCAATCTCAAATGGCTAATCTTTTTGTTCTTCTGTCACAGGTTGTTAATGGATCCAAAGTGCAAGGAGCAAGTGTTTATGGCATGTGCACTATGTAAGGACATTCCATTGATCAATGTCCTCAATTGATAGAGAATTGAGGATGGGAAAGTGCTTATGCCATACGATATCAAAGCCAAAATCAACCAAGGCATGACCCATTCTCTAACACCTATAATCCGGGCTGGAGAGATCATCCAAATATGAAGTGGAGGGAACCTCAACAAACTCATCAACAAGGCAGATATAGACAACCACCTCCAGGACTCTATCAAAGGCCATTCGCACCACCACAACTTCCACCACAATCTGCCCAACCAAATTCAGGTTCGTCATTAGATAATGATAAAATTCTTCCAGTACTAACTTCTTTAAAGCAGGGCTTACAAAACCAAGCCAAGGAGATGGGCGAATTAAAGAATCAAATGGGACAGATGGCAGAATTCATAGGACAATTTAGGGAACAAGGCAAATTGCCTAGTTCAACCGTTGTAAATCTGAAGGGAGGTTTTGAAACTGTTAAGGCTATCACGTTGAAAAGTGGCAAGGAGGTTGGAACCACCTCATAAATGTCCAAATCAAGTCAAAAGGAAGACGAAAAGCTGCTGCTCGAGGAAGAAGAGGATGCCAAAGCCATGACAAGGGTAGAACACCCTTTGCCGCAACCACCTAAGGACCTTAAGCAGTCCAACTCAAGTAAGGTAAGTTCAAATTCAATTCTTTCTAATCCTATTCCACCAAATGTGCCTTTTCCTAGCAAGTTCAAGCAATCTAAGAAAGAAGAGAATGAAAAAGACATTCTAGAAACCTTTAGGAAAGTACAAGTCAATATCCCACTCCTTGATGCAATCAAGCAAGTTCCAAAACATGCTAAATTTTTTAAAGAGCTTTGCACAACAAGGAAAAGGATTTCGAACAAGGAAGTGGTACGGGTAAGCGAAAATGTTTCAGCAGTTTTACAAAGGAAACTGCCTTCTAAATGCAAAGATCCAGGTAGTTTCACAATCCCTTGTGTTATTGGTAATACTAAGTTTGAACATGCTATGCTAGATTTAGGTGCTTCCATTAATGTCATGTCTTACTTTATCTATGCATCTATGAACCTAGGAGAGCTTAAAAATGATGGTGTTATCATTCAATTAGCTGATCGTTCTAATGCATATCCGAAAAGAGTTTTGGAAGATGTTTTGGTGCAGGTTAACCACTTGATATTTCCAGCAGATTTTTTTGTGCTTGACATGGAAGATTTGGCCCATTCTACACCATTGCCGATCCTACTTGGGAGACCTTTCATGAAAACAGCCCGCATCAAGATAGATGTGTTCAAAAGGACGTTAACAATGGAATTTGATGGCGAGATTATTGATTTTAACATTTTTGAAGCTGTAGGGCATCCTAAAGATGATCATTCTTATTTTTCTATTGATGTAATTGATTTGTTGACGCAGGAATATCTTGAAGACTTAAATGGGGATGCCCTTGAAATCATTGCTAAAGGAATAGGACTCAAACCCAAAGTGGTCGAGCCTAATTGTGCAGAAATTGGCGAGATGGTGGCTGCCCTTGAGTCCTTGCCATAACATATTGGTAAACCTCCAATCCCAATTCCAATTCCCATTTCTACTAATAAGTTGTTACCCTCAGTGATTCGAGTGCCCTCCCTCGAGCTTAAACTGTTACCAAATCATTTGAAGTACGTTTTCTTGGGAGACCAAGACACCTTGCTGGTCATAGTCTCTTCCACACTCATGGCAGAAGAGGATGAGAAATTGGTTAGGGTGTTGAAGGAGTACAAAACAGTCATTGGATGGACCTTGGCCGATATTAAAGGGATAAGTCCTGCAACATGCATGCATCGCATACTTCTAGAGGAAGGGGGCTAAACTAAATCGAGAGGCTCAACGTCGACTCAACCCTCCAATGATGAAAGTTGTGAAAAAAGAGATTATCAAGCTTCTTGATTGTGCAGTGATTCATCCAATTTCGGATAGTCATTGGGTTTCTCCGGTTCAAGTTGTTCCAAACAAATTTAGAGTCACTGTGGTGAAGAATGCAGAGAATGAACTTGTGCCCACTCGTATCCAAACAGGTTGGAGAGTTTGCATTGACTATAGGAAGCTCAACGCCACCACAAGGAAAGATCACTTCCCTTTGCCGTTCATTGATCAAATGCTTGAAAGGTTAGCTAGTCATTCTTTTATTGCTTTCTTGATGGTTATTCGAGATATAATCAGATTGCTATAGCTTTAGATGATCAAGAAAAAACTACTTTTACTTGTCCATTTGGTACTTTTGCTTATCGTCGAATGTCATTCGGTTGATGTAATGCACCAGCCATGTTTCAAAGATGCATGGTAAGTATCTTTTCAGATTTTGTTGAGAAGATTATTGAAGTTTTCATGGATGATTTTAGTGTTTTTGGTGATTTGTTTGATGATTGTTTAGCTAATCTCACATTAATCTTGAAACGATGCATCGAAACTAACCTTGTTTTAAATTGGGAAAAATGTCACTTCATGGTAAAACAAGGCATAGTTTTATGTCATATAGTTTCAAAAAAGGGAATTAAAGTTGATAAATCAAAAATAGATCTTGTACACTACTTACCCTCTTCCACTTCAGTGAGAGAGGTTTGTTCTTTCCTTAGACATGCAGGATTCTATAGACGTTTTATTAAAGATTTCTCGAAGATCTCTACACCCCTATTCCGACTCCTACAGATGGATGTTCCATTTGTGTTTGATGAAGAACGTGAGAAGGCCTTCAATCACCTCAAGGAGATGCTCACTTCGGCACCCATCATAGTTCCACCAGATTGGAGTCTTCCTTTTGAGCTTATGGGCAATGCCTCATATTATGCGTTAGGGGCTGTTTTGGGACAAAGGAAGGACAAGCAGCCGCATGTCATCTACTATGCTTCCCGGACCTTGAATAACGCTCAATTGAACTACTTCACCACTAAAAAAGAACTCCTTGTTGTTGTGTTTGCTTTAGATAAGTTTCGTTCTTATTTACTTGGAACTAAAGTCATCATTTATTCTGATCATGCAGCTTTGAAATATTTACTCACAAAGAAAGAGGCCAAACCAAGGCTTTTTCGCTGGATGTTTCTTCTCCAAGAGTTCGATATCAAAATCCGGGACAAGAAAGGAAGTGAGAACGTGGTGGCCGACCACTTAAGCCGTTTGGTACACGGTGAGGAACCATTACCCATCCTAGAAACATTCCCAGACGAGCAGTTGCTGTCCATTGAGGTAAGTGAGTCATGGTATGCCGGTTGGCCTGCGGCATTTGGTCTTTTAGACCTATATTCCCTGTTCTTTGACAACGATCATAGGTTATGCAAAAAGTTCACCTAAGCACAAAAATGTACAATTTATCAAACTATACCCAAACGGTAGAATTCCAGGAAATGGACGCTAAAAACGGATTCGGAACATCGAAATTGGCCTAGGAGAGATTTTGGGTATTCGGGGTCCTAAGGTTTTTGGTTAAAAAGGGTTAGGGTGAAAAGGGATGGTTTGAGCTTAAACCCAAACCTTACTAGTAGTGAACCAATCATGATCTTTTTCGGAAAAATTTGGTGAAAACTTTAAGACTCTTCACTCCAGACAATGAAGTTAGAAAATTCAGATGCCATCAGTGGGCAGCGCAAGTGTTCTGATATCTTGAGCTCATTCTGGAAATAACCAGGGCATGTTTGCATGTTCTTACTCGGAAATTTGTTTCCGGGAAAGCTTCAGACATATTGAGAGCGCTCTTTCATGACAATGTTATCCTTTTTTGACTGAGACTTTTCATTCCAATGACTTTATGTATATTCTAGCTACCTTCTGGCTTTAATAGACGAAGTTTACATTGCGTCCATACACTTTCAGGATCCACTGCGCCCATTAGTGTTAGGTGGTGATCACTCAATTTCTTATCCTGTTGTAAGAGCTGTCTCTGAGAAGCTTGGGGGACCTGTGGATATTCTTCATCTTGATGCCCATCCTGATATCTATCATGCCTTTGAAGGTAATAAATATTCACATGCATCTTCTTTTGCTCGAATTATGGAAGGGGGTTATGCTCGGCGACTATTGCAGGTAAATTTTTCTCTATAACTGCTCTGCATCTGCTCACTTTATGGCTTGCATTCACACTTATTTAAGAAATGTGCATTGATCCAAATAAGAAGATGACATATATGTTCTATAGTTTCACCTGGCCTTGCTTTCTAGGTGTGTCATTACTGGTTTTCTGTAAAGCATCTTATAGGATTTTGACATTGCTTGTGGGAACTTTGTAGATATATGCGGTTGATAACATTTGCACTTTTGTTGCACTAGAAAAAAGATTCAAAGTTTAGAATCTTTGGAGCGGGAGGCAGAATGCCTCCTGGAAAGTATTCAAATGAACATAGTGACTAGTCCCTTCCCGTGCTTTATGGATAACGCATTACTTCTGATCTCAGAATCAAGAATGGCTTAATCACCTTATGTGACTTTCCATATAGTTACTGCATCTCTGATTCTTAAATTAAGTAGTTAGCAGAAGTAGTGTTTCGTTTTTGGGCATCTGTCTGCAATATCAATGAATTCTACTTCATTAAGAGTGTTTTGTACTTGCTATAACAAGTTTCCCTACCTATGCCAATTCTTTTTCTCCTTTATATGTGTTCAGCAATTAACCTAATGTAATCTTGTATGCTCTTGCGCTCTCAGATTAAGTTGAATGTCCTGTTTTAGTTGCTATCCAGCGTTTGCAGCTAACCTAATAAACTTGGTTTCTGACTTTTCAGGTCGGTATTAGATCAATTAACAATGAAGGGCGTGAACAAGGAAAACGATTTGGTGTTGAGCAATATGAAATGCGAACCTTTTCAAGAGATCACCACTTTTTGGAAAATCTGGTCTCTCTCTCTCTCTCTCTCTCTGTTCTTCTCTCCCTCCCCGCCTCATGTGTCTTTGTGTTCACATTTATGAGCTTCTGAGCATCTCTCGCTCTTTTTTTCTTTTGTTCCTCTTCTCTAGCTTGCCTATGCATATCAATCACTGTGTTCTGTATCTTTAAGTGGTTCTGTAGATTCCTGGTTAGATATTTGAGGAAATTATCTTCAGGAATCTCAACCTGTGATATATAAATGGCATACCGTTTCATATATATTTTGAAGGTAGATCATAACAAAAACTTTCTTTGACAGAAATTAGGAGAAGGTGTGAAGGGCGTGTATATCTCGATAGATGTAGATTGCCTGGATCCTGCGTTTGCTCCTGGAGTGTCACACGTTGAGCCAGGTGGTCTCTCCTTCCGCGATGTACTCAACATACTCCATAACCTGCAAGGTGATGTTGTTGCTGCAGATGTCGTTGAATTCAACCCCCAGCGCGATACTGTTGATGGGATGACTGCAATGGTTGCCGCGAAACTGGTGAGAGAATTGACTGCGAAGGTTTCGAAATGATACATATGTTTTTGGAACAGTAGGCCTGAAGACCAAAAGCTTTCAGCATAACACGGATTTTTGCCGTTTCATTAGAGCTTAACTGAAAGTATAAAACATATATCTGCAGTATTTAGATGATGACTATTCATTTTCAGCAATAATATTTCGGGGGGACATGGTTGTGCTTAATCCAATACAAATCTGATATTAGCAAACATTTTCCAAGCTCGGACGCAATTTCGAATATTCACCTTACTCCTAAAAAAGTATCAAAACTTTAACGATTCAAGTTATTTTTGTGTATGATGAAAAAAAACGTGTGAGAAAAATAACACTGTTATGGGCACTGTTTAGTTATGCTATTCAGACATTATTTTTGTGGAAAGTCAAAATCTAGCCAAACTGGCCATTCCATGGTTCACAACCGGTTTGTTCAGATCGGCTCAAGCCGGTTGGCGTCCACCCCTTTTTTCAAGATTGATTCTGATTTCTGGCTCTCCCACTGCTCACATGGGTCTTGGAATGACATCTCTTCCAAAGATGTTACAGCAAATGTGGTCAGGTGAGGTGTGTTACAAATAGTAGCCACTAGTCAAGTGAAATAAGACATGCTTTTGAACTTTCAATTGGACGCTTTGAAATGGACATTTCTAGTGTTCTTTAAAGTGCATTTCTAGTGTTTTAGTAGGTTGTAGTGAGTCTAGTTCATTGATAGTGTTATTGTAATACATTTTTAGTAATGGTTTAGTAATGGAGTACTAATAGCATTTCTAATGGAAAATAGAAAATATCTTAAAATGGAAATTTTACATTTTTGGTTGACCGCAAAGCTTTTCAATATGGCTGGGATGTAAAACTAAAACACCCATCTTGGCCAGAAAATGTAAACATTTTTGAAGTTCAATGTTGCCTCTATTTAAGTGAGAATAGTAAACATTTCATACTAACACACCCCGACTCGAATGTCCACCTAGATCCCAAATTGAGCTGTGATGGCCGACACCTAGAACGTGGCGAAGTTATAAAGTGTATTGACATGAAAAAATGTGATAAACTCAAACCTAAAAGTTACTATGACAAGAGTGCGCATGTGAGGGAGATTGAACCTATTTCACACGTAATGTCAAAGCATAAATAAAATTACAATATGAGTAAATAATGTTTATACCATCAGGAATAACCTCCTACATGTTAGCGTTTGCCAAAAGTTCTCGTCGTCACCAGAATACTCCACTAAGTCCTGAAGGGGAGAAAAACAAAGGTAAGCAAACCGAAAAACAAAGTTTTGTAAACCTTTTTGAAAATGTGTAACCACTTCTTGTAAAACAAGTATTAGTTTCCAGCATAACATACTACGTATAATATTAAAACAATTACCGTAAGAACCAAATTTCTACGAATACGGTAAACACAATATCTTGATGGAATTGTTATTGGCACTTCAAAAATCTCATTTTGCACTCCAAATTTCTATAATTAGAAAGAAAAAACACTTGTGAGGAGTGTAGAATAAGATTTGTGGAGTGTTAATAACAGTTCCTTATCTCGAAATCAATTAAAATATCAGATGCTAATTGACATATGCTGACACATAAGCTCAAGCATAGATATTCTGACATGAAATAGGATTTGGTGTATTAGTAATTTACGCTCTAGTACTACAATCACTTGAAGACTAACACTATGCGCATCACATATGAGTCCTAGTTGCCTATTGCGATCTAGGACAGGACTGTCACCTATAATGGATCCAAGGTAAGTGTATTGGTGCGAGGTGAACATACATGTGAAAACTGGCCTTGGTCTGAGACGAGTACAAACACCAATGTAAGCATGCATGATGAGCAAATAACATATGTATAATCATGTCATGATAATTCATAATTCTCAACAATATAATAGTACTTGTAAATATAAATATAGTTATGGCATAATGTAGTGAATACTTTAATACACATCTATGGAAACTACATAAACGCATAATACTTGAAAACAAAGACTTACTCACAGTTATGTAATGGGGTCGCATCTGCTTAAACTATGAATGGTGGGGTCGTCGATAACAATAGCACCTAAGCATATATAGGGACCCATTAGTAAAACTCCAATAAAACAATGAATTTGGAGAAATGGAATGTGAAATCAGAATCAGCACATCAAAATACCCTAGGAGGTGCCTTGGGGGAAATTTTGAAAAAGTCAACGGTCCAAGCCTAACAAAATATTCCACCAACGATGGCCAGAATCTTCTAGATTCCAATCACCGGAGAGAATATTCCGATGGAACAAAGAATATGGTAGTAATGGAATATACCTTTAAAGTTAGGAATATTCTGACACCATTAGGAATATACTGTCTGTTGATGCAAATTTCTGCCGTCTCTAGCTTTGACGAAAATGCACCTGCAAAATAATCAACACCTTTGATTAAGAACCTAAGCCTCACATGCCCATGAAGTTTGTTGGGGGGGGGGGGGGAGGGAGAGGGAGGGGTTAGGCCAATGGATCTCTGATGCCTCAGTTAGTTTCTTTAAGAAGAGTAAAATGTTTAGGGCTTTTTTAGGGTAGCAATAGCGTACTAAAATTTAATAGAATAAGGGGTATTTATAGGCAAGTGGCCGGCCATGGCGTTAGGGTTTTAACCTACACATGGCGGCATCCTATTGGCCAAGGTTTTATGAAGAAATATTCTCAAGATATTAAATAGGAAATAATATCTTGAGATAATGGAGCAATTATCCCTAATTGATTTAAATAGGGATTACTTACTTGAATGGATTCAATTTTCAATTGGAAATGTATTAAAGATAGGATTTAGGTAATTAATCCTTATCTTTAATGCTTTGACTTTTCCTTGCCAAAGGCAGGTGAGCTGTGAGTAATCGTATTCAGCTACAGGGACCTTCGGGTGTATGAGCTACAATGGGAGTATCTGAGAAGCCTGCCCATTTAATGGCAATCTTGTCTTTCTTGGGCAAAAGTCCATGTGTCGCCACCAAAATAATTGGGATTATTTTAGGCCCCACAAATTCCCCCACATCTACTGGCCTAAATGTGGAAAAAAGGGTAGTAGGTGGAAAAAAAGGTAGTAGGTGTAAAAATCCAAGCTGCATTGGCTTGTAGAGTTGTTTCCCAATTTGAACTTGATCTCCTTCCTTGATTTGGAGATAGACTTCTTCTAGGAAAAGGAAACCAATTGCCCCTAATACCTACTTAATTCTGCCTTAAGCAGAGGATTAGATAAATTTGGAGAACAATCATCATTCCAACAAGGAAGAGAGAAGCCAGAGGAAATTTTGTTCCCCCCCTTAGCTTTCTTATTCTCTTGCCCTTGAAAAGAGTCATCTTTCGTTGTTGTTGTTCTTCTCCGTGCCGCACCAACATAAGAAAAATTTGAATTTTCTTCTTCTTAAATTGTTGGGAGCCTCGAGGCTCCAAAATATTGGCTTAGCAAGGCCTTGGTGGCGTGAGGGACATGGCAAAGGTGCCACAGGGCTGTTGTGCATAGGTGCTGCGGCAACGGAGCTCGTCTAGCATTGGCCAGGTGCTAAGCTCGGCTCTGGCTGAGGTGACAAGGGCGCTAGGGCGCGAGGAGGCCAGCTCGGGCTGGGCTTCCAAGGTTGCTAGGCACAGGCCCGTGCAGGCGAAATGAAAGAAAGGGAGAGACCGACGTGGGCCAGTTCTTCGGTGCCTGTGACCTAGGTCGAGAGGCCTGAGCCTGCTTGAAATGCATTTGGTACGAGAAAATAAATAGGAATGAGGCGCGGGCCTCCTCCCGTGTTGGGCTGAGCGGCGTAGGCCGCATGCATAAGGGACCAAGGGCCTTTAGGCTACACTGTGCGAGAGAAATGGCTAGGCATTTGAGGCCTAGCCGAGTTATTGAGCTGAGGCATAAGGCCTAGCGCTTAACCATAAATAAGCAGGTTATTTAATCTTGGCTTAACCATAAATGAACTCTGGTATTTCTTCAAAATTGGCCACAAAGAAGGCGTGGGGGTAGCTAAGGTCTCGCCATAGGCTGCTTGATGTTTCCTGCAAAGGTGATCATGACTGAGCGATAGATACCTTAAAGGTAAATAGAAAGTGGAAGTTTGACTTCTCTCCTGAGTTGCATGTTCCGACTATCTTTATCAATGGTAAATGAACTGCTTCATTCCTAGCTTGCTTGAATTTTTGTTGAGCTGTTCCATGACTTCAGTTTATTGATTGTCCTTCTTACTTTGTGTAGATTCGAAATTTGGCTCAACTTCAAGAACTTCGATGGATATGAAGAAAGTGCACATCGCCTTGCTGCTGAGTACTGTGAGTGGAGCTGGCTGCTCAGTCCTCTTAGTTGGGAGAAAGGTAGACTGCCTCTGAAGGAATAGAGAAAGCGGATAAAGGATGAGGTGTTTGCTCATCCGATCGCTGCTATAAAGCTTGCTGCCAGTGAGGATGGAAAGAAGAAACCTTCCTCACTTACTTATGAGCCTTTGACTCGGAAGAAGCCAAAGACTTCTTCTACTGCCCATGGGGGCTCATCTGCTATTGAGAAGCTTGTCATCGATCTGACTTATCCCAAAGGGACAAAAAATATTGTTGAGTCTAAGCCTGTGAAACCTGCTGCTCTAAAGGTAGCCATGACCATTGTTGAAAGGATTGCCTAGCAGAAAGGTTCAGTGGTGCCCCTAGTGTCTGGGTTTGTGTCGAAGCGTGCATCGGGAGCTAAGTCCGGTTCGACTTCGGAGAGGATCGCAGCTATGAAGAGCGGGAATGTGGATTCTATTACTAAAGTGGCCCTTGGGTCTATTCCTTTTTCTGTTGCGATTGATTCATCTGCTGAGAAAGGGAAGTCTGCTCACATGAGCAGTTGTGAGAGATCCATCGAGTTTGAAGCTAAGGAGTTCCCTGAAATCTATGCACTGCTGAAAACTAACCTACTTGAAGACGTTAATGCATATGCCAAGTCTATTAATAGTGTTGGGAAAGTTGTCGTCCTCTCAAACTCTTTTGCGAAGTGTCCTACCTATTGGAAGAGGTCCTCCTTGATTGCTATAATGCATAAGACTTTATCCTGGCAGCTGAGTTTATACGTGTTGATCAGGATGCTGTAGAGTATGCTAAGGAGGCCAAAGTGGCGTTGACAGCTCAACTTCGCTCGGCTGCTAAAAAGATCAAGAAGCTTGAATTTGAACTCGCCATTTTGAATAGGTCTGATGTTTCTGCCCCCACTTCTATGTAGCTAGAAAATGTTGGGGGTTCGACAGCTGGAGAATGTGCAGATGAAGAATGAGAAGCTTGGTCACGAAGTTATGCTTGCTTCTTGTCAGGCCAATTTTTACAAGCTTGGCTATGTAGACCATATTTAGGGTAGGAGTTTTCCAATAAGGACTTCGAGACTTTCTCCATTTCTCCAGTTGATCTACTTGACTTCTCGTTTGAGGCTGTCTTTGGTAGAGCAGCTGAAGGTTAGGCAGTCCAGGCAAGGGCAGCTAAAAATGACCTGATAGAAGCTTTGGTTGCTGAGAACGGTGTGGCTGCTGAAGGTGTGGCAGTAGAGGGACTAGTGGTTGCACAGGTTGCTGATAAGTAGTCTTTTTTCTTAGACTTAGGAATTTTCTTCTTTCCTTTTTCATTCTACTTTATTTGAACCTTGTTAGCCTTCGAGCCGATTTATCAATTTGCTAGAAATTTAATGAATAGTTTTCCTTACTTTGCTTCATCCTTCCATTTCACCATATCTTTTGCATAACTTTACCGTAGGACAAGCAGTTGGGTGAGATGCTTCAATGAAGTAGTCAATCCCACGTCATCACTTATGTTTTAGTTTTGGCTTTGATGCATAAGGAGCTTTACCTGCATGAGGAAAAAATGCAAGATTTCTAACTTATAGAGCTGGCAACTGAACTTATAGCCTCCATAGAAAGCAGGCAAGTCTGCGTAACTGATATAGTCGTGAATCTCGTCTTTAGTGGCTTTACGAGCCTTGGCTATCCCGGGCCATGTTGTGAAATTTTTAACTTATAAAGTCAGCGGCTGGTCACGTGCTTTTTGTAGAAAGCAAAAGAGTTTGCGTAACTATTATAGTCGTGAATCTCGGCTTTACTGGCTACACGAGCCTTGACCCTTTTAAGGCATATTGCGAAAATTTTAATTTATAGAGTCGGTGACGAGACGTAGAAAGAAAAGGAGTCTGCGTAGCTGCTATAGTCGTGAATCTTGGCTTTAGCAATTGCACGAGCCTTAGCCCTCCCAGGGCATATTGCAAGTTGGCAGCCGGACACGTGCTTCTCGTAGAAAGTAAAGAAGTCTGCGTAGCTGTTATAGTCGTACATTTCAGCTTTAGCTCTTGCAAGACTTAAACCGTAAACCGTTGGCTGGAGGTGCTGCTTTTAAATAAGTAGACGAGTCCATGTAGTCATAGCAAGTGTAAGTCTCAGCTTACAGATGGCCTAGGGCTGCCAGCCATTGGGTCGTCAATCGGGCGTCTCACTTACAGAAGTAGACGATCCGTATGACCACTTTCAGCATTGGCCCTAGCTCTTAGAGGCATTTTAGGCTTAAGTTGTAGTTGAAATCACGACTCATAGGCCATATCTTTCTGAGTTGTTGGTCCCTTAATCGTCTAAGCTGGACGCAGCTCGATACGGATCTCTTAGGCAACAATTGTAACTTGATTTTGTAGGTCGCTTAACTAGTATTGCAACACTTTAGAGTCGAGTTATGTTCATGAAGACTTGCACGTCGATGACAAACCATCTAGTCATGCGAATTCTTTCATAAGCAAGGATCCTGCACTTAACGTCTCTTCCGATTAGAGAATCAGGCTCCTACAGAATTGAATCCTTTTGTCGACTAAGTTTTTTTAGGAAAAAGTATATTATGGACACTTCTAGAAGTAGTCCTGAGTAGGTAGTTAATGCATTCAGGGGAAGTTGAGCAGTTGTAAAACCCATCCACGTTTGAACATCTCGGATCAGTTTACACCTCTCCTAATGGGAGAGCTCACACCATGTCTGCAAAGGCAGTAATGTCTTCTACTTTGGCAGGGGTGCTCAGTTTGTTTATGCAGTTGTTCCAGGCTTGTGAATAATTCCTTCAATCTTCATTGAAAATAGAGAAATATATTAACTTTGCTTGTAGGCAATAATAACATATCAACTAATAGTCCTCAACATGCGAGGTCTTGTTTGTCGAGCTGCTTGAGTTTGAACTTTATTTGTCTTGGACAAGGTCCAAGGAATGGTGGGAAATCACACGTAGATGCAGTTTGGGGTTGAGGTGATTAAAAAAAAAAGCTATGAGAGTTTTTGGTGTTTGGTAAACTTTGAAAATCAGCCTTGTTTCAAAGTTTGGGGTGAAAAAAAGCCCAAAACCTGAAGCTGCAAATAGCAGCTTCCAAAAACAGCTTATTTTCGAAACGCACGGGTGAACATTGTACGTTTAATGAAATATTCAATAACCCAAAATTGCCCTCCTTTCCCTTCACCTACGCTCTCGCCTTCAGAGCTATCGCACATACCCAAACTAGGAGAAAACCACTCTCTTGTTCGCTCATTCTCTCGTTCCAAAAACCAGCAATCTCTCTCGTTCTCTCGTTCTCCAGGTTTCTCCAGGTTCCTTTGGTAAGCTTCTCTTGTAAAAATTTGTTATTTATTTGTTTGGATTTTTCAAATTGGGGATAGGGAGATTAGGGAAAGAGGGGTGAGAAGAGCAAAGGGATGAGGGTGAGGAAAAAATTAATTGGGAAAAACAATTGGGGATGGAGGGTGGGGAAAAAATTAATTGGGGAAGGTGATATGATTTGTGGAAAAAATTAATTGGGAAAAAATTAATTGGGGAAAAAATTAGGGTTTGTGGAGGAAACAAGAAAAATTGAGAGAGAAGTTTGATTACTTCTGTATTCATTTTTTTAAAGAAGGTCTGCTTCTGATTTGGGTTTAGGTAAGGGATAATTTCTTATAAAGCTTTGCTCTGCTTCTAATCTATGAATTGTGCTTCTGATTTGTCATGCGTCTCTTGCGATTCAGCTCACCCCTCTACGACGCCATTTCATTGTCTTCTTCAAGCTCTCGCAGTCTCTTTTGAAACTCCAACCTCCAGGTTCGTATCTTATCTCTCTCCCCTGCTATCGTGTTTTATATTTTTTTTCTGAATTCTTCATTTATGCTATTTGTTTTTTGTTTTTTTTTGTTTTTTCTTCTGAATTCTTCAATCCACCATTACATGAAATTTGGTTATGGAGAGTTTCTGAATTCTCCTGCAAACTTGGTTTGGTAGTTGTGTAACAGATCATGGTCTGTGTGTGTTATGGTTTGTATGTATTATAGTGAGGATTACACTTTTGCCAAATGTGTCTATTATGGTCTGTGTGGTTTTCATTCGGTTTCTTTTCAGACAATGCAATGCAATGCATGTATGCCTAAACAGAACCATATGCTTTGACCTGCTTAGTTATCCCCTAATCTACTGCAATGTCTTACTTTTGCTATTTAAGATAAAAAAAAACCTGGATAGAACCTGATCTACTGCAGGGTCTGTAATTTCCAATGTTTCTAATTGGTCCACATGATCTACATCGTCAATTATGACTAGTACCGTTCTGCTTCGAAGTTTTTATTTTATCAGATTAATACCTCCATGAACATCACCAACCTCCATCTTGGTTGGTTTGAAGATATCATAAAGAAGCTTTTCTTGCAAATTCGTCATGCCATTCGATTCCTTTGCAGTTTCCCTAACATTTGCAAGGAAACTTTTGTACTCAAAGCTATGGTAGAACTTGTTATAGATGGCTTTTGCAACTGATGTTCTCCCCATTCCACCCATGCCCCAAATTCCGACCATTTGAACATCGTATGATCCCCCCGTCTAAGCTGTTAATCTCGTTCACTGGAGAATCTATTCCCACTTGGTAGACAGCTACATTTTAATGTGGTATCGAGTTGCTTGATCTTGCCAATAATTCTTCTGATAAACTGCGAAGCGTATGCAGTACACATTCTTTAATTTCTTCTGTTCCCTAATAAAAAACAGTGAATAAGGAACAGGTTAGTGCATATGTACAATAATGAATTACATACAAACATCTGTAGTTGTATTATATGGAACCAAGTACTTACAGATTTCCCTCTGATCCTCATCACTTAGTGCATCAAAACTTCAAGTATAGAACACTTCTTGTATTATATGGAACCAAGTACTTACAGATTTCCCTCTCATTCTCTTGTATTATATGGAACCAAGTATTATATGCAGTTGTTATTCTCTTGTATTATATAGAACACTTCTTGTCAGTTCACTGTATTCTTCATTAGGACAGGGATTTCGAAAGGCATGCCAACTAAAGAGCTCAAGAGCTTCTTCTTCCTTCATTTTTCGAGCCAAATATATTATATTAACTTCAACTTGCTCCAGTAGGTGTCGATCTCTGGTTGTAATAAAAATTTTACTTCCTCGACCAAAGGAGTCCCGGGCTATAGCTAAAGCATTTAAACACAACTGCAGTAAGGGATCATTTATGTATGTATGTGTGTGTGTGTGTATATATGTATATGTATTTATATATACAAATCAGTAGTTGTATGTGGATCATTTATTGGTTATTTCTTGGTTATATTACAAATTGTGAACCCAAACTGCAAGGTTTTATGAGTGGTTCTTGAGGAACCACTATCAACTTGGTTATGTTTAAAACCGTGGGTGTGTATATCCTACGTAGGTGACTTTTTGGCAAGGTTCAGAATTTTACCCTTTGGAATATAGACAGTTTTATTTACAAAGTAATTTGGTGCTGCTGAAATTGTTTTTACAGGAAAACAGCTGCATACTTGTTTTAGTTTTAAATTTTCTTACACTTCCCAAACTCAAAAATCAATGAAATTTTGATACAACTTAGTTTTGGGTGTCTACTTTGGATCTGGAAATTTTCACGTGTTTTGGTTGCACGAGCTATTTTTTGTGAATTTTACGGTTCAGGTCACCTTTGTAGTTTGTATTACCATGAGAACTTTAACTCTATTTCTTTAAATTGACTTTTGTAGTTTGATGTAATGGAATTGTGAAATATAAATTTTCGTTGACATCATCTTAAGATGATATTTGTTTTACATCCTTGATTAACCACCCTGTTTTAGTTTTTTTTTTTTTTTTTTTTTTTTAAATCTCACATGTCTAGTTTTGGGGTGTGACAAACTGTGATGTAATCATTTATTGGTTATGTATGTATATATACAAACTGTGAACCCAATCTGTGATGTAATCTATTTGCAGTTGTATGTAGATCATTTATTGGTTATTTCTTGATTATATTACAACATCATTTGTTCGTGTTTTAATATATATATATATATATATATATATATATATGTATGTATGTATGTATGTATGTATGTATGTATGTATGTATGTATGTATGTATGTATACAAATTAGTAGTTGGTATCGATGGCAAAGAAGAGGGCATCTTCGTCAAATCCTGTAGCTACATGGAATGCGCACAATATATCAATATTTTGTGATGTTTGCATCAAGGAGGTTGAGGCCGGACATCATCCGGGCATTCACTTTGACAAAGAAGGATATGCAAATATTAGAGCTAACTTCAAGGCAGAGACAGGGCATGATTATGAAAAAAAAAGCAACCGAAAAATAAGTGGGATGCACTTAAAAATGAGTGGAAGTTGTGGAAAGAGCTAGTTGGTAAAGAAACTAGCCTAGGATGGAATTCAAGCAAGGGTACCGTTGATGCCTCTGAGGAGTGATAGAACAATAAAATTCAGGTTTGTGTACTTATCTTTTAATATGTATTATGATATCATGCAATATGTATTAACCATATTCTTTCTTACTTGTAGATAAACAAAGAATATGGAAAATTGCGAAAAAAGGCATTAGTCCTGAGATGGAGGACAAGTTAGATAGGATGTTCTTGAGTACAATTGCTACCGGTGAACATGCCTGGGCACCTTCATCTGGAGTACTACCACCAGAGTCAAGAGAGGAATCTGTAGGACAAATTGATTCATATGATGAGGAAGAAACTGAGACTATGCAGGATCTAAGGCAAGCAAGTAGGAAGGGAAAAAAAAGAGCGGCTAACCAAGGAGAATTGCAAAAGAAGAAGGTTGATAAGAAAGGGAAAAAAATTGGAGGTGCTGCAAAACTTTGTGGTCAAATTGACTGTCTTGTTGAAGCTTATGAAACTAAGAGTTCTACAAACTCATTGATGAGGTCGCTGCTTATAGGTAGTAGTATTCCGGAAGTGTTAGCGGTTGTTGCACAATTGCCTGGTTGTGAGCCACCTAGCGAGTTATGATTGTTTGCTACATGTTTATTTTGTTCTGCAAAGAAGCGAGAGGTGTTTACCACCATACAAGATCCTGAAGTCCAGCTAACTTGGTTGAAATATATGTTCAACAAAGAACAATAAGAAGCTATAACTATGAATTAGGACTTTGTGTAGTTTGTACTTTGCATTAAGACTATGTGTTGAATGTTGCTTGTATTTTGTGTTTATTGAATGTTGGATTATGATTTCTTGTTAAACATTGGATTGACTTGTTCTTGAATGTCGGATTATGACTTCTTAGTGATTGTTGGGTTATGACTTGTGGAATATTGAATTATGTGTTAGGTTACAGGTATATTCAATATGAACACCTCTGATGATGATGTTGAAGAGTTGGAGGATGATTTAATTATATGCGTTGTAACGAGAGCTGTTGAAACATATTATTTAAAATATGTCCACAAAACTCCATGTATGAATTCTTCTCATACAGGTAATATTTGGTTGATGGAAGTGCTACAAAGAAATGATGTGCGATGCTATAGAATGTTTAGGATGAACAAAGATGTCTTTTATAGATTATCCAATGACTTGCAAACTAATTATGGATTGAAAGGTTCAAGGAAAATGAATGCAACTGAAATATTAGGAATGTTCTTGCATATGTTGGGACATGGTGTGAAATAGATTAGCTCAAGAGAGATTTCAACATTCTGGTGAGACTATTAGTAGATATTTTGGTGCTATGTTGGATATCGTATGTAAGATGGCAATAGATATTATCAAACCAATGGATTTGGAGTTTCGTGGCATTCCCCAAGAAATAAGGAGAGATACAAGATACATGCCTTATTTTAAGGTAAAATTTAACTCGTCTTCTAACTTATTTGCAAACTATAAGTGTAGGTTGACGGTTTTCTTCTATATTATTATTTTTAGGATTGTATTGGTGCCATAGATGGAGTGCATATTGAGGCTTCAATACCACCTTCGGATCAAGTTCCATACATTGGTAGGAAAGGAATACCGACACAAAATGTTATGGCTGCATGTAATTTTGACATGCAATTCACATTTGCTTGTGTCGGATGGGAAGGCACTGCACATGATACAAGGGTTTTTCTATCCGTGCTACGAAATCCAAATTTAAACTTTTCTAAGCCTTCAAATGGTAATCTTCGTACTTTTATTATAACATTTCACATACTTGCTTTGTATAATTATTACAATACAAAACAAATTTTCAATTGTCAGGAAATTATTACTTGGTAGATGCGGGGTACCCACAAGTGAGAGGTTATTTGGGACCATATAAAGGTGAAAGATATCATCTCCCGGACTTTCGTAGGGGTGCCGAACCAACGGGTCACAAAGAGGTATTCAACCACAGGCATTCTCTTCTTAGGAGCATCATTGAACGAACTTTTGGGGTATGGAAGAAAAGATGGGCAATTTTAAGGGATATGCCTAATTACCCGTTCAATAAGCAAGTGAAGATTGTCATTGCTACAATGGCTCTTCATAACTACATACGGAGGTATTTTGAACGTGATTGTCATTTTGATGACCCCAGGGACTTTTGCGAAGAAAGCGATAGTAGTGATGATGATGATGATGATGAATATCAAAATTATCAAGTTGAAGGATCACATGAGATAGAGGCATTAAGAAATAGAATAGCAACAAGTTTGATGAATGCATCTAATTAGACTACTTTCAAGTACATTAACAATATTGTACTAATGAATCCTAGCTATTCACTCTAAAATATTTCTATTAAAGTAGTTTGTCATACTAATTAATATTTAAGATAAAGTTTATAAATATTTTTCTTCTAAAAATAAAATATATTTAGTAATTCACTTTTATTTGTTAAGAAAATTAAATTAATAGCACATCTAGTATTATACCATTTTTGGTCATTTCACACAGTTACAGCTGTTTTACAAAAAAAGTTTACCAAACACTATCATACTGCTTTTTTTTTTTTTTTTTTTTTTTTTTTTCCAAAAGCACTTTTACAAAAAGTTTACCAAACATTTTGCTGTTTTATTTCACAACCGCTTATTCTTACAACACAGCCGCTTATTCTCACATAAGTTTTTTTTCAAAGCACAACAATACCAAACCACCCCGTAGTACTGTCTCAAGTTGTAGGCATTCTATTACGGGCTGGTTTGGTAAACTTGAGACAGTATTATACCATTCTAGTACTGTCTCATAGTGGTAAGGGTGTAGCTGCCCTTCCCGCCTACTCGGCTGATTATGTACGGACCTTCCCAGATAAGGGCCATCTTTTTTTAGCCTTCCCGGCAGGCGGTTGTGAAGGCCTTTATAAGGATTAAGTCGCATGGCCAGAACTGCTGGATCTTCGCCCTTTTATTGTAGTTCGAGAGGGTCTGTTGCAGATAGGCCGCAATGTGGGTGATAACCTTTTCGCACTCTTCCTCTGCCAAGTTTAAGTTTGCGGCCATCTCCTTCTCGTTTTGCCCGAAATTCGGCAATACAATGCTGATGCTCAGCACCATGATGTTGGAATGAATGATCGCCTCAGAGCCAAACACCAAGGAGAATAGAGTTTTGCCGGTTACTTGTCTCTTAGTGGTGCGATATGCCCACAGAACACCAAGAAGCTCATCTGGCCACTTGCCCTTCTTGTCTGAGAAAGACTTCTTGAGGCAGTTGAGAATGGCCTTGTTAGATGCCCCGACCTGCCTATTGCCTTGCGAATACCGAGGAGTGGACATGTACTGCTTAATGCCATATTTTTTGAAGAACTAGGGACCATTGTCTTTGACGATGGAGTAAGGGATGTCGAAGCAGCAAATGAGGTTCTTCCATATAAAGCGCTTTATGAGTGGGTTCGGTTCCGATCAGTACGGTTTTTTGCCAAAATCGAAAACCAAATCGAAGTTATTGTTCGGCTCAATTCAGTTTGGCTTTATTCCAGTTTTTTTTTTGTTCGGTTTAATTTTGGTTTTGATATTTCCAGTTCGGTTTCAATCCGATTCCGGTTTTTCACTTTTTTTTTAAATTCTGAAATTGATCTGTGGGCGATTCTTCTTACATACTCAATTTAATTCATTTGGAAGAACACTAGCAACAACCTGATTGTCCTTTTTCCCTTATTTTTGCTGCGAAAACAATTATAGAAAAAAATACAAAGATACAAATCAATTATTTTTACCTTCACAGCCAAAGTGCAAGTTCACAACAAACCAACAATTAAATATTGAAAGCTAAGACCAAAACAAAAAAAATAATTAATTACAAAACTCTATATGAATAATTCTTAACTAGTACAAAGAATAAAAAATGCCAGGTACAATAAATTTAATAAATAAAAACCAAATGTCACTCTAATTAGAGGCCTTGGAGGATGGAGGTGGAGGGTTGACGTGCTCAATTTTGCATGCAAAATTACCTGCAAATACATAACCAAAGCTATGGAGAATTCCTTTTTGTCCAACCCCTATCTTATTTCGACAAACCCATCACAAAATTTATTCAGAAAAAACTCACAAAATTCATAAACCCATCACAAAATTCATTCAGAAACTTACAAACATACAAATCTCAGAGAAATTTACAAAATTCATTCACATCATCACACAGATCTTGGGTTCAAATCTCAAACAAAATCTCTTACCCCTTTGAAAGTTGGACTCAGAAGAGTTGTTGTGACTACCGGCGAGTATGGATTCTTGGCTGGCCCGAAATAAGAAAGAGAGATCAGAAGATGCAACAGAGGATTTATGTGGGAGAGAGAAAGACATGATTTGTCATGGATGAAGGAGAGAGTAAAGATCTAGATGGGGAGAAAAATAGAAGAGGGAGGAAAGAACGAATAATGAAGATGGAGGACGGAAGACGGAGAAAGGAAAAGAAAGAACAAGGAGAAAAGTGGTGCGGTTGGGGTGAAAGAAAGAACAAAGTGAGAGAAGATATGTTAGGGTTTAGTTGTTAAAAGGCTTTTTTTAATAATATAAGGGCTTAAAATTTGGAAATACAATGGCTTAAAAATTAGGTTTTAAAGATAATACCTAAACAGATTAAATAATAAATAAAATAAATAAATATTAATTTAATATAATTATTCGATTCGGTTCAGTTCGATTTTCGAACCACTAAAATCGAAACCAAACAAAAGTGTCACATTCCAGCCCGAGCCCTCACCATATCCTGGGCTCGACTCCAGCGTAGCACGATATTGTCCGCTTTAGGCCTCGACCATGCCCTCATGGTTTTGTTTCTGGGAACTCAAACAAGAACTTCCCAGTGGGTCACCCATCATGGGATTGCTCTCGCGCGCTACTCGCTTAACTTTGGAGTTCCAATGGAACTCGAAGCCAGTGAGCTCCCGAAAGGCCTCGTGCTAGGTAGAGATGGGAATATATATAAGGCTTATAGGATCCACTCCCCTGGACGATGTGAGATATTACAATCCACCCCCCTTAAGGGCCCGACGTCCTCATTAGCACACTTTTGGCCAAGGATTGGCTATGATACCAAATTGTCACATCCTGGCTCGGGCCCCCACCACATCCCGGGTTCGATTGCACCGTAGCATGATATTGTCCGCTTTGGGCCCCTACCACACCTTCACGGTTTTGTTTATGGGAACTCATACGAGAACTTCCCAGTAGGTCACCCATCATGGGATTGCTCTCGCACGCTACTCACTTAACTTCTGAGTTTCGATGGAACCCGAAGCCAATGAACTCCCGAAAGGTCTCGTGCTAGGTAGAGATGGGAATATACATATAAGGCTTATAGGATCCACTCCCCTGGGCGATGTGGGATGTTACAATAAAAATTTGGACCATTTCTTGATTTATGCGTGTTATCCTTGCGCAGGGGCCATGTTAATCTTCTCTGTATCGTTCCAATTTTATCGGATGTCCCATATCGCCCAGGAGAGTGGATCTTGTAAGATTTATATGTATATTCCCATCTCTACCTAGCACGAGGCCTTTCGGGAGCTCACTGGCTTCAGGTTCCATCAGAACTCCAAAGTTAAGCGAGTAGCGCGCAAGAGCAATCCCATGATGGGTGACCCACTGGAAAGTTCTCGTGTGAGTTCCCATAAACAAAACCGTGAGGGCATGGTCGGAGCCCAAAGCGGACAATATCATGCTACGATGGAGTCGAGCTCGGGATGTGGTGGGGGCCTAGGCTAGGATGTGACAATTTGGTATCAGAGCCAATCCCTGGCCGGACGTGTACCGATGAAGATGTCGGGGGAATTGTCACATCCTAGCCCGGGCCTCCACCACATCCCGAGCTCGACTCCACTGTAGCACGATATTGTCCACTTTAGGCCCCGACTACTCCTCACGATTCTGTTTCTGGGAACTCACACGAGAACTTCCCGGTGGGTCACTCATCATGGGATTGCTCTCACACGCTACTCGCTTAACTTTGGAGTTCTGATGGAACCCGAAGCCAGTGAACTCGAAAGGCCTCGTGCCGACCCGAGCCTTCACCACATCCTGGGCTGGACTACACCATAGCACAATATTGTCCACTTTGGGCCCTGACCACGCCCTCGCGGTTTTGTTTATGGGAACTCACACAAGAACTTCCCAATGGGTCACACATCATAGGAGTGCTCTTGCGCGCTACTTGCTTAACTTCGGAGTTCTCATGGAACCCGAAGCCAGTAAGCTCCTGAAAAGCCTCGTGCTAGGTAGAGATGGGAATATACATATAAGGCTTACAGGATCCACTCCCCTGGGTGATGTGGGATGTTACAATCCACCTACTTTAGGGGCACGACGTCCTTGTCGGCACACTTCTGGCCAGGGATTGGCTCTAATACCAAATTGTCACATCCTAGCCCTGGCCCCCACCACATCTCGAGCTCGACTCCATCGTAGCACGATATTGTTTCGTTTTGGGCCCCAACCACGCCCTCATGGTTTTGTTTCTGGGAACTCACACGAAAACTTCCCAATGGGTCACCCAACATGAGATTACTCTCGCGCACTACTAGCTTAACTTCGGAGTTCCGATGGAACCCGAAGCCAGTGAGCTCTCGAAATGCCTCATGCTAAGTAGAGATGGGAATATGAATATAAGGCTTACAAGATCCACTCCCCTGGGCGATATGGGATGTTACATAAAGGATTTTGGTTCAGTTCGGTTTGGTTTTTCCTATTTTGATTCGGTTTTTTTCGGTTTTTGATTTTTTGAACCCACCCTTAATGGGTTCGGCTTCAACCCATTTCGGGAAGTAATCGGTCTCTACAATCATTATGCCTCTACCCCAGTGGCAGGTGGCATTGGTCCCACCAGGTTAATCGCCCACTATATGAATGGATAAGGGCTTGTCGGCGGGTGAAGTTTGCTGACAAGTAGTGCGAGCACGGCCTTGAAGCGCTGACAGGTAGTGCGAGCACGGCCTTAAAGCGCTGGCAGCTGTCACACCTTTAGACATACTCCTTGGCATCTTAATGCATGGTTGGCCAATAATAGCTTGCGTTAAAAGCCTTTTGCGCCAGGAAGATGCCTCCAGACTAGTTTCCAAAAACGCCTTCGTGGATTGAGCTAAGAATTTTCAAGTCGTTGGGAGGCGATAGGCAGTGAAGATGTGGTCCTGAGAAGGATCTGCGAACGAGTATGTCGTTCCACATGTAATAACGTGGTGCCTTCATTTGGAGCTTCTTGGACTCTAGTCTGTCTGCGGAGAGCATTCCGTTAACAATGTAATCGATGATGGGATCCTGCCAACTCGGAATTATGTTGATCTGCGCCACCACTACTGTTGGTTCCTCATCTATGCTCAGCTTCTCCTAGTACTCGACCGAGATAAAGCGCTTGAGCTGATGGTTTAAGGCAGAGCCTAGGCCTATTAGTGCGTTTGTGTGGGTATTTTCTGCTCGTGGAACCTGAGTGAATGTGTACACTTAGAATGACGCTAGCTGCTTTCGTACCTTCTCGAGGTATTGGGCCATCATTAGATGCTTTGCTGCGTACTTCCTTGAGGTTCAGTTGGTGATTAGTTGGGAATTATAATAGATCGCGATCTTCTTCACTACTAGATCTTTCGCCAATCAGAGACCTGCTAGTAGGGCTTTATACTCTACTTTGTTATTTGATGCTTTGAAGCTTAAAGTGATCGTCTGCTCGAGCATCGAACCGTATGGGGTAGTGAGAACTAGGCCTACTTCTGATCCTTAGTAGTTGGATGATCCGTCGATGTACAAGCAACAAAAATCTCCTACAAGTGAGGCTTGTGTGGCTATGGTGTGCTCTGCTGCCTCTGGGGCATTTTTACGCTGAGTTGTTGCGTCTCTCAAGCTTGGGATGAATTCTGCAATGAAGTCCTCCAATGCCTAGGACTTTATCGTTGTGCGAGGTTGGTATGCTAAGTCGAATTCCAATGCCCACTTTATCACTCGTAGAGAAGTGTCTAGACTATGCAAAATTAATCGCAGTTGGTACTGGGTCTTGACGATAACCAGAAGTCCCTAAAAGTAAGGTATGAGATTCCGAGCTGCAACAATTAGTGCCAAAATTAGCTTTTCAATCTTCGTGTATCTGGTTTCCGCATCGAGGTGAGTTAGGTATCTGGTTTCTCGCACTTGTCGTCTCATTTGTCTCTCCGCACCCTCTTGATTGCCTTGAAAAAGGGCTTGCATCGGTCGATGAATCGCAAGAGGAAACTATTGAGTGTAGCTGCTTGTCTGGCCAAACTTTGGATCTCCTTCAAAATTGTAGGAGACTTCATGTCCAAGATTCCTCTGATTTGCCTTGGATAAGCTTTGATTCCTCACTGGATGACAAAGTACCCTAAGAATCGGCCTGAGAAGACACCAAAAGTGCGCTTGGCAAGGTTGAGCTTCATTTTGTACTCTCGGAGGATGTCAAAAATCTCTGCCAAGTTACCAATGTGGTCTGACCACTGCTTGCCTTTCACCATGATATTGTCAACGTAGACCTCCATGGTTACTCCAATTTGCTTCTTGAACATCATGTTCACAAGTTGTTAATAGGTTACTCATATGTTCTTAAGGTTATAGGGCATAACCTCGTAGCATATATGCCTCACTTGATCACGAATGCGGTTTTCTCCTTGTCAGGCTTGTGCATGGCAATCTAATTGTAACCTAAGTATGCGCCCAAGAAGTTGAGCAGCTAGTTCCCAAATGTTGAGTCAATGAGCAAATCAATTCAGGGAACCGGGTAGTTATCTTTAGGGCACGACTTGTTAAGGTCAATGTAATCTATGCATACTCTCTATTTGCCCCTATCTTTTTTCATCACCAGCACGACATTGGCCAACCATGCTGAGTGCGCCACTTCCTCAATGAATCTAGCCTCTAGTAACTTGTCGATCTCTGCTTCAATAATTACTACTCGCTCAGGTGCAAAATGTCTCATTTTCTGGATCACAAGTTTGGCAGTGAACATGTAGCTTGTAACAAGCTATCGCTAGATCAATACCAGGCATATCAGAGGGTTACCATGCGAAAACGTCACGATTTTCCTAAAGGAAAACTGTGAGTTCCGCCTTCTCCGTCGGGCTTAAATGTGAGCCAATCCTAGCTGTCTTCTTCGACTGGTGTGGGTCAAGAATAATGTGTTCGGCGTCCTCTTCGAGTTTCTATCCTGATTCATTTGGGAGGGCATTGTCGACCTTGACATCATTTTCATGACCTGCATACTGTGATTGCTATTTGGTGGAGGTAAAATTATCTTTTCGCACTTTAGCTGTTACTATCGGGGCGAAAGACTTCTTCTTTGACTCCTTAAAAACTTATACAGTGCATCACCGAGACATAGCCTGGTCGCTTTTGATTTCTAAAACTGTTATTCTCGGGATGCGAAATTGGATCTTTTAATACTAGATCGAGATCACAGCTCTAATCTTCACTAGCCAGGGCCAACCAATATCCCATTATAGGGAAATGGGTCGTTGACGATCATGAAGGTCTACGATGAGACAATGGGAGGGCTAGTTACGTTGAGCGTGATTGTGACAATGACAATTGAGGTAAGTTCGTTGAATTCGGTCAAGATCTCTGCTTTGCATTTTATCGTGCTTTCCAGGCCCATCTTCTGGACGATTGACAGTTGTAGGATATTGACTGAGCTGCCATTGTCCACCATAATTTTGTTAACAATGGTGCGGGCCAGTTAAGGAAAAATCACCAATGCAACATTGCGGGGAAAATCTATTCCCTCAGCATCCTGCTCGGTGAAGCCAACGATTGGTCTAAGTACAACATTTATGGCTTGAACCTAAAAGATTGATCTTGCTTGCTGGATCTTCCTCTTCTTGGAACTGTTGGTGGCCCCTATATACTCAGATTCGGTAAAGGTATCGTTGATTCGAATCATCTTGGTTGGGGGTTTGGCATCGACATCTGCTTCTCACCTTGGCCAGAAAGCTGGTATGCTAACATACTGGTCGTATTTGCCTTCTTTTACGAACTTCTCAAGGTACTTCATCCATGTGATACAGTCATTAGTTGCATGCCCCGAGCCTCTGTGGAATGCACAATATTTCATCTAGTCTATCTTGGAAATGTCTCATCTCATAGGTTGCGACATCTTGAATCGTGGCTTGTCCTTGAGGTTGCGAATGATCTGGTTGATCAGGACTGAGAACTTGGTGTACACCTTGGGTGTCATGCCTTCTTTCATCAGGGATTGGTCCCTGCGTTTGCTTTCTAGCTTGTTTTTGACATTGAGCCGTTTATCGTCTGCCTTCTTTTAAGCTGGCTTTGCGCTTTGCGGAGCTGTTCAGGCGACTTTTGGGAGCCTTTAGCCTCATTTCTGAAGGAGTGCTTTTCTGCCAAAGCATAAGAATCTGCTAGGGTCAAGTTCTCACCCATTATCAGCTCTCTGAAAAATGGGTAATTTACTGGGAACCCCTTCTGGAAGACTGAACTTGTAATGCTGTCATCGCATCTGATAATCTTTGCCTTCTCCGCCTTGAACCTCTTGACATATGTGCGGAGTGACTCATTCGGATCCTTTTTCACATTGAAGAGATGGTCAAACTTCTTCTTGATCGAGCGGTAGGACGAATATTTCTTGGTGAAAACCAAGTTCAATGAAATTCCAGATTGAACTTGGTGACAGGGTGTGGAACCAATCTTGTGCCTCGCCTTGGAGCGTCGTGGCAAAGATTTTGCACATGAGAGTGTCATTGTTGCCGTAGAAGGTCATGGGGTTTCGGTAGTGCATTAAGTGTCTGTCTGGATCTTCATTTCCTATGAACAAGGTGAAATGTGGTGGGCTAAACTTCCACAGTGGCTATGTTTGCTCTTGTTTGTAAATGGTGACTTGCTCATGTTGGCCACGTCTCTATGAAGGGCATTGTCAGTAGTCTCAATGCGATAGAATCCACGCAGTTGCTTTACTAAGAGTCTTTGTACTTCTTCCTGGATTTGCGCCTGGTGGGGCAGCAGAACCTCTAACTGGCCTCGATGTTAACCTACTGGTCCATGTTGCTCTTCGGCATGTGTTGCTCATCTATGTCGTTGTCGTGGTACACGTGGTTGATGCGAACTAATTAAGCACAGAAATTAAAACCCTCTTGTGACAATTGTAATATATGTATAAGTAGGGATCGTTCTAAACCGGGGATTAGGAGGGATTACTAAATCACTTGGAAACTGACTCAAAAACTTAAAACAAAGGTTAAAACACTAAACTAGACTCAAAGAATGCAAAACTAAACACTTAAAACACTAAAACAAATCAAAAGACTCAAAACAGCACCAAAACACTCAAAACTGCCTTAAAAACACTTTCTGGGCAGTTTTGAGCACTTTGACTACTTTGCACGAATTTGGGAAATAAATTGATTCAAAACACTTAGAAACACAAACTAAGACACTTTCTAACTAAATTGGACACTAAAGTAAAGGGGGATTGAGTTTTTGACGAAATTAAATAAAATGCACAGATTGTAATTAAGGGCAGATTGTAAAGATGAATGTGATGAAAATATGGATGGAATGCTAGCTAGAAGGTTCTTCTCCACACATGTCACACTTGCATACAAGATGATTTTCAGTTGGTATTTCGATGAATTATGAAACTCAACACCCCGGGTTAATTAGGTCCGCTTAAATTAACCGTCAAGTTCTCCTTAAGTTAATGAATTGGATGGGTTAGCGCATACACAATTCAAAACATTCTCCAAAAGTCCTTTACGTGAAAAGCACAATAAAGATACAATCAAAGATCATTAAGCATCATGAAAACTATAAGTGTTGACGAGGTATTTGTTACTATGATGAGCATGAAACTAGTGCCAAGAATTCATTTAACGCGATTGTTTATAAGCAACCTCCACTACTTGTGAATATAAGTTCATAACTATTAGGTGAAACTCACTTATATTCTAGCGTCATATTCATGTCCTTTGTTTTGTGTCCTAAAGTGCATACGAGGCCTAGGGTTAACAAAACGGGAAACCTAGGGTTAACTTTCCTACTTTAAGTAGGAATCCTTGTTTGAGTAGGAATCCTCGTTGGAGTAGGAATTCATCGTTTCTTCAAGTCTTCAACTCATTCATTCCTCTTTTGCTCCAAAAGGCTCCAATTTGCATCTTCTTGCACACTTTGGCCTTATAATCTGAAAATACACAAAAGTGGCCTTAAACACTAAAATAACTAAGTAAACACAACATAAATGCACGAGAACAAGCTAATTAAGTCGCATGAATATGCTCCTATCAGTAGTTTATTCTGTGATACTCACTATTGCGCTTGGCAAGGACTGCCAGCGGAACTTGAGCTTGACTAATCTCGAGCTCTCCTAGATCCTTCATGTGGCTGCCTACTCTGGTGCCTCGCAGAAGGATCTTCTTGTAGGCTTAGCCTCGTGTGGACGCTTCGCCTAGAATGTCTTAAGTATTTATCATAGTGTGGACACAACCTCGAATGAATACTAACTCGCGAGCCAAGTCAGGAATGAATGTTTCTCTGCGCAATGAGGCAGAAGAATACGTTTTCCCAAGAGCCTTAGCTTAGGCTGCTGCTGCTGCTGCGATCCTTGTCGTGGGCTACAAGGTGGTGATAGCGGTGGTGGGGCTCCTCCCGCTATCGCGTTAAGTCTTGAGGACCGTCATCGTGGGGCTATATCTTCGTCTCCGCTCTTCAGTCCAAATCCTTGTACATATGGGGTCCCATTCATCGTGGTTTTAGAATTTCCTACCATTGTATCCTTTCTCTAGAGATTGATCAACAAACTTATCTACGAAAAATTAATTGACACAACGTGTGAAAAATTCAACGTAATAGAAAATTCAAGAAACCAAATGCAAAAGGCTTCTTCTAGTATTTGAATCAGCTCTCAATGAAAGCACCAATTTGTCGATGCAAATTTCCACCGTCTCTAACTTTGATGAAAATGCACCTGCAAAACAATCAACACCTTTGATCAAAGACCTAAGCCTCACGCCCACGAGGTGGGGGGTTAGGCCAATGGACTATCAAATTTGATGGAATATTATGTCTCCTTCTTCTTCTTGCCGGTAGTCGGCTAGAGTTTCGCCATAATTAAAATTTGTGGGAAAACTTTAAATAACTAGCTCAAAACTCAACCATTTTTTACTAATAACATATCAAAACAAAGCTGGAAAGAAAGGAATCAGATTATACCTATTTCGAGGTCAAAAGTTGGCTAGAGACGACCGGAAAGCCACGGCTCGTATTAAGGTTCTTGGATTTCATCGATTTTTGGAGAATTTGAGCATGAAATGCTCGAATCTGGGTCTTTGGATGATGTGATTCGATTGCACACCTCGAACTTGCCCAAATGAATGTATTTAGGCAGGATTTTCATCGGAGATTTCAAAACTCACTGGAGTTCCCCCTCTGTGCCAGAGCTTTTTATTTGTAGGTTTTTCCGTTCTAAAAATGAGAACCAAGGCCTAGGTGAAACTATAGGGATGAAAGGGTGATGGTTTAGTGATAGGAGCATATTTAGGCGACTTACTTAGCTTGTTTTCGTGCATTTATATTGTTAATTCATAGTTGTTTTAGTAGTTTAAGCCATTTTCGTGTGTTTTTAGGTTGATATGGCTAAGGAAGCAAAAAGATGCATTTTGGAGCATTTTGGAGCAAAATTGGACTTGGAATGGATAGCTTATGTTTGGAGTAAAAGGAATGGACGAAATTGAAGACCTAATATCAAAGGATCCTACCTATTCTAGGTCACAAAACATGCAACCTTAAGCCATACCGTGTGTCCCCTTATGTTTCCCTTCCTTGCCGTGCAAGGAAGGGCTTTGTTTCCTATTCTAACTACTTAAAACCACATTTCTTTTCACCCCAATCTCAGCCACACCTCACACACCTTTCCAACCTAATCCACATGTTTTCCCATTCTTTAAATCATTCACCCTTTGCTGCACTTATCACTTATCATAACCATACACTTATCACTTATCATAATCATAACCATACACTTCACTTATCACAACAATCACCTTGTCGTGCATCCCATTTGCATTTCCAGCTTCCCACTTCATCATTGCACCACATTCTCTTCCATATTCCCTCTTTAATCCACATGCATTCATCATCATTCACCCTAGCTTTAATTCACATGCAAACACATTCATTTCCAGCACCAAACACAACCCACATGCACTTTAATCATTCAACCACATTCACACATCACCCATTCACCTTTGTGCCGTGACTTCCCCTTCATTCCAGCCATTCCACATGCACTCCCACTCTTTAATCACATGCACTCCCACTCTTTAAAATTTAATGCGAGAATTATACGCACACAAATTAAACCCTCTTTTCGTCAAATTGTAGTATATGTATAAGTAGGGATCGTTCTAGACCGGGGATTAGGAGGGATTGTTAACCACTTGGATTTGACTCAAAAACGTAAAATAACAATATGAAACACTATACTAGACTCAAGGAATGCAAAACTAAACTTTAAAACACTAAAACAAACCAAAAAACTCAAAATAGCACCAAAACACTCAAAACTGCCTTAAAATCACTTTCTGGGCAGTTTTGAGCACCTTGAGTACTTTGGACGAATTTGGGAAACAAAATGAATCGAAACACTTATAAACACAAACTAAATGTATTTCTAACTAATCTAACACTTTAAAAGAAATGGGGGATTGGTTTTGAATGAAACTTGAAATAAAAACAGAAACTTGGAAACAAACAGATTGTAAATTAAAGCATAAGGAAATGAAGTAAACACAAGATGAATGAATCAACAACTAATAAAATAAGATAGTACCAATGAAGATGAAGCTAGAGATTCGATTTCACCATTGCTAAGCCAAGTCCATGCTTGTTAAGTCAGATTATACTCATCCCTCTACTTATTTCTTGGGTTTGTTTCACTTAGATATGATCAGCCATATGATGTGTGGATTTGATCAAATGTCTCTAATTATGAGCCTAATTGTGATGTGCAACTTTGGTTCCTAATCAAGACTATGTATTGCATAAGAAACTTTCACAAAACCAAAGGGAACACTCGGCAGGATGTTTGCAAAACATTCCCTTCATTCATTCACATATCCACCAAGATTATGCATGATGTGTGCTTTAATCTTGGCTAAACAACCTGTGGTTAATTCAAATGATGATCAAGCACTAAAATTAATACACTAAGTCACAATTAAATCGGAGAATGAAGCAAGAAATAGATAGATTAAATGAGAATCCCGAATTAACTACATGGCAAACTTTGCAAGGCTACATCGAATCCCTAGAAGAGGATTAGTTACAATTCATGTTTGCAAAGGATTTAACATAAAAATATAAAACATGAATGAACATAGAATAAATAAGAAGAAAGAACCCTTGAAGCAAAACTGATGTAGAATCAAAGAAACACCTAAACATTCCAACAACTCAAACTTGAATTGTATGAACGTTTAGGCCCTCTTATCTTCCTTTTCGTCGTAGCACAAGGTCTAAGGGATGTTGTTGGTGTGTTGAATGGATTGGGGAATTATGGAAATGGAAGGATGATGTTTGGATTGTAAGGGAGAGTCACGGCACAAAAGGGGGGTTTATGGTCTACATTTCTGCAATGGATGAAGTGTATGAATGGAATGGATGGACTTTGTGAAGGGCATGGCCCCAAGGGACCAATTTCTGTTGTGAAATGAATTGTGCATGAATGAGTATTTATAGGTGAAATGGGGGGAACATGACAGCTAGGTTGCATGTGCACATGTTGGTTGAATGATTATGAGTGCATGTGGCTGAAATAGCATGTGGAATGGCTGGAAATGCAAGGAGAAGGCATGTGCACGGTTTTGGGAGAGAATGGGAGTGCAAGTGGCTGAAATGTTAGAGGAACAAGTGCATGTGGCTGCATTGTGGTGCAATGATGGAGGAACAATCTGAAAATGCAAGGTATGGCTGGAATGATTGTGTTTGTTTGAATGTGCATGTGATTAAATTAAAGGATGCAAAGTAAATAAATAATGAATGCATGTGTTGAATTATGAAGATGCATGTGCAATGAAGTGGAATGACAATCTGAAATGGGATAGGTACCCACGGCAATGATGATTTCTGGTGGTGTTTTGGGTGCATGTGGAATGAATGATTTCTTGGTGAGTGGATGCATGTGTTGATTAAAGGGGGAATGCAAAGGAAAAGCTAGAAATGCATGTGGAGTGGCTGCAAGGTGAATGAATAATGAAATGGGAAAGCATGTGCAAGGTTTTGGTGTGAATGATTGAATGTGCATGTGGCTGCAATGGAGGAGGAATCCTTCAATTTCGTCCATCCTCTTGGCTCCAAGCATATGATATCCATTCCAATCTCTAATTTGCTCCAAAAGGCTCCAAAAGGCATCCTTTTGCATACTTTGCCCTTAGAACCTGAAAACACACAAAAGAAGCATAAAGGACTAAAATAACTAAAGAAACATAACGTAAATGCACGAGAACAAGCCATTTAAGTCGCATGAATATGCTCCTATCAATTCTCTTCCATATTCCCTCTTTAATCCACATGCATTCATCATCATTCACCCTAGCTTTAATTCACATGCAAACACATTCATTTCCAGCACCAAACATAACCCACATGCACTTTAATCATTCAACCACATTCACACATCACCCATTCACCTTTGTGCCGTGACTTCCCCTTCATTCCAGCCATTCCACATGCACTCCCACTCTTTAATCACATGCACTCCCACTCTTTAATCACATGCACTCCCATTCTTTAATCCAATTCAGCCACTTAATCATTCAAATTCCCATTCACACATCAAAATCTGCCAATGTCGTGAGTTCCCATCCCATTTCCAGCTTTCCACAACTTTTCCTAGCTGTTTTGCACATGCATTCACTTAACCTAGCTGTCCTTCACATGCTCTCCCATCCATTCTCTCCCTATAAAAACCATACACACTTCACACAACATTCATTCACTCTTCCATATTCAGAAATTCACCAAAGAGAGCCCTTTGTGCCGTACAAAACAGCACCCATTTCCACCACTTCCCTTCAAAGCCGTGGCACCCCACTTCCAATTCCAGCATCTTCTCTTCCATCTCTAACCACTCCCCACTCCATTCCACATACACCTAAAGCCCTAAACATTTCCTTAGACCTTGTGCCTCAACAAAGAGGAAGAGAAGAGGGCCTAAACGTTCATACAATTCAAGTTTGAGTTGTTGGAATGTTTAGGTGTTTCTTTGATTTCAATGTTTAATTTCAATTCTCTTTGTCTTGTACGTATGAGGAACTAAACCCCCTTTAGCTAGGGGGTGATTCGAAACCATGTTTATGCTTGCAATATGAATTGATTACCTTTGGTTGGAATTTCATAAGTTGTGGATTCAATTTGTTTAACCGTTTGATTGATAACTTATTTATGTATGTTTATTGAGAGTGCACGCTTAATTTTCATGCATGAATATGACGCTAGAATATGAGTTTCACCTAATCGTTATGAACTTATATTCACAAGTAGTGGAGGTTGCTTATAAACAATCGCGTTAAATGAATTCTGGGCACTAGTTTCATGCTCATCATAGTAACGAAGGCCTCGTCAACACTTATAGTTTTCATGATGCTTAATGATCTTTGATTGTATCTTTATTGTGCTTTTCACGTAAAGGACTTTTGGAGAATGTTGTGAATTGTGTTGCGCAAACCCATCCAATTCATTAACTTAAGGAGAACTTGACAGTTAATTTAAGCGGACCTAATTAACCCGGGGTGTTGAGTTTCATAATTTATCGAAAGACCAACTGAAAATCATCATGTATGCAAGTGTAACATGTGTGGAGAAGAACCCTTTAGCTATTCCATCATCCATTGATTCATCACATTTTGTTTTACAATCTGTTTTAATTATAATCTGTCCATTTAATTTAATCTCGTCCAAACACAATCCCCCCATATTTTGTTGAGTCTTAGTCATTCAAATCTGTTTATTTTGTGTTCTTAAGCATTTGGAGTCATAAACACTTTCAAATTCGTCCAAATTAAGTTCTAGTTTCTGTTTGAGTCAATTTGATTCTTTTAGGCAGTTTGAGTGTTTCAAATCTGTTTTGAGTCATAGTAGTTTTGTTAAGAGTCTTTAAGTTTAGTTTTTGTGTTTTTGAGTCAATTCAAAGTAGATTAGCACCCCTAGTTAATCCCCGGTTAGAACGATCCCTACTTACATCATTACTACAATTGTCACAAATAGGGTTTAATTTGTGTGCGTATAAATCTCGCATCATTTAGGTAGTTGGAAGTGGTAGCCTTGCTGGTGGGCAAGTGAAAGTGATAGTGCTAACATTTCTCTGTGCTTTATTGAGGGGAGAGGAAAAAGAGAGTTAAAGCATCCCCAATGTGGGCTTTATCCTCCATGAAGCTACTATATTTGAAGCCCTGGTGAGAACCATCATCTCTAATGAGCCAGAAAATGGAGCTAGATACACCAGTTGGGCTAACAACTTTCTTCCTTGGATAACAAAAAATTAGGCTACATCTAGCCCCAAAAAAGCAGTGGGTCCCATGAGAAAAGTAGCTACTCATGTAAGCCAAATACTACCATTCTTCCCCCACTTGCGAATGCACTTATACTCTCCTTTTATTTTATTTTTTTAATTCTTTTTCTTTACATATTTTTGTTCCAAAGATCCCTCTCCATTTTATTGTATGTTTAATGCTTAAGATATAAAATGATAGAAGATGTTCTACTAAAAGGGTTTGCTTTTATTAATTTCCAAATAAAAACACACTACATCTTAAAATGACATTGGAAGTTTAGGGACCTAAACTGAAAACATAATCCAACGGTTCATAAGTGATAAGAGAGCCTAATCCAACAGTTCATAAGTGATGAAATAAAACTTTGTCACAATTTGATTTTTTTTAGGTTGAAATGTTCATAAATTTTTTTTTGAGATAACACGTCCAAAAATCAACTTAAGAAAAGTCAACACAAAGAAAATAAAATTATCGCATAATCAAATTACTACATAATATATATATATATATATATATAGCTTCATATAAAGCCTGAAAGTAAATAGCCTCTCATTGAGGGAAATCCTATGTTAGAGCCCCAAAGATTCCCTAGATCACCATTTTTTTAGCCCTAGATGGAGACCCTTATTGGGATGCTTTTAGAGACCCAATAAGATGGATGGGGGGAAAATGAGAAACAAGAGAAGGAGGGAGCCGAGAGAATGGGAGACATAGAGAGATTGGATGGAATAGGGTGTGGGCCCCACTTGGCACACACTCTAAAGCCATGAAGGACAAAATAGAAAATATCTCCCACGATGTGAAATTACCAAATTACCCTTAACATTCCATGTTCATATTCATTCACAAAGTTCATAAAATTTCAAATAAAGTCATACTTCTCAACTCTCAATTATGTACATCTGCAACTGCTCATGGATCGTCTACTTCTTTGTTGTTAACCAACGAAGAATTCTTAGGTTGGTTGCCGAATCAGTCATCTTGCAATAGCTTAATGGCTTATCCAGTTGAGGAATTATTTCGAATGCCTACACCTGCACGCATATTGAATTAGTACTCAATCACAATAATTTAACTATTATTACTACTCAATCAAAGCAACAAATAGTACTTGAAAAACATAGTTAAACCATTTCCAGCCCTATCCGGATCTCTGCCTCATCTTACTTCCCCTGTCTTCTTCCTTTTCCTCATTCTCATCTCCTTCCACAATATCATCCACTTTTCATCTCCCTCTCTTAGAAGCAGCAAAAGAGAGGATGTCATGTAGTTGTTCAAAAGCTATCGCACCCCATGAGTAACTGTTAAACCTATACATGTCGTCTACAAGCTCGAAGTAGTATAGGTTCACAGCCACATTACTTTTCACCCCTATCAAGACACCCTTGGTGAAGTATACCAGCACAAGTCACTAAACCTTTTTGCTAACTTTCTTGGGAACGGTCTTCTATTTACCTTTGCCCTTCCTACCCTTACCCTTACTACTTTCTCCAACAAAACCAATTTTCTCAGGAAAATACTTAGTCAAAAGCCTAACGTTGGAAGGCTCAACCTTTATATTATAGAGTTTGACACAACGGAGCCCTGTAATGAGGCAAAAATCATTCTTTGTGAATCGGGTCACTTTGTAGCCTATTAAATACGTGAGTCCCTCTAAATCTTTCACCCTTTGATTACCTACTTTACAGAGCAATACTTCATACACCAATTGGCTACTAAAGGCTAGGATATCGACACTCTCTAAGTGTCCAAAGCATGATGCCCTAAAACTAGCAAGCCATGCGTCATTAAACTTTTGATGCATGACTCCTAGCACATGACTTGATTCAACACAACCAAATTGATATATATATATATATATATATATATATATATATACATATATATATAACAACAGGCGGCAAAGCCGGCCATAGAATATAAAGTGCGAAAGTAAAACATAAAATAGCAGCAGGCGACAAAGCCAGCCATAGAATATAAAGTGCAGAAATAAAACATATAAAAACAGAGTAGCATATCAAAATAATGAATTAAACGTAATGATGCAAATATATTTAGAAAATAAGTTTTATTGAAAACTTACTGCAATGCAGATAACAAACAGGTATTGCCTAATGGCAGATGAAACAAGTAAACAAAGAGATGGAGCTCGCAGGCATCCTGAATAATATATATGTATTACAAGTGTTTGAAAAATAATCTCAGAGAGATGATATTGAACTGAGCTTTTGAAGTTAAAAACTTATATCCTTCTTCTGAAGATAAATCCTCGTTATATAGAGCGAGGAGACTGAATGAGACTTGGCCAACTGATCCGGGAATCCCGCTGTCTGCTAAAGCTGGGTGAATGAATAGTGAAGATGCTTTGATTCTTTTACAAAAGTTAAATGAATAGTGACCTTTTTTGTTTTCACTATTGTGAATAGTGACCTTTTTGTTTTTCACTATTGATGAATAATGTTTTGTCTTTTGCGGAAGAGATGAAAGCAGCTACTGCTGATGATGTTGCTGGGCTGACACAATCACATGGGCAAATATTGTGTCTCAGATATCAAATGGGTCTTGGGCATCTTGAAAATCTGCTTGATCAGCCCATTTGACGGGAAGCTGAGATGAGGCAATAGAATTATCTGAATCTGAGTCTGAACCTTTTTTCTTTTGCAGCAATGCTGCTTCCGCCATTAGCAGCTGAGCCATATCCAGCAGTTGGGTAGTTTTTTCTTTCTTTAAGCTGGAGGACTTGGCTGACTTGGAAATTCCTTTGAGAGAGGAAGATGGACTAATGTCTGATAAGGACTGAACTAGTTCCTGAGCTTTTGGTAATTCAGGAAATTGCTGATTTTCTGGCAAAGCCTGTGATGAAGAAGCTGAAATCTTGATTGGCTGTGCCTGAGGAGAAACTTGAGGAAATTCCATTTTTACAAAATCAATAATTTTTTGGTGGTTGAATTTGTCCCACCATTTTACCCATCGGGTTCTGTAAATTCCACCAGTATCAACTTCAAAGTTCCATTTGAGAATCCAAGGGATTTTGTACTTGGCCCTGAGAAGTGAGAAAATAGTAACTCTGTTGTCGAATCGACTTCTATTAAATCTGGGCTGGAAATTGTTGATCAGAACATGACGGAGGTCTTCTGGAATGATGGAAGAACTTGGGCCATGAGAAGCCCACCAATCTGGAAACCAGGTGGGAAACCGAAGTTTGAAATTCTTATCAAAAGTTATGAACCATGAATGGCTGAAATCTTCTGTCTGATGAAGAAAAATGTTGGTCCATGCTTGGATGTAATCATAATAATTGTAGTGGTTATTCGGGATGAGAACATGCTGAGTATGGAGGGGTTTTGTGTGATAAAGGGGAATTCCCCATTCGAGTTCAGAAAGGAATTTTCCAATATGGAGAGAATGGTACAATATTTTGTTTTGATGAGTGGTACTGTAAATTGGCTTAATAGCAATGCTTTCTGTTTCTGAAAGGATAGCCTGGTAATATTTTAGGCTTTTATAGGATTCAGTTGGTAAGAAATGAAAATTTGGTGGAAGGAGTAATTTAGCAATCCGCTCTGGGGTTGGTTTTTGTCAATATGAAGAGGAATGCTAAAAAGCTTTTCAGAATGAGGGTTCTGGACATATGGTGATGTTTTAGCATAGCTAGGTGTTTTTGGTTGTGAGGGAGCTGGAGAACGAACTGATGAGTAAGGATCATAAAGGGTGGCTAAGGCCGTTTGGTAATTTGGTCGGATATTTCCTACTGTTGATCCTAAGGGAGTAAATCTGTTTGTAATGGCGAGGGCCGATGAAGAGTCGGGAATAGACTCTTATTTTACTGGTGCTGGGGTTTGGGTAAGGGTGGCTGGGAGCTTTCGTTGCTGAGTAGGATTAGTACCCATTCTTCCCCTACAAAAATTCTCTGGTTAGAAAATCTGGTATGCAATTCCGGCTGCCTTTAATGTATTCAATTTCAAAATCAAAAATACTTAATATGGCTTGCCAGTGTGCAAAAATCTGTTTTGATGCAATATTTTGAACATCTTTTTGTAAAACATGTTTGGCAGATTTGCAATCAACACGTACTAAAAATTTTTAATTTAATAAATCATCTTGGAATTTGCTAATGCATAATACAATTGATAAAATCTCTTTTTTAATAGTACTATAGTTGCTTTGAGCCGGATTCCAAATTCCTGAATGGAAACGAACAATTTGTTCAGGAGATTCGGAAGAAGTTTTCTGTTTGAGGATACCTCCATAACCGATATCGGATGCGTCGGTTTCGACTATTTTGAGAGAGTCGGGAGTTGGAATGCCAAGGCAGGGCAAAGTCTTGACATGATTTTTTATCTGTTTAACAATGGAAGTATGGTTTTGAGACCATGATGGAGGATTCTCCTTGAGACGATCAAACAAAGGTTTACATTGTTGACGAAGATGAGGATAAAATTCTGAAACATAATTGAGAGATCCAAGGAATCTTTGAAGCTGGGTTTTATCAATAATTTGATCTGGAAATTTATCAGCAAACTGGATGACTCGATCAATTGGTTGGATGGTAGACCTGTAAATATGGTAACCTAAAAATCTAACTTTGGTTTGAAATAACTTAATCTTAGATGCCGAGACGACTAACCCATTAGACCTAATGATCCTAACAAATGCATGCAAATACTTCCAATGCTCATCTATTGATTTTGAGAAAATTAATACATCATCAATATAAACAATCGAAAAATGGCTGTATTGATTAAAAATCTCATTCATGATATTTTGAAATTCACTTGGTGCGTTTTTCAAGCCGAAGGGCATTACATTCCACTCATAGTGTCCGAAACGAGTTACAAAAGCAGTTTTATACTTATCAGATTCATGAATTTGGATTTGCCAAAAGCCTGATTTCATATCAAATTTGGAAAAAACAGTTGCTTGAGAAAGTCTTTTTATCAAATCTCTTTTGTTAGGAATTGGATATCGGATCCATTCTAAAACATCATTCAAGGGTTTGTAGTTGATAACCAGTCGTGGAGCGCCGCGTTCTAATTCTGCGTTTTTCTGGACATAAAAAGCAGGGCAAGACCATGGAGATTTGCTTTTACGAATAATTCCTTTTTCTAAAAGTTGATTAATTTCAGTTTTACAAAACTCTAAAACTTCTTGATTCATTTGAATCGGTCGTGCTTTTGTGGGGATTTTTGACTCAATAAAATCTTTAACATAAGGTAGTTTAACAATATGTTGTTTTCTGTGCCAAAAAGCATTTGGAAGATCGGAACAAATTTCTTTAGTAAGCTTATCGGAAAACTGACGAATAGCATTTAACAAAGATTTGTTCGTCAACTGTTCTTCAATTCTTTTGTGAATAATTCCTTCTTGTAGAAATGCAATTTGTTGGGATTTTGCAGTAATCTGGTTGAGGGTTTTTGAAACATTATCTTTTTGAAGTTGTTTTAACTTTTTAAGATATGTTTCCATGCAAAAGTCAAAAGTAATTTTTTGGCCAAAAACCTTGGTAGAAATGCAGTTATGATGAACTTTGAAAGGATAAATTAATGCAATGAAAGGGAGTCCCAAAATGACTGGATCAGAAATATTCTTGATCAAAACAAATGGAGTTTTAAAACAAACATTTTGTTGACAAACGTGAGCTTTGGGAATTTCATAGTTTAATTTCATCGGGGATTGATTTGCAGCGCTAAGTGTTTCCGTGGACTTGTGAAAATATTTAGTAGGTATTAACCCTTCTTGAATGCAATTTAAATCTGCACCTGAATCAATTAAAGCGATGGTTTCTAAATGAAAATCTTCGATTACTATCGTAACTTTAGAATACCATTTTCGAATTCTTATTTTGTCTAAAAGACTTAAAACAAGTTCTTTTGAAGAAGAAGATTTAGCTGAGTGAGCGTCGGAATCGGAATTTGAGGAAGAACCATTCTGTTCTTGGACGAGTTCTTGCGTACGTACTCTACTCAGTTGTGAACGAATTTCGGTATTTTCGGATTTTAAAAACTTAATTTCCAATTTGATTTGATTAACTTCTTTTTGCAGATCTTTGAAGGTGATCTCCTTTTTGGGTTTATTAAAACGTTCCAAAGTGGTACTGAGAGAAATCTTTTGAGAAGAAGTTTGACTAGTGCCAGGTTCATGAGAAGAAATCAAATTTTTGAGTTTTTTCAAATAAAAAGATTTTAAATCATGGTCATCGACTTTACTAATTAATTCCATTAAAAACTCTTCTTGTTCTTCTTGCTTATTAAGCACTGAGATTTTATTACAACAAGTGTCCGTGCACCCAAACTTAATGTTTGGCGAGGAGACGTCGCTAGAACTGCTAGAGTCGGAGACGGGAAAATCGGGATTTTTATCAGATTGACTAGAGTAGGTATTTCTAATTTCTAAAGCCTGAATAAGTTGAACTTTCTCTTCTTCAGAGATTTTTAGTTGGTTAATAACCTTTTTAACCTTGCATTCACTTGCATAATGACCAAATTTACCACACTTGTAACACTTTCCCTTTTTATTTTGAAAATCCTTTTTAGACTTTCGAAAAGGTTTTCTGCTTGAAGATGGTTTTTCATAAAATTTATTTGTTTGAAAAGGTTTGTTGGAAGATCTTTTGTTTTTATAAAATCTGGATTGATGTTTAGAAAACTTGCTGGTTTGTTGTGCTTTTTTCTTTTTACTCGAAGGAGCGATTGGAGGTAAACCATATTGTTCACAAAATGTTCCAAGTTCGTATTTAGCAATAGATTTATCTTTATGAACTTGTTTTGAAATCTTCATGTCGATACACATTTTCAATCCTTCCTTTTGAATAACATTAACTATGTTACCATAAGTAAGGGTATGATAAGGTATGACACCTTCTTCATTTACTAAAACATTTCGAATTTTGTGAGCAAAAAGAATTGGTAAACCATTGATAAATTTTTCTTTCCAAAAAGGTTGATTACTATATTCCCGAAGCATAACTCTGGATATGAAAACATCTTTATACCATCTGAAATCACTTAAGGTTGGACACCTTAAATTACTCAGTTGGTCGTGAATACGCGTAGTAACGTTGCTGGGTGTTCCTATAAAGTGTTCTATAATCGTATAAAGTAAAGTATTTACTCCGTCGGGTATTCCCTGTCCTATCATTTCGTCAAAAATGGGAAATCCTTCCTCATCTTTTTTGACCGCAAAGCGTATTTCATCTCTGGACTGAGAAGTTAAGTGCTTCTCCCACCAAGAATGAAGCATTCCAGTGAAACCAGTGACGAGAAGATCAACGATTTGTGTTTGTGTAAAATTGTGATTTGAAATGTAGCTATTAGCAACCATGGACATGTGTTGAAGTTTGTTCAAAAGTTCTTGTTCGGATAAGCCATCTATGTTCCACTCATAAAGTTTGTCGGCTGAAACTGAAAATTGATTTTGAATATTTCGTTCTTCAAATTGAAGGTCAGGAGGAGTTGGCCTGGGATACCAGTTTTTTGTGAGAGAAGTAGAGTTGACCGGATGAGTACGAATACGTTTTAAATCAAGAGTTGGTTGAAGATCAATGTTGTGAAAAGCATTTTCAATATTTTGAATAGCAGAACTAGTTTCCGTGTCCTGAGAAGAATCTGGATCAGATGTGTTTTCTTCTTCGACAGAAACATCATTGTTTTGCAAAACATTAACAACTTTTTCTTTTTACTCGAATGAGCGATTGGAGGTAAACCATATTGTTCACAAAATGTTCCAAGTTCGTATCGACATGAAGATTTCAAAACAAGTTCATAAAGATAAATCTATTGCTAAATACGAACTGAACTAACAACAGGCGGCAAAGCCGGCCATAGAATATAAAGTGCGGAAGTAAAACATAAAATAGCAGCAGGCGGCATAGCCGTCCATAGAATTTAAAGTGCAGAAATAAAACATATAAAAACAGAGTAGCATATCAAAATAATGAATTAAACGTAATGATGCAAATATATTTGGAAAATAAGTTTTATTGAAAACTTACTGCAATGCAGATAACAAACAGGTATTGCCTAATGGCAGATGAAACAAGTAAACAAAGAGATGGAGCTCGCAGGCATCCTGAATAATATATATGTATTACAAGTGTTTGAAAAATAATCTCAGAGAGATGATATTGAACTGAGCTTTTGAAGTTAAAAACTTATATCCTTCTTCTGAAGATGAATCCTCGTTATATAGAGCGAGGAGACTGAATGAGGCTTGCCAAATTGATCCGGGAATCCCGCTGTCTTCTAAAGCTGGCTGAATGAATAGTGAAGATGCTTTGATTCTTTTACAAAAGTTAAATGAATAGTGACCTTTTTGTTTTTCACTATTGTGAATAGTGATCTTTTTGTTTTTCACTATTGTGAATAGTGACCTTTTTGTTTTTCACTATTGAAGAATAATGCTTTGTCTTTTGCGGAAGAGATGAAAGCAACTACTGCTTATGATGTTGTTGGGCTGACACAATCACATGGGCAAATAATGCAGTTCAATAATCAAACGGATCTTGAGCATCTTGAAGGTCCACTTGATCAGCCCAATTGGCGGGAGGCTGAGACCCTGCATCAGAAGCGTCAGAGTCCGAGTCGGAACCTTTCTTTTTCTGTAGTCTTGCTGCTTCAGCCATGAGCTGTTGAGCCAAGTCCAGAAGCTGGGAGGACTTATCAGAATCCTCCTTTTTCTTTGAGCTGGAGGACTTAGAAGGTTTTCCTTTGAGGGAAGATGACGGACTAATGTCTAATAGGGATTGAATCGGCTCCTGGGTTTTTAGTAACTCAGGAAATTGCTGATGAACTGGCAAAGCTTGTGAGGACGAAGTTGAAACTTTGATTGGCAGTGCCTGGGAAGAAGCCTGGGGAAATTCCACTTTTACAAGATCAATAATTTTTTGGTGGTTGAATTTATCCCACCATTTTACCCATCGGGTTCTGTAAATACCACCGGTGTCCACTTCAAAGTTCCATTTGAGAATCCATGGGATCTTGTACTTGGCCATGAGCAGTGAAAAAATAGTAACTCTGTTGTCGAAACGACTTCTGTCAAAACTGGGATGGAAGTTGTTTGTGAGTACATGACGAAGGTCATCTGGAATGATAAAAGAGCTTGGGCCATGGGAAGCCCACCAATCTGGAAACCATGCAGGAAACCGTAATCTGAAATTCTTATCAAAGGTTATGAACCATGAATGACTAAAGTCTTCTGTCTAGTGGAGAAAAATGTTGGCCATGCTTGGATATAATCATAGTAATTGTAATGATTGTTTGGGATGAGAACATGCTGAGTATGAAGGGGTTTTGTATGATAAAGGGGAATTCCCCATTCGAGTTCGGTAAGGAATTTTCAAATATGGAGTGAATGATACAATATTTTGTTTTGGTGAGTGGTACTGTAAATTGGCTTAATAGCAATGCTTTATGTTTCTGAAAGGATAACCTGGTAATATTTTAGGCTTTTGTAGGATTCAGTTGGTAAGAAATGAAAATTTGGTGGAAGGAGTAATTTGGCAATGCGCTCTGGGGGTTGGTTTTTGTCAATGTGAAGAGGGATGCTAAAAAGCTTTTCTGAATTGGGATTTTGGACATATGGAGATGTTTTAGCATAGCTAGGTGTTTTAGGTTGTGAAGGTGCTGGAGAACGAACTGAAGAGTAAGGATCATAAGGGGTGGCTAAGGCCGTTTGGTAATTTGGTTGGATATTTCCTACTGTTGATCCTAAGGGAGTAAATCTGTTTGTAATGGCGAGGGCCGATGAAGAGTCGGGAATAGACTCTTATTTTACTGGTGCTGGGGTTTGGGTAAGGGTGGCTGGGAGCCTTCGTTGCTGAGTAGGATTAGTACCCATTCTTCCCCTGCAAAAATTCTCTGGTTAGAAAATCTAGTATGCAATTCTGGCTGCCTTTAATGTATTCAATTTCAAAATCAAAAATACTTAATATGGCTTGCCAGCGTGCAAAAATTTGTTTTGATGCAATGTTTTGAACATCTTTTTGTAAAACATGTTTTGCAGATTTGCAATCAACACGAACTAAAAATTTTTGATTTAATAAATCATCTTGGAATTTGCTAATGCATAATACAATTGATAAAATCTCTTTTTTAATAGTACTATAGTTGCTTTGAGCCGGATTCCAAATTCCTGAATGGAAACGAACAATTTGTTCAGGAGATTCGGAAGAAGTTTTCTGTTTGAGGATACCTCCATAACCGATATCGGATGCGTCGGTTTCGACTATTTTGAAAGAGTCGGGAGTTGGAATGCCAAGGCAGGGCAAAGTCTTGACATGATTTTTTATCTGTTTAACAATGGAAGTATGATTTTGAGACCATGATGGAGGATTCTCCTTGAGACGATCAAACAAAGGTTTACATTGTTGACGAAGATGAGGATAAAATTCTGAAACATAATTGAGAGATCCAAGGAATCTTTGAAGCTAGGTTTTATCAATAATTTGATCTGGAAATTTATCAGCAAACTGGATGACTCGATCAATTGGTTGGATGGTAAACCTGTAAATATGGTAACCTAAAAATCTAACTTTGGTTTGAAATAACTTAATCTTAGATGCTGAAACAACTAACCCATTGGACCTAATGATCCTAACAAATGCATGCAAATGCTTCCAATGCTCATCTATTGATTTTGGGAAAATTAATACATCATCAATATAAACAATCGAAAAATGGCTGTATTGATTAAAAATTTCATTCATGATATTTTGAAATTCACTTGGTGCATTTTTCAAGCCGAAAGGCATTACATTCCACTCGTAATGTCCGAAAGGAGTTACAAAAGCAGTTTTGTATTTATCAGATTCATGAATTTGAATTTGTCAAAAGCCTGATTTCATATCAAATTTAGAAAAAACAGTTGCCTGAGAAAGTCTCTTTATCAAGTCTCTTTTGTTAGGAATTGGATATCGGATCCATTCTAAAACATCATTCAAAGGTTTGTAGTTAATAACTAGTCGTGGAGCGCCGCGTTCTAATTCTGCGTTTTTCTGGACATAAAAAGCAGGGCAAGACCATGGAGATTTGCTTTTACGGATAATTCCTTTTTCTAAAAGTTGATTAATTTCAGTTTTACAAAACTCTAAAACTTCCTGATTCATTTGAATAGGTCGTGCTTTTGTAGGGATTTTTGACTCAATAAAATCTTTAACATAAGGTAGTTTAACAATATGTTGTTTTCTGTGCCAAAAAGCATTTGGAAGATCAGAACAAATTTCTTTAGTAAGCTTATCAGAAAACTGGCGAATAGAATCTAATAAAGATTTGTTTGTTAATTGTTCTTCAATTCTTTTGTGAAGAATTTCTTCCTGTAAAAAAGCAATTTGTTGGGATTTTGCAGTAATCTGGTTGAGAGTTTTCGAAACATTATCTTTTTGAAGTTGTTTTAACTTTTTAAGATCTGTTTCCATGCAAAATTCAAAAGTAATTTTTGGCCAAAAACCTTGGTAGAAATGCAGTTATGATGAACTTTGAAAGGATAAATTAATGCAATGAAAGGGAGTCCCAAAATGACTGGATCAGAAATATTTTTGATTAAAACAAATGGAGTTTTAAAACAAATATTTTGTTGACAAACATGGGCTTTGGGAATTTCATAGTTTAATTTCATCGGGGATTGATTTGCAGCGCTAAGTGTTTCCGTGGACTTGTGAAAATATTTAGTTGGTATTAACCCTTCTTGAATGCAATTTAAATCTGCACCTGAATCAATTAAAGCGATGGTTTCTAAATGAAAATCTTCGATTACTATCGTAACTTTAAAATACCATTTTCGAATTCTTATTTTGTCTAAAAGACTTAAAACAAGTTCTTTTGAAGAAGAAGATTTAGCTGAGTGAGCGTCGGAATCGGAATTTGAGGAAGAACCATTTTGTTCTTGGACGAGCTATTGCGTACGTACTCTACTGAGTTGTGAACGAATTTCGGTATTTTCGGATTTTAAAAACTTAATTTCCGATTTGATTTGATTAACTTCTTTTTGCAGATCTTTGATGGTGATCTCCTTTTTGGGTTTATTAAAACGTTCCAAAGTGGTACTGAGAGAAATCTTTTGAGAAGAAGTTTGACTAGTGCCAGGTTCATGAGAAGAAATCAAATTTTTGAGTTTTTTCAAATAAAAAGATTTTAAATCAGGGTCATCGACTTTACTAATTAATTCCATTAAAAACTCTTCTTGTTCTTCTTGCTTATTAAGCACTGAGATTTTATTACAACAAGTGTCCGTGCACCCAAACTTAATGTTTGGCGAGGAGACGTCGCTAGAACTGCTAGAGTCGGAGACGGAAAAATCGGGATTTTTATCAGATTGATTAGAGTCGGTATTTCTAATTTCTAAAGCCTGAATAAGTTGAACTTTCTCTTCTTCAGAGATTTTTAGTTGGTTAATAACCTTGTTAACCTTGCATTCATTTGCATAATGACCAAATTTACCACACTTGTAACACTTTCCCTTTTTATTTTGAAAATCCTTTTTAGACTTTCGAAAAGGTTTTCTGCTTGAAGATGGTTTTTCATAAAATTTATTTGTTTGAAAAGGTTTGTTGGAAGATCTTTTGTTTTTATAAAATCTGGATTGATGTTTAGAAAACTTGCTGGTTTGTTGTGCTTTTTTCTTTTTACTCGAAGGAGCGATTGGAGGTAAACCATATTGTTCACAAAATGTTCCAAGTTCATATTTAGCAATAGATTTATCTTTATGAACTTGTTTTGAAATCTTCATGTCGATACATATTTTCAATCCTTCCTTTTGAATAACATTAACTATGTTACCATAAGTAAGGGTATGATAAGGTATGACACCTTCTTCATTTACTTAAACATTTCGAATTTTGTGAGCAAAAAGATTTGGTAAACCATTGATAAATTTTTCTTTCCAAAAAGGTTGATTACTATCTTCCCGAAGCATAACTTTGGATATGAAAACATCTTTATACCATCTGAAATCACTTAAGGTTGGACACCTTAAATTACTCAGTTGGTCGTGAATACGCGTAGTAACGTTGTTGGGTGTTCCTATAAAGTGTTCTATAATCGTATAAAGTAAAGTATTTACTCCGTCGGGTATTCCCTGTCCTATCGTTTCGTCAAAAATGGGAAATCCTTCCTCATCTTTTTTGACCGCAAAGCGTATTTCATCTCTGGACTGAGAAGTTAAGTGCTTCTCCAACCAAGAATGAAGCATTCCAGTGAAACCAGTGACGAGAAGATCAACGATTTGTGTTTGTGTAAAATTGTGATTTGAAATGTAGCTATTAGCAACCATGGACATGTGTTGAAGTTTGTTCAAAAGTTCTTGTTCGGATAAGCCATCTATGTTCCACTCATAAAGTTTGTCGGCTGCAACTGAAAATTGATTTTGAATATTTCGTTCTTCAAATTGAAGGTCAGGAGGAGTTGGCCTGGGATACCAGTTTTTTATGAGAGAAGTAGGGTTGACCGGATGAGTACGAATACGTTTTAAATCAAGAGTTGGTTGAAGATCAATGTTGTGAAAAGCATTTTCAATATTTTGAATAGCAGAACTAGTTTCCGTGTCCTGAGAAGAATCTGGATCAGATGTGTTTTCTTCTTCGACAGAAACATCATTGTTTTGCAAAACATTAACAACTTTTTCTTTTTTGAGCTCAGTGAGCATATGATCAATTTTTTGTAAAGTAGTCATAGATTTTAAAGCAGTGGAACTTGAAGCACTATCAGTAAAATTTACTAAAGGTTTTTCTTTTTGGGAAGATTTTGGTTGAGACAATTTGTCGATTTTGGTTTCAATTTTGTCTAACTGTTTTCCAATAGTATGAAGACTTTGGTTTGTAAAATTATTCTGTTCAATTACAGGTTTAAAACCAGAATCTTCTTTTGGAATTTTGAAAGGGGTTGCGGGAATGTTGGTATTACCAGTGGAAATTAAAATAGTTTCTTTGGGAGGATGACTAGAGGAAACCAAAGTTTTGTCTTCCTTAACCCAATTTTCTTTGGTAACAACCGTAACTTTGTTTTTTGTTTCATAATGTTTTTCAATAAAATCAAAGAAAGATATTTCAAATTGGTATTGTTCTACAAAAGCTTTCCATTCGGCATATATGGCTAGCTTTTCTTCATCACAATACTTTTTTCTAAAAATATTTCTTCTGGGGATGTTTTCCTCAGAAGCGATGTCAGCTTTAAGCTTCCTCCATCGTATTTTATGTGGTTTGTTTAAAACAAGTAATTGGTGATTCATCGATGTTGTTTCAAAATCAGAAGGAGTTGGAGAAGTGGGTTCTTCTTGGTTTGGAGGATGATAAACAGGATGTGCAACTTGTGAAGAAGTGTTGACAGACTTTAAGTTGAGTAAATCATTGACTAAGTCTTGTTGTGCAGCTTCCTGCTCTTTTAACTTTTTGTTTACTAAAGATTTGATCAAATCTTGATCTTGACCCAGTCTATCGGTTGATGTGGATCCAGAAAAATACTGTCTGCTAGGAGCAAAAGATTTGTGTGACAAAACTAATTCACAAGATTTTCTTGCTGGACGATCAAAATTGATTTTTACAGTGCCGTAAAAATATTGTTCAATGTTGTCAAGATTAACGAGGCTGTTTTGAACGGAAACCGGCTTACTTTCATTAATTAAACACCAATCTGAGGGGAGACTGATGTCTGACCACCTAATGGTTCTTGGTACTCTTATGTTTGCGCTTTCTTGGGTTGTTTGGATTAAAAGAGTGTGGTCGCAAGGACTTTTGTTCAAAGCTTGAAAATTCATGTTTGTGCCAGTGACTTTGTAATAAATTCTAAAAATAAGTGCCAAATGTTGTGTTCCTTCCAGGACTTGGTACCCGGAGGTTTTGATATTAAGAGTAAGAGCTTTTAAAACATGTGGGTCTGAAAGACTTATTGTGAGATCTGGAAAACAATCAAAATGGATAGGTCCGTTATAAAGACTTGATTCAATCATTCCAAGAATACTATCGTTAAAATCAGTAAATCGGGCGTTACGAAGACATAAAAGAATAGACGTATTAAGACCTTTTCGTGTTAAAGGTTTAACCGCGATTTGAACTAAACCAATGTGAAGATAGTTATGACCGTTTTTGCGATGCACTTTGATTTGTTTTGGAGAAAATAATTGACAAGTCTCATGTTCTTTGCTAAGAGCATAAGCCTTCTCAACTGTTTTGACGTGATGTTCGGATTCAAAAGAGGTCAAAGACCATTTTTTCTTGTAAATATTTTGGGTTGAAACTTTTGGAATGTTCCAGTCGGAAAAATCAATACTTTCGTCTGTTTGAAAATCCAGTTTTTGTTCTTCATTGACAATGTCAGGTATGGTTCCTAAGGTGGATCTAGAGCTAGTGCTGGCCATTGAACTAGATCTAAATAATCTACTCATGAAATGCACAAAACAAGTATACTATATGCAAGACTTAAAAGATTCACCTTCCTCGTATGTCTAGACTCTTCCCCCGCTCATGCCTCTCCTGGGACTTATTGTTTGGACCACGTCTTACTGTTTGGCTGGAAGAAAGAAGAACTGAGGACCGACGATTAAGAAATGCAGATAAGATACAAGTATGTGAATAGCAATGAACAGATTAGATAGATGCTAATGCAATTACCAACCACTTGGCTCTGATACCAAATTTGAGGACTCAGTAGAGTACGTACGCAAGAGCTCGTCCAAGAACAAAATGGTTCTTCCTCAAATTCCGATTCCGACGCTCACTCAGCTAAATCTTCTTCTTCAAAAGAACTTGTTTTAAGTCTTTTAGACAAAATAAGAATTCGAAAATGGTATTCTAAAGTTACGATAGTAATCGAAGATTTTCATTTAGAAACCATCGCTTTAATTGATTCAGGTGCAGATTTAAATTGCATTCAAGAAGGGTTAATACCTACTAAATATTTTCACAAGTCCACGGAAACACTTAGCGCTGCAAATCAATCCCCGATGAAATTAAACTATGAAATTCCCAAAGCCCATGTTTGTCAACAAAATATTTGTTTTAAAACTCCATTTGTTTTAATCAAAAATATTTCTGATCCAGTCATTTTGGGACTCCCTTTCATTGCATTAATTTATCCTTTCAAAGTTCATCATAACTGCATTTCTACCAAGGTTTTTGGCCAAAAAATTACTTTTGAATTTTGCATGGAAACAGATCTTAAAAAGTTAAAACAACTTCAAAAAGATAATGTTTCGAAAACTCTCAACCAGATTACTGCAAAATCCCAACAAATTGCTTTTTTACAAGAAGAAATTCTTCACAAAAGAATTGAAGAACAATTAACAAACAAATCTTTATTAGATTCTATTCGCCAGTTTTCTGATAAGCTTACTAAAGAAATTTGTTCCGATCTTCCAAATGCTTTTTGGCACAGAAAACAACATATTGTTAAACTACCTTATGTTAAAGATTTTATTGAGTCAAAAATCCCCACAAAAGCACGACCTATTCAAATGAATCAGGAAGTTTTAGAGTTTTGTAAAACTGAAATTAATCAACTTTTAGAAAAAGGAATTATCCGTAAAAGCAAATCTCCATGGTCTTGCCCCGCTTTTTATGTCCAAAAAAACGCAGAATTAGAACGCGGCGCTCCACGACTAGTTATTAACTACAAACCTTTGAATGATGTTTTAGAATGGATCCGATATCCAATTCCTAACAAAAGAGACTTGATAAAGAGACTTTCTCAGGCAACTGTTTTTTCTAAATTTGATATGAAATCAGGCTTTTGGCAAATTCAAATTCATGAATCTGATAAATACAAAACAAGTTCATAAAGATAAATCTATTGCTAAATACGAACTTGGAACATTTTGTGAACAATATGGTTTACCTCCAATCGCTCCTTCGAGTAAAAAGAAAAAAGCACAACAAACCAGCAAGTTTTCTAAACATCAATCCAGATTTTATAAAAACAAAAGATCTTCCAACAAACCTTTTCACAACATTGACAAAAACCAACCCCCAGAGCGCATTGCCAAATTACTCCTTCCACCAAATTTTCATTTCTTACCAACCACTTGGCTCTGATACCAAATGGGGCGGAACTAACAACAGGCGGCAAAGCCGGCCATAGAATATAAAGTGCGGAAGTAAAACATAAAATAGCAGCAGGCGGCATAGCCGTCCATAGAATTTAAAGTGCAGAAATAAAACATATAAAAATAGAGTAGCATATCAAAATAATGAATTAAACTTATTTTCCAAATATATTTGCATCATTACGTTTAATTCATTATTTTGATATGCTACTCTGTTTTTATATGTTTTATTTCTGCACTTTAAATTCTATGGACGGCTATGCCGCCTGCTGCTATTTTATGTTTTACTTCCGCACTTTATATTCTATGGCTGGCTTTGCCGCCTGTTGTTAGTTCCGCCCCATTTGGTATCAGAGCCAAGTGGTTGGTTATTGCATTAGCATCTATCTAATCTGTTCATTGTTATTCACATACTTGTATCTTATCTGCATTTCTTAATCGTCGGTCCTCAGTTCTTCTTTCTTCCAGCCAAACAGTAAGACGTGGTCCAAACAATAAGTCCCAGGAGAGGCATGAGCGGAGCGCATGAGCGGGGGAAGAGTCTAGACATACGAGGAAGGTGAATCTTTTAAGTCTTGCATATAGTATACTTGTTTTGTGCATTTCATGAGTAGATTATTTAGATCTAGTTCAATGGCCAGCACTAGCTCTAGATCCACCTTAGGAACTATACCTGACATTGTCAATGAAGAACAAAAACTGGATTTTCAAACAGACGAAAGTATTGATTTTTCCGACTGGAACATTCCAAAAGTTTCAACCCAAAATATTTACAAGAAAAAATGGTCTTTGACCTCTTTTAAATCCGAACATCACGTCAAAACAGTTGAGAAGGCTTATGCTCTTAGCAAAGAACATGAGACTTGTCAATTATTTTCTCCAGAACAAATCAAAGCGCATCGCAAAAACAGTCATAACTATCTTCACATTGGTTTAGTTCAAATCGCGGTTAAACCTTTAACACGAAAAGGTCTTAATACATCTATTCTTTTATGTCTTCGTGACGCCCGATTTACTGATTTTAACGATAGTATTCTTGGAATGATTGAATCAAGTCTTTATAATGGACCTATCCATTTTGATTGTTTTCCAGATCTCACAATAAGTTTTTAATTTCAAAAGCTCAGTTCAATATCATCTCTCTGAGATTATTTTTCAAACACTTGTAATACATATATATTATTCAGGATGCTTGCGAGCTCCATCTCTTTGTTTACTTGTTTCATCTGCCATTAGGCAATACCTGTTTGTTATCTGCATTGCAGTAAGTTTTCAATAAAACTTATTTTCCAAATATATTTGCATCATTACGTTTAATTCATTATTTTGATATGCTACTCTGTTTTTATATGTTTTATTTCTGCACTTTAAATTCTATGGACGGCTATGCCGCCTGCTGCTATTTTATGTTTTACTTCCGCACTTTATATTCTATGGTCGGCGGTCAATAGATGAGCATTGGAAGCATTTGCATGCATTTGGTATCAGAGCCAAGTGGTTGGTAAGAAATGAAAATTTGGTGGAAGGAGTAATTTGGCAATGCGCTCTGGGGGTTGGTTTTTGTCAATGTTGTGAAAAGCATTTTCAATATTTTGAATAGCAGAACTAGTTTCCGTGTCCTGAGAAGAATCTGGATCAGATGTGTTTTCTTCTTCGACAGAAACATCATTGTTTTGCAAAACATTAACAACTTTTTCTTTTTTGAGCTCAGTGAGCATATGATCAATTTTTTGTAAAGTAGTCATAGATTTTAAAGCAGTGGAACTTGAAGCGGTATCAGTAAAATTTACTAAAGGTTTTTCTTTTTGAGAAGATTTTGGTTGAGACAATTTGTCGATTTTGGTTTCAATTTTGTCTAACTGTTTTCCAATAGTATGAAGACTTTGGTTTGTAAAATTATTCTGTTCAATGACAGGTTTAAAACCAGAATCTTCTTTTGGAATTTTGAAAGGGGTTGCGGGAATGTTGGTATTACCAGTGGAAATTAAAATAGTTTCTTTGGGAGGATGACTAGAGGAAACCAAAGTTTTGTCTTCCTTAACCCAATTTTCTTTGGTAACAACCGTAACTTTGTTTTTTGTTTCATAATGTTTTTCAATAAAATCAAAGAAAGATATTTCAAATTGGTATTGTTCTACAAAAGCTTTCCATTCGGCATATATGGCTAGCTTTTCTTCATCACAATACTTTTTTCTAAAAATATTTCTTCTGGGGATGTTTTCCTCAGAAGCGATGTCAGCTTTAAGCTTCCTCCATCGTATTTTATGTGGTTTGTTTAAAACCAGTAATTGGTGATTCACCGATGTTGTTTCAAAATCAGAAGGAGTTGGAGAAGTGGGTTCTTCTTGGTTTGGAGGATGATAAACAGGATGTGCAATTGGTGAAGAAGTGTCGACAGACTTTAATTTGTGTAAATCATTGACTAAATCTTGTTGTGCAGCTTCCTGCTCTTTTAACTTTTTGTTTACTAAAGATTTGATCAAATCTTGATCTTGACCCAGTCTATCGGTTAACGTGGATCCAGAAAAAGACTGTCTGCTAGGAGCAAAAGATTTGTGTGACAAAACTGATTCACAAGATTTTCTTGCTGGACGATCAAAATTGATTTTTACAGTGCCATCAAAAGATTGTTCAATGTTGTCAAGATTAACGGGGCTGTTTTGAACAGAAACCGACTTACTTTCATTAATTAAACACCAATCTGAGGGGAGACTGATGTCTGACCACCTAATGGTTCTTGGTACTCTTATGTTTGCGCTTTCTTGGGTTGTTTGGATTAAAAGAGTGTGGTCACGAGGACTTTTGTTCAAAGCTTGAAAATTCATGTTTGTGCCAGTGACTTTGTAATAAATTCTAAAAATAAGTGCCAAAGGTTGTGTTCCTTCCAGGACTTGGTACCCGGAGGTTTTGATATTAAGAGTAAGAGCTTTTAAAACATGTGGGTCTGAAAGACTTATTGTTTGGACCACGTCTTACTGTTTGGCTGGAAGAAAGAAAATTGGTTATATATGTATATATGTATATATATCCCTTGATAACAACCAAATTCAACAATGTATAACGTTAACACAACATGTCAACACAAATCATTCCCAACTCAATAATATAACTTCAACAAAACAAAACTGAATGACCTATCCCTAATACACAACCTGCCAACAACATTTCAAAAACTCACATCCCATCGAAATTTCTCAAAAATTCCACAAATATCCACCAATTTCAACTAATTTCATCAACCCTGAACCCAATTTCAACTAATTTCATCAACCAACTTCCATAAATAACCAATTTTATTTCTAGGTTCCATATTTCCAAACTCACCAAATTTCAAATTTACTTTGGAGAATGAAGTATGGCATCGACTATTAAGGAAGCAACGACTCTGAACCAAGGCCGGTCCTAAGATTTTGGAGGCCCTGTGCAAAACTCAAACAGAGACCCTTACATGGTCTAAAATTTTGGTTGGTATATTTTCTTTTACATTTTTTATTTTTTACTGTGTATAATTTAATATAACGTCAAATAAATAAATAAAAATGAAGTACAGTATTGTGACATCCCACATCGCCCAGGGGAGTGATCCTTATATGTATATTCTCATCTCTACCTAGCACGAGGCTTTTTGGGAGCTCACTGGCTTTGGGTTCCATAGGAACTTCGAAGTTAAGCGAGAAGGGGGCTAGAGCAATCCCATGATGGGTGACCCACTGGGAAGTTACTTGTGAGTTCCCAAAAACAAAACCGTGAGGGAATGGTAAGCCCAAAGCGGACAATATCGTGCTACGGTGGTGGAGCGGGCCTGGGAAGTGATCCGTCCGGGCCGGGATGTGACGATTTGGTATCAGAGCCTAACCCTGGTCGTGGTGTGCCGACGAGGACGTCGGGCCCCTAAGGGGGGTGGATTGTGACATCCCACATCGCCCAGGGGAGTGATCCTTATATGTATACTCCCATCTCTACCTAGCACGAGGCCTTTTGGGAACTCACTGGCTTCGGGTTCCGTAGGAACTTCGAAGTTAAGCGAGAAGGGGGCCCGGGAAGTGATCCGCCCGGGCCGGGATGTGACAAGTATGGTGTTTATGTACCTATATGGATTCTCTATGTTTTTGGTTCTCATCTCAAAAAAATTTATGTGTTAAACAAATCACTGGTTATGATATTAGTAACATCTTATAACGAATCTTTTTATTGCATTTTTGCTCATGCCCTAAAGTGAGGATGATTCTCACTGCCCCTCTCCTGTTGATTGTCATTAGAATAATTCAAATTTTGAGATTCATGTCTTAAACAATTAAACCAACTTAATATAACGGAGGTGTGTACTCTAATTTCTTTTGATATAGGGATGACTAAATGGTTTTTAAATTGAATGAAAATTAGATGATCTTTAAATAGTGACCAAAAGAATAAACAATTCTGATTATGACATGTATTCTATTAAATGATGTCATATAAGAAGGGAGCTTATAAAGATTATATTAGACTTTCAAGAATTTTAATTTATTATGAAAGAAATTAAACTACAAATATTTAAAAGAAAAAAAAAATAGTGTAGCTCAAAAAGGTTGCTGCGCAAAAATTAACAAATATGTGCAAGTAGGGAGTCGAACTCATGCATCATGCCTAAAACCTCCGCTACGAAGATGATGTGAATTATTTCCATGCTTTTTTTTATATATAGTATATTGTAGGTTTTTAAAATTGGGGGCCCCAAAAAATCGAGGCCCCTGGGCAATCGCACACCATCAAGGCAGGCCCTGCTCTAAACCTAACTCAAATCAAGCAAGCACCATGTATTTCTGTGGAACCGACTACTCACTCTCAAAACCAAACTCGCCTGAATTTCTAAACTTCTGTCTAAAATTGTAGTAAGGGCAATGACGACAAGCACAACCAAACTTTGACTGGGTTTCAAACAACAAATTTTTCGAACAATGAGCAACTTTTCGACAGGAATGATGTTTGAGGGATGGTAGGAGATGGAAAGTTTTGGAGGAGAAGGCAAATTTAAGATGGTAACTATTGATCTTGGGGGGAGGAGGGACAGTTTAAATTACAAAAAAAAATTGAATTTATGTTGGGTACTATTTTCAATAAGTGACGGGTCATTTTTAACCCAATTTTACCCTAAGCTTATTTTAATGGATTGGTTTTCAATCATTCAAATTTCATCCAACGGCTCACTTCGATCCATTCGTGTGGTCCGCAAAGCTCGATCCGCACCTTAGAAATCACAAAAGGGAAAAGAAAAAAAGCATGACCCAATCTTGGTGGCCTCAATCGAGAAAAAAACATTTTTCCAGTTGGAGGTTGAGGTCAAAGGTAGGGTGGTTGAGAGGGATAGGGAGGCAATACTTGATGTTTCTATTGGAGACCCCGAGCAAAATGACTGTTTGATCTGGCCACATAAACGTAGGGGAAGATTCACGGTTAAATCGGGATATCACCGACTCTTCAATTTGAATCGTCGAAGTTATGTTTCACGGCCTTCTTCTTCTGTGGTGGTCAACTAGGGTGTTTGGAAAAGGTTATGGTCTTTGTCTCCCCCCCCCCCCCCCCCCCCCCAAAAAAAAAATCAGGCTCTTTTTGTGGAGAGCAGTAAGTGGGGCCATTGCTACAAAATTGAATCTATTTAAACATAGGTGCGCTCCTAATCCTTTATGTCCCATTTGTCAATCTCAAGAGGAGTCTATTGAACATGTTTTGCTTCTATGCCCATGGGTGGATAGAGTTTGGTTTGGAGGTATTTTGGGTTTGAGGATTGATAAGGCTGTAATAACTTATTTTGCGTCGTGGCTTGATGGAGTGTGGTCCTCTCTCTCGGGGCATATTGAGGATATGCGAAAGGCTTTGTCCTATATTGCTTTAGAGTGTTGGTCAGTTTGGAATGCAAGGTGGGATATGGTTTTCAATTCTAAACTTCATTCCCCTAAGAGGACTATCCTTGCTGCTTCAATAGCGCTGTCTTTTTTCAATGAGGCTATTCCGGACAGGGGCACAATGCAAATCTCGACGCCTGAGATGTCTATTACCCGTACGTGGTCGTTGCCTCCTTTGGGTGTTTTTAAAGTTAACGTGGATGCTAGCTGGCATGGTGTTGATGGAGGTGGTCATATTAGGGTGGTTATTAGGGACTCGACGTGCCAATGCTTGGTGGTGTGCAAAAAGCAGATCTGTGCAACTTCTGTGTTAATGACGGAGGCTTTAGGGATTTTGGAGGGATGCAGGACTGCTTTGAGATGGAGCTGTGAGGATGTTGTTGTTTAATCGGATTCGCGGAACCTCATTTCCTGGTTAAATGAGAACATTGAGCAGGGCAATTAGGAGGTTTTCCTGATTCTGTTAGAAATTTGTGGAGCAGGTAGGGCTTTCAAATCTTGTAGTTGGGCTTGGGTGCCAAGAACCTGCAATGGAGCGGCTGACTTTGTAGCGTCGCATGAGGGTGCGGAGATGAACGACATTGTTTGGATCGTAAGACCCCCATCTTCGTTTGTTCTTGTGCTAAACAAGGATAGCCTCCCTTGCCCTCCTCTTTAGATTTCTGTTAGGATGAAGATTAAGGTGACTTGGGGCTTGTTCCAAGTCTGTTTTCTACCTTCTTCTCATTGTGTAGTTCTTGTTGGTCTCTCTTAGCCTTTTGTTTCTTTTAGCTTTGGCCCTAGTAATGTTATTCCCAGTTTCTCAAAAAAATTAAAAAAATAATAATAATAATAATAACGTTTTGAGAAATGAAAAATACGTTCCCTTCTTTCAAGTTTGAATCCTCCACCATTCACTCACCATTCTCCATCTCCGTATCCCTCTCTGTGAATGGCGCTCTCTTCCAGATTTTGGCGCCTAAATCTCTTCCCAAAACCTTCACTTTCCCCCTTACAAACCACTCTCAAATCCCTAAAACCCCTCCGACAAAAACTTTGTCCAATCCTTTCACTTCCCATTTCTTCTTCTTCTTCTTCATTGAACTCCTCCAATTCCCTTTTCTCGACATCGAAAAATTCTGCCTTTTCGGAACCTCACAGTCGAACTCCATCTCCCCAAGATGATCTTATTGTTCTGGGAATCGAAACCAGCTGTGACGACACCGCCGCCGCTATCGTATGACTCTGATTTTGCTTCCTTTGGTGCTTTTTGTACTTGGTATTTGTTAATTTTGTGTTTTTTCTGATGGGTTTTGTTTTGTATTTTGTGGGTTTTATGAGTACAGGTGAGAGGCAATGGTGAAATCCTCAGCCAAGTTGTGTCTTCTCAGGTATGAACATTTTGTTCCTTGGATTTGGTTTGGGTTGTACAATTGCAGAGTTCTGATGAACCATTAAAAAGAAGAAGAATTTGGCACAAATTAGTTTCGCACGTTTAGAGAGTGAGGAACCTAGTTACGCTTCGAATTTTTCCATACTGTAGGTCATGAATAATGTTCGAAAAGGGCGATTGAGTTATCTAATTTTTCCAGAGAAACCACAATGGAGAATATGTAATGCAATCAAATGTCCTTAAAGATTCATACTTTCATGACAAACAATCCGCAACTCTTAAATCATCCACAATGGAGATTTATGGTGAATTTGGCAGAGAAAGAATGATCGTCTACTGTGCTGCTTTTCATATACCTACTTGTTAGAAAAAAAGTGTGTTGTGGAAGAAATATGGTTCTAGGACAGTGCCACATACTACGTTCTTTTAATTACCAATATTCAATAATGACGATTCATTTTTAGTTTTTCTTTGTGGTACTTTTATTGGATACGTTCATCTAATTTTGAGCCTTGGCCACATATCAAGGCAGATTTGCTTGCTCAATATGGAGGTGTTGCTCCAAAAATGGCAGAGGAAGCACATTTGCAGGTGATTGATAAGGTATAGCATCCTCCATACTATCACCTTTAAACGCAGTATGATGTTCATATCTTATTTACATCTTCTACTTGAATGAGATTTTGTTATTTATGTTGAGCACCCACGTAATACACAAATAGGCTCGATATTTTGCAAACTTGCTGTGTCATTTGGATTGCTTATGCCATTTCAAAATGTCAGTTGTAATCTAGTCAAATGGTTCAAGGCTATCTCCTTTTTTTCTCGGTGATAATGTGGGCCTGAATTTGTGATTGTTGATTGTAGGTTGTGCAAGAAGCACTTGACAAAGCTAAGTTAACTGAGACGAATTTATCTGCAGTGGCGGTTACTATTGGTCCCGGTTTAGGCCTTTGTCTTCGTGGTAAATTGCATAGCAGCACTCTCTTTCTTTCCTCTTTTGCTTGGTGTTGCAAAATTTTCATACTACTGATGCCTTATGGTTGGGTTTGTGCTATGGAATTTCCAGGGCATAGGTTCGAGGAAAGTAGTAGATGTGATTTTTCTTTTTGGCAGTGATTTACCATTCAAAACTGGAAATGGGTTACATTGTCTTTATTATGCTCAGAAATGACCAGACTTGAATTCTTTCGTATCCTCACAGCATATTAGCACTAATTTTGTATTCATGCAGTTGGTGTGCGGAAAGCTCGTGAAATTGCTGGTAGCTGTAACTTACCGATCATTGGTGTGCATCACATGGAGGCTCATGCTCTTGTAGCCAGGTACGGAAATTTTGACTATCTATGCAATGCAAACTGGAATGTACAAACTCTCTCCCTCTCTCATTTTTAGGGGTATAAAGTATGTGGTTGTTATATGCACTTAAAATATTGATCTGAGTTGCTCTTGTGCATACAATGAATTTCCTTTTCTTGATCTAGGTTAACGGAAAGAGAGTTGCAATTTCCTTTCATGGCCTTGCTTATTTCAGGTAAGAAAATATACACCTATCCCGCATTAGGTCTTTTTACTAATTCACTGGACTTTGCATCTACATTTTTAGACTACATGACTGTACCCTTTTCTTTTTGGAAAAATAAAATAAACATAAGAAACTGCATGAAAACACTCATATCCATCAGTTACTTCTGTGGTGTTTGCCGCCATACGTGCAAACTTAGTTTCCACAGGTTGCTAAATACCATTTATTAGTTGTTTTTTGTTCACTTAAAATCTAAAAGTTCTATATTGTTTGTTTTTGACAAAATTTTTTTGGTGGTTTAGCTATGTCTTATTGTCTTATCGATTAAGTTGAAGAAAAATTTATTTGAGTGTTTTCTTTGGAGGGAGGTTTTGAGTTTCGGTGTTGTGGATAAGTTCAGAAGTCAGCATTGCAAAAAAGTGAGTGAGTGAGACAACTACAAGAAAAATTATGAAAAAGTGAGTGAGACTACAAGAAAAAAACGAAACACTGTATTTGTATGTTAGGGAACATTTGTATTTTTTGGAAGCATTAGTGTGGTTTCTGTAAAACTTGAATTGTCATTAGTTTATAAATAAATGAATTGTTTTGTAATTTCCTCACGGTGCAGTTTGGCTGTTAAGCTAGTATCTTGCTTTTATTTCTTGTATTTCTATCTAAATTTGGATTTCTGCTTTGATAAGAGATGACACTTATGACTTCCCAGACAATCTAAAGTTGTAGACTAAATCAAAGTTTTTGGTGCTGTATGACATTTGATTTGGGCTGTCATAATTGTTTAACAATCTTGGTGTCTGTCTTTAGGAGGACATAATCTACTCATCCTTGCTCGTGATCTTGGTCAGTATGTACAACTTGGCACCACAATAGACGATGCAATTGGCGAGGCATATGACAAGACTGCAAAATGGCTTGGCCTTGACTTGAGGAGAAGTGGTGGGCCAGCTATTGAAGAGCTTGCTCGTGAGGGTGATGCCAAATCAGTCAAATTCTCGGTAAGTTTATTTCAAGACATTCTCTTTTCCACCTTTGGCTGAATGTATATACTGGTTCTACTTAAGAAGTCTATTACAGATGACTGAGATTTCTGCGATGTGAAATTGTATTCTAAGCCTGGTACTCATTTGTTTCTAGACCCCAATGAAACAACACAAAGATTGCAACTTCTCGTACGCTGGTCTGAAGACTCAAGTGAGACTGGCAATTGAATCTAAAAATATGTATGTATAATCTGTTGATATACATTATTATCATTGATTCTTGGTTGCTGCCAGTACTAACTGTACTTTTTTGTGCAGTGATCTATGGTCTGCTAGCTTAGCTATTAACTTTTACCCACCCAACTTTCCTATGTTATGCAGTAATACTACAATTCCTCTTTCCTCAGCAAGTAGCGAAGATAGAAGGATTCGAGCTGATATTGCTGCTTCTTTTCAGGTGACTGGATGTATATTTGTCAGTCTTTATCTTATTTTGATCAAATACTGCATTATTCAGTTGTCGGCGTTATTTATCTCTCCTATTTCTTTCTTCACATTAAGATTGTCTGATGCATGCAGCGAGTCGCGGTGTTACATCTAGAGGAAAGGTGTGAGCGAGCAATTGAATGGGCCCTGAAAATTGAACCTTCTGTAAAACATTTGGTGCGTAAACTGCGGCCTTTGATTTTGTATTCTTGAACCCACCACATGATAATGGGCACCTCCTCATTATGATGGTATTCCTGAATATTGCTGATCATGGATCCCTCATGTTCTTCCTATGCAGGTTGTCTCCGGAGGCGTTGCATCAAATCAATATGTTCGGTCTCGCCTTGATCAGGTTGTCAAGAAAAATAGCTTACAACTAGTCTGTCCTCCTCCCTGCCTTTGTACTGACAACGGTAATTCCTTTTCTCTAGTTTCGGCTCAACTTATGGATGAAGCTAACTTTCCTTTGATAAAAGAGTATCATAGCATTTTAACCATCAGTAACTGACATGATGTTATTTTAAGTATTAAAAGAAAGGGGTGTGATATCCACACACCCCTTTTTACTTCTCACACACCCTTGTTAATTTATGTCCGTTGATCTTTTTCAATTCATCCGATCCGACGGCCGAAAACTAAAAAGGTGTGAGAGAAGTAAAAAGGGGTGTGTGGATATCACACCCCTAAAAGAAATTGTACCCATAGTTGGCCATCACGAAATTAATGTGGAAAAAACCTCTAGTTTTCCGTCTTTACAAATAATTATTTTTTGGAGCCTTTCCTATGTTGCTTGTCAGACAAGCTGGTCATCACCTGTCAATTAAGACTGATACCTTAAACTTCAGCTAAAAAAAGACTGATACCTGAGTTTTAACCTTGGCAGGTGTAATGGTGGCTTGGACTGGCATTGAGAACTTTCGTATGGGAAGATTTGATCCACCACCACCTGCAGATGAACCTGAAGATATTGTGGTTTGTATGAAAACTTTGATTACATATTATTGCTTTTCAATCAATTTTTTTATTTTCATGTTTATTGTAAGCGTTATTAATTATTTTGCATTATGAATCAGTACGAATTGCGGCCAAGGTGGCCATTGGGGGAGGAATATGCTGAGGGTAGAAGTGAAGCTCGCTCAATAAGAACGGCCCGCATGCATCCTTCTCTGACGTCTATGATCCAAGAATCTTTGCAACAGCAACCGTAGTCTTCATGTTCTGAATCTGCAGCCACTTCATGGCGCTCCACAGTTCAACCCATCCTACAACTCAAATTGATGTTTAGAAGATAGTATGGTTGACTCGAACTGAACCACCTATCTAACAGCGAACGGAAGATTGATCACAAGTGTGGCTCTAGCTAAACGACTGGCCATTGACATCAAGAAAATGTCCTGTAATGTTCGTGATGCCCCTTAAATATGGTTCAAAAATCCTTGCAGGAGAGGAGCTTCTTACATTGCCCATGTAATATAACATTGGTTGTGTTAAACTACTGAGCTAGGTCCGCCATTTTGCAAGTGAGATTTTTCTCTGATTTGTGACTCTGTGGAAGCAGAATACGATTATTTTGTTTTGTTCATTCACTTGAATAATATTTGATATCAGAATTACTTTGGCCAATGACCATACTTGGAGATGAGATCAAGAAAACATAGATAAAGATGTGAAGGAGAAATAAGAATGAATATTAGTGTTTTAAAATACTCGCATCAGGGCGCACCTAGGCTGCCTCGGAGACTGGGCAATTGGCTTGCTACTTTTGTTTTGGGGGAGCCGTCGAAGGACTTGACTAGGCACATCGGGGCGTGCTTAGGTCTCGAGCCGCGTCTTAGGGTGTTTTGAGGTGGCGGAAATCTTGCCTAAAATTTACTGGGGACCCCAAAGTCGAAGGTTGGCTCTGTTGCAGCAGTTGCCCTCTGCTTTTTCTTTAATTGCAGTGGCGGCATCTACACGAAGAAGATGACCACACAGAAAAGAAAAGGATTTTAGTTTTTATTTTTTGTACACTTGGCTCTAAACGACTTAGGTCTTGAGCCGCATCTTAGGGTGTTTTGAGGTGGCCGAAATCTTGCCTAGAATTTGCTGGGGACCCCGAAGTCGAAGGCTGGCTCTGTTGCAGCAGTTGCCCTTTGCTTTTTCTTTAATTGCAGTGGCGGCATCTACACGAAGAAGACTACCACGCAGAAAAGAAAAGGATTTTAGTTTTCATTTTTTGTAGACTTGGCTCAAAACAACGTCGTTTTGGCCAAGTCTTTTAATTTTTTTTTAATGACTTGGCCCAAACGACGTCGTTTTGGCCAAGTTTAATTTTATTTTAAAAAAAAAATTATAACCCCAACCCTTTTCTTCCCCATCCCAATGCCCGATTCCCATCTTCCCATTCACAGTTCACCCAATCACATCACCAATTCCACAATTCCCCACTTCCTCAAATCCTAAATTCTCAAACCTAAGAAGGTTCCACTAGTCAAACCCTGCCAGATGTATCTATCATCATCATAATCAATAAGTCCAGCAGGGATCCCAATAATCTCTTCCACAATATCATTAGGTAGCATCTCTCTCAGCTTGTTAACATTCTTGGAAAGTTAAAATAAAATTTCGAACTGAAAGTGAGAAGGAAAATAGAAGTCTTTGTTGGAAGATTAGTCACACCTGGAGTAAGATTGATACTTGAAGACAAAAAGACGGGGTTTCATGCAAGTTGCACGATTGAAATGGACGTCTAGGAAGGAAAAAGTAATGTAGGCCAAAAATCCCGAAAAAGATAGATAACAGGAGGAATGCTTACCGATTAGTTGGCGTTTGTCAGCCACTAGAGCAAGTAAGAGAACCTACAGTGAATGCACTTAAAGAACTGCAGATTTTGACCTGATTGATCCCATATATCAATTTTACCCCAATCTCATACTTCAATTTGTTTCAAAATTGTCCACACCGCCACATTTTGTTTCAAAATTCAAGTAAGATTTGTAGTATTCTAGTCTCAATTTGGTCTTGATTGCTTGTTTGATTGTTGATTAATTGTTTTACAAAGTATTATATGATATAATTATATATACATTCTATATTAAAATATTTAGGTCTCATGAGTGAGGCTTCGCCTCACACTTAGCCGAGACTATTCATGGAACGCCTCATCTATGCCTCTGCCTTTTAAAACATTAATGAATATACAACGTGTTTTTTGTAACAAGAGCTAAAACTTACAATAGAAAAAGTATTATATCTCACAATTGATATGCACCAATTCACTTGTTTGAATTAATACACGTAGAAATTCAAAACTACTCCGTGTGAAACAAAACACAGGGAATTTACACACCCACCACCACCATCCCCCAACCACCTTGAACTCACAACCACCAATGTCGCTATTGCCGCTACTGCTTTGCCATCATTATCATCACCACTTTCTGCATTATAACAACCAGTACTTTGCTTATCGTTGCCACCTCCACCTCCACCTCCACACACTATCATCATCACTAGAACCACCACCATCACCCTACAACTTTGCTTAGTGAAAAAAATTCATTTTCAATTAAAAGCATTTCTTTAGTGCCTTTTATCGTCGATATAGTTACCCTTTTGTAACCAATTTTTAATATAACTATCTATTTATACCAAGAGTTAAGAAAATAAATTGTTGCGAACACAATTCATAAAATTCGATCCTAAAGTCACGCATTTTTTTTCTTTTTTTTTTTTTGAAAAAACGATATTAGGATGGGGAGTGAGTTAAGTCTCACAATTTGTTAGCAATAATGTAGTTCAAATTCGTAGTTGGTGAGAATCAAACCTAAAACCTCTCAATTACAAATGAAAGGAAATATCACTAAACCGTAATAGCAAGTGACAAAAAATAATCCTAAAATCACGCACTTGAGTGAAGATAAATATTATTAGAACACATACATATGAATGCGTAGAGTGAATTAGCAGTCAGCCAAATTTCCCTCCACTTTACCACCGTACAAACACATTGAAAACCTCTGTTCCTTTGTTTCTTCTACGTTTATAGAATGGAAGTGGGAAGGTTACCAATCTCAGCTTCATAGAGCGTAAACTGATATCAACAAGCTACACCACTCTCACTGCCCTCTCTTCTCTCTCCCCCTCCGACCTTGCTAGAGGTAATCCTCTCTCCGCCATCAAATTTCTCTGAACTTTTTCGGTTGGGTTTTGCGTCAAATCAACAGCTTATGGGCGTGCCCGCCAACTATTCGACGTAATTACTCTTTGAGCTTTGACCACACTACTGCTTCATACTTTCGAGAGATTTTCCAAGTACCGGATATTCAAGCGATATTTTTAGGTATGCTAGGAAGACTAAATTTATAGGGAAAATTTGTAAACTAAATGATATGAAATTTGATTATTGAATTTGTAAACACTAATTTTCCTGCGATGAAACGAGACAAGAACACGTGTACAAAATAATATTTTGTATTAATGATTTTGGGGTTACAATCTCTTTATAATTTGATCATCTGATTCGATCTCCGGAGGATGTAGATTTGTGGATGTTTTGTTGATCCAAGGGCCGTTGAGGCTTGATCTTGGATGAACGGTTGGAAGTTTCTTCAAGAGCCTTTGGGGCTTGATCTTAAGGGTTGAGGATGAACAGATCTTCAAGGGCTTTTGGGCTTGATCTTGAAGAACAATGATGAATGGATCTTCAAAGGGCTTTTGGGCTTGATCTTGAAGAACGGATGTGTGGATTTGTTGATGTTGTTGATCCACAGGGTCGTTGGGGCTTGATCTTAGGATGAACGGATGATGAACAATGAACACTTTCTTCAAGGCCCGTCAGGGCTTGATCTTGAAGGAGGATTTGACGAAGAACGAAGAAGGCTTTCTTGATGCCTTGATCCTTTGGGATTTGCTTAAGGGCTTTGGAGTTTCAAAGCTTCAAGGTTTTGGTGTGATGTCAATTGATGAAGTAAAATGAATGAAATTAGCTTCTATTTATAGACTTTTTCAAGGCCTAATTTTGGATATAATATTCAGATGAAATAAATCATTTATGTCAGGTGTTGACACATGTCTTATTTGATGACTTTTCTGATTTTTGTTCGAATTTTTTGTTGAGTTACATGATACGTGTAAAATTTATGTGATACGTGAACGTTGAAATTTTAATTATTGGTCAACATTTATTTCATCAAAATTTCGATGTCTACAGAATTATTACTTAAACGTTGATAAGCGTGCTCATTTCTATTGGTGACACATAATTTAGTTTGCAAATTGTTTACAAATTTAGTCTCCCTAGTAATACCCTATATTTTTATGGGGTGTGATATCCACACACCCCATTTTACTTCTCACACACTTTTTTAAATTTCGGCATTCGGATCGGATGAATTAAAGAAAATCAACGGACATAAATTATCAAGAAGTGTGTGAGGAGTAAAATAAGGTGTGTGGATAGCACACTCTCTTCACTTATTTCATAATAGGTGTAGTGATAGGAGCATTTTTATGCGACTTAATTGGCTTGTTCTCATGCATTTATGTTGTTTTTCCTTAGTTAGTTTAAGTGTTTAAAGTCATTTTCGTGCAATTTCAGGTTTTAGTGTCAAAGTATGCAAAAAGAAGCAATTTGGAGCATTCGAGAGCATTTTTGGGCCAAGATTGGATAGTGCAAGCATGGAGGCATGAGGATGGACGAATTTGAAGGCTTGAATTCAGTTAGGGAGCTGCAAGGGGGCCTAAAAAAACCTTATTTCTAGAAGGCTTTATCTATTCACACATGGTGCCTAATTTCTAGCTTGTCACTAGCCGTCCTAGCTTGTCACTAGCCGTCCTAGCTTGTCTCCTAGCCGTCCTAGCTTGTCTCCTAGCCGTCCTAGCTTGTCACTAGCCGTCCTAGCTTGTCACTAGCCGTCCTACCTTGTCTACTAGCCGTCCTACCTTGTCACTAGCCGTCCTACCTTGTCTCCTAGCCGTCCTACCTTGTCTCCTACCTTGTCCAAGCTACACACATATATCCTTTAAGTGTTTCATGTATAGAATTTCTGGTACAAAAAAAACCTTTTGGTTTCAACTAAGTTCAAAACCTTTCCTAGCCCTATAAATAAGGCTTTGCAGCAAGGCACTTGGGGGATCACTCATTCACCCAATTTTCGTCCATTCATCTAGCCACACCACTCTACACATCCTAAAATCCTAGAAACACAATTCCAGCCAAACACTACACCTTGCCGTGCCTATCCTCCATCCAATTCCATAATCCCTGATCCTAAAACACATCCCAACCATCCCATCCACCTTTGTGCCGTAGCAAGGAGAAAGAAGGAAAGACTCTTGGATGCTCAAGCTTCGTCGTTGGTGCATTCTAGGTGTAATTCGTTTTATGATTTCAATGTTTAATTTATTTTCCTTTCATTTTATTATGAACATGAGTGGCTAAACCCCTATTGGTTAGGGGTGATTTCAAAAGCCATAACTATGTGTGCAAGTTGATTTGATAAATTCCAGTTATGAGTTCTTGAATCGTGAATGCAATTGGCTTAACTGTGCGAGTAATAACGTATTTGTGTTTGTTAATTAGGGGTCGACACTTAATTGGCTTGCATGAATATGATGCTAGAATATAAGTTTGTTTCACATAATTGTCACACACTTATATTCACAAGTAGTGAAGGTTGCTAGTCACAATCGCGTTAAGTTCAATTCCTAGCATAAGTGTCATGATGTCATAGTCACAAGTGCTTTGTCAATGCTTATAGTTTTCATTGAACGTAATGATCTTTGATTGTATCTTTATTATGATGTCATGTAAGGAACTTTTGAAGAATACTTTGGGTTGTCGTATGATGTCATCCAATTCAATAACACAAGGAAAACTTGAGAATTAACTAGTGATGTCACGGTTAATTTGGGGCATTGTCATTCATAATTCTATGAAGGAATAACTGGAAATCGAGTCATTTGCATACTTGTCATGTGTGGAGAAAGAACCCCTAACTAGTCCATCATCCATTAAAAACCCCAAAAACGTTTCAAAATCAGTTTTACTTTGCAATCTGTTTTCTCAACTTTAATTTCGTCCAAATCAAATCCCCCTTTACTTTGAAGTCTCAATTTAGTTAGAAATTGTTTTGGTTCATGTTTTTAAGTGTTTTGAGTCAAGTTTTCAACCAATTTCGTCCAAATTAGTGTAGGTGCTCAAAACTGCCCAGAAAGTGGTTTTTAGGCAGTTTTGAGTCTTCTAGTTGCTGTTTTGAGTTTTTGTTTTGTTTTAGTGTTTTAACTTTGGTTTTTCATTCTTTGAGTCCAAATTAGTGTTTTTAACTTTGTTTTGGAGTTCTTAGGTCAGTTTTCAAGAGTTTAGCAATCCCTCCTAATCCCCGGTTTTGAACGATCCCTATTTACATACTTTGCTACAATTGTCAGAAGAGGGTTTAATTTGTGTGCTTAATATATTTCGCATCAAATTTTTGGCGCCGTTGCCGGGGATTAGCAACTTTGCTAATCCCTTGGATTGCTTTTGTTTCATTTATTTCACTTTGTTTCTGATTTTGTTTTAGTTTCTGACCTATTTTTGTTTCTTGTTTTTTAGGTACTAGTGCATGACGCGGAGTTCTCAAACTGTGCATGCACATATCTTAGACTTTAACGACGATTTTGAACATGATTTGAGAAGAAAGAGGAGGCATCCCGAACGTAGTGAACCTAGTTCAAGTTCAGAGGCCGAATCTGAGTTTGAAGAAGTGGAAGAAGAAGTTATGGCAGCGGACAATCGGACCATTAAAGAGCTTTCGGCCTCAGGGTTGGCCAATGTCGCACCATTATGCATTCAATACCCCGCGGCTGCCCAAGGCAAGACCGATGAATTCGAGTTGAAGTCAAGCTTGTTGCACCACATTCCTAAATACCATGGGCTTTCCATGGAAGATCCAAACAAGCATCTTAAAGAGTTTGAAGTAGTTTGTTCAAGCATGACTCCCGTCAATGTTGACGGAAGTATTTTGAAGATGAAAGCTTTTTCGTTCTCTTTAATGGATAAAGCTAAGGATTGGTTATACGAGTTGGCTCCTGGCACTGTCACTTCATGGGAGAGTATGAAAAGAGCGTTTTTGGAGAAGTTTTTCCCAACTTCTCGCATCATTCTTCTTCGTAAAAAAATAAGTGGAATTCAACAAGATGAAGGTGAGTCTTTTCCTGCATACTATGAACGTTTTAAATCACTTGTTGCTTCTTGTCCACAGCATCAGATGAAGGATGAGCTACTTTTGCAATACTTCTACGAGGGCCTCCTACCATTAGAACTTCAAATGCTCGATGCCTCGGCAGGTGGAGCATTAGTGGACAAAACACCTATGGCTGCCAAGACCTTGATTTCTAATCGAGCGTTGAACGATCAACAATACGAAGGAGTAGGCCAAAGAGGACCCCCACGGCAACATGTTCATGAGGTAAGTTCTACTTCCGACATTAATTCACACTTGGCTAATCTTACTTCTATTGTGTCTCAGTTGGCCGAGGGCATGAAGATGCAAGGACCAATTGTATGTGGCGTATGTTCTATGCATGGACATGCCTCTGAAAAATGTCCACAGTTGATTGAAAATGGTGGATGGGAAAGCGCCAATGCAATTGGGTTTCAAGGCCAAAACCAACCAAGGAACGATCCTTATTCCAACACATATAATCCCGGTTGGAGAGACCACCCAAATTTCAAATGGAAGGAGCCCCAACAATCTCAAAACCAAGGAGGCTTTAGGCAACAACCCCCTGGGTTCTTTCCCAAAACCTACGCCCCACCCCAAAATCAAGCCCAATCCGGCCCAAGTGCCTCAGATACGTCTCTTGACAATGATGCACTTCTTAAGATACTAACTAAGTTGTCTAATGGGCAGGACGATCAAGCTAAGGCTATGCAAAACCAAGACAAAAGGGTGGATCAATTGGAGAAACAAATGGGGCAAATTGCCGAGTTTATGGGGCAGTTTCGTGAACAAGGAAAGCTCCCTAGTTCCACCGTTCCAAATCCAAAGGGAAGCTTCGAAAGTGCAAAGGCCATAACCTTGAGAAGTGGAAAAGAGAATGGGGCAGATCTTACACCTTCACAATCAGGTCCCAAAGGTGATGAAAACTTGCAAATTGAAGAGGAAGAATCAAGCAAACCCACGGCAAAGGTGGGAGAGTCTTTGCCGAAAGTTCCTAGTGCCCCAAAACTGTCTAATTCGGCCAAAAAGGGTAAGAATGTGTCAAATTCGGTTTCTACTAATGCTTTTCCTTCGAATGCTCCTTTTCCTAGTAGGTTTATGCAAACAAGGAAGGAAGAAGCTGAAAAGGACATCCTTGAGACATTTAGGAAAGTTCAAGTAAACATACCCTTGTTGGATGCAATCAAGCAAGTCCCTAGATACGCCAAGTTTTTGAAGGAGTTGTGCACCACTAGGAAGAGGATGTCGACCAAGGAAGTGGTAAAAGTAGGTGAGAATGTGTCCGCCATCTTGCAACGCAAACTACCTCCCAAATGCAAAGATCCGGGTAGTTTCACCATTCCTTGTGTCATAGGTAACACTAGATTTGAATCTGCCATGCTTGACTTAGGTGCCTCTATAAATGTTATGCCATATTCCATATATGCATCTATGAACCTAGGAGCATTGAAAAAGGATGGTGTTATCATACAATTGGCCGATAGATCTAATGCCTATCCAAAGGGAGTTTTGGAAGATGTTTTGGTGCAGGTTAATCATTTGATCTTTCCGGCGGATTTCTATGTCCTTGAGATGGATGAATCGGATCATGCACCCTCGCTGCCCATTCTACTTGGAAGGCCATTCATGAAAACGGCCCGGACTAAGATTGATGTGTTTAATGGAACTTTGTCCATGGAATTTGATGGGGAAGTTGTTAATTTCAATCTTTCCGATTCTATTAAGTATCCTAGTGAAGATCATTCATGTTTCTCTATTGATATTGTTGACTCTTTGGTGCAGGGATACCTTGAAGATTTGAATGATGATATGCTTGAAAAAGTCATTACAAGTGGTGTAGAAGTCAAAACCAAGGGAGCAACATCCATGCAACCCCACGGCACAAATACACTATCCTATGCCGTGCCTCTTAGTGAGGATTTTCTTGAAGTAGTTGCTGCCCTTGAGTCATCACCAATACATGATGGTAAGTTTCCTAACAAAGAGTCCATTCCCATTTCGACTAACAAGTTGCTTCCATCCATAATTCAGGCACCTATCCTTGAACTCAAACCTTTGCCAAGCCATTTGAAGTACATTTTCTTGGGAAAAAATGAGACACTGCCTGCCATCATATCATCATCCCTCACGGCACAAGAGGAGGAAAAACTCATGCATGTGTTGAAGGAGTACAAATCTGCCCTAGGATGGACATTGGCCGATATCAAAGGTATAAGCCCCACAACTTGTATGCATCACATATTTCTTGAGGAGGGGACCAAACCAACTAGAGAGGCTCAACGTCGTCTTAACCCTCCAATGATGGAAGTTGTGAAAAATGAGATAATCAAACTTCTTGATTGTGGAGTCATTTATCCTATCTCCGATAGTCGTTGGGTTTCACCTATCCAATGTGTGCCGAAGAAATCCGGAGTGACGGTTGTGGAGAATGCCGAGAATGAGCTTGTACCCATGAGAATCCAAACCGGTTGGCGTGTATGCATTGATTATAGGAAGATAAATGCCACCACAAGGAAGGACCACTTCCCATTGCCGTTCCTAGATCAAATGTTGGAAAGGTTAGCGGGTGATTCTTTTTATTGCTTTCTTGATGGATATTCAGGTTATAATCAAATTGTCATTGCCCCGGATGATCAAGAAAAGACCACTTTTACTTGTCCCTTTGGAACATTTGCATATCGACGCATGCCATTTGGTTTGTGCAATGCCCCTGCCACGTTTCAAAGGTGTATGGTAAGCATATTTTCTGATTATGTTGAAAGGATTATTGAGATATTCATGGATGACTTTAGTGTTTTTGGTGATTCTTTTGATAAATGCTTGGATAATCTCACTTTAATCTTGAAACGTTGTGTTGAAACAAACCTTGTTTTAAATTGGGAAAAATGCCATTTTATGGTTAAACAAGGTATTGTTTTGGGTCATATAATCTCTGAAAAAGGAATTGAAGTTGATAAGTCTAAAGTAGATCTTGTACACTACTTACCCTCTCCTACTTCGGTTAGAGAGGTTCGTTCTTTTCTTGGTCATGCAGGATTCTATAGACGATTTATCAAGGACTTTTCCAAGATTGCACAACCCCTATGCCGCCTCCTCCAAAAAGATGTGTCTTTTGAGTTCAACGAGGCATGCGAGAAGTCATTCAAGCATCTCAAAGAGCTCGTAACCACGGCACCCATCATAACTCCCCCGGATTGGTCCATTCCATTTGAATTGATGTGTGATGCCTCGGATTATGCACTTGGGGCTGTTTTGGGTCAAAGGAAAAATAAACGGTCACATGTTATTTATTATGCTTCCCGCACTTTAAATGATGCTCAATTGAATTATTCTACAACCGAAAAAGAACTCTTGGCGGTTGTATTTGCTTTAGATAAGTTTAGATCATATCTTATTGGCACTAAAGTAATTGTTTTCACTGACCATGCAGCCTTGAAGTATCTTTTCACCAAAAAGGAGGCCAAACCAAGGCTCATTCGTTGGATGCTCCTACTTCAAGAGTTCGATATTGAAATTAGGGACAAGAAAGGTTGTGAAAACGTGGTGGCTGACCACTTGAGTAGATTGGTGCGTGAAGAAGAATCCCTCCCCATTTCTGAGACGTTTTCGGATGAACAACTTCTGTCCATTGAGGTAAGTACCCCTTGGTATGCCGATTTGGTCAATTTCTTGGTGACTAAGCAAGTTCCTAACACCCTAAGCAAGGTCCAACGTGATAAATTGATACATGATGCAAGATTTTATGTGTGGGATGATCCATATCTATGGAAATATTGCCCAGATCAGATTATTAGAAGATGTGTGCCAACTTCTGATTTTAACTCAATTCTAGCATTTTGTCATTCTTATGCATGTGGAGGCCATTTTGGTACCCAAAGGACAGCTCGTAAAGTGTTAGAATCTGGTTTTTATTGGCCTACATTGTTCAAAGATGCTAGAATGTTTTGCTTAACATGTGATAGATGTCAAAGAACAGGTTCTATTGGTGCAAAAGACCAAATGCCGCAAACACCCATCTTCAATGTTGAAATCTTTGATGTTTGGGGTATTGATTTCATGGGTCCTTTTCCTTCTTCATTTGGTTTCACTTATATTTTGCTTGCGGTTGATTATGTTTCTAAATGGGTAGAAGCTAAAGCTACCCGTACTAACGATTCTAGAGTGGTTTCAGATTTCATCAAGACTAACATTTTCTCTAGATTTGGGATGCCGCGGGTATTTATAAGTGATGGAGGTTCACATTTCTGCAATAGGACCATTGAGGCACTCTTCAAGAAGTACAATGTCAAGCATAAGGTTTCAACACCTTATCACCCACAAACAAGTGGCCAAGCCGAAGTATCAAATAGAGAGGTCAAGCAAATCTTGGAGAAGACCGTGGGGCCTAACCGGAAGGATTGGAGCATGCGTTTAGACGATGCACTATGGGCATATCGCACTGCCTACAAAACACCCCTAGGGATGTCTCCATTTTGGCTAGTTTATGGAAAACCTTGTCACTTACCCGTGGAGCTAGAGCATAAGGCACATTGGGCCATCAAAACGTTCAATTTGGACTTAGATGCTGCTGGAATACATCGGAAGCTCCAATTGAATGAGCTTGAGGAACTAAGGAATGAAGCCTACGAGAATGCCCGCATTTACAAGAAAAAGACGAAGGCGTTTCATGACAAGATGATTAGGGGCAAAACCTTCACAATTGGGCAGAAAGTTTTACTTTTTAATTCTCGTCTACGTTTATTTCCCGGAAAGTTACGTTCTAAATGGATTGGACCTTTTGTTGTTACTAATGTTTTTCCACATGGTGCAGTTCAAGTCCAAAGCTTAAGGAATGGGGTGGAATTCAAGGTCAACGGACATAGATTGAAGCCATATTATGAGAATGTCGTGGGGCAGGTTGTGGAGGAGATCTCACTCCATGCCATGGGCACCAATGGTGCCTGAACGTGTTCTTCGTCCGGCTGCAAGACGTTAAAGAAAGCGCTACTTGGGAGGCAACCCATGCCATTCAACAAAGGAAGACCTAGAAAGCACTCCAATTCCAGATTTGCGTTCCTAAACCCTTCTCTTTGTTGATTCTTTCTAATCTGCCTATTTAGTTGTTTTACTTGCTGTTTGTGTGTTTCTTTGTGTGATTCTATGCTTAAAACATTGAGGACAATGTTTCATTTAAGTGTGGGGGGGTAACTAAGTGTTTTTCATGCAAATTCGTGGGATTTTATCACCCATTATTTCAAAACTTGTTCCTTGCTGTTTTTAAGTGTTTTTAAGCAGTTTTGGTGTGTTTTAGTATGTTTTGAAGTAAAAATCCGAAAATCAAAGAAAAATTTGAAAAATTTGTTTTAAAAAACCCAAAAAAGAGTTGTTTTTGTGTGTTTGTTTGTGTCTTAGGGTACCTTCCAACACAATGATGAGGATTTGGTTTTTAAATACATGGCTGTTAAAGAGAGTGATTAACATGGATGAAAGTTTGATTTACTCTATGTTTATGCTTGGTTGTGGTTATAACTTATGAATTCACATGCAATCATAAAAGAAAAAAATCAGTTTTTGTAACATGCTTGAAGGAAGGAACTCAAATTAACGCTACAACCTTGTGAGACTTGAACCTAAACGTTTATTTGGAGAGTTAAAATCTGTGCATTCTTTGTTTTCTAAAATCGTTGCATGATCTCATTATTCTTTGCTTGGTTGCTACTTAGAAGGTGTTTCATCATTTAGTTCCAAACACTAGAAGTCATGCCCATTTCATTCAAAGCATGGTATTGATTAGCATAACACATTTTCAAGATGAAGTTGTGTAGTGACCACCACTTTAGCCAAAAAGCCGTGTGCCCTACTCCATTATATGTTTAGGTGTTAACCCCATTGAGCCTTGTTTAGCCTTTTCTTTGTTAACCCACATTACCCTCACCTAGCCTAGATTAGGACTATCCATACCCTCGTTCTTAAAGTATAGTAAGCATGATTCAAATGGAATTCCTTTATGGCAGAAACCAAGTGTGGGGGAAGTAGAAAGAAAAGAAAAGAAAAATTCGTAAAAAAAAAAAAAAAAAAAAAAAAGTATGAAAAGAGTTGAACAACATGAGAAAAAGAGTTCCAAGGTGTTGTTTGTTGAAGAAAGGGTCCAAAAAGTTGAATTCGGCCCCAAGAAGTTGTTTAAAGTCTTCCCCTTGTGTTTTTAAGTTAATTTCTGCAAACTAAGTGAATTCTAAGTCTTAATTTCATTACTTTGCTTACTAATGCTTGAAGTAATGTTTGTTTTCCCTATCCTTTCTTTGTTAACCAATACCCCAAGCCCCGTTGCAACCCTTAAACTTCTATCTTGAGTGTTATGTGTTTCAATTTGTTGAGTTTGAATTTGGTACGAGCATATGGTGTCACTGGTTCTCGCATCTAAGTAGTAGCATTCCATTCATGAGATCATATCTAAACATGCCTATTAACTCCGGAAATTGCGTTCTTTGTGATACATATATGTGAGCATTCGTTTTTATATCTACATCAATTCTCTCACATATAACTAGTATAGGGTGTGTAGTTATAAAATCTGAGTGAAAATAGAGTGCAAATCTATTAAGGATAGAAGGAATTCTCTAAGGCATGTTACTACATTCAAAACATTGTTTTAATTGGTTAATTGTGAACTAGTAAGTAGTGACTATGATTAAGCATGTGCTTAAGTGTTAAATTGACTCAAATATGTGGGAATGATAATCTTTAACATGTCATGTGCATTGGAAATCCCTGAGGCAAATGTTGGAAGGTTTAGATTATGTTTGTTTGTTTTGTCTTGTTTTATTTCTTTGTTTTGCTCGAGGACTAGCAAAAGCTAAGTGTGGGGGAATTTGATAGGAGCATTTTTATGCGACTTAATTGGCTTGTTCTCATGCATTTATGTTGTTTTTCCTTAGTTAGTTTAAGTGTTTAAAGTCATTTTCGTGCAATTTCAGGTTTTAGTGTCAAAGTATGCAAAAAGAAGCAATTTGGAGCATTCTAGAGCATTTTTGGGCCAAGATTGGATAGTGCAAGCATGGAGGCATGAGGATGGACGAATTTGAAGTCTTGAATTCAGTTAGGGAGCTGCAAGGGGGCCTAAAAAAACCTTATTTCTAGAAGGCTTTATCTATTCACACATGGTGCCTAATTTCTAGCTTGTCACTAGCCGTCCTAGCTTGTCACTAGCCGTCCTAGCTTGTCTCCTAGCCGTCCTAGCTTGTCTCCTAGCCGTCCTAGCTTGTCACTAGCCGTCCTAGCTTGTCTCCTAGCCGTCCTAGCTTGTCTCCTAGCCGTCCTAGCTTGTCACTAGCCGTCCTACCTTGTCTACTAGCCGTCCTAGCTTGTCACTAGCCGTCCTACCTTGTCTCCTAGCCGTCCTACCTTGTCTCCTAGCCGTCACTAGCCGTCCTACCTTGTCTCCTAGCCGTCCTATCTTGTCTCCTACCTTGTCCAAGCTACACACATATATCCTTTAAGTGTTTCATGTATAGAATTTCTGGTACAAAAAAAACCTTTTGGTTTCAACTAAGTTCAAAACCTTTCCTAGCCCTATAAATAAGGCTTTGCAGCAAGGCACTTGGGGGATCACTCATTCACCCAATTTTCGTCCATTCATCTAGCCACACCACTCTACACATCCTAAAATCCTAGAAACACAATTCCAGCCAAACACTACACCTTGCCGTGCCTATCCTCCATCCAATTCCACAATCCCTGATCCTAAAACACATCCCAACCATCCCATCCACCTTTGTGCCGTAGCAAGGAGAAAGAAGGAAAGACTCTTGGATGCTCAAGCTTCGTCGTTGGTGCATTCTAGGTGTAATTCGTTTTATGATTTCAATGTTTAATTTATTTTCCTTTCATTTTGCTATGAACATGAGTGGCTAAACCCCTATTGGTTAGGGGTGATTTCAAAAGCCATAACTATGTGTGCAAGTTGATTTGATAAATTCCAGTTATGAGTTCTTGAATCGTGAATGCAATTGGCTTAACTGTGTGATAGGAGCATATTCATGCGACTTAAATGGCTTGTTCTCGTGCATTTACGTTATGTTTCTCTAGTTATTTTAGTCCTTTATGCTTCTTTTGTGTGTTTTCAGGTTCTAAGGGCCTAGGGAGCAAGAAAGTGCATTTTGAGGCCATTTGGAGCATTTTTGGGCATGGATTGGATAGCTTATCCATGGAGCCAAAAGGATGGACGAATTTGAAGGCCTTGTATTCACTTTGGACATAAAACAAAGGGCCTAGCCCATTCTCTCTTATTCTCTCCCTTATAGCCATGCAAAGAACCATCCATTCCATCAAAAACAATCCATCAATTCACATGCAAAACCACCATTAACACACATGCACCCAAACAAAGCCAACCTAGCTAACCCTACACGCATTCTTTATTCACTCTTCATCATTGCATTCATTCTCCAAACACTTTCATTAATTAAAACACATTTGCACATCCATTCATTCTTTCCCCAAAGCCGTGCATTCCCAATCCCTTTCCAACATTTCACATGCATTTCCACCTTGGTCATGCTTTCCCATTTCATTAATCATTCACTTTGCATTCATTCAATCAACCCACATGCACTTTAATCATTCAAACATGTAGCCACATATTCATTCACTCCCCAATCCATCTCTCCATTTCTCACACCACAACTAACACAAACACTTCCCCTTAGAATCCAAAACCGTGAGTCCCCCTTCCACCATTCCTCATCCATTTCCATAATTCCCCAAACCTCACCTTAGACCTTGTGCTACAACAACGAGGAAGATAAGAGGGCCTAAACGTTCATACAATTCAAGTTTGAGTTGTTGGAATGTTTAGGTGTTTCTTTGATTTCAAAGTTTAAATTCAATTCTCTTTGTTTTGTACGTATGAGGAATGGAAGAGAAGAATGCCTAAACGTTCATACAATTCAAGTTTGAGTTGTTGGAATGTTTAGGTGTTTCTTTGATTTCAACGTAATGAGGAACTAAAACCCCCTTTAGCTAGGGGGTGATTCGAAATAAATGTTTATGCTTGCATTATGATTTGATTACTTTTAATTACGTTTCATAAGTTGTGAATTCAATTTGTTTAACTATTTGATTGATATCCTATTTATGTATGTTTATTAAGAATGAACGCTTAATTTTCATGCATGAATATGACGCTAGAATATAAGTGAGTTTCACGTAATAGTTATGAACTTATATTCACAAGTAGTGGAGGTTGCTTATAAACAATCGCGTTAAACAAATTCTTGGCATAAGTTTCATGCAATCATAGTAACGAATGCCTCGTCAACACTTATAGTTTTCATGTTGCTTAATGATTCTTGCTTGTATCTCTATTATGCAATTCATGTAGGGAACTTGTGAGGAATGCTTTGGATTGTCGTATGCAATCATCCAATTCATTAACTTAAGGAAAACTTGACGGTTAATTTAAGCGGACCTAATTAACCCGGGGCGTTGAAAATTCATGGTTTATTGAAAAGCAATTAGAAATCGTTTTGTATGCAAGTATAACATGTATAGAGATGAACCCCTTAGCTAGCTTCCCATCCATTCATTTCCGTCAAATCCATATTTACAATTTGTTTTGTTTCCAAGTATCCATTTTAGTTTAAATTCGTCCAAATCCAATTCCCCCCTATTTCGTTGAAGTCTTAGTCTTAATCTTTCTTATTTTTAGTTTTGCTTTCTTCGAGCATTAAATAGTGTTTTATATTGTGTTTTTACGTTTTTAAGTCAAATCCAAGTGATTAACAATCCCTCCTAATCCCCGGTCCAGAACGATCCCTACTTATACACTTCACTACAATTTGACAAAAAGAGGGTTTAATTTGTGTGCGTATAAATCTCGCATCAAATTTTGGCGCCGTTGCCGGGGATTAGCAACTTTGCTAATCCCTTGGTTCTTTTCTTTTTTTTTGTTTAGTTGTTTTCATTTTAGTTTCTAACTTAGTGTTGTTTTCTTTGTTTGTTGTTACTTTTGATATTTGATTTAGTTCTCTTTCTTTGATTTTAGGTACTAGAGAAGTAAGATATGGATTTTGCTAGCATTCAAGCTCAATTGGCAAATCTTACTTCTAAATTGTCGCCGTATGCCGAAAGGACCACAATGCAGAGTGTCCCTACATTTGGTGCTTCATATAGGCAAGGATTTCAAGCCAATCAATGTCCACAAAGAGATTGGAGGGATCATTCAAACTCTATATGGTGGGAAGATCAACAAGTTCAACGTGAAGCATATTGGCAACCATATGAGGAGTTCTATTCAAGACCTATGCAGCCACCACAACTTCATATGCAATATGCTCAATTAAATTCAAGTTCGCCAGTAGATTATATTCAAATTCTTAATGAAATAAATTCTTTGGCGCAGGGGTCACAAAATCAAGCCAAGGAGGCTCAACAAGAAGCATATTGGCAACCATATGAGGAGTTCAATACAACACCTATGCAGCCACCACAACCTCCCCCACAACAATTCCAATCAAGTTCAAGTATGTCCATGGATAATGATAAAAATTTTCAATTACTAACCTCTTTGACGCAGGACGAACAAAATCAAGACAAGAAGTTGGGTAAATTGGACGAGCAATTTGGGCAGATTATGGAGTTCATGAAACAAATTCAAGAGCAAAGTGAACTTTCCAACTCAACTATTGAAAACTCGAAGGAAGATTTTGAAATCCATAATGCTATCACTTTGGGAAGTGCTATGGAGGTTGGAGCTGACCTAAAAATGTCCAAACATAGCCTAGAAGTGGATGAAGAGCTGCTAATTGAGGAGGAGGAAGAAGACATGCACACGGCAAGGGTAGAACAACCCTTGCCGCAGCCCCCTAAGCCCTCTAAACCACCCACCACCAGTAAGGACGTCCCAATTTCATGTTATTCTGATGTTATTCCACCCAATGTCCCTTTTCCTAGCAGGTTTTTGATTCCCAACCAAGAAGAGAGTAAAAAGGACATCGTGGAAGCCTTCCCAAAGGTGCAAAATGCTATTCAAATTCTTGGTGCAACACAGCAAGTTTTAGATGGTGTTGAATTCTTCAAAGGACTTTGTACACCAAGAAGAATGATTCAAGAGAAGGTAGTGGCTGGAGAAGATGTAGAAGGCATCAAAGAGGACATATTTGAAACCACAATTCCCAAGGAAGTTGGATTTTATGACACGGGACAAGTCATAACTTTCGAAGGGGTGTTTATTCTGGAGTTCATTTTGGAGCACACAGGTAAGCCGCCTCCCCGAATTTCAATTTTCTTTTATACTAACATGTGGTTAATGATTCAGGCACCCAATCTGGAATTTAAACTATTACCGGATCATTTCAAGTATCACCGCCCATTCAAAGATAAATTCCATGCCGTTTGATTTTATTTATGTAAAAAAAAAAAAAAAAAAAAAAAAAAAAAAAAAGATACTAAACATGGAAAAAGGTGGAGCTTCACAAAGGTTGTTTACGTGAAGCCCCACTACGAGGCGCAGAAGCGGAAGGCATAGAAGCAGAAGGCATAGAAGCGGGAGGCATCGAAGCGGAAGGCATCGAAGCGGAAGGCATCGGAGCGGGAGGCATCGGAGCTAGAGCATTCCAGGCTTCAATACTTGGCCAAGCGCTGGATGACCCAGGAAAAAGGTGCCTCTGGAGATAAGACGCAAGCCTTTGACGGTCACTGTGAATTCGACCCTCAGATTCTTGCAGCTCATCAAGCTTCCTCTTCATCCCCGACGAATAGTTATTTGCAAACACATGCAAACTTCTATTCTCGTACTTAAGCTGCTGGATCTCTTGCTTAAGTCTTTCCACCTCTGCCATCAACGATTCCACTTGGCGGGACCGAGCAAGCAGGCGTAGGCCCATGTTGGACACAGAGCTCGCACACTGAACACTAAGTGCGAGGGACTCTTGAACGGCCAACTCATCGGACCGTCCTGACAGCAGCCTACTATCTTTTGGAGTGAGGAGGTTCCTAGCTACTATTGTAGCTGTTGTGGCGTCCTGCATCACAGAGTCTTCACCTGAAAGAGGACCGTTAGAAGATAAAAAGGAAGGACGCCATACATTACCTTGATGGGGCGCAACCGGATCGCTGCTGAGACTCAAATCTAAGCTAAGGTTCGATGAGTTTGCCATTTTTTTCAAAAGTGTTCAAAGAGAATGGGTGGATGGAGTTAAATTTCGAAGGGCCGGAGATGATTTTCAAGAATGGGAGATCTTCAGAGTGTGTATGTTGGCGGTGATCGATAGCTCTATAAAAAGCCAAGGCGACGCGTCCACCGATTCAAAGAGCCGGATTTTTCGGCGTAAGTTAGGCGACGCTCCCTCGACTTTTCAGAAAACGCGTTCAACTTTGTCAAAAGATTTCTGACAAAGCTGAAAACACGTGGAGACCATCATCGCAACTACACATCTTTAGCCGACAAGCGCAAAGTTCGGCGACGCTTTCTCTGCTTTTCAGAAGACGCGTGCAGCTTTGTCAAAAGGAGCCGCATCTGCACTACCACGTGTCGTTCAGAAAGCGAAGGGGCGTCGTTCAGAAATCGAAGGGGCGCCTGCTCAGAAATCGAAGGGGCGCCTGCTCAGAAATCGAAGAGGCGTATTCAAAGATCGAAGAGGCGCCACTATTTCAAAAAGCCGGAATTGCGGGATCAAAACGTTTGTCGACAAGGGTAGAAAGTACCACCACTTGATATTATCTCTATATATGTCGACCTTCGTCTTTTATGGCAGGGCAAACCTGAAGAAAACTCCCAACTCTCCCTCACCTCTGAGGGCACACTCCCAGCAAAGCCTTTCGAAATACTCAATTCTTTCTTCTTCCCCAAAGATGATACCAGATGCCTGGAGTACAGATGACCCAGGAGGAAACAGCACAACAAATACATGTGCTGATTCATTCACCGCTTCTTCAAAAGAAAAGGTATCTCATATCATCAAGGTCAAAAGCAAAAGTATCTCATATCATGCTCTTTCCCTGTCTTTTTCTTTGTCCTTGTTCTTACTCGCATGGCAAAGTAAAAGAAGCAATCAGCCGGCACTTGGAGTCAGTCTTCCGATCTGGAGCCAACTGCCTGGAATCTATTCCTGATTGCTTACCTAGCGTTGCTCTCGAGTAGTCATCTTCAACGGTTGATACACTTCCAGAGAAGGGACCACTTCTGCAAAGGGGAGCGAGTAAGGCAAGTGAAAATGATACATTGAAGCATGTGGAGACAAACTTAGGCTGAGTTATCCTCCAACCCTTTTCAATACGAATTGGAAAGATTGAACAAAGAAATAGACCAAAGGAGTAAGCTCAGACCTTCGGAGGAGACCAAAAGAACCATCCTGCTGCCCAGTTCAAGAAGTAGCACAAAGGAAAATCAACGATGGGCAGAAACCAGTTCAAGAGTAAGCCTGTGGAATCACAAAGATCAAAGCCTCAATGCAATTACCAAGGAGAAGATGGAATTTACACTCTATAACCAGATTTGCGTCTCTAAACTCTTCTCTTTGTTAATTACATTATGCCATGTTTAGTATGTTTAAGTGCTTTTTGTGTATTTACTTATGCTTTGTGTGAATCTATGCTTAAAACATTGAGGACAATGTTTGATTTAAGTGTGGGGGGGTAACTAATGTTGTTAATTTAAATTCGTGGGATTTTTTTCACCCATTACTTCACATGTTGTTTCTTGCTGTTTTAAGGTGTTTTTAAGCGTGTTTAGTGTGTTTTGACTTAAAAATTCGAAAATCACATAAAAATTTGAAAAACATGTTTTGAAAAGCCTAAAAAGAGTGTTTTGAGTCGTTTTTGTGTCGTAGGTCACCTTCCAACACAATGATAAGGATTTGGTTTCTAATTGCATGACTGTTAAAAAGAGTTATTAACATGGAGAAAAGTTTGATTTACTCTTGGTATATGCTTGGTTATGGTTATAATGTATGACTTCACATGCAATCATAAAAGAAAAAAATTAGTTATGTAACATGCTTAAAGGAAGGAACTCAAACAAACGCTACAACCCTGAGAGACTTGAGCCTATAACGTTCTTTGGAGAGTATAATCTGTGATTTCTTGTTTTCTAAAGTCATTGCATGATCTCATTATTCTTTGCTTGGTTACTACTTAGAAGGCGTTTCATCATATAGTTCCAAATGCTAGAACTCATGCCCATTTCATTCAAAGCATGTTATTGATTTGCATAACACATATTCAAGAAGAAGTTGTGTAGTGACCACCACCATAGCCAAATAGCCTTACTTCCCATATTTCGTATTTGTTGTAAGTTTTAACCCCTTTGAGCCTTTTTAAGCCTATTTTCTTTGTTACCCACATCACCCCTTACCTAGCCTAGTTTAGGACAATCCACACCCTTGTTCTTAAATGATAGTGAGCATGACTTAAATGAATTCCTTTTGAGTTACATTATGCAAGAAAATGAGTGTGGGGGAAGGAATGCTTGTTCTTAAGTATGTTTGAGATTCAAAAGAAAAGAAAGATAGAAAGAAAAAAGAAAAAAAAAATGAAAGAATGAGTGATTGAAGAAAGGGTCCAAAAAGTGAATATGGCCCTAAGTTTTGTGTGACTTTCCCTTGGGTGTTCAAAGTTGACTTCTGCGTTCTTAAGGAAATTCTAAGTGCCTGATTCAATACTTTGCTCACTATTGCTTTAAGAATGTTTGTTTATCCTTCACCTTTCATTGTTAGCCAATACCCTAGCCCCGTTACAACCCTTGACTTCTATCTTGAGTGTTATGTGTTTCAATTTGTGGAGTTTGAACTTGGTATGAGCTTATGGTGTCACTGGTTCTCGCATCTAAGTAGTAGCATTCCATTCATGAGATCATATCTAAACATGCTTATTAACTCCAGAAATTGTGTTCTTTGTGATACATATATGTGAGTGTTCGTTTTCATGTTTACATCAATCTTCTCACATATGACTAGATTAGGGTGTGTAGTTAGAAAATCTGAGTGAAAATCGAGTGCATATCTTGTAAGGAATTGAGCAAATTCTCTAAGGCATGTTACTACATTCAAAACATGGTTTTAAATGCTTAATTGTGAACTAGTATATGGTGACTATGATTAAGAATGTACTTAAGTGTGAAGATGACTAAAATCTGTGGGAATGATGATTTTTAACGTGTCATGTGCATTGGAAATCCCTAAGACGGTTGTTGGAAGGTTTAGGTTGTGTTTTACTTATTTTGTTTCGTTTGTTTTTGTTTTGTTTTTCTTTCTGTTTTGCTCGAGGACTAGCAAAAGATAAGTGTGGGGGTATTTGATAGGAGCATATTCATGCGACTTAAATGGCTTGTTCTCGTGCATTTACGTTATGTTTCTCTAGTTATTTTAGTCATTTATGCTTCTTTTGTGTGTTTTCAGGTTCTAAGGGCCTAGGGAGCAAGAAAGTGCATTTTGAGGCCATTTGGAGCATTTTTGGGCATGGATTGGATAGCTTATCCATGGAGCCAAAAGGATGGACGAATTTGAAGGCCTTGTATTCACTTTGGACATAAAACAAAGGGCCTAGCCCATTCTCTCTTATTCTCTCCCTTATAGCCATGCAAAGAACCATCCATTCCATCAAAAACAATCCATCAATTCACATGCAAAACCACCATTAACACACATGCACCCAAACAAAGCCAACCTAGCTAACCCTACATGCATTCTTTATTCACTCTTCATCATTGCATTCATTCTCCAAACACTTTCATTAATTAAAACACATTTGCACATCCATTCATTCTTTCCCCAAAGCCGTGCATTCCCAATCCCTTTCCAACATTTCACATGCATTTCCACCTTGGTCATGCTTTCCCATTTCATTAATCATTCACTTTGCATTCATTCAATCAACCCACATGCACTTTAATCATTCAAACATGTAGCCACATATTCATTCACTCCCCAATCCATCTCTCCATTTCTCACACCACAACTAACACAAACACTTCCCCTTAGAATCCAAAACCGTGAGTCCCCCTTCCACCATTCCTCATCCATTTCCATAATTCCCCAAACCTCACCTTAGACCTTGAGCTACAACAACGAGGAAGATAAGAGGGCCTAAACGTTCATACAATTCAAGTTTGAGTTGTTGGAATGTTTAGGTGTTTCTTTGATTTCAAAGTTTAAATTCAATTCTCTTTGTTTTGTACGTATGAGGAATGGAAGAGAAGAATGCCTAAACGTTCATACAATTCAAGTTTGAGTTGTTGGAATGTTTAGGTGTTTCTTTGATTTCAACGTAATGAGGAACTAAAACCCCCTTTAGCTAGGGGGTGATTCGAAATAAATGTTTATGCTTGCATTATGATTTGATTACTTTTAATTACGTTTCATAAGTTGTGAATTCAATTTGTTTAACTATTTGATTGATATCCTATTTATGTATGTTTATTAAGAATGAACGCTTAATTTTCATGCATGAATATGACGCTAGAATATAAGTGAGTTTCACGTAATAGTTATGAACTTATATTCACAAGTAGTGGAGGTTGCTTATAAACAATCGCGTTAAACAAATTCTTGGCATAAGTTTCATGCAATCATAGTAACGAATGCCTCGTCAACACTTATAGTTTTCATGTTGCTTAATGATTCTTGCTTGTATCTCTATTATGCAATTCATGTAGGGAACTTGTGAGGAATGCTTTGGATTGTCGTATGCAATCATCCAATTCATTAACTTAAGGAAAACTTGACGGTTAATTTAAGCGGACCTAATTAACCCGGGGCGTTGAAAATTCATGGTTTATTGAAAAGCAATTAGAAATCGTTTTGTATGCAAGTATAACATGTATAGAGATGAACCCCTTAGCTAGCTTCCCATCCATTCATTTCCGTCAAATCCATATTTACAATTTGTTTTGTTTCCAAGTATCCATTTTAGTTTAAATTCGTCCAAATCCAATTCCCCCCTATTTCGTTGAAGTCTTAGTCTTAATCTTTCTTATTTTTAGTTTTGCTTTCTTCGAGCATTAAATAGTGTTTTATATTGTGTTTTTACGTTTTTAAGTCAAATCCAAGTGATTAACAATCCCCCCTAATCCCCGGTCCAGAACGATCCCTACTTATACACTTCACTACAATTTGACAAAAAGAGGGTTTAATTTGTGTGCGTATAAATCTCGCATCACTGTGCGAGTAATAACGTATTTGTGTTTGTTAATTAGGGGTCGACACTTAATTGGCTTGCATGAATATGATGCTAGAATATAAGTTTGTTTCACATAATTGTCACACACTTATATTCACAAGTAGTGAAGGTTGCTAGTCACAATCGCGTTAAGTTCAATTCCTAGCATAAGTGTCATGATGTCATAGTCACAAGTGCTTTGTCAATGCTTATAGTTTTCATTGAACGTAATGATCTTTGATTGTATCTTTATTATGATGTCATGTAAGGAACTTTTGAAGAATACTTTGGGTTGTCGTATGATGTCATCCAATTCAATAACACAAGGAAAACTTGAGAATTAACTAGTGATGTCACGGTTAATTTGGGGCATTGTCATTCATAATTCTATGAAGGAATAACTGGAAATCGAGTCATTTGCATACTTGTCATGTGTGGAGAAAGAACCCCTAACTAGTCCATCATCCATTAAAAACCCCAAAAACGTTTCAAAATCAGTTTTACTTTGCAATCTGTTTTCTCAACTTTAATTTCGTCCAAATCAAATCCCCCTTTACTTTGAAGTCTCAATTTAGTTAGAAATTGTTTTGGTTCATGTTTTTAAGTGTTTTGAGTCAAGTTTTCAACCAATTTCGTCCAAATTAGTGTAGGTGCTCAAAACTGCCCAGAAAGTGGTTTTTAGGCAGTTTTGAGTCTTCTAGTTGCTGTTTTGAGTTTTTGTTTTGTTTTAGTGTTTTAACTTTGGTTTTTCATTCTTTGAGTCCAAATTAGTGTTTTTAACTTTGTTTTGGAGTTCTTAGGTCAGTTTTCAAGAGTTTAGCAATCCCTCCTAATCCCCGGTTTTGAACGATCCCTATTTACATACTTTGCTACAATTGTCAGAAGAGGGTTTAATTTGTGTGCTTAATATATTTCGCATCATGTAGCACTTATTTCATGACACATGTAGCACCCAATGAAATAATGGGCACTTTGAAAAATTTCTTCATACTACCGAGTTTCCATATAAATTTGAAACGGGTATTCTTTTTTGTTATATGAAATGGATTAGTTGAGGTGGTTCAAAGGTTCTTATGAAACAGTGCAGAGGATGTTTAAATACTACAAATAGTACTTAACATTTCGAAAAACAATCTAAAGTTTTCTTTGCTTTATGGGTTGAATTGGTTGTAGATGTTACTGCAGTAACAGAGTAATGTAATTTGCAGATTTTTCTATATGATGCGTTATACAACTTTTTTTTACAATGAATTTTGGTCCCTTTTTGGTATTTTGGTTAAGTTTTCAGATGTGATGGTTAAAGTTTTCCAGCATTCCTAGTTGGACAGAACTGAAAACTCCAGAGAGTAAAGCTCTTGAAATCCTGAAGGTTGCCTCACTCAATCATGGGTTGGACCAACCAGGTAAAAACAATGCTATTGTCAACGGTAATGATCTCTTTTATCTATATAAGCGTGTTAAATGTTCTCTTTCCATATTGTTAAGCAGGAACATACATTGAAACAAAGATTTGTCTAATCCATCATCCAAATTTACAATTTGACGATATAACATCTCACTACCCTATACTATCTTATCCTTAAACAAATTTGTATTCTTTGTGTGCCACAGTTATGCGGAATGTCATTATCCTTCTGGTGTCCTTATTTATGGCCTTGTGGCTTCACTAGGAAGTTCACACGAGCCAAATACAATGACTTAACTAGCATCAATTAAGCTCACAGGAGCTAAGTAATGCTTTGACCCCCATTTGTCCATGATTTTTCATCAAATTTAGGGCAATAATGTGGTTCTTCCTGTATGATTTCCATCATTGAGTCGTATAATACTTTGATTACTTGACATTTTTCCTCCATTTTGGTTTTTTTTTTTTTTTTGAACTTAAGTTACCTCTTTGTTGGTTGTCTTGCATTACCATTGATCACAAGCGCAGCAATAATTACCGTAATTTTTGTCTTTGTGTAACTATTTTGTGGTATTGGATTTGTCTGTGTTTGTTTCTGCAACTTCAGTCATTATATTTACAGTACAAATTTTTGTTTTTATCTTAAATTTTGGAACAATTACTTGAACATACATCTTATGCCACCATTTTTGTATATTTTGAAAACTGAAGTCACAAGGCAACTTGTTCAGTCCCTTTTACATGCACAAAGTGCTTGGGAAATGCTCCATGAAGAGTTGTCATTTCCACGCATCACTACATCTGCTGATGATCTAGATAACATCCTCGGTGGGGGAATTAATTACAAAGAAGTTACTGAAATTGGTTTGTTATTTTCTTACCCTATTTGGTGTAATGTGTATGATATGGCCATCCATTTGTACGCTTTTGTCATATTGTTGCACCAATCGAGTCATATTGCATTGGAATGGTGATGAACGGAATGCGTAGCTAGACAAATTGGACGAGGTTTATTCATCAGTTTGGTTTTTTCCTTTCGTCTTCGAGTAAATGGGCGTTACTTCATTTAGTTCCAGCAGTTGTAAGAGATCAGAGAAGGGAAAAGGGGAACTATTTCATCTCTTTCTATAGGCATCACTGTTTTGTGCAAATACATCACTGAGAATAGAACCTGTGTAGAAAATATGGAAGACTATGTGTAGAAAATATGGAAGAGAATGCTTTGTGGAAAATATGGAAGAGAATGCTTTTTCTCATTAATTTTTCTCTACAAGATTACAAGGATATATATACATGATACAAATGTGTAGGTAGGACAAGGTAGCCGTCCTAGTGTGTAGGTAGGACAAGGTAGGACGGCTGTAGGACGGCTTGACGGCTGTAGGACGGCTAGTGTGTAGGTAGGACAAGGTAGGACGGCTTGACGGCTGTAGGACGACTTATTCTTCCAATAATAATATTATATACAATTACACAAGGACTCCAACCATATTCCTTATTTGTCTAACACTCCCCCTCAAGTTGGAGAGTGGATGTCAAGAACTCCCAACTTGCGTAACATACCCGAAAACTTTTCTTTCCCAAGAGGTTTGGTAAACAAGTCTGCCAACTGTTGTGCCGTACCCACATGCTTGGTCTCTATTGTGCCATCTACAATCTTATCTCGTATAAAGTGACAATCCATCTCAATGTGACGAGTTCGTTCATGTAAGTCACCATGTAAGAAAGCATTATTAACATCAAGCTGATGAAGAGACCAAGACTGACTAGCAGCAAGAGCAAGAAGACAACGCACCGTAATCATCTTAGCAGTAGGAGAAAAAGTGTCATGATAATCAATACCTTCAGCCTGAGTGAAGCCTTTAGCAACCAAACGAGCTTTGTAGCGGTCAATAGAGCCGTCGGAATTGTGCTTGAGTTTGTACACCCACTTACAACCAATGGGAATTTTGCCAGGGGGCAAGGAAGTTAAAGTCCAAGTACCATTAGCATGTAAAGCTTGAAGCGCCTCAGTCATAGCACGTTGCCAATTGGGGTCAGTGGCAGCCTCGGCAAAGGAGGAAGGCTCCACAGTCCGACTGACAGAGTTAATGTAAGAAAAATGCCTGGGAGAGTAACGGTGATAAGAGAGAAAATTACAAAGTGGATATCGCGTACCTTGTGTAGAACCGGGTTGCGAAGTCGAAGATGGGTGGGATGGCAGAATCACCTGCGAGCAAACGTAGTCTTTTAAATAGGATGGAGGTTTATGGGCACGGGAAGAGGTGCGGGGAAGGGGAGGATTGGTAGGTAGTGGGGGGGGGGGGTAGGGATGTCCGTGGGTAAAAGGGTGAAAGGTAAGGAAGTAGCGGGGGGGAAGGAGGGGATGCCGAGAGGGCAGGGGCATGGGGAGGAACGGGTAATGGGGCAGCAAGGGAATCTGTGAGAGGCGTGGAAGGGGAGGAAGGTAGAGGAGGGTGAGGCGTCGGGGCAGGAAGGGGTGGGTTATATGTAAAGTCCAGAGGGGGTGGGATGGGTAGGGTAGGCGAAGAGGATGGGATAGGAGGGTGAGAAACGGCATAAGGGAAAGTAGTTTCGTGAAAGATGACATCTCGACTAGTGAAAATGCGGTGATTGTCGAGATCGTAAAGGGTATAGGCCTTTTGTCCATGAGGATAACCGAGAAAAATGCAACAATGAGCCCGAGGGGAAAATTTGGTGGTGGGAGTGACAGAGGTGGCATATGCCAGACAACCAAAGACGCGGAAGTGGTCATAAGATGGGGTTTTCGAAAAGAGAACCTCAAATGGGGATTTATGATGGAGAAGACGGGTAGGGAGACGATTGATGAGATAAGTAGCGGTAAGAACACATTCCCCCCAAAACTTGATAGGAAGATGGGATTGAAAACGAAGGGCGCGAGCGGTTTCAAGAAGATGACGATGTTTTCTTTCAACAACGCCATTTTGTTGGGGGGTATAAACACAAGAAGTTTGTAAAAGCACCCCATGATCAGAGAAAAAACTACGAAGAGATAAAAATTCACCACCATTGTCAGTACGAATGCATTGGATGGTAGTGCGGAATTGGGTAGTGACATAAGCAAAAAAATCCTTAATTAATTGTTGAGTGTCGGATTTATGTTTCATGAGGAAGACCCACGTAAAGCGAGAAAAATCATCCACAATGGTTAAGAAATAATGAGCACCAGAAAGAGAAGATTGACGATTCGGGCCCCAAATATCACAATGAATTAAAGCAAAAGGGAAAGTTGATGAAATTGAACTCAAAAGAAAAGGTTGACGAGTTTGTTTTGCCAACGGACAAACATCACAAATATGACTAGAATCAAAAGTACAATTAAGAGAGCTAGATGCTAAAGCTTGCAAACGAGTGGAGGAGGGGTGACCAAGACGCCTATGCCAGAAGGAGGAGGGGATGGTAATGATGTTGCAGAGAGGTTGACGGGTGGGGAGAGAAGAGGTAAGGGCCACAAGGTAATACAGATCGCCACGTCGCTTACCCACACCAATCATTGCCTTCGAAACCAAGTCCTGCAAAACACACCAAGAAGGAAAGAAGGTTATGGAACACGATAATCCATCTGTAAGTTTACCAACCGATAAAAGGTCCACTCGGAAATTAGGGACACATAAAACATCCTTCAAAGTAACTGATGAATTTAAAGGAAGAGTGCCGGTAAAAGTAATGGGAGCGGAATCACCACTAGGCAAAGAAACAGGCGGCAAATGTGAAGGAGAACGATTAACCAAACATGAAGCGGAAGAAGTAATATGATCCGTAGCACCACTGTCAAGAATCCATTGACCATGACGAGAGGTGACAGGTAACAAACCTTGGGCAAAATCAGTAGTGAGAACGGCATTGGCCTGAGGAGGGGTGGTGGTGTCACGTAGAGCAGCTAGAACACGGGAGTACTGCTCGGCAGAGAGGTCAGGCATGGCAAGCTGCAAGTCATGCAAAGTGGGCTGGGCCCCGTGCACTTGGTGGGTCGCTGGAGTAGAAGAGGAGGCGGGGGCCTAGGTTCCTTGCACGTGATGGGCCTGGGTGAAATTATGGGGCCGGGAAGCAGAAAACCGTGGCTGCCGGGGAGGACTGGAAGGTGCATGGCTGCGGGAAGAACTGGAAGCAGTGGCACGGCGCGGTGGTCGCCACGGTTGGCCATGGAGGGGATGGCCAACGGGATAGCCATGAAGTTTATGGCAGGTGTCTCGGGTATGATAATCAAAATTGCAATAGGTGCAATGGAGGGGAGGACGAGCAGAGGAGGGACGGGACGGGCCACGAACAGCCATGGGAACGGCAGAGAAAGCTGCCCAAAAAAAATTAGGGCTAGGGTTATAAACCTGCTCTGGATACCATGTAGAAAATATGGAAGAGAATGTGTAGAAAATATGGAAGAGAATGCTTTGTGGAAAATATGGAAGAGAATGCTTTTTCTCATTAATTTTTCTCTACAAGATTACAAGGATATATATACATGATACAAATGTGTAGGTAGGACAAGGTAGCCGTCCTAGTGTGTAGGTAGGACAAGGTAGGACAGCTGTAGAGGACAAGGTAGCCGTCCTAGTGTGTAGGTAGGACAAGGTAGGACGGCTGTAGGACGGCTTGACGGCTGTAGGACGGCTAGTGTGTAGGTAGGACAAGGTAGGACGGCTTGACGGCTTGACGGCTGTAGGACGGCTTGACGGCTGTAGGACGGCTTATTCTTCCAATAATAATATTATATACAATTACACAAGGACTCCAACCATATTCCTTATTTGTCTAACAACCTGTGAAGTGAGTGGTACCATAACTGCAAATGATTGTAAGAAGAACTCTCTTTGTCGCCCCCCAAACGCGGGAGGTTCTTTGTATACACTTGGTGATAAGGCAGATTTTCTCTCCAAACGCAGCGTATGGTTTGCAGTGTCTTGACTAATTGGTGGAAAGTTTACTTTTGTAAATGAGTTTCCTTAGTGTGCAGCCCACCATCTTTGAATAACTTAAAATATAGCTTTTTAGTGAATTTTTACTTATATAAGATTGTTAAGAATTTGTCAGGTTTTATACTAAATTAATTGGTGTTTAAAATTTATAAAACTTATGGTGTCTTAGTGTTATTGTTTTGATGATGTGGGGTATGGTGCATGTATATGCGGTTGAGAATGAATATCACATTGATGGGAGGAGTCGAGGAGGGATCTTGTATGTGTTCCTAAGTAAATAGAGCTATTCCTCATATTAGCAATTGGTTTTATGATGGAACCTCAACTTTTTTCATGATATCAGAGCAGGTTGTCTCACATGTGAAGTGAAGCCCACACATGCTCAGCACTCGACTTGTGTTGTCTACATGTTAAACTTAAACATTCGTCACACGTGTGGGGATGGGGGTTGAGAATGAATCACACATTGCTGGAAGGAGAGGCCTTCCATGAGTTTATAAGTAAAATGAACTAATTCTTATATTGTTAAATAGTTTTATAGTGGAACCTCTTCCATGTGTGACCAAACCTTTTAGTTGAATGCAGTTAGAATTTGTAAAAAGGGATCTATCTCTCCCACAATCTTGGTGTATCCAGTGAAATCATATATTGTGAGTGATGCAGGTCATGGACCAAGGGCATTATTATATTAAATAATTGAGAGCTAGAACTAAACTAATATAATAAGATACATGCATTTTAGAGCTATAATGCATGTATCTTGTTTTAAATTTGTGGCTTACGAGATTTTTAGGATTAACTGAAATCTTTTAGTTTTCTAGGAGTTATTTTTTAAGGGTTTATTTTATTTGTCTTTTTATATTTCTCACTTAATTGTAAGCCTATAAATATTTGTATTTATAGGGTAGAAAGTTTGTAGAATTTGTTTCAATTATCATATTGAAATTGAGTTGTAAACTCGTTTTTTAAGTGTTTTTCTCTTGTTTAAGAGTGTTGCTTTGTTTTTCTAGTTGTCTACGTCGTAGGCTAGTACTAGAAGCAAAGTTCTTAAGATTTTTAGGTTTCTTCTCGTATTTAGGAGATAGTGAACCCTACATATCTATTATTTTTATACCTGTATTGTTCATTTTATTTTCCTACCACGTTGCGCGCTATATCATGTAGTATTACTAGTTGGAGTATTTCATTGAATTCCACTAATTCTTCGTTATTCAATTTAATGGCTAGAAAAGGGGAGGAGTGCACAAGTAGTAAACGAGAGTGCATAAACCACTTCCCTTACAAGTATTGCTTGGACAAGATTCACGCTTTAATTTTGTTATGCATTTTGGTGATTGGTTATCCTTCTATTGTGTTGAGATAAACGTTAAGTCACCCATGCATGCACACGTGAATGGTTGTAACCCATCGACATAAAGAAGTTTCACAATGCATCAACAAATAGGTAACGGTACTCATCATGATAAGCAACCTTGTGAGGGTTGCCGGTGAAGTTACCCCTTGACCATATACGAACTTTCGTAGTAAGCATGCTTTGATCTAGTAATGGCTACTTAAATGCCAAACTAGTGTTTAAAGTTAAGGCGGGATTTGAACACAAGATCTTAGATGTTCTTAACTACTTGAGTTATGCTTATGTTATATTTTTCAAGCAGTAGGAACGAGGCAAATACAAAGACTTAAGAGCGGTGGTGGCTACACGAAAGGGCAAGAGGTGTCACTTGCCCATCTGAATATCCAGACTCGAAGCTTTGCTTGTAACATGGAGACTTGTCACAAGGTGTTTGAACAAGTGCTCCATGCGAGAATGTGAAGGTAAAACAGTCACACATTGGTGAAAATAAAAGCTTTGTATGGGCTTTTATAAGTAAGTTGGGTTACTCCTCATATTGTCAATTGGTTTTATGGTGGAACCTCAACTTTCTTCATGGTATTAGAGCAAGGTTGGCCCACGTGTGAAGCTTAGCGGCCTCACGTGCTCCACGTCACCCAATTTGTGTTGTTCACGTGTTTGGCTTGAAATTCACCAAACGGGAGGGGGCCTGTGAAAATATGAAAGTAAAATAGTCTCACATTGGTGAAAGGTTGCATGGGCTTACAAGTAAATTTGGTTACTCCACAGATTGTCAATTAATTTTATGATGAAACTTCAATTTTTTTTAGTGCACCTTCCTAACTTTATTTAATGATATGACCCAATTTTAGGTCATTCCAAATTAATGAAGAGTTTTATTACGGAGGCTCTTGTTTAAATAAAATCTAGGTACATTTCACTTCCACTTCCACTTGGAAAAGTTCCTAGAATTGCCACGGATGACAGCATTGATTGAGGGTACGGAGGGACGGAAGGGGAATAAAGTGTTGAATAGGTTGATATAAAATTAATAATTTAATTTTGTTTAAATGGAATCATGTGAGTAGACTAGCAGCCAAGTGCTGCTTAATTTTTTATTTTTATTTTTAAGATTATAAATGTGCGTTTGTTACACCGGACTATTTTGGATTAGACTAGCTTAAAGGACTAAACTGGACTGTCTTGGCATGGACTAAGCAGGACATGAATAATAAAATATTTGGTGTAGTATCGAACTAAGTCACGGACTAAATTATTTTTAGAATCTAAATATTTTTTTTACTATTTTTTAATTATTTTATTAATATTTTATTACTTTTTGATTCAGATATTTTCATTGACTCAACCTAGAGAGTTCCATAAGCTGCATGATCTCCAGATTTCTCCAAAAGCTGATCACCGATTTCCCAAAAAAAAATCTTGTCCATCAATGGCCTGCAACAAATTCAAGCCTTTTCATTTCGTTTCTTCTTCCCCTGCAATTCTACCAAAAATTGCCAAGGATGCTTGCTTTCCTTGGATCTCAATAGAAACCAATTTCTCAGCTTTCCTACCAACCAAACAAAATTAAACACCCCAATAAAAATACAGGAAATCAAAGAATTAACCTCCAGAAACTCGGAGGAATTGAATCAAGGAGTGCTAGAACGAGATATTCCTCGGAGGTGAATCAGAGGACTGCTAGAGCAAGACGAACAACAAAGAAAGCGGGATCTTCCTCATTCGAAATTCTGGGTTTGAGGCGAGAAAGAGAGAGAGTGTGTAGTGTTGGGCTAGCAGTGTATCTCGCTAAAGTTGGGAGTGGTGGTGTGATGGTGGTTGTCGGTGCTCAAGAAAATGGAGAGTCGAGAGTGGATGAAAGGAGAAGAGGACAAACCAGACGAAGGGCTTAGCAGTCCTATGGTCTCAGGGCGCTCTCGCTAAGACCTCCTAGCGAGGGAAATAGTCGGAGCGAATCCCTAGTCTCGTTAACTTTAGTCCGTGCATGCAACAACACACGGGATTTCATTGATAGTTAATACAGTCTAATCTAGTGAAAGATAGTGAGGCCAAACAAACACACCCTAAGGGTTTTATATTACGGATTTGGATCCTGTTCTGAGCTAATGGAGAGGATATTCCTGACCAATCATCGTGGGCCGTTGGATTTTTATCCAACGACTACAATCATTACAACTTTAACGGGATCCCCTGTTTGTAGTCGTTGGATAAAAATCCAACGACCCACAATGATTGGTCAAGAGGATCCTCTCCATTAGCTCAGGAGAGGATCCAAAGCCTTATATTACCCATAAAATAAAATAAAAAGTTGGCACTCATCAAACATAAGAGTAAGAGTTGCAAATTTTGAACCGTTGATGGTCGAATAGGGGCTTTGAATTTTGAAGGCAAAGGGGTTAACCGACTTTTTACTCTTTATTTTTGAACAAATCTGAAAACACCATCCCTACTCACCAAAACTCTTTCATCTTCCTCAGTCCCTACTCTCCAACAACCCACCAAAATTGTTTTCAAAAAACAAAAAAAAAAAACAAAAAAACAAAACAAAACAAAAAAAAAAACCTTCCTCAATAACCAATCATTGTGGGTTGTTTTTTTTTTTTTTTCGGTTGCCCTTTTTAACAAAGATTTTCTTATGTGAGAAAAATAAGCCCCCTCCTTTGAAGTATCCTAACATTCTAAATTATGAATTCCTTATCCCATCCATAATTAATCCCCTCTTTCATCTCAATTAAGATCTAAAAACAGTTTAAATTTAGAGATTTGTGTCTATGCATTATATAAATCTCGACATTTAAACTTATCGAACTATATACATAGGAAATTATTATTGGTACTCCAAAATTCTCATTTGAGACTCTAAACTTTTTATTTTAGAAAGGAAAATACACTTGTGAGGAGTGCAAATTGAGATTTTTGAAATGCTAATAACAGTTTCTTATAAATTATGTGATGAACATCACCATCACTTGAAAGTCGTGAAAAAAATGTTTCCCTTTTATGATTGTGTGCCCAATCTAACCACCACTAAGATAGCAACTAGATCCTAAAATTACCAATCATAAAAATCCATACAAAGAATAACCATCGGACAAACCAAGGTGGAACAACCAAATCAAAATAATTTCTCCCAAATGAAGGGCTCGTTTTAAAGTGCTTTTCAAATGACTGAAAATAGTTTTGGTGAAAATATTTTTGAAACTAATCCTTAATAAAATTCAAGTGAATCCTAGAAAAACGTTTAAGTGTTTTTTGTAAGAAGCACATATCCAGTGATTCCTTCAAAAAACATTTTAATTGCTTCTGAAACCTAATATCTATTTCACTATAAGCACTTTCTGTCATTTTAAAAACATTTTCAAACTACCTTAAATTGATTTTCAACACAATGTAACCTTAATCAAAATAGAGGAATTTGATTGAGGAGGAATTGAATTGAGGAGGAATTGGATTAAGGAGGAGTCAGAATCGAATTATTGTTGAAGCTGTTTACTTAAATGTTATGGAATTGGAGTAAAAATGAAACGAAATTCATATAAATTGTATACCAATTCACCTGAATCGGAATGAAAATTAATATGATTACTAAACTATCCTTAATCTAAGTAATGGAAAATAAGTCTCCCAACAGCTTTCTAGAACCCCCACGGGTTCACTACATCATTTTTTTTTTCTATTTTTTTCCAGTCCCTTTTCACTTTGTTATCTTCGTCCGTTCCGCACTGTCTCGCTTGCCGCCGTCAATACAATGGCATCCCAAGTGGGAACCCGGGTTAGGTGCCTTACCGACAGCCTGAGGTGGTACCATGATTTCCGAAGCACAGCTGCCGCGTTAGCCCTCTGTTTGGATCGTGAGAATTTAGTATCCATTTTCCGGGAATCTGAGAGAAAGCTTGAGTGGTGAGACTTTCAGATGTTGAATCTCTCAGTACGCTGATACTGATGGACCAATCATTTAACAGAAAAACCGAACAAGTGGTGTGATAATGTCGGCTCATCCGGCGGTGGGTCGTCGTCCATTTTTGTAGGTAAAACAGCTAATAGAACGTCCTCTCTCTCTCTCTCTCAGTCTCTCTAGCTATTTCTCATTCTCTCCGTCTAAGCTTCAACTTTCTCGATCTGACGGGCAGCATATTGTTGAAGGGTAGCAGCAAAACTTCGGGTGGTTAAATCGTGGGAGGCAAATGGTAAGGGCAGGGTAATTTCGGTAGAGAAGTTTGATTCCGGATGTTGGCTTTCTTCCGGAATTCAATTACCACCTTCAAGTCTTCAAGTCAGTATTTGGATTCCAGGGATATCAGGAATCCGTTTATTGATTTTAGGTGGAGCCCACTAATTTTTTCATTCCCAAAGTTTGGTAAACTTCGGAATCATTTGGAGAGGAATTCAATTTCCCTTCTTCTACCACCATTCCAGTTCGGTAAATACGCCACAAAAGTCAGAAAAATACAAAAATAAATGTCTCAATTTGGTTTTAGACGGTGAAAATAAATGGAAGGCGGAGCATTTCCGACTCCTACCCTCAGTCAACGGCAAAGATCGGACCTTCCCCCAATCTAACGGTCAGCCCATCTCTCTACCTGTCCTCTTGTGCCCGGCTCTGATATCCCGATAAAACCAAGAGCTCTCCAACCGCTCTCTCAGACTCTCATATAGTCCCTACCTCTCCTCACTCTCCCTCTCTCTCCTGGCTCTGCTCTCTCTCTCTCTCTCTCTCTCTCTCTCTCTCTCTCTCCCCTCTGAGCCATAGCCAGAACCACAGAGCAGCAGCCATGACTTCATCTTCATCTGTTACTCTGTCCCAGGCCCTCCTGGCCCGAGCCATTTCCCACCACGGCTCCAACTCCACGTCCGACCGGGTCTCCCTCTCCTCAACCCTCACACTTCCCACTTTCTCCGGCCTCAAATCAGCTTCTTCTTCGTCATCACCGTCGTCTTCCCGTCTCCCCCGCCGCCGGCTTGGGGCCAACCGGCCGGTCCGGGCTGCCGCGGTCGAGACTCTGGACAAGACCACAGAGACGTCGTTGGTGGAGAAGTCGGTGAATACGATCCGGTTCTTGGCGATTGACGCTGTGGAGAAGGCCAATTCGGGTCACCCGGGTTTGCCCATGGGATGTGCTCCAATGGGTCATATTTTGTACGACGAAGTCATGAGGTACAACCCCAAGAACCCCTACTGGTTCAACCGTGACCGGTTCGTGTTGTCTGCTGGACACGGATGTATGTTGCAGTATGCTCTGCTGCACCTTGCCGGATACGACAGTGTAAAGGTGGGTTTTGTGTTTTTGAGTTGAAAAGTGATTTGGGTTTTGTGGATTTGGATTGAACTTTGGTGTTTTGGGTGGAGAATTGGATCACTGCTGGAGAATTGTTGTAGCTTTGAGCATAATTTTCTGATATTCTCTCCCCTTCTCTAGCTTTCTCTCTCTACACACATACATTAGATTTGGTTCTGCATGTTTGTTTGGGAAATTCATAATGCATGTAGCCCTTTGTTCCATTAGAGTTGCATCCAGCACTCCACATGTAAATTAATGTATGATTACTGTTAGCTTTGTTAATTATCCGATTGATTTCGTATGATTGACTGAATGTTGGTTATAAGCTGATGATTTGATTTCGGATCAATGAGTAGGAAGAAGATTTGAAGAGTTTCCGTCAATGGGGAAGCAAGACCCCTGGACACCCTGAGAACTTTGAGACACCCGGTGTTGAAGTCACAACCGGTTAGTTTCTCTTCCATTTTCGATATTTAATTGAGTAGTTCTGAGCTTGATGGTTAATTTGATTACTCTTAATAAAGGAAAACAATTAATAGCATTAGCTGGTATTCTTACGAGTATTTTCATTTTATGTAGGTCCCTTGGGGCAAGGTATTGCGAATGCTGTTGGTTTGGCTCTTGCTGAGAAGCACTTGGCTGCACGTTACAACAAGCCAGACAGTGAGATCGTTGACCACTACACGTGAGATTACCTTAACGTTTGAACTCTTGTTTTCTACCTTCTGCTGTTTTGATGTAAATCTTTAATGCTTTGGTTTTGCTTAGCAGTTTTGGTGTTGTTTCAATGCAGTTATTGTATATTGGGTGATGGCTGTCAAATGGAGGGTATTTCAAATGAAGCTGCTTCTCTTGCAGGACACTGGGGGCTTGGGAAGCTGATAGCCTTCTATGATGACAACCACATTTCCATTGATGGAGACACTGAGATTGCATTCACCGAAAGTGTTGACACCCGTTTTGAGGGTCTTGGGTGGCATGTTATCTGGGTGAAGAATGGAAACACTGGGTATGATGAGATTCGAGCTGCCATTAAGGAAGCGAAGGCTGTCACGGACAAACCCACTTTAATAAAGGTCAGATATATGCTGCATTCTTTCTAGATTATCAAATATGTTCATTTGGATGTGATAGGATGGAAAACTATTTGTCTATTAACTGTTATAGTTCACTTAAAGTATCTACAATTTGTGGTATTTGATTTATCCAAATATGCATTCTGGCATTGTCTGCTGAAAGTGTTTTTCTTTTCTTTTTCCAGAACATGTCTAGTTGGTTCACTTTGATTTCATACTAATCAATGTCGTGTTGAACTTTTGCATTTTTTAGGTGACAACCACCATTGGTTTTGGATCCCCAAACAAAGCAAACTCATACAGTGTTCATGGTGCTGCACTTGGTTCCAAGGAAGTTGATGCTACCAGGAAGAACCTTGGATGGCCATATGAGCCTTTCCACGTGCCAGAGGATGTTAAAAGGTAAGGACCACTCCGTTTTAATTTCTATCTTTAATCAGTCTATTAGCATTAATTACTCATCATCTTGTTTCTATCTTAGTCACTGGAGCCGCCATACCGCCGAAGGTTCTGCACTTGAAGCTGAATGGAATGCCAAGTTTGCAGAATATGAGAAGAAGTACGCGGAGGAAGCTGCAGAGCTGAAGTCCATCGTTAAGGGTGAGCTACCTGCTGGTTGGGAAAAAGCACTCCCGGTGAGTAGAATTTTTTTTTTTATTGCTCATCTTAGCTTATTTAGATATTTTATACGTGAGCTATTTGGAAATGAGCACAAACATGTTGGGGGAAAGCATTCTGGATGGCATTGATATCACACCCTATTTTTTTCAGAGCCCTGCATTTGGTTACTGTCTAGTGGGGGTAGAACTAACTTGGTCTGTTACAACCATTTTCTATATTAACGTATCTGTTTAAGATATGAAGGTCATCTTATAAGACTTCTTAATTGCAATTTTCCAGAGGTACACTCCTGAGTCCCCAGCTGATGCTACCCGAAATTTATCTCAAGCGAACCTTAATGCCCTTTCGAAGGTTCTTCCTGGTCTTATTGGAGGAAGTGCAGATCTTGCTTCTTCTAACATGACTTTACTGAAAAGTTTTGGAGACTTCCAGAAGAATACCCCAGAAGAGCGCAATGTAAGGTTTGGTGTAAGAGAGCATGGAATGGGAGCCATCTGCAATGGGATTGCCCTTCACAGCCCTGGCCTGATTCCTTACTGTGCCACTTTCTTTGTTTTCACTGACTACATGAGAGCTGCCATAAGGATCTCTGCCTTGTCAGAGGCTGGAGTTATCTATGTTATGACCCACGATTCAATTGGGCTTGGAGAAGATGGACCAACCCATCAACCGATTGAGCACTTGGCAAGTTTCCGGGCAATGCCCAACATTTTGATGCTCCGCCCAGCTGATGGGAATGAGACTGCTGGGGCGTACAGGGTTGCAGTCCTTAACAGGAAGAGACCATCCATCCTTGCCCTCTCTCGACAAAAGTTGCCCAATCTTCCTGGAACTTCCATTGAGGGAGTCGAGAAGGGAGGCTACACAATATCAGACAACTCTTCCGGTAACAAGCCAGATGTCATTTTGATGGCAACTGGATCTGAGTTGGAAATTGTTGCCAAAGCTGGCGATGAGCTCAGAAAAGAAGGGAAGACTGTTAGAGTTGTCTCCTTTGTTTCTTGGGAACTCTTTGATGATCAATCAGATGACTACAAGGAAAGTGTCTTGCCGGCTGCGGTAACAGCTAGGGTTAGCCTTGAGGCTGGATCAACATTCGGGTGGCACAAGATTGTTGGAAGCAAAGGAAAGGCGATTGGAATCGATAAATTTGGGGCGAGTGCACCGGCTGGAAAAATATACAAGGGGTATGGCATCACTGTTGAGGCAGTTGTTGCAGCAGCAAAAGAAGTTAGCAGTTAAGATAACTGGTTATTTCGCAGATTTGGTTTTGGTTGGAGATCATCATCAGGGTAAAGAGGTCATATTCTTGTGATTTATTTCACGGGTACGGTCTCTTCTGTTTTAGTAATAAAAATAATTTCGTTTTTCACGATGTTGCGTATAATTCTTGAATGAAAGCAACATAGATCAGAGAGAGAGAGAGAGAGGGAGAGAGGGTTAGGGTCATGTATTTTGTAACAGCTCTTGGACCAATCTTGAGTTTTGTAATGCTGTGTGGTTAAATTATTGAGTTTCACTTTTTCCATCTCACTTTCTTCACTTTGTAACTTAGAAAACTATGGGAATGCTGTAGGTAAAACAGTTAATTTTTCAGTTGAATAAATCTCCACCCTTCTCATTAGTACCAAATTAGAGAATTTGATTGGATCGGATAGGATAGGATTGGATATTGGATATTGGATATTGGATATTTGTTTCAAGCCATTCAAAAATCAGTAGGGTGATATCCACATTTCTGGTCTGGGAACTACCTCCAGGAGGGGGGGTCCCACATGTGGGTAATGAAGGGCAAATGTTGACCCTTAAGGTTTGTGGTAGTTGAAGGTGTATGCCCTCAGCTTGCCTATCCATATTGTTTGTCTTTTTCTATTTCTGCCACCAAAAACTAGGTTGATAATTTGATACGGTTTGGAATGGAGTCATGTCATGGGTCATGGGTCATGGGTCATGGGTCATGGGTCATGGGTTAGCAAAAGTTGAGTGCAAGAGAAGACAGGTTGGTTGGTGGTTTCCTTCCTCCAATATCTTTTTCCCTGGAATTGAATTGAGAGTCAACTTTGTTGTTGGCAAGTTGCAATGGACACGGTTGCATGAAGGTGCTCGGAGAATCCCAGCATATTCGCCTATTGGGCATATTCTCTTTGGAATAATACTTGCACTTCCTTTAAAGAGGAGCAGCTCATTCTTCCACTTGCAAGTTGCAAATATCATATTTCATAATTGGAACTATTTAATTCTTTAATCTTTATTTGAAGATTATCTTTACAAAAAAAAAATCATTCGAATAAGAAGTTATTTAGTCATCTAAGTCTATCAAATAAATAAACTGTTACTTGATACTTAAATTGTTGATTTTAATCCCCTCTAGTTGATCTTATTTATCGATAGTTTCCGCTATTATGCAAACTTATAAGATGGTGTTATGCGAATATATGAAGTAAACGTGCCACCCATAATCACAAAGAATTTAGTGAGGTTCAACGAACATTGCCTACTCTTCGCTTGATCTCTCTTGAGAAATCACTTGCAATATGTAGAATAACTTGGTTACAAGAACTTATTGAAAACCTTTATGCTAAACCCAAAACCTTGTTTTAGATCTCTCCATCACTCTTGGCTCTCTAGTCTCTCTACCCTTGTTTTTTCTTAGCTGCTTGTATTATGTTCCCTATTCGTGTGAATAAACAACACCCAACAAGCCTATTTATAGTCCATAGACCATGGTTACATGCCTTACAAGTACATGATTATTAAATTCTTTTAGAATAGGAAAAACTAACTTATTTCCTAATCCAAAACTGATTGGAATTACAAAGAAAAACATATTTCCAACTTTTAGTTATCTAAGTATATCAAATAAATAAACTGTTACTCGATATCTAAATGGTTGATTTTTATCTCCCTTAGTTGATCTTGTTTATCGATAGTCTCCGGTATTATGCAAACTTATAAGATGATGCTATGTGGATATATGAACAATACAGTAAACACGCTACACACAAACACAAAGAATTTAGCAAGGTTCATTGAACATTGCCTAATCTCTCTTGCGAAATCACCTGCAATATGTAGAATAACAACTTGGTTTCAAGAACTTATTGAAAGCCTTTATGCTAAACCCCAAAACTTGCTTTAGATCTCTCTATCACTCTTGGCTCTCCACCCTTGTTTTCTCTCAGCTGCTTATATTCTGTCTGCTGTTCACTTGAATAAACAGCACCCAACAAGCCTATCTTAAGTCTTTTTAGAAAAGAGAAAACGTTTCATAATCCTAAACTGATTGGGACTAGAAAGAAAAACATATTTCCCAACTTTTACGGGAAATAACCTGTGCACATTACTTCTCTTTTCTGAACACCAATTGAAAATTTACATCTATTTGACCTTGATATTTTGACGAGCCAAATCACAACAATGGTGAAAAAGGAAAGGGATCCGGCTTCCATCAAATTCACCAAATCACCTAATTTGGATTCTTAAAATTTGATCAAACGGTTAAAGTTATTATAATTTTTAAAGAGGCCCCTCTGTTTGTAATCGTTAAATTAAATTTCAAAAGTCTAAATTGATTGATTGGGTGAATTTGATGGAATGGATTCTCTTCGGATCGCTTTCCGGTGAAAAAGATAGTGGTGGTGAGCCTTGGAATATACTGTATGCTTATATTATATTCCTCCTCTTGAGTCTTGAACTGTTGGTAAGGCAAGGTAATGACACAACCCTGGATATTGACAAATGACAAGTACGTACCATATAGAGTAAGATGCTCGCGTGCTTATTATTTGTCACCTAAATCTCTTTATGCCTTTACTTGCATCTATCTAATATATTTATGCCTTTACTTGCATCTATCTACTACCAAACAATAGAAATATACATTATGTGATGTGATTATACCAACCCAAATACACAGACCTCATAAAAACTTTGAAGTTATGCAAACCACTTAGTACTACAACCTAATGATATTCTTCTTCATTTGTAAGAGAAATCTTAGGTTCGATTTTTGCTAAAAGCAACATTATTATGACAAGTTTATTATAAAGCTTAGCCTACTTCCTCATTCCCTTAGTGTAGATACGATCGTTTGTTAAAATATATATATATATATATATATATATATATATATATAATATTATGTTCAAAGTTTTTTTTTTTTTTGGGGGGGGTGGGTGTGGGGCAGAACAACATTTTCTAATTTGACGACCTTGATTTTGAGGGACTTGGGTGTAAATGATATGGCCAGGGCCCACATAAAGTGGCCCAAGATTGACTCCGGACCCCGGAAGAAGCCCGTGTTTGCATGCCAAGATTTATTCCTACATTTTTGAAGAAATTATGGCGTATCACCAATTTCCTTTCATTCTTTTACTTCATTTCTAGTTTGGAAAATGATAAATTTATACTTTTTTTTAACTTTTCATACACTCATGTTCGGTCTTGATTGTTGTTTTTGTTTGATTTATTCAATTTGAAGATCAAAATAAAGAAGAGTGTGATAAACTAAAAGATGGGGAGGAGAATCATCACCCTTTATACATGTTGAAGAATATAAAATTGGAAATTTGACAAGATACAATGCAATTTATAAGTGACTAGTTATACTACTAATAATAATATCTGGTTTTGCTTTTAAATGATACAATGTACATTAAAGATTGAGATAATGAATTAGTTTTGAAGTCGTCATTTATGAGATTCAAGCATATAATCTCTAACTTAATAATGTAATCGTGTCACATCCCGGTCTAGGGCGGATCACTTCTTGAGCCCGCTCCACCACCGTAGCACGATATTGTCCGCTTTGGTCTTACCATTCCCTCACGGTTTTGTTTTTGGGAACTCACGAGCAACTTCCCAGTGGGTCACCCAACATGGGATTGGTCTAGCCCCCTTCTCGCTTAACTTTGGAGTTCCTACGGAATCCGAACCCAGTGAGCTCCCAAAATGCCTTGTGCTAGGTAGGGATGAGAATATACATTTAAGGATCACTCCCCTGGGCGATGTGGGATGTTATAATCCACCTCCCTTAGGGCCCCGACGTCCTCGTCGGCACACACGCGGTCAGGGTTAGGCTTTGATACCAATTGTCACATCCCGGCTCGGGGCGAATCACTTCGCGAGCCCGCTCCACCACCGTAGCACGATATTGTCCGCTTTGGTCTTACCATTCCCTCACGGTTTTGTTTTTGGGAACTCACGAGCAACTTCCCAGTGGGTCACCCATCATGGGATTTCTCTAGCCCCCTTATCGCTTAACTTCGGAGTTCCTACGGAACCCGAAGCCAGTGAGCTCCGAAAATGCCTCGTGCTAGGTAGGGATGGGAATATACATTTAAGGATCACTCCCCTGGACGATGTGGGATGTTACAAATCGTATAGTCAAATACAAGTTGAAAAACACATTAATAAAAAGTGCACGGAGGACAAGATTTTATTAAATTTAATTGATGCAATGTGTTATCTTTATGCATGTATTTTTTATTTAATTGTAGAGCAATTTGATTGGTTCTTTTAGAGGTGAATTGTCTGCCCTCCTATTTCCATATTCTCCCCATGCTCTTTTATTTGTGTGGTCACGGTTAATCCACGTCAACATTTTATATTCTTATTACTTTTTGTTTTATTATTTCTATAAAAAATTAATATAAAATGTTGATGTAGCCTAACCATGACCACACATCACAAGAATGTATAGGGAGAGTATGGAAATAGAAGGGTAGATAATCCACCTCTAGTTCTTTTCACATGTTTAAGCGAAAAACACGTGCGTACATTTGTCGTTTTTTTCAATTTTCCAATGATATAGTTGAATTCCATGAAAAAAAAATTATATAATTCAATTAAGAAGTTGGTTGCACATGTAAATCAATGCACGTATGGTGTTGTTGGCACAACACGTGCCATACTAGCACGTGTAGGTCACGACCAATCTTGAAAATTATAGCGCATATTGTTCAACAACTTTGTGGTCACATACTAGTGCATATTAATACTCGGGTTAGATAGATCAAATTTTTAAACTAAATTTTGTAAATCAAATGACGTGGATTTGATGATTAAATTATTACTTAAGTATTAATTAACGTGTTTATTTCATATTGGTTGACACATCATTTGGTTTAAAAATTTAATTTCCCTCGCATTATCCTTAATATTTCATTATTCAACAGTAGGTGGTAAGTATCCTTGTCACATTGCAAAGGCCTCAACAATATCTACTCTCTTTTTTTCAATGCTATGAGAAATCTCTAATTTGAATATCCTTTGAAAAATCGAAAGAAAAATAAAAATACTAGTATTACGATTTAGTAGTATTACTAAATTCGACTTCAATGAATGAGGAGTTTGATATCAAATTAAGATTGACCTATTAGAATGTCATGTGATCCTTCATGAAGTTGATACCAAATTATGATCAATCTATCATGTTTTTTTTTTTTTGGTTAACAATGGTGAATAAGCGCTAAAGAAAATAAAAGATTACTTAAGAATATCACGTGACCAGGAGATATTAGCTATATCTATTACTATATCTATTACTAACATCCAACTAGAAGGAGGAACTTGCTCAAAATAGAATGGACCTAAACTGCATGACATATCCAAACGAGCCAAATCATTAGCAACAAAATTCCACAAGACCTACTTTGAGCACGACAATTCAATACTAAACTTACCAAAAGGTGATTATCCATTTTTGCATTTAAAATCAATTGAACTGTAAGTGAAAAATTTGGTTCCACCGTAAGCTTCTTAATTCCATGCCAATCTATCATGTTTTCTAAGCTCAATTCTTAGTCTCAATATCGTTTTCTCTTTTTTTTTTTTTTTTTTTTTTGAACAAACGATATTATCTACACTAAGGAGGTGGGGGAGTGAGTTAAGCCTTACAATCAACTAACAATAATGTGGTTCAAATTCGCATTCAGCAAAAATCAAACCTAAAACATCTCATGTACAAATTAAGAAGAATGCCAGTAGACCGTCATACTAAGTAATGTCTCAATATCGTCATTGTATATGAAAGAAAAATTATGAAGTGAAACTCTTATAATCCCCCGCTAATAAAAGGGGTCGGTGAGAATGGTAAGGATTTCGGTCATATGAGTGAGAAGAGTGTTCTTTCCAGCCTTGTTGCCACCAATCAAGTTAATGATCTGGATAAGAACTTAAAAGTAAATCAGTTCATTAATAATGGCCAATGGGACAGAGACCAACTACGGTTCATGGTAGAGGAGGACATTGTAAATAAAATATGTAATATCCCTCTCCCCTTGATTCCCCAAGATGATTCTTGTTGTTGGAGGCCAAATGGTAATGGTAAGTTCTTAATTAAGTCGGTAACTTGGATCACAAAATGTGATAATAATAATGCGAATGCTAGAGAGCTTTTAAATAAAATGTGGAATCTTAAGCTGCCTCATAAAGTCAAAATTTTTAGTTGGCTACTTATCCTAGGAAGGCTCCATATAAAAGACAGACTAACAATAATATTCGAACTATCTGCCCTATGTATGTGTAACTTGGAGGATGAAAGCAAATCCCAATTATTCATAAATTATAGTTTTCCTAGACTTGTTGGAATGGTCAAGTTGTCTCCAATAACTTAAGGCTAAATCAGTCTCTCTTATTTAATGACTGGTTTAATGCTCTAGCTCACAGAACTGACGAAGGATTATGTGATCTCAGTAAAGCTTTACTAATTTGTTGCCAAACTTGGAAAGAGTGGAATCTAGCTGTGTTTCAAAACAAAAATCCAAGCATCCAAGCTTTGTAAGGATTGTTAAGGTTGCTCTTAACTTTAAACGATATTTCATCACTGGCAACGATAATAATCTTGATGATTATGATGGAAGAAGACATCAATCTTCATCTTTTATTCGGTAGTCCCCTCCAAAGGTTGGCGGTGTTAAACTTAATTTTGATGGCTCCGTTGTGAATCAAAGTGCATCTACTGGATTTGTGATTAGAAATGAGAAATGGGATCCCATTGTTGCAGGAGCAAGGTTTATTACTATCTCTGTGGTGGAATGTCTAGCTCTTCAGGATGGCTTGTGGATGGCAAAGTTTAGAGGTTTATCTCGTATTATAGTTGAGGAAGATTTGAAGCTGGTGATTGACTCCATACGTGGCACTTATAACCCCCCCTTGGAGACTAAAGCTCATTCTGGAGGATATTCGTTGGTTTGCGGGGGTTTTTTTAAGACATTTGTTGGAAGCATGTCTTCAGGGAGGCCAACTTTCTTGTGACTGCAACTCTTCCTAGGGCTGTTCATTATGCCTTCTTCTTTGATTGTACCCAAACTGGTTGCCCTAAGTAGACCTAACATTCGTGTTGTACTTTCCGTGTTCGTGTCATTTTCATGTCATACCCGATATTTTAATGGGTTGTGTTGTGTAACACCCGTTAAAGTAAACGGATAATATGACCCGACACGAAATTGACCCGTTAATATTATCAGGTAATATGAGTTGACCTGTTATTTGTTAAAGAAAATATATTTTAAATCAATAAATAATGAAAATATAAAAAATGAAATTCGGTGAGTAGAATAAAACATAAACGACAATCGATGGTTAAATTTTAAATCTAAGGTTTATGGATTATGGTGTCGGATTTCTGAGTTGTCCCCTTCACGAAAGTTGTAGAGCTTGTCATTACGCATGATTGTGTGTGTGTGTGTGTGTGTGTATTTTTTTTTACATTTTTCACACTCCTACAATAGTTATTATTAAATTTATGAAATTTCACTCATATAAAAATACTATTCATGAGATTTTGAGGGTTTTAAAAATCTAAATGACCGGCGGATATACCACATGAGGGGTTTGTCATGCTCTTAGCGCAAAAGGGCTAGCACTCAAGGTAAGAGTGGGCTAACCACGCTTGAGAAAGCGTGTTCCTTCGGCTCAGTGTTTGCTTTAGTAGGAGGAAGGGAAGATAGGTGATAGCAAGTCGGTGGTAGGCCGCTTGTTTAAGGAATGCCCAAATAGAGTCTGCGGGGAGGGGGTTCGACCTAAACGAGAATGGATACGGCACGAGAGACGATACGGACGAGTTGCCAAAGGTTCAATTTCTGATTCCTTTACAATGGTTAACTCAAGGGATTCGATTCTCTTTTACACTAGGTGAGACCGAGATACGGACAAGTTGCCAAAGGTTCAATTTTTTATTCCTTTACAACGGTTAACTCAAGGGATTCGATTCTCTTTTACGCTAATTAATCCATAATAAAAGCACAAGTGCTAAACAATCTGTCGCTAGCTCTACGAATGATGGTATAGGTTACATATTTTGTACGATATGCCACTACCCCCTATCCAATCTAGTAATGATAATGCCGTTTTGTGAAATGTATTATTCCATAGTTAAATATCCCTTTGGCGTCTAGATTTCGGTGCCAGACCGACACAGGTGAACTTTCTTGGCAAGAACATATGCTAAACTTTTTGCTTTTACTATTTCATCCAAGAGAGTGCTCCTACCGAGTAATGTAGGACAACCTCTACCCAATGTAACCATCGTCTAAGCGTAGATGATGCAATCACGAGCGTTTGCATATTTTTTTCACATTTTTCGTGCTTGTAAATTAATTATTATAATTTTTTTTACTGTGTATTTTATTTTTAAATTATTCAATATTTTTTTATTTTTAATGTGTTTTTATAATTTTTAATCTTACTCTTTGCCTATAATATACTATAAATGTCACATCCCGGCCTGGGACGGATCACTTCCCGGGCACGCTCCACCACCGTAGTACGATATTGTCCGCTTTGGGCTTACCATTCCCTCACGGTTTTGTTTTTGGGAACTCACGAACAACTTCCCAGTGGGTCACCCATCATGGGATTGCTCTAGCCCCCTTCTCTCTTAACTTCGGAGTTCCTACGGAACCCGAAGCCAGTGAGCTCCCAAAAGGCCTCATGCTAGGTAGGGATTGGAATATACATTTAAGGATCACTCCCCTGGGCGATGTGGGATGTCACAATCCACCTTCCTTAGGGGCCCGACGTCCTTGTCGGCACACACGCAACCAGGGTTAGGCTCTGATACCAATTGTCACATCCTGGCCCGACTCCACTACCGTAGCACGATATTGTCCGCTTTGGGCTTACCATTCCCTCACGGTTTTGTTTTTGGGAACTCACGAGCAACTTCCCAGTGGGTCACCCATCATGGGATTGCTCTAGCCCCTTTCATGAGATCGCTTAACTTCGGAGTTCCTACGGAACCCGAAGCCAGTGAGTTCCCAAAAGGCCTCGTGCTAGGTAAGGATGGGAATATAAATATAAGGATCACTCCCCTGGGCGATGTGGGATGTCACAATCCCACATCGTCCAGGGGAGTGATCCTTAAATGTATATTCCAATCCCTACCTAGCATGAGGCTTTTTGGGAGCTAATTGGCTTCGGGTTCCGTAGGAACTCCGAAGTTAAGCGAGAAGGGGGCTAGAGCAATCCCATGATGGGTAACCCACTGGGAAGTTGCTCGTGAGTTCCCAAAAACAAAACCGTGAGGGAATGGTAAGCCCAAAGCGGACAATATCGTGCTACGGTGGTGGAGCGTGCCCGGGAAGTGATCCGCCCCGGGCTGGGATGTGACAAATTGGTAACAGAGCCTAACCCTGGCCGTGGTGTGCCGACGAGGACGTCGGGCCCCTAAGGGGGGTGGATTGTGACATCCCACATCGCCCAGGGGAGTGATCCTTATATTTATATTCTCATCCTTACCTAGCAGGAGGCCTTTTGGGAACTCACTGGCTTCGGGTTCCGTAGGAACTCCGAAGTTAAGTGAGAAGGGGGCTAGAGCAATCCCATGATGGGTGACCCACTGGGAAGTTGCTCGTGAGTTCCCAAAAACAAAACCGTGAGGGAATGGTAAGCCCAAAGCGGACAATATCGTGCTACGGTAGTGGAGTCGGGCCAGGATGTGACAATAAAAATACAAAAATAAATAAAACTTAAATTTTTAAAATTTATATATATAATAATACAATAATACATATTTAACATACAATATGGCTTGTATTTTATAGTAAGTTTCTTTAGTGGTTTAAAAAATTAAAATCATCAAAATAATTTTTTTTTTAATGTGTCGAAACTGGTTATTCACGTGTTACGTTCGTGTAAACTTGTTAATGATCCATTATTAACGGGTTCTTATTGTGCAACCTGATAATGACTTCGATTAATTATCATATTGACCCAAAATTCATTATTTTGTATTATTTACGTATTGTGTTAACAGATTGGATGAAAAATTACCTGCCATAGCTAGGCTTGGCAAACGGGTCATGTCTGTCGTGATCATGTCGTTTTCGTGTAACACCTGTTATCTTAACGGGTCGTGTCGTGTCACACCCGTTATCTTAACAGGTCCTTAACAGGTCGGGTCACTTTACCCAACAGGTAAAGTGACCCGACCCGTTATGACCCGCTATTACCCGTTAAGAAAAATGTTTTTTTTTTCTTAAATTTGCACATACCACACATTGCCACATAAATATTACTTCAAACATTAAAATACATTTGTCGTTTAAGTACTACATCTACACTTGAAAATAAGAGTCTAATAAACAAACATCCATACACTACTAATCTATTACAAAATATTAAATGTGCAAGGATATGCAAAATGAAAAAGTTTTTGTTTTCAAGATTGTGAAGCCTTTCTCAAAAGTTTAAACCTTGCCAATGGAACTCAGAGCTTGCATATTATTCCTTTTACAAAATCTTCAATTTTCATCGATCATCATGACATAAGATTTTGTGGTATCAATAGTGTAAATATTTTAAATTGAAGATCAAATTCATCTCTGAATGTTTGGTTTTTGCGATTTTTGGCGTATGCGATCTTGAAGCATATACAAATAAGTTTGAGGGTTGGATCATTGAACTTATTTTTGTAGAATGCGTATCCCATCAAAATGATAGATTCACTAACACTTGGAGTTTATTTATACTTTCATTAAGTATAACATAAGATTTTGTAGTATCTACTAGGGTAAATATTTTAAATTGAAAATCGAATTCATTCATTGTGTTCATATAGGGTCAAGGACTGTAGCTGTAAAAAATCATCAAAATCAGAGTTAAAATAACCGTAAAATCGTGATTTTTCGTTGATAGCCGTCGAAAAGTTTTGTCCCATTACTTGATTTCTGAATGTTTTTTTTTTTAATTTTTGGCGTATGTGATCTCGAAGTATATACAAACATGTTTGATGGTTGGATCGTTGAAACTAGTTTCATAGAATGCGTATCTCATCAAAACAATAGATTCACTAACACTTAAGAATTTATTCATACTTTCATTAAGCATAACATAAGATTTTGTGGTATCCACTTGTGTAAATATTTTAAATTGAAGACCAAGTTTAGTCATTGTATTTGTATAGGGTCAAGGAGTGTAGCTGTAAAAAAATCATCAAAATCGGAGTTAAAATAACCGTTAAATCGTGTTTTTTCATTGATAACCGTCGAAAGGTTTTGTCCCTTTACTTGATCTCTGAATGTTTCTTTTTTGCGATTTTTAGCATATACGATCTTGAAGCATATACAAACAACTTTGACGGTTGGATCGTTGAAATTAATTTTGTAGAATGTGTATCCCATCAAAATGATAAATTCACTAACACTTAAGAGTTTATTTATATTTTCATTAAGTATAACATAAGATTTTATAGTATCCACTAGTGTAAATATTTTAAATTGAAGATCGAATTCATTCATTGTATTCACTTAGGGTCAAGGAGTGTGGCTGTAAAAAATCATTAAAATCGGAGTTAAAATATCCGTTAAATCATGATTTTTCAATGATAACCGTCGAAAACTTTTGTCCCGTTACTTGATATCTGAATGTTTGTTTTTTGGAATTTTTGGTTTATGTGATCTCGAAATATATACAAACATGTTTGACGGTTGGATCGTTGAAATTAGTTTCGTAGAATGCGTATCCCATTAAAATGATAAATTCACTAACACTTAAAAGTTTATTCATACTTTCATTAAGTATAACATAAGATTTTGTGGTATCCACTAGTTTAAATATTTTAAATTGAAGATTGAGTTCATTTATGATATTCATATAGGATCAAGGAGTGTAGCTGTAAAAAATCATTAAAATCAGAGTTAAAATAACCGTTAAATCGTGATTTTTCATTGATAACCATCGAAAAGTTTTGTCCCGTTAATTGATCTCTGAATGTTTCTTTTTTGAAATTTTTAACGTATGCGATCTTGAAGCATATACAAACATGTTTAACGGTTGGATCGTTGAAACTAGTTTCGTAGAATGCGTATCCTATCAAAACAATAGATTCACTAACACTTAGAGTTTATTTATACTTTCATTAAACATAACATAAGATTTTGTGGTATCCACTTGTGTAAATATTTTAAATTGAAGATCGAATTCATTCATTATATTCATATAGGGTCAATGAGTATAGTTGTAAAAAATCATCAAAATCGAAGTTAAAATAACCGTTAAATCGTGATTTTTCGTTGATAACTGTCGAAAAGCCCGTTACTTAATCTCTAAATGTTTTTTTTTTTGAAAATTTTGACGTATGCGATCTCGAAGTATATACAAACATGTTTGACGGTTGGATCGTTGAAACTAGTTTCATAGAATGCGTATCCTATCAAAACAATAGATTCACTAACACTTAGATTTTATTTATACTTTCATTAAGTATAACATAAGATTTTGTGGTATCCACTAATGTAAATATTTTAAATTGAAGATCGAGTTCATTCATTATATTCATATAGGGTCAAGGAGTGTAGCTGTAAAAAATCATCAAAATTGGAGTTAAAATAACCGTTAAATCGTGACTTTTCATTTATAACCGTGGAAAAGTTTTGTCTCGTTACTTGATCTCTGAATGTTTGTTTTTTGCGATTTTTCGCTGATGTGATCTCAAAGCATATACAAACAAGTTTAACGGTTATGATCGTTGAAATTAGTTTCGGAGAATTTGTATCCCATCGAAACGATAGATTGACTAACACTTAGAGTTTATTTATACTTTCATTAAGTATAATATAAGATTTTGTGGTATCCACTTGTGTAAATATTTTAAAGTTAAGATCGAATTCATTTATTGTATTCATATAGGGTCAATGAGTGTAGTTGTAAAAAATCATCAAAATCGGAGTTAAAATAACCGTTAAATCGTGATTTTTCATTTATAACCGTCGAAAAGCTTGGTCCTGTTACTTGATCTCTGAATGTTTGTTTTTTGTGATTTTTTGCTGATGTGATCTCGAAGCATATACAAACAAGTTTGACGGTTGGGATCTTTTAGTTTCAGATAATTCGTATCCCATCAAAACGATAGATTGACTAACACTTAGAGTTTATTTATACTTTCATTAAGTATAACATAAGATTTTGTGGTATTCACTTGTGTTAATATTTTAAATTGAAGATCGAATTTATTCATTGTATTCATATAGGGTCAAGGAGTGTAGCTGTAAAAAATCATCAAAATCGGAGTTAAAATAACCGTTAAATCGTGATTTTTCGTTTATAACCGTCGAAAAACTTTGTCCCGTTACTTGATCTCTGAATGTTTGTTTTTTATGATTTTTTGCTGATGTGATCTCAAAGCATATACAAACAAGTTTGATGGTTGTGATCATTGAAATTCGTTTCGGAGAATTCGTATCCCATAAAAACAATAGATTGACTAACACTTAGATTTTATTTATACTTTCATCAAGTATAACATAAGTTTTTGTGGTATCCACTTGTGTAAATATTTTAAATTGAAGATCAAATTCATTCATTGTATTCATATAGGGTCAATGAGTGGAGCTGTAAAAAATCATCAAAATCAAAGTTAAAATAACCGTTAAATTGTGATTTTTCGTTTATAACTGTCGAAAAGCTTTGTCCCGTTACTTGATATCCGAATGTTTTTTTTTTTGCGATTTTTTGCTGATGTGATCTCGAAGCATATACAAACAAGTTTGACGGTTGAGATCGTTGAAATTAGTTTCAGAAAATTCGTATCCCATTAAGTTCAATGGTGTGTGTATATATATATATATTTATTAAGTAGATTTAAATCTATTTATTTTGTACGTATAATTGATTGGTATACGGAGTAGTACATCATGTGAGTCATTATAAAAATAGTGAGATATGTCATATATGTGATAAAAAGTTAATAACTTAAAAAAAAAAAAAAATTCTCACCACTTTTATTAATTTTCATTTTTCCCTCTCTTTTTTGTTTCATTTTCAACTTTTCTTATAATTTTCACTTTTCCTTCCGACAACCTACGATGTCTATCCATCTTTCCCTAATTCCTTCTCTTTTTTGTTTCCTTTTCAACTTTTCTTATCACTTTCATTTTCCTTCCATTTTTCATCAAAAAGGACGGCACTGCACGGAATTGAATGAAATTATCAATTATGGAATCAAATCAATGAATGCATATTAATTAATAATTATTATAGTTTTTATAAAATTTAATTCAAAATTATATATATATATATAATTATTATAGATAGTTAATATTTTGGGGGTATAATTATTATAGTTAATTTAATATATATATATATATATATATATTATAGTTTTTAGGGGTATAAAATTATTAAATTAATATATATAATTATTACAGTATTTTTTTAGGGTTATAAAATTATAAAAATAATATTCTGTTTATCGTGTATCGTGTTACCCACGTGTATACCCGAATCAACCCTTTATCTTAACAGGTACTTATCGGATTACCCGATAACAATCTGATTTGTTATCATATCGATCCAAATACCTGTTAGTTTTGTATCGTATTGTATCAGGTTATCGGATCGTGTCAGAAATTAACAGGCCTAACCATAGAGAAAAGTTCTTTTCTATGAAAAAAAAAAGGGTCTGTGAGTTTCCAAAAAAAAAAATGGGCGTCGGTGAGAGACTCTGACACTTTCTATAGCAGCCCCTACCAACCCAACTAGCGTACAAATCCTTTCAAAGTCTATACTCTCTCTCAAATAAGTCTGAGTGCACCATTTTAAAGCACAACGTACAACCCTTCCAAGCACAAAGGCAAGCACACCTACCACCCTCGTCTCCATCTCCCCAACTCTTTTTCAAACTTCTGGTGGCAGAATTGGTTGGTGAATTGTTAGAGACCAGAGAGAGAGAGAGTCCATCAATCCCTACCTACGACCATTCTCACCAAAACCCCCAACTTTCTCTTCCGCCAAGCTCCCACAATTGTAGAGACACCAATTTAGACAACTCTCAAAAGTGATTTTTTGAGAGAGAGAGAGAGAGAGAGAGAGAGAGATGGCCCAAGTGAGCAAAATCTGCAGCAATGGAGCTCAAAGCATCAATCTTTTGCCCAATGTTTCCAAACCCCAAATGCCCAGATCATCAAATTTTATCCCATTGAAGTCCCAGTTTCTGGGTTCCTCAAATTCTTTGAGTTTGAAGCTGAAAAATGGGTTTGTGGGCAGTTGGACCGTCGGTAAAGTCAGGGTCGATCCGCTTACAGTTGCAGCTTCAGTTGCCACAGCAGAGAAGCCGTCCACGGTTCCGGAGATTGTGCTGCAACCCATCCAAGAAATCTCGGGCACCATAAAGTTGCCGGGTTCCAAGTCGTTGTCGAATCGAATTCTGCTGATTGCTGCTCTCTCTGAGGTATCTAAAGATTGTTGCTTTGCAACTAATTGTGATACGATGATATAAAAACTTTGAGTTTTTGTTGTAGTAGTGTGATTAGTAGTAGTTGCTGAAAGTGAAAGGTTTGGGGGAAGAAATTGGAGAGATTTTTGTGGATTTGGGTTCGTGTGTTTGTTTTTCGATTTCGAGGACCCTGAGTGCTTTGGTATCTCAAATTTACTTGAGGAGATCGAATGATCGGGAATGTTTCGTTCACTAATTAGACATGGTTCGATCTCGGGAATGTTTCGTCCGCTAATTAGACATGGTTCTGTTTGGCTGATAAGAAATCTAAAAAGAAAATTCAGTTATTAGGGTGATGTTATCGAAGTTGCATTATTAGAGAGAATGAAGTATATTGCTCCTTAGAGTGATTGATGATACTTCTTATCACTTCATACATGTGTTTCAAGATTTCCTTATGTATTAAAGCATCCCGGTTAACATGATTGTTTTTTTTTTTTTTTTTTTTAATTTTTTTTTTTTATGGTATTGTCAGGGAACAACTGTTGTTGACAACTTGTTAGATAGTGAAGATATTCATTATATGCTTGGTGCGTTGAAAACCCTTGGGCTGAATGTTGAAGAGGACAAGGAAAACAGGCGAGCAGTCGTGGAGGGTTGTGGTGGTCGGTTTCCTTTGAGTAATGAATCCGTAGATGAAGTGCAACTATTCCTTGGAAATGCTGGAACAGCAATGCGGCCATTGACTGCTGCAGTTGTTGCTGCTGGTGGACATGCTAGGTTTGTCCTATTTCCATATTGACTAGAAGTGTGATTCCTTCCTCATTCTGCGGATTTTTTATTCTACCACATTCTGCATTACCCAACTTTGTGATGTTAAATGATTTTAGTAACCTTGAATATGGTAGTACAGACTAATATTGTATTTTAAAAGGTTTTCCTATAATATTGATTCTGTTTCAGGTATGTACTTGATGGGGTGCCCCGAATGAGGGAGAGACCAATCGGAGACTTAGTTGATGGTCTTAAGCAGCTTGGTGTGGATGCTGATTGTTTTCTTGGAACAAACTGCCCTCCTGTCCGTGTGATTGGAAAGGGAGGCCTTCCAGGGGGGAAGGTGTGGTTTGCATTGTCTTGTACATTTATGGTTGTTCTGTAACGCCTGCAGTTTTGATGCACTTAATCAATTCAATCCACACTTTATCTGTTGTTTTCAGGTGAAGCTCTCTGGATCAATTAGTAGTCAGTACTTGACTGCTTTGCTTATGGCAGCTCCTTTGGCCCTTCAAGATGTTGAAATAGAGATTATTGATAAACTAATTTCCATTCCGTATGTGGAAATGACTTTGAAGTTGATGGAACGCTTTGGGGTCTCAGTGGAACACAGTGATAGTTGGGATCGGTTTTTGATCCGAGGAGGTCAAAAGTACAAGTATGTTTTATTCAATGTATTGCTGAACCACTATGTGATATATGATTGCATTGTGTAACAAAATGAAAAATATATCTATCAGGTCTCCTGGAAATGCTTTTGTTGAAGGCGATGCTTCAAGTGCTAGTTACTTTCTAGCTGGTGCTGCTGTCACTGGTGGGACTGTCACTGTTGAAGGCTGTGGGACAAGCAGTTTACAGGTAATTTCTGGGACCAATATCTTTTCTTATTCTGTTCACTTCCCAGTGTATGAATGATAGATTTTCAGATTGATGGGCCAACCTATTTCCCGATTGTAATTACACATTTACAACCATCGCTTGGATGGTTTTTGAAAAAGAGTTATCACTTCGAGAAAATATGACATCTTACAACCTTTTTGGTTTCTCTTAATCAAGGGAGATGTAAAGTTCGCTGAAGTTCTTGAAAAGATGGGTGCTAAAGTTACGTGGACAGAGAATTCTGTCACAGTTACAGGACCTCAACGACTTTCTTCTGGAGGAAAACACTTGAAAGCTGTTGATGTCAACATGAACAAAATGCCAGATGTTGCCATGACTCTTGCTGTAGTTGCTCTTTTTGCTGATGGACCAACTGCCATAAGAGATGGTATGGTCTAGTCTTTTTCCTGTGAATGGCTTGTGCTCACTATTTTCGTTGTTAGTAGACAATAAAGGAATAGGGTGGGTGGAGTCCGCATAGGTGTTTAGAACTGGTAAATAGACAAGTAACAAATCAATCTCGTGGTTAATGGATCCATGCTAAAAATCTTTTTCTTAACAGTTAGAAGTGAGGATGAATATTTTTTAGAAGTGAGGATGAATATTTTCCGGGTTGAGGCCTTTGCTGATACATTTATCATTCAAGATTAATCTTTTTGCGTATCTGAGCAGAATGCTTATGGTTTTAAAAGTAGTTCATATTATTCAAAAATAACATGTGAAAACAATCACAAAGGCCTGCTTTGACTTCTTGAGTTCTTGTCATCAGTGGCAAGTTGGAGAGTGAAGGAGACAGAAAGGATGATCGCCATATGCACTGAACTAAGAAAGGTTTGTTTTAGTTGGCTGCCCTCACACTTGATATTCCCACACCTTCATATGCTTATTACTTCTCTAACATTTTTCGGACCTAAATTTCAGCTGGGAGCAACTGTTGAAGAGGGACCAGATTACTGCATAATCACACCGCGAGAAAAATTAAACGTGACAGCAATAGACACGTATGATGACCACCGAATGGCCATGGCTTTCTCTCTTGCTGCCTGTGGAGACGTTCCAGTTACTATCAAGGATCCCGGTTGTACCAGAAAAACATTCCCCGATTACTTTGAAGTCCTCAGGAAGTTTACCAAGCATTGAACAGCGGTTATAAGATATATTTATCTGTAGATAGGGAGAGAGAGGGATCGTCCTTGTGCCTCTACAGCCAAAGCAGTGCAGATGGAAGCCACACTTGTTTCAGTTTCTCTTTATTCCCCTGTAATTTTGGATGATTTGTATTTGCAAGTTGAGCTCGTTATTGTTTCTAATATTTGTGATCCGATTCTACTCAATAATAGTGATTCATGATTTGGTTCGTGGATCTTCTTTTGTACCTCTCTTTCGGACAAACTCGATGTCAAGAAATGCATACATTGCTAGGTTTGTTAAGTATTTGGTTCAAAGAATTTGCATCATTTGTAAATTTGCAATGCAGTTCTGCTGTTTCCGTTCAAGAGTCTTTCTTTACATAATGCAGTGTCTGCATTTCTTAATCTGAACATTTCGAAATTGAACATTCATGGCTGTTCGGTCATCGCTTCCGCCCTTCTTATTTTGGTGCGAGATTGTGACACTATATTGCTGTATCAGATGTACACTTCATTACCTTTTCTGTCACACAGAGAGAGAGAGAGAGATGGCCAAATCCTTGTTACTACCATTGAAGTCAGTTTCTGGGTTGCTCAGGTTCTTTGAGTTTGAAGCTGAAAAACAGGTTGGTGGATAGTTGGATGGTTCGTTCGGTTAGAGCTTCAGCTTGCACAGCAGAGAAGCCGTCAACAGTGACAGATAGTGTTGCAGCCCACCAGAGAAATCTCGGGCACCATAAAGATTGTGGCGGTTTAATTAGCTGATTTTAGTTAATTTTTAGGGTTGCAAGTTTAAATTCATTTTTTGTTTGTATAATTATTCCATTAGCACCCTTCTTTGAATCCGTATGAGGCAAAATGTCTTCCAATTAGAAGACACAGATACGTAACATTGAGTGGTATGAAAAATTAATGTTTTAAGATTGAAAATATAATATTTGTGGAAATCAAATCTAATGGCTAAAACACTCGACACTGAGTGTTACGTAGCATTAAAAGACTCGACACTGAGTGCTACATAACATTAAAACACTCGACCTGTAGTTGTCAACCATTTCTTTCTTGATGACAACTTAAAAGGAGGCTGAACTAGAAGGGATACAAGGTAAACCAGTATCTTGAGTGTTTTGGCATCTGAAATTACTTAGGGATCAAGTAATTGGACAGAAGACGATATTATCCTGGTAGACATAACTATTGTTGTATAGTTCAGGGAACAACTTGTTGACAACTTGCTAGATAGTGATGATATTCATTATATGATTGGTGCACTGAAAATCATTGGGATAAATGTGGAAGAAGATAAGGCACACAAACGAGCCTTCGTGGAGGGTTGTGGTGGTCGGTTTCCCTCAGGGAATGAATCAAGAGATTGAGTTCAATTGTTGGAACTGCTGGAACAGCAATTGGTCATTGACTGCTGTACTTGGAAACACAAACTGGAAAAGAAAAAAAGCAGTCATCACCCACCTTCGATGCTCGAAAAGAAGGCAGCATATATCCAAACACCACCAATTTGGATCTTCTTGTACCCTGCAAATCGTGCTCAAGCACCAACACTTCAAGCATGCGTTTTCTCTAATCTCAATCTGCTTTCCCTGCATATTTTTTTTTCTTTACCGTTTTTTTATATCCGGTTTTATAATTCACTACAGACTTTGGATGTTAAACATATTTCAGGCATGTACTTGATAGGGTGCCCCGAATGAGGGAGAGGCCAATTGGAGATATGGTCGCTGGTCTTAAGCAGCTTGGTGCGGATGTTGATTGTTTTCTTGGAACAAACTGCCCTCCTGTCCGTGTGATTGGAAAGGGAGGCCTTCCAGGGGGAAAGGTGTGGTTTGCTCGTCTTTTATATTAATGGTTGTTGTTTAACTGGTAAGTTTTTGATCAAATGCGATGTAAAACCATAAAAATAAAAATAAAAATTTGCTGCTTGCATGCCAAAATCCTGATTTTCCTATCCGAATCCACTCCTATTTTGGCCTGCAGCCGCGATGAGATTCATCGGTTTAATTCAAACTTTATTATATATTGTTTTCAGGTGAAGCTCTCTGGATCAGTTAGTAGCGTATACTTGACTTCTTTGCTTATGGCGTCTCCTTTGGCTCTTGGAGACATCGAAATTGACATTGTCGATAGACTCGTTTCTAGTCCTTTTGTGAAGATGACTTTGAAAGTGATGGAACACTTTGGTGTCACAGTGCAACATAGTGATATTTTAGATTGATTTTTCGTCCAAGGAGGTCTAAAGTGCAAAGTATTTTTTATTTAGCCGAACCGCCGTGAGAAATATTGTTTAATTGTGCGTAACAAAATGAAAAGAATACATCAGGTCTCCTGGAAATGCTCTTATCGAAGGTGATGCTTCGAGTGCAAGTTACTTCCTAGCTGGTGCTGCTGTCACCAGAGGAACTGTCACAGTTGAGGGCTGTGGTGTTTTGCACACACCAATATATTTTTGTTTAATTCAGCGCATGCATAAAACAAATTTCAGATTGAACATATTTAGTAGTTTTCGGACAATTTATTTCCAAATTCGTAGTTACAAGTATCTATTAGACGATTTGGGAAAATAGTTGTGAATTATGCATACAAAATTCAAGTAATCTTTACAATTTTTTTCGGTCATTTTACTAATCAAGGGAGATGCATAGTTTGCAGAAGTTCTTGAAAAATGGGTGCTAAAGTTACCTCGGCGACAATCATCCAGAAGAAAACACTTGAAAGCTATTGATGTCAACATGAACAAAATACCAGATGTTGCCATAACTCTCTCTGCAGTTTCTCTTTTCGCCGAAGGACCAACTACCATAAGAGATGGTATGGTCTGGTCCAAGTATTTTTTTTACAAAGACATGAACCGTGAACGTAATGCACCCAGGTTTAAGCCCTTATTGATGTTATATGATTAAACTGTTAATATTTTAATTACCAGAACAAAGCATCGCAATTTTTCAAAATTCTGCATGTTTCGGAATTTCCATGTGAAAAATGTCCCTAGAAGGTCTGCCTTGATTTGTTGCGTTTGTATTCTTCAGTGGCAAGCTGGAGAGTGAAGGAAACAGAAAGGATGACTGCCATCTGCTGACCCTTTTTTATTTTTTATTTTTTATACAAGTTGACATTAGGGGAAAGCAGAGTTTTTTGTTCAATTCTTGAGTGTATGATGAATGATCTAACAAGTTGAGTTACAAGTTTTTTACAATCTTCAAACTACTCTTTCTTTCTTGTATTTGACTTCCGAACGTACAGATGAATATTCTTGATAAGTTGAGCTACTAGCTCTTTACAATTTGCAAACCACCATTTCTTTCTTTTTATAAAAAGGTAACTGGAAAAGTGAATCCTGTGTTTGATTATCGAGCACATAATTGAATGCTCTTAACCAATTTAGTTATAAGCTTCTCACAATCTACGAACTACCATTTGTTTTAATACAAGTGCCGAACAAAATCTCATATTGACTCTCAAGCGTATAAATAAATATTTTTAACCAGTTAAGATACACGTTGGTTATGGATTTGTAAACCCTTTCTCTGGTCTACCTTTACATGTGATACATGACGGATCAAGATCGTCTCTTGAGCAAAGGGTGAGGATCCTCCTAACCAAGTTCATCTGACCGTTGAAATTTTATCTAACGGCTACAATGATTATAATTTTTAGAAGGACCTTCTGTTTGTAGTCGTTAGATAAAATTTCAACGGTTTGATGGGCTTAATCAAAAGTATCTTCATCTTTTGCTTAGGAGGGGATCCTGGTCCAAAAATGGCATCAGATTTGTCTTGGGGCAAGCTCTAAACCGACAGTCCACCCAAAAGCACATTTTGTTGGGCCGTGCATGGTACATAGGTTTGTAGGAGCACCGTCCAGGATCCACATATCCACTAAATTACGAGGGTGTATCATTACACTACAAGTTGGGGCGGGGTTGATTTAATCACGTGTCCGTGTCCGTGTCCGTGTCTGTCCAGCTGCTTAGATTAAATTGCAGGGCATGGAGCACGATGCCAGCTTATTAAACAAAAAGGACTAACAAGACGTGTTCCTCTGTCTTCTTTTGCATCAGTTTCACATGGAGACGGTGGTGATTGTCAGATGCGGCAAATCAATCTACTGAATTGTTAACGGTTATTTGTTAAGATCGTTTGATTTGATATTATTATAATATAAATATAAAGTTAGTAATGAAGATGATGGTATAAAATGATATCAAACTAAATAAATCTTAATAAGTACTCATTAACAATTTAATAAGTTAATTTACCATGATGACCGAGTAACTATTTCACGTTTTTCAATAAAGAAGAGATTCTCTCTGGATCTCTTACATCAAGATTACCGGATTAAGTAATTCAGACCTTTAAAATTTCATTCAACGGTTCACCTGTTTTGATCCCTTAAAAGCTATAATAATTTTTTACCGTTTGATGAAATTTTAAAGATCCAGATCATATGATTCAATGAGCTTGGTGGAAGAGATCTGAGAGAATCACTTCTTTTTTCAATAATGCACACCGAATACTGAGGATCAAAAGTACTTCAATTTGCAGTGCTCTTGGCATATTTTGGTTGTTGTGCTACGATTTATGATCGACTCATTCGCATCTTGTTTTACATATTCTTCTTGGTTATATGATGCGACGTGAGATTGATGACAATAGTACTTCGGGTTTACGGATTATTTTTACGATTTTAGTGGTTTTGAGTTGCTTGGACTTGACTAATTTTACGATTTAAGTGTTGATATTATATCAAACTTGATCACATGTGTAATTTTATAACTGTGGAGGGTATTACAAAAGACCTCGATTCATTTAGTAGTGATTCAACAGTCCTCCGATGTGCAATTTTAACTTCATGAATTTGTCCGATGTGAAACATATGTTTCAACAGTTTTCCATTTCGAACTTATTGTTTTTCGTATCCGGTTAGACCTGGTGGATGATTTAACGTTTATCTAATGAAGTTATTTCTTTTGATAAAAAAAAATTGCTCGGAGTTATTGTGTAAATGGTGTATGGATAAGTAACGAGGGGTTTATTGAGAAAAAATTGAATGATGTTTTGACATAACACTTGTTAAAGAACTTAGGTGAATCACAAGTAGAAACTTTTAACACATAATAAATTTCAACTCGACAATGTATGTTGCTCATCTTGTCACGTAACATAGAAGTTTTCACCTAAAAGTTCTTCTCAAGATTTTATTCGTTACATAAGGGCTAACAAAGGTATAAAGAACAGAAGGGAAAAATGTTATTCCCTAGTAGCAAATAGCAATAGCCAAGAAAAAAGGCAGATAAAAAGGGGTTGGAAATGGTTGTTATCTTTTCAAAATGTAAGAGTATGTATGCAATCTATTATCATAATTAAAGAGTATATTGTTGTAGGGAAGGTGGGGCACAAATATAGGTGTGATTTCTTCACCATCACTATTCCTACATTTTGAGTTGAGATTGTTATCAACCCACATGATACATGCTAGCCTTGGCATGCCATAAATTGCACTTTAAGATACCAATAATACTTCTTGGAAAGATGCTTTTGCCTTCATTTCAAGTAAGTCCTTTCATTACTAGTACTAGTCACATTTTAATCTCTCTCCTTGCATTTTCTCTTCCTTCAAATAAAAAAAAAAAAAATTCGAGCAAATCGCAGTATCTTATGTACACAAAAACAACTCGTTATAAGCACAAAAGAAAAGGATTGTGCACTAGAACTATCAGGGACGGATGGAAATAGGAACCAAGGTAGTCTTAGGACCACCCGAGTTTGGAAAACATGCACGTTTCGGTCTTCCGAGGACCCTCTAAATGTTATATTGAAGTTTTTTTGTATTTTTATAAAAACTTGTTGAGAATTTTGAAATTATATTAACACCTCTTGAAATTTAAAATTGATTTCCCAAAACTCCATCTGTTAAAATTTCATCCAAAAATTTATCATATCATAGAAAGTTATTGACATGATAATTTTACCCTTAGAGGTAATGACACAGCCTACTAAATATTTGATGTAATGCGTGTTAGATATATCCCGACATGTTGCTTCAACATCACTCGACAAGTTCTTTGTATATCACTTATTAGATTGCTTCAGCATATTCTAATATTTGTTGACACGTGCACAACAAGCCAACCAAGTGAATAAACTGATTTATTTTTCTTTTTGCGTTTCGCGCTCTATTCCTATCTAAAAACTTGTGTTTAACAATGGGACCCTCCAAGATTCAAATCTTGGATCCACTTCTGGAACTGTAATGTGTCTTAAAAAGAATGTGTTCGTTTAAGTAAGAGCAAAGTATACTTCGAACAATGTGGCATAAAAATGAAAATGATAAACCTATGACGAGGTTGAAATACGCATCTACCATAATATGTATCATTTGTGTCTATTTCACTTCTCAGTTTTCACACGATGTAAGTAAGTCCGTCTGTCATGATAACGATAAGGATAGAAAAGCTTCTTTGCCACATCAATGTGCAATTGCATATTAAAGCGTTGAACAATCACACAAGACAATCACAATCTGCTTAAGATCGAATTTTAAGCTCGCCTACTACAAAATCGAAAATTTAAATAAATATGTGAAACAAATTTTTTTTTTCTTTTAACAATCGATATCATCTACACTAAGAACAGGGAGTGGGTTTAGCCTCACAATGAGCTAACAATAATATGGTTCAAATTCGTCTTTGGCGATAATCGAATATAAGACATCTCACTTACAAGTGAAGAAAAATACCAATAGACTGTAGTACTAAGTGACTGTAGAAAAATGCTTTGAAATACAAATTACAATCATTATGTATTTATATGACCCAACACAATTATGATAAACTAAATAATCCAAGGAAAAAAGACATTAAAATTAAAACATTGGACAAGGTTGTAGAGGAACATTAAAATTGAAATATTGGACCACTCTCCTTTTGAAATTCTTTAATTTGTTAGTTTTATTATTTTTGTTTATTTTTGTAATATGTTAATAGAAGATAGATAGAGACATGATCTATTTATTTTTTTTGTTACAAGTGACCACTGGCCACATTGGCACATTACATGTACCAATTGCTTTCACTCTTAGGACAAATTTTGGTACGTGATGTGATGTAAATGACGCGTGACATGTTGATTTAACTACAATTTTACTCAAATTTTAATATATAGAACAAATTTTAGGCTTACAACTCTCTGTGTTTGAAGTTTAATAATTAGTAATTGTATAAATTATATAGTTTGGGTGAACTTTGTAATATCTAGGCAAGAATATGACATAGTGTTAGGAAACTTACGATTTCATTGAAAATTTAGTCCGATGGAGTCAATATGAAGAATTGTAGAGAAACTCCCATGGTTGATTCAATTATTGTAGTGATTGATTGCAGCTTACTCTATGTAATTGTTACCATAACTCTCCCTTTTATGAGAAAATTGCAATTTCTCATCCCAAATTTTGCATATTTTAAGCGAAATTTCACACTGTTTTTTTTGTCGTTATATTATTGTTTAATTTTGTCGTTAAGACATTGTGAGATGTCGAGTGCAATAAAAATAATTTTATTTGTTTTTGCTTTTCGGGGCTAGAGCATCTCCTCAATTGAAGATGCAAATTGCCTTGGAATGGCATTTCACATATTTTGTTGGTGGGAAAGCTCTCTAGTGGGAGATATTTTTCAATTTTCCTCGAACACGGGTGATACACCACGTAAGATGATTAAAAGAAGAGTTGGTGACTATTTGGAATGTTAATAATAACCTTGAAGAAAAACATACAGGATAATAGGTGATTAAAAGTACGTGAGGCGCGGTGAAAACACTACACTAGACGTATGAATAATGATCCATGCAGGGTCATTCAATTTATTAGCAAAAGCAACCATGTGGATACAGGGTCATATCAATCCATCACATTACACAAGCACGGTCTCTACACATATTACATTTCTTTTTAACAAATTAATTAGCACTTTTTGGTGCACATGCATGTACGGGTGAGGAGACTACATTTACCTCTGGTGAATTGCTCCTTTCTACAGGTGTGTTTACAGTTGTTAGACGAAAAGCACAACCCCTTGAACAGTGTGCTCGGAAACTCACAGATCTTTCCCTCAACTGCCTTGCTTGATTCAGTCCTTGCCTCAACACCCATTGGCCCCATCTCTAAAGATCAAATTTTTTTTGTTGAATAAGATGCTTTAGTCGAAACATCATAAAAAATTAATTATTAAAAAGAAGTATAATTACCGGTAGCGGCCAAAAGCAGGATAAGAACGAAGGCGGCTGAAACAAGACGCATTGAACGCTCCATTTGAATCTGTGTGTATGTGAGTGTGTGCTTGATCTGTGTGTGTGCTTGTGTATGATAAGAGAGATCTCAGACGCTGATGCAAAGAACAATAACCATGCAAAGCTTATTATATAGGGATCTAGTGCATATTAATGAGAATTAGTCTCCGTAAAGCGAGGTAGCTCCATACCCAAAATATAAAGTTGAAATTTCCAACTTAAGAGACACCATAAACCAAATTCCTATTTTTGTTGACTGAGTTCTCCGCCATACATTTTCTATGCACATTAAGGTTTCTTTTTCAAGCACATTTAATTTTTGCTTTTAAAAGAATATTTAAGTTTTAAGCACATTTGACTTATTATTCATATTTTATATGTAAATGAAGCGGCATGTATATATATCTCACATAAAATATCATAGTTCTTATAACAATATATAACTGCGTTAAGATATTGTGAGATGTCGAGTGCAATAAAATTGTTTTTAATTAATTCTATTCAAATCTAGAGAATAAACATAGGCGTCAAAGGAAAAAAATTGTAGATAAATCACTTCTATTTCAATAAAGAGAAACTAAAAAACCGTTCATAAAAAATAAAAATAAAAAAAAATAAAAAAACCGTTTATTTCAAAAAAGAAAAGAGAAAATGAAAGCCAGTTATTTTTTTTCTTTTGGTTTATTTTGCATTTAGGAGCTAAGAACATCTCCAATGAAAGATGTAAATTGCTTTGGAATGGGCATTTTACATTTTTTGTTGGCCGGAAAGCTCTCTAGTGGGAGAGATTTTTTAGTGTACCCAAAATACGAAGTGGTACACTACTTGTCACTATACAACTGGTGAGATACTTGTGTTAAAAAATTAACAACTTAAAAAATAAAACTCCCTCCACTTATAAAATGATACATGGTGTACCACTCATGTTCTCGACACAACGAAAATTTTCTCTTATAAGGGGAGAGATGGTAAACACCCATCTTGACTGGAAGATGTAAATAAAAATTCATATATCTTTTGGAGGTGAATTCCGCCAAATGAGACCAAATTTGCATATCTCCCGGTAGAGTTTGACAAATGTAAAAATGAAATGTAAGTATAACTTTTACATTTGCATCTTTGATGCCTTAAGGCTCTGTTTGGTGGGCTGGATGGGATAGTTTGTGGCCAATTAAAATGGACTTGAGTTTAGTCCGTTCTTTGTTGTGTCAAAATGTGAGATGGACAGTTACTTAGTACTACGACATAGTGATATTTTTCTTCAATTTTAAGTGAAAGGTCTTAGGTTCGATTATTGCCAAATGCGACTTTAAACCACATTATTACTAACTCATTGTGAGGCTAAGCATTCCCTCTCTCTTACTCGAGATAATACTGTTTGTTCAAAAAAAAAAAAAAAAACTGTGAGATGAACATGATTGGACATGATAGGTTATGAATTCACAATAGAATGGATTACATAATTCATCCTTATACATAGGTTACAAGTCTATGTTAATCCTACCCTAGCCCTAGCTAAGGCGCAATGCCATCCAGCACAATAACCGGACCCTAAAAACCTGTTTATAATTAGCCTCAATGAGTCAAAATCCCAAGTGAGCAAAACGAGAGTGAAAAATGTCATCCACACCATCTCCAACCCAAATATAGAGGCAACTCCCACACAAAAATGTGCCCCCACCCCCCCACACAAAAATGGGGGCAAAAATTTAGAGGTGTTCCTATCCAATCAAATGTTAAACTTCCACCTTCAAATTTGGGTAAACCACCTTTCTCCTTCCTCCATTAAACTAATCTTTAAATTTTGACAGCCTAAAAACAAACAAACGAACAAACTAAAAAACCTTAATGTTTGAAATTTCTTTCTTTTGATTCAAAACAACAAACAATCTCTGAATTGTTTGCAAAAATGAAGCCCCAAAACTATCAACTGAAAAATAAAACCAAAACAAGCTATCTTTGCAGGAAACCACCATCAGATTAACCGATTTTAATTAAATTTATACACTTGTTTTGTCTTGTTTGATCTCCATTAAATATTGCAGTTCTTTTTCATCTGTTCCCCATCTCTCTCTCTCTCTCCTCCTCTCTTTCTCTCTCTAAACAGGGATTAAACAAAAATCATTAAACTCAAATCAAAATCTTTGAACTTTGTTTTTTACGCTTTCTGCATAAAAGAAGAGAAACTGCTGCCACCGCCACCAACCCATATCTCCAAGAAACCAGAAATTCCTCCTTTACCAAATCTCAACATGGAAAGGAGCTGAAAGGAGCTTACTTTTTCTTATCTGCAACCGCCGCCGCCGCCATATTCAGAAGAAATCTCGACGACCCGAGTTCGTCAAACCCTGAAGAGGACCCGAATCCCAAGCTTCCCGGCCGAAATTCAGTAATCCGAGACCTGGGTTTTGCTCGCATTCGCCATTGAAGATGACCCATCTCGACAACAGTCCGCCGACGCCCGGAAAGTTCAAGATGGACAAGTCGCCGTACATTCACCGCCTCCGTTGGCACGGCTCGCTCGCCAAGCTCACGTTCTGGTCCTTCGTCTTCCTCGGCATGATCTTGATCTTCTTCTTCCGCTCGCCGTCCTCTAATTCTCTGCCATCCGATCCCTCCCGCCGCTCTCTCAGAACCTACAACTGGGGCGGACCCGCCTGGGAAAAACGGGTTAGGTCATCCGCCAGAGTCCGTTCCCGCCACGGAATCTCGGTCCTCGTCACTGGCGCGGCGGGCTTTGTCGGGACTCACGTGTCGGCGGCGCTCAAACGCCGCGGAGACGGGGTCCTTGGTCTGGATTGCTTCAATGACTACTACGACCCTTCGTTGAAGAGGGCTCGGCAAGCGCTTTTGGAGCGGAGTGGGGTGTTCATTGTGGAAGGCGACATAAACGACGTCACTTTGCTGAGCAAGCTCTTCGAGGTGGTGGCGTTCACCCATGTGATGCATTTGGCCGCCCAAGCCGGTGTGAGGTATGCCATGGAAAACCCAGGCTCATATGTTCATAGTAATATAGCTGGTCTTGTTAATCTTCTTGAAGTTTGTAAAAATGCAAATCCACAACCTGCAATTGTTTGGGCAAGTTCTAGTTCTGTTTATGGTTTGAATACTAAGGTACCCTTTTCGGAAAGAGACCGGACTGACCAGCCGGCTAGTCTCTATGCCGCTACCAAGAAAGCCGGTGAGGAAATTGCGCACACTTACAACCATATCTATGGCCTTTCCCTTACCGGGTTGCGGTTCTTTACTGTTTATGGCCCCTGGGGAAGGCCTGATATGGCGTACTTCTTTTTCACGAGGGATATATTGAAGGGGAAAACCATTCCAATCTTTGAGGCGGCTAATCATGGAACCGTTGCGAGGGATTTTACCTACATTGATGATATTGTGAAGGGATGCTTGGCGTCATTGGATACCGCTGAGAAGAGTACTGGGAGTGGGGGAAAGAAGAAGGGGCCTGCCCAATTGCGGGTTTTCAATCTGGGGAACACATCGCCTGTGCCAGTTACGGATCTTGTGACCATTTTGGAGAGGCTTTTGAAGGTAAAGGCGAAGAGAAATATAATGAAGTTGCCGCGTAATGGGGATGTTCAGTTTACGCATGCAAACATCAGTTCGGCTCAGAGGGAACTTGGGTATAAGCCCACAATAGATCTGCAGACAGGGCTGAAGAAATTTGTTCGGTGGTACCTCAGTTACTACTCTGGTGGGAAGAAGGCTTCTGGATGATAAAATTCTTTTGATTGTGTGGTCGACCCCTTTGAATTCTTGTTCATTATAATTCATATGATTGTTTTTAACATTTCTGTCATTGCCCCTGTATTGTTTTTCCATATATCATAATGATGTAATGCCATATGAGGAGGAACCTTGTGAACTACGGTGAAGAAGTTTTGTGGCTAGGGGACATTGTTTTCTAAGCACTCGCATGCTGTATTGAGCGAAAACGAGGACCATCTCTTTTTTTTTTTTTTCTTGGAATGTAATTGTTGGAGCTACGGCGTTGTAGAATTCATGACTGATAGAATATATGCTAATTGGTGAACGTGTATTATTGCCATGCAATCAATAAAATACCACAGGATAGTTTGGTTCCTTCCTACTATATGAAGTGAATCACAGTTTGTTTTTGTGTAATAACTTATTAGTATTTCATAAAATGCGTTGTGTAGAATTGATATCCATCAAATTCTTCTGTTGCAGTTTTATGGTTAATTTTGCAGCTCCCTGTTAGAACCAGCTTAAGTATGTCACGCAGCTCAACGGCAAGACTAACCCTGCATGCCGTTTTGTTGCTTAGACTCAATGACTGATCATTCTTGCATATCAGGTTCGCTCTTCAGTTTTCTTTTACTTTCCGGTTTATATTGTCATTAATACACATGACAAGTGAGGTGCTCAAGTTATATGTTCTGCCGGGCTTTATATTCCATGTTTGAATCTTCAAGGAATGAATGAAAAATCATAACACAAATTTTTGTATGAATCTCTCTAGCATTTTGTTCTCTCCCCATTTAGGGTCCTTATTAACTGTTTGGTTTTCTTCTTTTGTTGAAAGACGATGAATATAGAAGTACTTAATAAAGCGGAAACTGAAAAACTTGTAGACATGTATTCATATATCTTCCTTTTGTTGTCAATTTCTGTTGTTACAGACTTACCTGTCCGCTTTTTGCTCCTTACTCCGATTTTGAAAGACCTGTTTGTCTTCATACGTATATTAAAACTTAAAACTATCACAAGTAACTCTTTCATCTTTTATGACACATTTCCTTGTGCATGATATAGTTTTGGAACACTGTAGATTGTCTTTGTTTAGTAAGTGAATTATGACAAAGATGACGATTTCATAGTCCAACTACAGGGCTGGACTTTTCCTGTTTGCAGGTAGCGTAAGTAAAGATTGATAGCATTTGCATAAGTAGAATGTATAACAGCAGTGCTCTGGCAGAAACTAGTTGATTTGCTTTTCATGACAATTCATTTATTTCCTGTAATCATTCTCATTCCCTGCCACATTAAGTTCTACACGAAGGCAAGAATACTCTTGGCTCGTTGTTAAACTTTCTTTGAATGCTTGGGGAAGAATGCATTCTATTATAAACTATTAGTTTGTGTCTTGGCTAATAAGTTGCAGGAACATTGAATCGTTGAGATTATTTTGCAAGAAGTTCGAGAAAGGTAATATTCTTTTCTCAGATATCTGGCACGTTATGTTATATACACTGTTAATCGGAGCACACATTCAACAAGAAACTGTAATTCATAGTCCAGATTGACAGTACAGCAACATAACATACGTTAGGTAAGAAAAAATTCATCAAGCTTTGGCGGAGCATGCAGAAAGGAAAAAGTGGGAAAGCGTTAAGCATACAGTTGTCTTCGGTCTTGTCCCGGATCATTTGACAAGTAGAACGGAACAAGCTGGGAAAGCTTCAAAGTGTAAGGAGTTTTCTTCTATGCCGATTCGACGTATGTTTTATTTGTGGTGTTAGTTTGTTTTGCATCTTAGACGTTTATTGCCTGTCATTATGTGTTCTTTGGAGAGGGGCCGTCCTCTTTAACAATTAAATTATTTGATGTGCCTCAATATTGGCTTCCTATTTGGACACTTCTGAGAACTTGTTTTTGGCGTGTGTGCCTGATTTAACTTGTCATACATGTGTCGGAGACGGTATTGAATAATTGATTGTTAGGAATAATGTTCTAAAAATTTCTGCCTAGGTGCCAAGCGGCTGGTCATTGCCACGATTAATCCCTAAGCGTTTGAAAACTAAAAAATGGCGTCTGGACCTACTTAGGCGTTTTCTTAGCCCACCTAGGTGCCTACTAGACTGCCTAGATCCATCTAGGCACTTGTTTAAGTTGTGATTCTCACTTAGGCCCATGCCTGCCTAAGTGTTAGGTTCCAACCCACCACCCGACTAGTGCCTAACGTCTTTTAGAACCTTGGTTAGGAGACATACAATACTTGAGACGACTGCTGCTAACATAATTCCTGGCATGGCATTAGTCTGTTTTTCAATTTATTCAAAACCAAAAGAAGCCTAGTAATTTCGTGTCCTTTTTCCTGTGGTATGAATTATCAAAACCAGATTGAACTGTACAGTCGATTTTCTCATCAACCAAACAGAATGTCTCTCTGTTTCCTAAAAAAAAAAAAAGGAAAACTAATGAAAAGGGCTTGAAAAATTTGAGTTTTAACGATAAGGACAAAATAAAGGGTAAAGTGAATAGTACCAGCATTGACTTTTTAGTGTAAAAATGTAGTTTTTCGTTAAAGTAAACAATACCGTGGACTTTTCGTTAAAACTCCCAAAAAAAAAAGGGGGAGATAAATGATATCATTGTTTGTTTGTTGACAATGATCTTGCCAAACTGAACTTTGATTTTTCTCACCATGGAAATCACAAGAGAACAAATTAGCCGTCTCAATATAGTAATATTATTTTGGGAAATTATTATTGGCACGTTTACTTCTGGTTCAAGATTGCGAGTTAGTGACTTGCTTCTGCTCACTCAACTCAAACCTATATCTTCTACTTTCAAACCTATACGGTGCTTGGAACGTATCCTCTATTTCTTTCTTTAATATACATTATTCTAGTATGTTAGTGTAGTAGTGAGTGTGAGTAAAATAATGAGTAAGAGTATGCTAGATTCAGAATTTGAAACCTGTTAATAATAAAAAAAAAAATTACAGCACGAAAGGATACTAAAAATCAACCAAACCAACACGTGAGCTTGAAAATTACAGTCAAACCAATTAAAAAAAAAAAAGCTCTAATTGATTGTTAGTTAAAAATTATTTCAATGAACCTAACCAAGCTACTACAAAACAAAAGCAAATGGCAGACTTGCTGATGATGAATGAGTAATCCCACATCGACGAGGAACTGGACTAATCCTCAGAAGAAAGGCGTATAAAAGCAGACCCTTTCCGTATGGACAAAGCACGCAGCAGCACGGTGAGCACAAAACGAATTATTCCATCGCCTTTTACTAAAGAGTGCCGTGTGGTCGCCACATTAAGCAGCTTACGCCTATTGTTTTTTGTAGGGATTTCTCGTACAAGAGAAGCCCTACGATCTCAGTTCAACTCTATGGTTCTCTTTCACAAGTTTTCGATTCTATCTGCACTATGAAATAATGAAAGTGCTAAATGTCTTCTTTTTGTTTAACGAATTTAGTGACGTGGATACTAGAAACACCATTAAATTTTCTTGTAAGGACTACATAAAATAAAGCTTCTTGATATTGACGAGACTTGTTGGAAACATTTAGTTAGTTAGCAATTTGGTTTATTTTTATGTTACGCTATTTTTCATATGTTATGCAGGAGCGATTTGTAGTGGGATGGATAAGGGTTATGATTCTTTTTCTATTAGGATCATAACCCTTAGGTTTTTATAATATTCGTCTCGCGACACATTAGAATTAAGTTTGATAAGTTGTAATCTTTTTGAGTTATGTATAGGATGTAGCATTTTTGAAATTTTGTAGCGTTGTTCTTTATTTTTGTCTATAACTAAGATTTAGAGTTGCAATTTCTAATCAAAGAAGGAATTTCGCACTCAAAATCAAGTATTTAGTGATAAATTGTAGCAAAGTGAAATATTGCTTCATTATGATATGGCCTTTGCCCGGCCAACTTTATGTGAAATAATTAAGAAAAGAGTAAATATTACAATTTAGGCGAATGATGTGACTAGTACAAGGGCCGCGTTGAGGGTGTGCAAAGGATGCACTAACACAGAGCCCCTAATTTACGAGAGTTTCCCAAAACAATTTCATCCGCCCCTATATATTACATTGAGAATTAACTTGGCTTCTCAATGAATTAAGATGAGTTCCTCCTTAATTCACTATGTAGCTAATTCACGGAACTTCATGCTTATGATCAAAACCGTTCACATTATAAATCATTGTGAAGATCATCTCTGCAAAAAAATCAATTAAATATGAAATCGTTTGTCATTGAATTGTATTAAAACAGATAGATGGATTCGTTGAATAAATTACGAACCGTCTATCTATTTGCTACAATTAATTGACTAAGCAACCTTAGTTTTAATTGAATTTTTTTTTTTTTTTTTTTTTTTTTTTTTTGTAGAGATGATGTTTACATAGAAATTTATAACATGAACGGTTTCGGTTAGAATCTCTAAGTCATGTGATTCTTCATCCTTCAACTTGGCTAGTAGTAATGATATGGTTGTTGAACTTAATGCCCTTTAGCATGTGATGTGATTAAATGGAGAAATGCTACTACCTCAAACCTCAACTTTAAACGTCATTAGTTAGCAAGCAAATCCCAACATACAAAACAGTCCCTGCGAGAATGCGCCTACAAAAGAAGAGATCGTCGAAATTTGCAAACCAAGCAGCCGGGTGGTGAGTACAGAACGAACTTTTCTTTCACTTTTTACTAAAGAATACCGTGTGCGCACCACATTAAGTGGCATGTGCCAATTTTTTCGAGGGTTTTCTCTCACAAAAGAAGCCCTACAATTTGGTACAACATAATGGTTCTCTTTGCGAAAGCTTAACTACATTTCTGGCAACTTTGCAATTTACACATTAACTACATTTGGTAACTTAGATTCCTCACCTGAAACAACCATTGAATGGGTCGAAAAGGGAAAGGAAAACTCGAATGCTCGTGCCTCTCTGGATCCATGTTCAAAGAGGTGCCTGCCTTCTGTGAGGCCGTAATTCTATTTCCTCGAAGTACTTGACTGTAACAACGTTGTTGAAACCTACAGTCAAGATCATCTTGTTGTCTACGATGTACATAACTTCATCCCCTCCGTAATGAATGTTAAACAAAAAAGAACCTACCAAAGTAGGCTTAAACAAGTCCTGTGTGTTTCTTGCACTACCATGATATAGAAGTGATAATCCGCACTGCAAGCTTCCAAGAGAGTAGATATGATTCTTCCACTAAATTCTTCATCTGAAAGGCTATCTATCCAAACAGTAGAGACGTGTAAAGTGGATTCTATTTCCTTTTGATTCCATTCGGATGAGCAACTTGGAGTAACTCAAAGAGATTCTCTGCATACTCCTTTTCTTGTACACCAAGCGATGCAGGTTTGACATCCGCAAGAATCAAAGAAGCGCTAAGATGAGATGAGGTATATGGAGCCTCCAATTTAAACTGATTCATGATCCTGACCAACAACTTTATTTGAAGCACTAAAAAACTTTATGAATGTAGGGGGAAAAAAAAAAAAGAATATGATCGGGACTACAGAAGGATATGGGAACCAGGTTTAAAGCACGTTGTGTAGAAAAATTCTGCTCATATATTACCTTAACATGATGATAAAATCACAATTGAAATCCAGGAACGGTTCACTGGTTCACTATTTCTGCATATGGAAGTAGAAATCTGTGACATCCTCCAAATCATAAGCAGCATCTCTAATCTCTGCAACCCAAATGCGAATTGTTTCCTCGTCTTGTTGTCTTGCATCTGCATCTCTTCGGGATCCCCGCATTAACTAGAGTTGAGTTTGAGCAATCTTCACTTTATCTCTGATTCCACACGAGAATCTCCCGTCCTGAATGATAAATCCTCCTAGGATTTGCACCGCATAGGACACGACGCCTCAACCATATCTCTCCATGCCAAAATGTAAACAACTCAAAACGATCGAGTTTCCTTTTTCCTTTTCTCTTCCTTCTACTCGACATTATTGGAATCACACTCAAAACCCCAATGAGGATAAAAACTAAAAGTGAAACGAAACCTAAAAGTTGAGATAAAAACCGCTAAGATCATTACTCATACTCATAACATATGCTTGTTTACTTGCACTTGGTTGATCGTGCGCTTATGTCCAAAACTAAGTTGTCTTTTTTTCTCGATCAAGATTACTTGAAGCTTGATGATCCTAATGTAATTGGCTACTGTTGTCTCCAATTAGATTACACTTTAAGTATGTTTAGTGGTAATGTTTTGAAAGTTGTACTTGAGTCAAGTTTTCTTTCTGAATTGCAAGCAAAACTTCGACAAACTCCTTTCAATTCGTCATGATATCCAGTCTTTGAACTATAAAGTCATCAAACTACTTAGTCACCTTGGCTATCTTGGCCTCCAAACCATTGAAATGGCTCAACCAAGAAAGCCACGGGATATATAGTCCCCGATATTGATTATTCCCAGTAACTCTACATACTTCCCCAAAAGCTCCTTAAACGTCCTCCCGCCTTCTCCACCATCGCACTTCCTCCCAAAAGCCGTTCGACATACCACATCATTAGTAAGTCTAATAAACATTTCGCTTAAATTCAAAACTGATTACGACGATTGCTTCATGTTGCTGACCATAGATTTTGTTTCCTCTTCTCTCACAGAACGAAAAGACACATACGCTTTTAATATTCCTCAATTACTCACCATAAGGAGAAATGCAACCCCGGTGCAGTTGTATTTAGTAGTTTCTTTATGATGGTGGACTTTGGTCGACCAGAAAATGTGAGGTCATGGATTTTCAAGATCTCAAGGGCAGCCTTGCTGAAGAGACAACAAGGATGGGGACACTTCCAAAGTGTAGAAGCATGAGAGGGCCATGACGTTGAAATAAAGCTTGAAACGAGCGATAAGGGTACAACCCTAGTTGGTGCAAGTTTCCGATGATAGGGAGCTTGGGTGGAGAAGGCGGTGACGGGGTTTTGTTTGTGGATGTGGCGGAGGAATAATCCACATGTATAGAAGGATGAGGAAAATAGCCAGCAGTGTGAAGGCCAAAGGCTGCAGAGAGGAGGAGGTTACATTCACCAGCGTCTATCTAGGAAAAGAAAATGTGTGGTACGTGTGTGCTTCGTTTGTGTGTATATTTGTAAGTTTTCAAATTGGTGATTGCTACACATGACAAGCTAAAACCTAATATCTTGGTCTAAAATAATAATGATATGGCTGTTAATCTTGATGTCCTTTAGCATGTGATGTGATTATATGTAAATGGAGAAATGTGAAAACGTCATTAATTAGCAAGGAATCCCACATCGGAGGATGCAAAACAGTCTCTGCGAGAATGCGCCTACAAGGGGAGAGAATGTCAACTATAGCAACCACGCAGCCACGCGGTGAGCACAAAGCGAACTATTCTTTCGCCTTTTACTAAAGAATACCGTGTGTGCACCGCATTCAGTGGCATACGCCAATTTTTTCAAGGGATTTCTCTTACAAGAGGAGCCCTACAAATTTCAGTTGCTTAAAGTTTTATGTTCGGGAACGTTCCTTGCAGATTTTACCAATGAAGTTCAATATGCAAACACTTCCTATTCTACTGCAGGATAATATGTTTAGAAGAGATTCATGGCTTGTTTGATTTGTTTTTGGAGGTTGGACAATCAAATTCTAACGTTGTTCTGCTCGAAATTTAGGGTTAGGTTTCGTTTTTAGTTTTTAGTTTTTGCTTTTCAATTTTGTGCTTGAGATACGAGGCAAATGATGTGGGAGAGCAGGGCCAAGATAGAACGTTAGTTCACCGGGGCACAATTAAGTAGATGAGGATGCAGAACTCTATCCTCATTGCATCCAACAATAGTGTGCACAATGCCAAAATAAAAATTCCAGTTTTTTGATGAGATACTTTGTCGAGCACTTGGCCAACCCATATCATTGTATGCTTAAAGTACATCCCTGCTCCTTAATATTCTTTTATTCGTGTCTTTATGTCAATATTGTTATAGTTAATAAAATAACATGCATAAATTTATAAGACGATTGGGAGGAGAGATGATTAATGGGCCTTTATTAACTTTAAGCTTTTTTCAGAAACAGTGTCTTGAGTTGCAATAACCAACTCTAATATCCACTTCTAGTGGTCTTGGACGAGAATCGAGTTATAAGGTGCATTGAAGAGATGTCGATGTTGTTTAGCTTTTGGTGGTGGTTTTGTCTGCACCTCTCCCACCATGTGTCATTCACTCATTTTCATACCTCATTTCCTTTGCGTCCCCTCTATCTATAAAACTAAAAATAAAATAAAAAAAATGAAATGTTAATCAAGGACATTCAAATACTTATTGGTCATGAAAATAGTTTTTAGTGCTTTTTGGATAAATATTTTATGGTGAAGCACATCTTCATGAAAAACACTTTCAAGTGTTTTTCATGAAGCGTATTTTTGAGAAAATTTTTAACATGCTACTAATAAAAGTACTTGTCACAAAATGTCTATAGCCAGAAGTGCTTCTTGCATAATCCATTCCAAATGTGCCTTTATTGGAGTCAATTGTCACCTATTATTTGCTCTGTCGAAACCTTGTTCTTCATCTTCTGTGTTGTTTTGATGTCCACCTATTTACACTTCAAATGAGAACCTTAAAATGTTTGAAGGGTTATCCTGAAATGTTAGTGTGCTATTAAGGTATTGGATAATTGAAGATCCAGTAAAATTTGAAATCATTAGATCTAAAGGGAACGTTAGTAATGGGATTTTGAGGTAAAGCCAAATGGGCAACACTTTGTTGTTGTTTCTCAAAATCCCACATGGAACAGAAGCAAAACCATCACGATGGGAACTGCTATAAAAATAGAGGAAATGGAAAATTTAGTATCCATGCAGCCATGCGGTGAGCACAGAGCGAACTATTCTTTCGCCTTTTACTAAAGAATACCGTGTGCTCGCCTCAAATAATGGCATACACTAATTTTTGGAGGAGTTTCTCTTCACAGAGAAGCCCCTATAAACTAGTTTTACAGTATATTTCATTGGCTTTTCATGATCTCACGGGGCATTGACACGATGCCCGTGTCCATAAGTCTCTTCACACCACTTTCATTACATAAGAAAAGCAGTCTTCTAGTTGTGTAGACATAAAGACTTCAATCCAACATCAAAAACATCAAATTTGATTTCCATTGATAAGAAAATTGCTGACTACAACCGGCTTTACATGTTACGAAAAACAGAATCGTTGCATCTCATATAGTTGCTACAATCCTCCAACGGGTCGGAAATGAAATAGAGAAATGGAACGATTGCATCCAACCGATTTAGGTTGAGAAAGGTATCGGCTTTCTATCGGGCCATGATTCTATTTTCTCAAAGTACTTGACTGGAATAACACCATCAAAACCTTCAGTCAAGATCACCTTGTTCTGTGAAATGTAAAACTTCATTCCCTCTGCAATGAAAATTACAAGAAATCATAGGTGCTTGGGTTCATGACAAATGTACAAGAAAATTCTGAACTTCGATAATGAATGTTTTGTAAAACTATACCTTCTAAAGCTTTTTTAACATCGAGATAGATCAAAACATTAGCATTGCACCTCATACCTACAAGAATACAAATCAAACAAGTTATTACAGTATGACGAAAAAAGTGTCTTGGATTCAAATGAATAACTTTTGTATATTTTCAGAATCATTGCCACTATAGCTCATTAAGTCATGATAGTTATTACCAGTTAAAACACTAGAGAATGACTAAAAACTTTTAAGAAATCTAAAATTCTGAAAAAGTCGGTGACCACAAAATGCAGAATTCATCGAGGTTAGACACAAAGGTGGAGAACTTGTATCACATACTTTAATAGGTTCACCAGCTGTGAACAGTATTACTTCATTTGTTCCTTCACTAAAGTAAACTTTGTATACAACTTGCAACAGAGTTGATGAACTAAGAGAAAAATTTAAACCTTTAAAAATGGCAAACATATGTAAAACTTTCAGGTCTACAAAAAATTGCATAGATAAGTGCTAAGTTTTAGAAATTGGGTCTACAAATGGTCCTCCCCAGACAAGTGTTGTCATTCATGTGCGATTATAAATGAAAGACGGTTCATCATCACAGGTTCATGAAAAGAAAAATTTACTAATCAATAATCCTAATCAAACACAGTACCGCTAATCACTTGCCCATCTGTTGGCAAGCCACGTGAGAAGTGAACATGCAATCTTTTCATGGTCTTTAGACCGGAGCCTAATATCGATTCCAAATTCTTCCTGTAGGTCCCATGCACGCAAACTGCAAATCAAAGGGAAAGAAAAACAGTGAGACAAGCAAAGAGGTAAAATTTCCATAGAAACACGCACAACTCTTCATTCTTGACTGAGAAATTATGTGCTAAGAATGCAATAAGATTGCACACTAAAAGATAAACCTGGAACTTCTTCAGATGACAGGATTGGTGTCAACAATCTTTCAGATTCAACTATCTGTCAATATACACGCAGAGTAGATATTAACATATAATGTTAAAGCCAACAAGTATAGATGGATGCTCAATCCAAAAACGCACAACGCAAAAAATGGTAAATACAATGCCATTCTTACGCTAGCATTTTAGGCAGATCCATAATCTAAAAATGCACAGGACAAATAAACTGGATAACTAAATTCTGATTTGTTAAGTATTCCATAAGTATCTACATAATGATCTGAAACTCAGAGCTCAAGAAAAAATAATGAAAGGACATCCAGTCTTAGAGTGTAAGGTAACAATTCTCCAGCTTAACCAAATTTTCAAGTCTCAACAAAGATTCCACTTACAGAAAGACTCTAACCTGGCCGTGCTATCACAAGATTATGCAAAGAGAAACGAGTTAATACCTTGCTGTGATTTCACAAGATTACACAGACAAAAACTACTTGGATAGCGTGTGACTAAAGCAGTAAAACAGTAATCTACGGAAACAGTTGACAATTCAAGCAATTAACAGAAGGTCTCGCATCTCCATGAAGCGACTCAAAACAGATATTCAAGATAAACTACCGTTGTTGTGTGGCCTTGGTTTGCACGTATCAAAAGTTCCCCATTTTCTTCCAAGAGGCCAAAGCGCTGCTTATTATCCTTTCTGACAGCCTAACAAGACGCAGCACATAATTAAGCATCCTATTTACGCAGTTCATCTAACAAATAAAGGACTATCGAGAACTGATCACTAACCTCCTTAATCTCATCAATAGTATGTGATCTCAACGGAATATTAGCAAATGTCTTTATGTTTAGCTTTAATAGATCATTAACCTTCACATATCCATCGCTTCGCATATTCAAACTCAACTCACCCGCCATATGGCGCAATATACGCGTCCTAAATAAGTAACAGAGAGGCTAGAGTTTAAATAAACTATGCCATTAAGCTGCATTACCCTAACAATGATTAACAAATAATTAACAGATAGGCTAGTGTAGTGCTTACAATAATCTACCAAGTGCGTCAATTTTATCTTTGCCGGAGCCACCACCTCCGCCGCCTCCGCGTCCTTTCGATGTTTCTCTATGATTTTTCACCTCCCAATCTCTTCCTCCTCCACCACTGCCCACAAAAATACACAATCAGAATTTCACAGTATTTGTTATAGGTAAGCAGAAACTCCATTATTCCTCTGCCGTTAAATGGAAAAAAAATAAAAATTTCCCAACTTTTATCGAGAAATTCCCAAAAGAAGGGTGAATTGATTGAAACAATGAAAAAATGGAATAAATTTCTCAGAAAACAAAGGAAAGTCACAATTCTGATTTTGTTTAATCTGAACTCGTTCCCCATTTTCTCAGCAACCAAACAGGATAGGAGAGGAAATGGGAGGGGGAAGAAACTACCTTCTGGAGGTATTGCTGCTGCTGACGTTGCGATTGTTGTTGTCCATGAAAACCAGAGCAGGAAAGCTGGAAAGGGTGAGGGAGGTGGAGGAGATTTAGGGCTACGTGGAAGGAGAACACGGTAGTAGCGTAGAACTCAAATGTTATTTTCGGTGACAGACGCCCACATGAATGTCACGAGATTTTGCGATGCCCCGAGAGTCTGAGAGAGATGGAATGATGATGAATGCAACGTTATCCCATATAAGGAATTTGACCTAAATGTCCTAAACTAGCGTAAAACAAGTGATCTGAAGGATAAGGTAAAACCCCACACTTTTGACACTTTTTTTTAACATATATATACACATTTTTTTTTTTTATAAAAAACTAACGGGTAGCTTCGTTCTAGCAGTTCATTTTTTCGGAGGCGAAGAAGATGACATAAACATTTCAATCTTCTTCTAACTACCATCAGACATTTTGTGTTATATAGAAAATGTCCAACGCTAATTTAGCTAATTAAATGCATATCAAATAAGTAGAATAGTATGGCATTAGCATTAGCATTAGCATAACCCCATTAAATATTAAACATATATACTAACACATTTCTTGGTAAAAACGGCGGCCTCATTATTTAGTTGTAGTTCATACAGTCTTTAGTTGAATAACTCATCATATTTCTTCATATACCATTTATTTAAGAGGTATTAGCGGACTCATCCTCCATCATTTCCACAATTTTGGTCATGAGAATCCAGCAGATTGCAGTTTTAGCTCCTTCAAGCTCTTCCTGCTAAATCTCCCACTAGTTTTTTCTTGATGACCAATTAGGTACGGTAAGTTCTTCATACACCAATTCTCAAGGATCGAATGTTTTTATGCACACTCCAACGGCAAGTTTTCTTTGGAGCTTCGGTGCACTGAGAGCAAACAATGGTACTTCACGTTTCTCGTGTTTGGAGTGGCAGCGTGCGCTACCAGCGGTAGGGTTTGTGCTTGGATGTAGGGGAGTGGTAGTGTAACAGATTCAAGTTACTGATGCAAACTATATAAATACAATCTTCTACTCAACTGTTTTAGAACCGGTGAACTGCATTTCACGTGATGGGGTTCCTTCACAGATGCTCGTAAGCCATAGTGAATTGCTTTGTAAATGTGCAGCTGTGGATGACGTAGCAGAATAGAAGCTACATTGTTCATAGGCAGTGAACTGGGAAGATGGCATAGCCAGATGAATATATGAGCCTATTTGAATGTTGCTTATAAACACAGTACTCTTTTCCAATTAACCGTATGAACATTTTTTATTTCATAGAAGCGCTATTGTGAGAGGAAGGAATCATTGCTCAGGACCTCAAATGCAAAGGGTGAACGCTTATAATCAACTAAGCTATAAGCCCGTTGATATGAACAAGGGTAAATGAAGATTAAATATGCCCTATATCGAAAGGAAATTGAGAATAAAATGTTCAATATGAAGTCTTCATTTCAAACTTAGCTTGTCAAGACAATACAAGTAGAAATGTTGTGCTTCAAAATGCTTCTAAAAACCAAACTGAAACTTGTACTATCATGTCAGCTCTTTACATTTTTGTTCTCTTTTTTCCTAAAATTGTAGAGTTAAAATCAAATCTGAAAATTAAAACGATCATCTCATCTGCAAATTCTTCTACACGACTGGTTTGGGAAGGGGAGAAATAGCTTTTCCGGCACGCTCTGCAACCTAAATCTTGATGTTGAAGTAATCAGGGTCGAAGTGATGCAGACGTATGAATCCATCCTCACCTCCACTTGAGAAACTGACAGTTAAAAAAGGAGTAAACAAATAGTAAAACAAAACCTAAATATCAATGCTAAAACGCTTTTAATCAAAACAACATGAAATTCCTAGCTCCAGAACAACCTTCTCAATGCATATAAGCAGACAATTTTCCCCTACCACTTTAGATTAAACTCCAGCACCCTTAATTAAGCTCGATTTCAAGAGTAAATTAATTTTAGGGGTAATTTCATGAAACTAACCAATACATTTATGGAATCGAACTATACCTTCTGCCGTCGGGATTGAAAGCCAAAGCATTTAAAGGTCCAAAATGCCCTTTAACACCTCCAATCTCTTCTTCAAGAATCTATAGGATCCGGAAAAAAAAAAATTAAAAACCATGTACTGAAGAGACGACAACAAAGAACATTCATTCTACAAAACATAAACAAAGTCGAATGGTTTACCTTGTCGTAGAATTTGGCTTCGAATTTCCCAGCACGATGATCAGTTCTGGTGACATCTCCTGCATACTGACCACCACCAAGTACCACCTGGACAGCAACAAAAAGCATTTTGTTTTGATTAATTGCGCGTAAATGAGAGATGCGATGGAACTAAGTGTGTTGATTAAGTATAATCAAATCGTCAAACTTAGAACTTATGCCGGAAACTTTTTGACTTGAAACAAGTTGGCAAGAAGATAATGCAAACCCATTTGGGATGAAATTTACTTACATGATCAAGAAGAGGAGACATTGCAACAGCATTGACTGGACGCTCTGTCACATAGGTCTTGATAAGTGTCAACTCTCTAGTATCCCAAAGCTAAAAAATACGCAACAGAAAACCCAGTTCAGTAAAGAGTACAGAGCCGGCAACAACTCAATACGAACAAAAGAAAGGCGGCGAGTATGAGATGCACTGCCTTGGCAGATTGATCAAGGGAACCAGTTAGGAAATGTGAACCATCGGCGGATTTTGTAAGTGAAGTTATCGTCTTTTTGTGACCCACTTCCTGGTCGTTCTCCTTAAGTAATTTACCGGTCTGCAATACAACAACACAACACTCATTGCCAACAAAGTTAACGAAAAGTTTCGAAATTTCAAATGCAAGAATTGAACAAGCCAACAATAACTCACCTCTGCATCCCAAATGCGAATAACTGCGTCTTCTCCGGCGCTTATGATGGTTCTGTTCAAAGGCCCCCAAACAGCTCTATTAATTCGTCCCTTAGGTCCCTTGAGAACCAAAATCGATTCACCAACCTCTGAAAAATCGAAACCAACGAATTATATACTACATTCAAAATTGCATTTGAATTAGTTTAGCTTAAAGTAGTAATATCGCTCGTAATAAAAAAAACATCGTATTCAATTTCGTTGTATAAACTAAAAACAGGGCAAAGCAAATAAGAGGAGATTATTGTTACGATCTTCGGGGTCTCTGTCAATGCGCTTGACGTGAATCGGGGAAGTGACCCCCATGAAGGGGTCGGTGGTGATAACAGCCAGCCGATCGCCGACGGATAAGTCAACAGCCCTGGCCGGGGAGTCAAAGTTGAAGGTGAAGAGCAGTCGGCCGGTCTGAACGTCCCAGAGCTTGGCGGTCTGATCAGCGCTGCCAGTGATGAGGCGGGAGGAGTCCCGGGAAACGTCGCTGCACCAAACGGCGCCATTGTGGCCGCGGTAGGTGCCGAGGTGCTCGCCATTGTCGGCGAACCAGACGGTGGGTTTGTGATACTTGGCGCAAGAGAAGAAGAGGCGCCGTCCCTGTTGTACTTGAGGAAGGTCAAGGGCCTCTCGTGCCCCTTCATCAGTATTGGCCTCATGTTTGGATACAGCGGGAAAATCTAGAGGAATTTGGGGAACTAGGGTTTACAGTTTCCTAAGTCCTAATCCCAGCTATTTGTACCAGAAAAACTCCAAAACCCAGTTGGGACTCGGAGTTCATATCCTCCTTCCCGCCAAAAAAAAGTACTGTATTAAGAGAGTTTCTTGTCAACAATTATTTATTTTATTTTATTTTTTTGAGCTGTTGCGTTAGTGAATTAAATACTTAGGAGGGTGCATCCAATTGAAATTTTAAGAGTTTTTAATTCTTATAATAGATTTAGGGATATCTAATCAGGATTTTAAACGATCCTCTATAATTTAAAGTGTATTCAATCATAATTTTAAGTGATTCAAAATGTATTTAATTCGGATTTTAAAATAGTTTATTAAAACTGTATTCAATTAGAAATTTATTTTAAAGAATTTGAAAAAGTTCAGGAATAGGAGAGAACTGAAGATATTTTGTAATTTATTTTAAACATCCACAAATCTCACATTTGCTGATTGTAAAGGAATTGAATTAAAATTTTATCTAGAATCTCTCCAAATCTTTTAAATTCCATAAAAATGCATTAAAATCTCACAAATTCCCAATTGAATACTCTCCTTAGTTGTTAAGAGGCGAGGAAGATCAAACTCAAACCATGGTATAAATGCATGATTACTTTCCGTTATTGTGGTTAAGTATCATGCGTCTTGTCAACAAAAATAAAAAATCATCAACTCCCCATGGAAAACTAAACAAACACGAGAGATAGCACAGTTATGCAGCTGAATATGAGAAAAATATCCAAAACGCGCATCGACAACGAAGGAGTGTTCCACAGGATTCTGAATTAAGTCATCCAACTTGAAGCAAATGAAAGAAAATAAGACATTAAAGCATAAGTACTACTCTCAAAAGTACATTAACAGGAGCACCCAAAACTGTTGCCAGTCATATCCTTCCTAAGCCACAAGAGTGCTGGCGGTGGTCGATTCACTGCAAACAACAGAACAAAGGAGTAAGCATTCAAGGTAGCCGCTACAATTTCATTGCAAATGACACGACAGTTGACATGTAAACTTATAGTACAAGACACGGAACAACAACGATTTCATGGTGAGGCCCGCTTCAGCCTAACAATGATTTATTACTTATATAACAAGCATAAATATGAATTAGGATACACACTTTGACATGACTCAAATTTCATTCTTCAAGGGAACAAATATTAGATTACCATGTTTAATAAGGTATTCCGATTTTGGATACGTAAGAACACCAGAAAACGAATTAGTTTACATAATACAGTACACAATTTGGTTAGGGCAGTGGTTTATTACTTATAGAATACACGAAATAAATCCAAGATTTGTAAAACCGCATCAAAGATTAAACTGCTGGGACCCATATCCAAAGTTTGATTTAGCAGACCTATGGCAGTGTTTATTACTCAACTATTCTGTTAAAATTCTCAAGTGTTTTGAAGGCAATGACCCATCTGCGCATCTTCAGGTAAGATTAATGAAATCTATGACTACTTAAAATGAAATACAAAAAGGTACTTACTACTTCCAGACTGGTGGAAGCTTCTTTGTCTTCTTGTAGTAACGAGCAAGGCGATGGATTCTGCTCTCAACCAGAATCAGTCTAAATTTAGAATCCTTGTCCTTCCTGTTCCTCTCCAAATGCTTCCTGATTGAGACAGCCTTCTTGATCAGGTGGTAAAGATCCTCAGGAATTTCAGGGGCAAGACCTAACCACGCAAAAAGGAAAGTATAAGATATAATTTTCAAGATTTCTCCCATGAACAAAGAGGTTATTATGAAAATAAATTCAAGATACGCACCATGAGCCTTCAGAATACGCAAGATCTTGCTGCCAGTGACACTCTTCACCTGAGCAATACCGTGCGAATCACGAAGAATAACACCAATTTGAGAGGGTGTCAGACCCTTCTTGGCAAACTTACAGATGTTCTCCTCAACCTAAAAGGCAAAAAACAACCTGATAAGCTATTAAACCATAATGCACAAAACACAAATAGAAATTTTTGGTCTACCGCAGCAAGAGTGATACCTCTGGAACAATCAGGAGTTAAAAATAACCAAACTTCCATTTAGTCAATGGAGATTAAATGGAAAAAGGCATGCAGTAGACACAAAGTCGTGTCACCATTCATTGTGTATTAACAGACCATATAAAACTGATTGAATGAACACAGAACACAGAAACAAACAATTGAAGATTGGGTTAATATAAAATGGAAAGAAAAAAAACACGGAAATACAACCCAACATAAAAAGATAACAAGGTAACATAACATAGAAACTAAAAGTTAACTACATCACAAAGAAGTAGCGGAATATAAGAAACAAAACTATACGTTCGTTGCTAATTAAATTATCATTTATTACATAAGACAGCGATATCAAACTCCATGTTTTATTAGCTTCAACAAGATCAATTGTAGATCTTCATCAGTCAATCAATACAAACAGCACATCAGAAACAGATTAAACAACAAAGTGCGGCCTGGTTGCCAAAATTATAAAATACTACCCATAAAATGAAATCATAAAATCAGTTTAAATCTTTTAACATCCGAAACCAAATGGCAATGAACCTAGATTTTCCAACAATGGGGAACAAAATTGAGCTAAATATTCGAACTATAGTCCATTTTCTAATCAGCCAAACAAATCTAAACACAACCCATATTCTCATCAACCAAACAAAAACCTAAAACAACCCAAATTAATTCAAGAGCTAAAGAGTTGGGGTTTTCTCACATCCTGTGTAGAGGTCTTCAACCAGCTAGGTGGGGTCCTCTTGTACGGCAAAGCCGAAGCTGAAATACCCTTTCTGCAAAACACCACAAAACACAAAAGCCACCATGAAAAACGGATCAATCCCAGTCAAATCAACGGCTCAAAGAGCACAAATCATCGGCTCACAGAACTTTGTTCAGAGAATGAGAAGAGAACGAACCCTCTGCTGTGCATACGCCCCATGATTGCCGGCTTGTAGTAGTGTATATGCAGCTGCTGGTGACTTTAGCTCCGCCGCTCCCTCTCTCTCTCACTCTCTCTGTTGGTCGACCAGAAAAGCTAGGTCCTATCAGTAACAACGAATATAAGCAAGGTGGTGGCTAGGGTTTTTAATAATTTTTGTTTATTGCTGTTCAGTTCTTGGGCTAGGGTTTTTAAGAATCTTTGTTTATTACTTCGGCCCGTGGGCTTAACTAATTAAATCTTTGGGCCTACTTTCTTATGATTGTACTTATTCGGCCCTTGGGCCAACATAAGACTCAATAGTCATTTGGCAAACATGCCAAAACTTCGAACACAAAATCGTTAACCAAAATTTCGTGAAATTACCATTTTAACTCTCCAATTAAAATTGAACATGAATAAGAAATATGGGCAAAAATGTAATTTTCTACACCTAAAATTTTGCTTTTTGTTTTTTCATTTCAAATCGTCACCTACATGTGATTCTAACATATCTTTAATTAAAAATAAAAAATTAAAATTAAAGCTCTCTCCATAGTCCCACATTCTCTCTCACTCTCCTCATCTCTCCTTTTATTTAAAAATAAAATAAAAAAATTTACACACGCGCTCTGTGTGTGGCCATCTGCTAGTTTTTCTTTAAGCAGTTGTACTTTAAGTCTCAGACCACGATTCATTTTGGCGTAAAAATTATTATTTTCCTAGTAAAGATTCATTGCCTACATATAGGTTGATTCGGATTGACCGAGAGGCAAGGTAAACGAGGCAATGTATCTTGGGTCTCACTTTGAATCAAGCCTCATATTTTATGTTTCTTCATACCCTTTTGTACATGTCTTGAAATTTTTCTTATTCAATTATTAATATATTATTGACAAAAGAGAAGAAAAAACAAAGAAAAAAAATCTTTATTCTCCTAATCTTATGGCTAAACTAAGATCTATTAGCAGGACAAAGTTCAGTTGAACTGTGAATTATATCCACCAACTCCATAACCTAAATCATATGATCAAATGGACAAATGTAAGACATGTTAAGAGGGAGAAACATCTTTCACTTCATTTTTCATTGGCAATTGTACACACACATTTGTCTTTTGCGCTTGCATCCCTCTTGCATATACTACTGTATGAGCTTGTGAATGAACAGAGACTAATCTTTATCACTTTCCTGATTTAATTTGATCCGAGATCTTCCCTAATGTAATCACATGCTAAAAATGTTGTTAAGTCACCCCGAGCCTGCTTATGACTTTGTACATGATTGTTATGGAAGACAATCAAACCATTCTATGTCGATAATCGGGTTTCATTTGTGATACAAATACAAAAACTATATGAAATAAGCAAAATGTTCTTGTTGGAAGACTATAAATAAATTCGGAAGGACGTGTGTACCTTTTATGCAGAAACTTGAATCTCAACACGCTCCTACAAACACGAACAACTGCTCTGACCCTTCATGCACGTCTGGACCCTCGCAGGTCATCGGGTTGGCTATGGTATGTCGAGTTGCCTTTTGGTTTTTGCCTCCCAAGACCTAGGGCCGAAAGTGATAGCCCTAAAGATCTAACTAGAGTATTTGAACTATGGAAAAACTTGTGTTTCTTTTTGTATTTTCTCTCTTCCACAAAGCCTCCTTATATAGTGGTTGGGAAGAGCGTACAAAGACTGAAAATCCCATGATAATCCCAAGTATATTCTAATATGAATATCCCTTGATTTTCATCTAATTATCACATAGATAATTAAGAGGTTAATATCCTCATGTGGGTGGAATATCCTTTGATATTTATTTATCCCATAAGATAAATCCTACATCTCTCACTTAACCACATAGGGTGTGGCATAGTCTTAATCAACACACTTAAGTCACATCCATTCTAGTCTATCTCCTCATATAGGAAATGGGACCCGCGACCTCGCGAGAAAAAACGTACATAACCAGAAGCACTGCCATTAAGCTATCACTAAATTAACAAGAGTGCATCACTCAGAAGTTCATCGCTTTATACCCCAAACTGTTTGTCACACACCAGACTTGACATTCTTTATCCCTTGTTATGAAATAAAAAATAATGTCATGTCTCACAAGTATCATTTATCCATGTCTTATGTTTGATAACAAATATCAAAAGACGCCGCATAGCTAATGAATCGCATGACATGGTGTTATCTTCGAACTGTTTTCCTTAAGCTCTCATGTCAGTCTAATTTGGTTTAACTGCTTGCCTAGACACACCTCTTGGGACAGTAGTAACTTAACTGTCTTAGATAAATGTGCTAAAGTGGCAATCATCAAACCTCATCTTTTTGACATAAACTTTAGTTCAAAGGGCACAAAGGTGGAATCATATAGATTCCTTGTGGTTCACACAGTGATTAAAGCATGTATCAATTCATCACTTTCATTATCAGTCAATTATAACACATACAGTATGATTTGTATGCTATGGTGTATCCTCATTTCAGTGAGTGTGTCACATGTCCATTGGACATACACCATACGGATCTTAGTCTAGTCACTACACAAGCGCCTAACCTGAGTTTGCTAGCCTAGTCGCCTTCTCGGTGCCCATTTAGATACTCATATCCGGCTTTACAAACTTCAACATAAAATAAATTTCATGTTCGACTTCTGTTAAGTCTCATCTCAGACATTTCTAAGGTGACGTTTACCTTGTCCATATTGGTACATACAACATACACATGTCCAGTCTGGCAGTCCAATGCAATGAGGACACAAATGTCTCATCCTACTCACTATCTCAGGGCCAAGGTGAATCGTTCATATAAAAAATCGATTCTAACTTGGCGACACTCGTAAAGATGTGTAAACAAACATTTCAAAAATAAACAAATATGAAATGAAAAACTTCAATGCCTTTTTACTTAATAATAATGTCAAATACAAAGAAAAAACACATCAAACCCTACATAAACCCATATTCTTTACATGAGTCATAAATGACTTTCTAATTATGGGTTTAGTCATGGGATCAGCAAGCATATTACTGGTCGAGATATGTTTCAACACTACTTTACCCTTGGTAACCTTGTTCCTAAAGAAATGATATCATGTATCTATGTGCTTAGATTTGCCATGATACTTAGGATCTTTAGTGTATGCTAAGGCCGAAGTACTATCACAGTAGACAAGTACAACTTTTTGAGAATAAGCTATAACTCTCATTTGTCGTAGAAACCTCCTAAGCCAAACAGCTTCTTGAACAGTTGATCCAAAGGCAACATATTTTGACTCCATTGTGGACAGAGCAAAACAAGTTTGTTTCTTGCTACACCAAGAAACAATTCCACCTCCAAGGACAAAAGCATAATCTGAGGTGGACTTACGTTCATCTCTATCACTTGCCTAGTCTGGATCACTATATCCTCTCAACTTCAAATCTCCTCCTTAGTAACATAGGTCCAAGTCTTTCGTTCCTTGCAGGTATTTCATAATTCTCTTGATGGCTTGCCAGTGAGCTCGTCTGGGATTACTTTGATAGTGACTTACCATGCCCACGGCATAACAAATGTCTGGGTGCATGCAAAGCATCGCATGCATCAAACTTCTTACTGCAGAAGCATAGGGGATGTTTGCCATTTATTATTTCTCCTTCATAGTCTTTGGACACTGTTCTAAGGAAAATATCGCACCTTTTTCCATAGGAGTGTCTATGGGTTTGGTGTTCTCCATCTTAAATCATTCAAGTACCTTCTTAATGTAAGTCTCTTAAGACAAACTTTGAAGTTTCCTTGAGTGATATCTTGAGATCTTAACTCCAAGCACATAATGTGCTTCACCCATATCTGTCATCTCAAAATGGGATGACAACCATGCTTTCGTGGTTTCTATAGAGGTTTTGTCATTTCCCACTATTAGGATATCGTCAACATATAGAGAAAGTATGAGAATACTTTTCCCGAATTTCTTAAGATACACATAGTGGTCTTCCTCAATCATCACAAAACCAAATGAAGTGATTGAATTATGGAATCTAATGTTCCATTGTCTAGACATTTTCCTGAGGCCATATATGGAACGTTTTAGGCAGCAAACTTTGCGCTCTTGTCCCTTGGCCTCGAAGCCTAGAGGTTGATCTATGTATATCTCTTCGTCTAGTTCTTCTTTGAGAAATGCTGTCTTAACATCCATTTTGTAAAGTTCCAAATCTAGTTGAGCAACAATAGCTAAAATGAGGAGAATAGAGGCAAGCCTCACCATAGGGGAGAATGTCTCTTCATAGTCTACACCCAATTGTTGAGTGTATCCTTTCGCCACAAGGCGTGCCTTATATTTGTCAATTGAACCATCCACCTTGCACTTGATTTTTAAAACCCACTTGTTTCCAATGGTTTTACGCCCAGGTGGAAGGTCAATTAACTCCCAAACAGTATTTTTGTTTATGAAGCTCATCTCTTCCTCCATTGCAGTTATCCAGTTTTCTTTGGCTGTTAAAGACAATGCTTCTTTGTAAGAAAAAGGTTCGTCTTCCTCTGAAGGTATGCAAATGGAGACCTCCCTATCAACCTCAAAATGATGTTTGGGAATGTGCCATCTCTTGCTCCTTCGAACTATGTGACCATGAGTTTCAGAGGGTACGCTCTCATCATTGGGCATATTATCTTGAGTGTCCAAGGATACATTACTCCCACTGGTTTGTGTACACCCACTCGGATCAAGCCCTCATACATCATCTTCAGCGACCATCGTATTGGAAATTAATTTCCCTCATTCGCTTGAAGATGTTACGAGTTCTTCACCTTTCTCAAACTTATGGAGATCAAGGTTTTTTAAAGTATCACCAAGTTTTAGGAAGTCATTCTTTATGAATTTCACGTCACATGAATCAATCTCGGTTCTTTCTCCATATGGATGTTCACCATACATCACATAACCTTTCGAGTTTTCACAATATCTTATAAAGATATGTTTATTTGCTCTATAACCCAACTTTCCAAACTTATGTGATTGTTTATGAACAAATCCAGCACAACCCCATGGACACAACTTGCCCAGATTGGGTTTTACATCATTCCAAAGTTCGTATAGGGTTGAGGGAATTGTTTTTGAAGGTACACAAGTATATACATCACAGTTAACAATGTATCACCCCAGAAATGTATGGGGAGATTTGCTTGCGCCATCATAGACCTGACCATGTCTAATAAATTTTTGTTTTTCCTTTCAGGAACACCATTTTGTTGTTGCGTGTAAGGAACAAAAAGTTATGTGCGTATCCCCTTACTTTAAAAAAAACCTTGAATTTTTCAGACAAATACTCGCGTCCATGATTAGTGTGAAGAGTTTTTACAATCTTCCCTTTTTTTATTCTCAACTTCAGTTGTGAAGCATTTGAAACAATCTAAAGCTTCGTAGTGATGAGAGATCAAGTACACATAACCATATCACGTGTAATCGTCAATCAAATTCAAAAAATAAGAGGCTCCATGACGGGCCTTCACCCTCGTTGGTCCACATATGTTAGAGTGGATTAATTCTAACGGTTAAGTAGCTCGAACAACCGTTCCAAAAGGCTTTCTAACTGCTTTGCCAGCTAAACAAGGCTCAAATACAGGCAGACTGACATTAGTGAGTGACCGCAACAAGCCTTCTCTAACTAACCTTGTCATTCTATCTTGCCCTATATGCCCTAGTCTAGCATGCCATGTTTCAGAATTAACATGTTTAATAACAGTTACTAAAGAAGTAGAAGAACAAGAATCAATTAAATCCAAGCAAACAAAATCCTTCTTTATTGAACCATATCCAATTTTAACTTGATCCAAATAGATCACAAGTCTAGACGGGCTTAAGTAAAAATAATATCCCTCATACAAAAGTGCAGTAACTGAAAGTAAATTAAATTGCATTCCAAGGGCTTGCAAGACATCATGCAGGAGTAGTTGGCACTCAATGCTTAGTTAAAGTCGATACGAACCAACTCCTAAAGCTTATGTATGACTTCCTTCACCCACGTACACCCAACGTGACTTTGTTGGAAATCGTTGATAATTTTCAAACCCTTTTTTATCTCGCGTCACATGTTTGGTTGCTTCAATGTCTACAATCCAATTATCGTACGTGTGAGCAACATGTATATGCGAACATACATAAACAATGACAGAATTGGGGTTAGGGATTACCTTTCTATTCGACACAGTGCAATTACAAGCAAAGTGTCCCTTCTTTTTACAGTTAAAGCTTATTGACTTGGATTCGTCTTTCTTGCCACGTTTACCTCTGTGAGCCTTAATCTTAGTAGAATTAGGAGAAAGCTTTGCATCTTTTTTCTCAGCCTTGGTCTTATCCTTTCCTTTGAACTATTTACCCTTTTTGGACCCACCTTAAGTCAAAAGGGCAGTATTCTGGGTCGCCACTCGGTGCTCACCTTTCAATTCAACATGACGCGAGATGTCATGAAAGTTCTTAATTTGATCATTGTGTGTTATGATCTGTTTAAGGGCATCCCAGCAGCTTTCAAATCTCGTATCATGCTAGACATCTTCCTAAGATGTTCAGATACAGAGTGCCTGAGATCTACCTTGTAAACCTCAAACTTTAGCACTAGACTTCTCAGCCTAGTAGTTGAGGTTCCATCGAAAGAAAATTTCAGCCGATCCCACCTCTCCTTAGCAGTCGAGTACCCTTCATACTCACCAATAAGATCATCATGCACGTTGCTTAACATAGTAAAGTGCGTACTTCGATCTTTCTTGAACCAAGATTCATAAGACCTTACTCTAGCACTATGCTGAGCCACATTGGTTCCACCTCTCTTAAGATCAAGCTCATCCATCGAAGCCTCTAAAGGCTTCAAGAGCTCTTGTTCATTGAGAAGATATTGGATCTTTCTATGCCAAATATCATAGTTGGTTCCAACCAGTTTTTCTCCTTTGGTTAAATCAGCGACAATTTTTGGCAGCCATTTCTTTTTACAAGGGTGAAACAAATTTGACATTATTAATTACACATCTTACATTTATTTATTTCAAAATACTCATTAGAAAATATTTCACTTTTTCTCCTAGATTGAGATTGAAAAATCCGCTAAGTCACTCGTAATTATCATTCAATTCTAAGATTCAAGATCATATTTTCTAATTATTTTTGAAATAAATCTTATTTAAACATTATTATGTTTTAAACTTATCCATTTTTTTTGCAACATCCAATTGAGTGCACAATGATTAGGGTTTTTAGACAATGGGCTCGACATGTGGGCCCTTGTAAGTGTGGCCAGGTCAAATATGAGAGGGGTGGCAGCGCAAATCTTTTAAAAACCGAACCTCTTTGACACCCAAAGTGTCGCCTTAAAGATTTTTCGTAGACTATTAGTGAACCCCAGTCTAATTTTTATTTTTTTTTATTTTTATTAATTAGGTAATCATTTTTAAATATTCTCCTAAAGAATATTCCTTTCTAATTTAAAATGCTCAATCAATATGAGCAAATTTGATCGACATTATCTCTTTTTGATTTTCCTAAAATCTTGGCATGTGTTGGATATTTTTTAAAGGTTAAATAAGAATGTTTCCTTAATTTTAGTAAATTAAAAATGTCTTTATTACCAAACCTAAATATACACCTACGTAGGTCAGTAAACCACAATAATTCACTCGCCAGTTGTGTCCCAAAAACATGGCCCACACGCCGCCCAAAGAGGCTGTGCAAAAATTAATTTTTTTTAATTAATTAATTTAATGTTCCGCGAACCCACTTGCCGTGGGTGCCGCGTGACATACACGCGCCGCCTTCTATCGGTCCGATGCCATTCTTTTGACCTCCGTTGGATTGAACTCCCTAAGATGAATTCAATAGTGTAGCTACCATCCACGAAAGCATAGTGTTGTACTCGTACTCGCTCAGGCTGAGAGTGGAAGAGATGAAACACTGTTCATCATCTTCCTCCAAGAAATTTGGAATTTCCAGATTTTTCACTTTCACGAGGCCTGTTTACAGAGGCCATAACTTAGCGACTATGCATCCATTTTATGTGTATTTTATGTTGTTAGAAAGATCAGATTACCATCTACAATTAAGTCTTCTTTGGCGAATTCCAAAAGCAACTCTAAATGCACGAAAAAAGGGTCGCAAAAACCTTAAAAAAATTCGTTTTTCATGCTATTACGAAACTAGGGTTTCAATCTCTAACCACGGTTTTTCTTTACCAAATTTTAAACATAGTCTCATATGAATGTAAAGGACATAACCCGAACATTAAAACCCAGAAAAAAAATAAGCATGGCGAAAACGAAAATTTTGAAGACAAGCATTCATGGCATATTCATATATATCTCATGCTTTCATGGTTTTTCTACATGACATATTCATATATATCTCATGCTTTCGTGTGAGGAGTGTGTGAGTGGCTTTGATCCCATTGTTGCAAGACTATAAATAAATTCGAAAGGACGTGTGTACCTTTTATGCGGAAGCTTGAATCTCGACACACTCCTACAAACACGAACAACTGCTCTGACCATATTCATGCACGTCTAGAACCTTGCAGGTCTTTGGGTTGGCTACGGTATGTTGAGTTGTCCCTTGGTTTTCGCCTGGCAAGACCTAGGGCTGAAAGTGATAGCCCTAAAGACCTAACTAGAATATTTGAACTGTGGAAAAGTTTGTGTTTTTTTTGTGTGTTTTCTCTCTTCCCCAAAGCCTCCTTATATAGTGGTTGGGAAGAACGTACAAAGACAAAAAAACCCATGAAAATCCCAAGTATATTTTAATATGAATATCTCTTGATTTTCATCTAATTATCACATAGAGAATTAAGAGGTTAATATCCTCGTATGGGTGAAATATCCTCTGATATTTATTTATCCCATAAAATAAATCCTACAGTTCTCTCATTAGATTGTCTGGTGCGTGAATATTATATGTATTGTCAATACATTATGAAAAAGAAACAGACTTTTCTATATGAAAATTTACAAGTTCAACCTTGTACTACTAGGTCAATATATTTCAGATCGGAGTAGGTATAGATTAATCATGGTCCATTGAATTGTATCCCTTACGAATTTGGAAAGCTCCAAAGATGTGCATGTTACTTTCATAGTATTGTCCTACGAATGAAGTAGGTGCCGAGGAAAAGCTTTCGATTGATCACGAGCTAGCTCTAGTAACTTATATATGACAGTATGTCACATTATTATGCAAAATATATTATTACCGATGACAGCTGGTTGCAATTATCAGTGGTACTCAGTAATCCAAATGCGAGTGATATGTCTTACCAATTACCACAAAATACAGAACTGGCTAGTCAGCGAGTCAGCGAGTCAGTGAGCCTGTGAATAAAATCTGTCCTCTACGAAAAATGGCCTTTACCATTGGAGCTGGGGACAAAAAGACAAGGAATAAAAAAGTTCACATGTATTGCATATTAGCTAGCTAGCAAGAGTACAATTGCATGCATGCATGCACAGGTGAAAAAGGGAGTTCACATGCAAGAAGCTGTAGAGACTAATGGGTCCATATATATATATATATATATAAAATATGCTTATGTAATCCTCTCCATCATTGACAACTGATGTCACATCCAGTATCAGTTTTGATATATATGATTCATTTTATACGTATATGGGGAGAAAGAAAAAGAAAACAAGTTTATCTTCAAGCTGCAGGAATACAAGGTTCTACACTTCTACTTGAATTTGACAGGAGAAACATTGGCAGAAGCCCTCAAGTATTACATATTCAATTATTTCCAACATTCTGGCGAACTGTTTAAGAGCATCTTCAGCAATGCCAAGCTAAATATTTAGTTAAATTTGACTTTTAATTAATGACTATGACTTATAGCTAACCACTTTTATAATGTTTATTAAGAAAGTATGACTTTACTCCTACTTTTATAATGTTCATTTCATCTCACATTATCTATCACATTAACTATTGTACTATATCCAACTTTCGTCCATTGGCTATTATCTTTGCTCTATGATATCGACTCGACATAATATCAATACTATGGATGACATATCGAGTATCATGTACTCAAAAGTTAATAATTCAATGAACAAAATTGACGAATTAATTACAATATATAGGGTATAGAGATGCTTAGTGTGTTATTTGAGAGCATCTTTCTAAATATGCCTTTTGAACTTGTCATTTTTCCGTGTACTTGGGTTTGGAATTGTATCAGCTTTGAGGGAATCAAAGCAGATAGTTTAGTATTGCGTATTCACCTCGCATTCACCAATGAAAGTTTGATAACCAAAACAAGAGAGTATAACTATAACTATAAGATAAAACATTATCGTCTACCTGCATGAGTTATATCAGTAGTTTGCCAACACATATCGGAGTGACAATGTTACCCAAATAAGAATTTAAAGGGAAGGTACCTTCAATAGATTCAAGGACACCAGTCACATGTGTTGGAATGAATAATGAAAACAGTGGAGAATGGTGAGAACCAGTAGAGAGAAGTAGCATGGGATTTGTCTGCTCATCTCACTTCACTCCCTTTCAATTGATAGAGACCACAATGAATCCAAAGGACTGTCATCCTTGTTTGTGCCATTCTTTCTTTGCTTTTACCTTTTAAGCTTTTAGGCTTTTTTCAAGGAATGGGATCCAATCCGGATCCTTTTTGAGGATTCCGGATGTCAATTCATCGTGTCCGTTTATCTGTCATCATATGGTCAGAAATTATTTTGAATTTTTTAATTTAAAATTGAACACAAACAGTACCTGACAAAAATTAACTGCACGATGTATGATGAATGAACACGATAAAATGATCCCGGAAATTCTCACAAAGAGAATCCTCCTTTTTTCCTAATCCCATTCCATGATCCATTTTAAAAGGGATGTCATGATTATTTTTTTTTTAAAATTTCCTTTTTCATATATAGATGATTTTTTCTTATTCCCAATTATTATTTACAGCTTCCGCTAACCACTGTTATTTTCATAATGTTTATTTGTGCATCTAGTGCATCTATTGTTGCAATAGATTTATGCTCCTCAAGTGTATTTTGCTGCTTTTGCAAGAATAATCAAATACATCATTTATAGTTTTAGAAGAGAGATTCATAGCAATTTTTTAAGAAGCACATTAAAGTAGGCATTTGGCATTGCTTAATTGCCAACGTTAAACGTGTTCAGACATTCTACAAAACAATTTAAGTTAGACTGATCGACACTTTGTTTTTTTTTTCTTTTTTCTTTTTTGAATTCAAGTTGTAGCTTGAATTCATTATAATATGATAAAAAGGAAATGTTACAGATGTAGCGAGCCCCACTTAAACTTGGTTTAGAGAGTTTGAATAAGATATGCCTTAGATGTAACAATCTAAATGTGACAACTTCGGTACATATTTTTTCTTCGAAAATAAACTTCAATTTTATTATTTAGTCTTAAAAACATATTAACTTAACTAGGGATGATAATTATATTAAATTTCTTATGTAGGCATGCGGCAAAGACTTCAATAGGACAAGTTAGTTAAAATTTCAAAGGTTTAAGTAGTCCTGTTGGAAAACTCATATAGGGGTAATATCTCCATTCCAAGAGAACGGTGCCGTATGAGAAATTTGATGAAAAGGAACACGCCTCTTGTTACGCAGTGCGTCCCCTCCCAACAGTCATGCTCATTTTGTTTGAAGAGTCGCACTCCGAATTTAAAGGTATTCTATAGGAAGGCAATAAGGTCGGCGATGGTTTATGGCACAAAATGTTGGGCGGTTAAAAAGCAATACGTGGAAAAAATGAGTGTAGTAAAGATAAGAATGCTTCATTCGATGTGTAGGCACACAAGAAATGATTAGGATTAAGAACAAGGATATCCAAGTTAAAGTAGAAGTGGCTGCAATTGCAAATAAGATGAGAGAAAATTGGTTAAGATGGTTTGGAAATGTGAATTGAAGACCTATGGATGCTCCAGTTAGAAGATGCGACTATGAGACGAAGACTCATCACAAAAGAGGTAGAAAAATATCTAAGGAGACTTTTAAAGAGACTATAATAAAAGATATACAGTACTTTGAGCTAACGGAAGGTTTGAAGCCAAACAGAGCGTGACGTTTTAGGTTTCATAGTGGAATAAGACTTGATTGTTGTTATTCTATATCTATAAATAGATGGTTTATCTAGCAGTCAAATAATTCAAAATTAATCAGTCTATATAGGAAGCCTCCTAAAAATTCATGTGTTAATTCTTGGGTCAATGAGAGAGAGTTTCTACATAATTAAAGTTTGCTTGTTCTTGTAGTTTGGAGTGTTATTGTCACAAGAGTGGAATATCGTATCTGAAGACGAACGTTAGAAGATCATGAGTACCCTGTAATTTACCAACCCTAGCCTCAACCAAGTTACGTTTCTTTACAATTCTCTCATTTCTTAGGTAAACAAAGAGGGAAATGACGTTTGGTAATCGATAGCCGACGCTCAATTTTTATATCGAATTTTTATGATAATGAATCCCAAAAACAACAATGAAATACTTGAACAAAATGTGTTAATGGGATCACAAAATGTGTTAATAGGATCAATAATGTAGGACCTTATGAACAAAATTGCAAGGGCCCATTAATTCAAAATTCAAGGGGGAGGGTCCCATAGTTTTCATATACTTTTGCTTCCAAATGAACCATATAAAGTATAAGCCACTCAAATATGCATGCATCGAGCAAATCATTCTCACAGCTAAATACTGTAACTGAAGAGTGTGTGACAGTGCAGCTCTGTTTTCACCTGCAGAGTCCACTCACCTCTTTCTCCATTCAAATAAAAAAAAAAAAAAACAAAAAACAAAACAAAAGAAGGAAAATTAAAAAACCAACAGTCCTCTCGCTCTCGCCTAGAAGTTCCAAATCCCACATTTTCCCACACATTCATAACAAAATTAAGAAAGTCCCGCGTTTTCCTACCCATTTTCTCTCATTTTCCCACTAACCAAACAGCATATATTATCTTGTCAGTCATTATGCAGAGCCTAAACCACCCATTTCACTTCAAATCCTCAAAAACCCAGAAAAACCCAGATGCCAAAAACTGAGAAAGTTCCAAAATTCCCCACCCTCCAAACAGAAAGAGAGAAATCCCGACGTTTTCCTACCCATTTTCTCTCATTTTCCTCTAACCAAACACACCCTGTTATCTTCCCAGACAACATGCAAGGCCTAAACCACCCATTCCACTACAAATACTCAAAAACACAGCAAACCCCAGAAACCAAAAACTAAAAAAATCCAAAATTTCCCACACTTTCCCTCTCATTTTCCCACACTTCCCCACTAACCAAACATGCATTGTTTCCCTCTCTCCATTCTCCTCGTCCTCCTTCTCCTCCCCCTCTCTCTTTCCTCGCTCACCGAGCTCCCTGCTCTCATGGCAATGAAGGCTTCGTTGGACCCACAAAACCAGTTCTTGACGTCATGGACGGATCACGCCGACCCTTGCGGCGGCGCTTTCGAAGGGGTGGCTTGCAACGAGCAGGGCCGTGTGACCAACATCTCTCTGCAGGGGAAGGGCCTGTGGGGCCAGATTCCGCCGGCCGTTGGCGGCCTCAAGAGCCTCACTGGCCTCTATCTTCACTTCAATGCCTTGAGTGGGAAAATCCCGAAGCAGATTGCTGGTTTGAACCAGCTCACTGATTTGTACCTCAACGTGAACAATCTTTCTGGTGCAATTCCTCGTGAGATTGGTAAAATGCCCAATTTGCAAGGTGGGTTTTTTTATTTTTTTGTTATAAATTTGCATTTTTGTGCTTTTTTGAGATTGAATGTTCACATATTTGTTTTGACGAACGATAGTCTAAACTAGTCTGATTTACGAGGAGGGGGATTTGAACTTGGCCACGCTTTGTGATAAATGCATAAAGAGGCACTCAAAGCTTTCTGCTGTGCATCTCATGTGGTGAAAAGTGGGTGCATTAAAAGTTTTTGCTCATTGAATTATTGCATAAGGATTTCTGGGTCTTTTTTGAATTCTGAAATCTAGAGGTTAAAGCGGGTGCATTGATCAATTTGATCTGGTTCCTCATTCACCAAGTCACCCTATGATTTGATATGGAATGCTCTCCAAAGGTTTAGTCAACTCCAAAATGTCGAAGCCCGTTTGGTAATCTAGCTTAAAAATGGAGGGAGGAAATGTAATAGTTTTACTTTTCTAGTCTTTTAGTCATCCCGTATTTGATGCGAATGTCCCTGGTTCAAATCCCCACTTCTAGTTCGCCATTGATCTTAGTATTTTCCAACATATTTATTTCTAGTTTGATACCGAAAAGAGAATCTACGAAAAGAGCTTTTTTTATTTTTTTTATTTTAATTTTAATTTTTTATTTTTGAGATCTCTTTGAATAAACGAATGGCTTTGTCCAATGAATCATTTGGTATTCAAGAATGCTTCTATAGTTTTATTAGAATGCAACTCTCAGGGTTGTTGTCAGAACTTGGGGATTAAACATATTACTCCGACCTGAGTTCTCTTTGTTTGGACCTTGCAGTTTTGCAGTTGTGTTACAACAAGTTGACTGGGGGGATACCTACACAATTAGGGCGGCTTCAAAGGCTTAGTGTTCTTGCTGTGCAATCCAATCAGTTAACTGGGGCAATTCCTGCAAGTTTGGGCGAGTTGGGGACGCTAACAAGGTTAGACTTGAGCTTTAATAGCTTTTTTGGTCCTATTCCAGCAAGATTAGCCAATGCTCCGATGCTACAAGTCCTTGACGTTCGAAGCAATATTCTCTCAGGAAATGTACCTCCAGGTAATATGGTGCTACACTTCTGCTTTGCTTTCTTCCTCGTTTTTCTCTGTACGAATTTTAATTTGACCCTTTTGCATTTTCGGATGAAAATGCAGCTCTAAAGAGACTTAATGAAGGATTCCTATACAAAAACAACCCGAGCTTATGTGGGGTTGGGTTTTCTGGCTTAGAATTGTGCACAGCTAAGAATACTCGGAACCCAAACATGCCACAACCATTTGAACCTAGTAACCTTTCGGCAAAAGATCCAGACTCATCTACTGCAAAAGAAATCCCCAAGTCTGCAAATATCCATTCCAATTGTAGCCGAACCCGCTGTTCAGAGGCATCAAAATCCCCACAAATTGGTATAGTTTTTGGGGTGATTGGAGTTATTGTTGCATTAACTGTATCTGGGCTCTTCTTGTTCTTCTGGTGTCGTCGACGAAAGCAGAAGATTGGGAGTACTTTTGACTCTTCCAATAGCAGGCTTAGTACCGACCAGGCAAAGGAAGTTTATAAGAAGAGCGTGTCTCCTCTTATCAATCTGGAGTATTCTAATGGGTGGGATCCGTTGGCTAAAGGTAGCAGTGGGTACTCTCAAGAAGTTCTTGAGAGTTTTATGATTAATTTAGAAGAAGTGGAGCGTGCAACTCAAAGCTTTTCTGAAGTCAATCTGTTGCGGAAGAGCAATTTTTATGCCATCTACAAGGGTATCCTAAGAGACGGCTCAGTTGTTGCTATAAACTGCATTAGCAAGACTAGTTGTAAGCCCGATGAAGCTGAGTTTTTGAAGGGAATGAAGATATTGACATCATTAAAACATGAGAATCTTGTTAGGTTGAGAGGCTTTTGCTGCTCAAAAGGCAGGGGAGAGTGGTTTCTTATCTATGACTTTATCCCAAATGATAGTCTGTTAGAGTATCTTGACATTAAGGATGGGAGTGGGGAGGTTCTTGAATGGTCAACCAGAGTATCTATAATCAATGGGATCGCTAAAGGTTAGTGTATATATTGCTCAGTAAAGTAATTGTCATTGTTATTTTTCGATTTTGCTTTTTCGTTTCTCTTCTACTTAGGAGACACCAAAACTCCTTACCGTGCAATTTACTTGGTGTGTGCTGAAATTTGACATGATATTATTCCCTTCTAATACTTGACGTTTATTACTAAATATTTAACATGTTTTTTGGAAGCAGGTGTTGGATATTTGCATGGAAACGTGGGCAATAAACCTGCTATTGTTCACCAGACTATATCAGCTGAGAAGGTGCTTATTGACTCCCACTACAACCCCTTACTCTCAGATTCGGGCTTGCACAAACTCCTCGCAGATGATATCGTCTTCTCCATGCTCAAAGCAAGTGCTGCCATGGGGTACCTGGCTCCCGAGTACACAACCACTGGACGCTTCACTGCAAACAGTGACATTTATGCGTTTGGTATGATTGTATTTCAAATCCTTTCTGGAAAACGTAAAATCACCCAGGTGGCTCGCCAAGGTGCTGAGGCCGGCAGATTTGAAGATTTTATGGATGCAAACCTTGACGGAAAATTTTCAGAATCAGATGCAAGTAAACTTGGCAGACTTGCTCTTCTTTGCACGCACGAGTCTCCCATTTACAGGCCATCAATGGATAATGTGGTGAAAGAGCTAAGCGAGTTTATTTGTGCGTGATTCATACGGAGTTGCCACAATTTTCAAATGCTAGAGAGGTTAGATGAGTCAATTAAGTTATTAACTGCTAACTGGAACTGGAGTTGTGTTCTTCTTACCCTCATGTCGGATTCTTGACTGAAGTTGTCGTGAACGGCATGTACGTATTATATGTACTGGTTTTGTGTTGTAATGTGTGACAGATGGTCATAAGTGTTTTTGATGGGAGGATGCATCATTTGACCAGCTGCCTTTGTTGAACTGAAGCCTTGCAAGGAGGCATGTTGCTTGAATTAGGAAATTAAGGTTATTTGTAATTTTCATGTGTAGCATTTGGAAGATGTTGTGTTGCAATGTCATTAGCTTGAACTTGTGAAAACTAATTTCTGTAAACCCCTTAAATAAACATGTTGCGCAGATGTTAGTTATGCCAGTTGGCCGAGGCATTGTGCTGCTCCTTTAGAGATAAGTTGGAATCCTTCTCCTATATTATAATATTCTAGAGTAGAATACTGCCTTGTTAAAATTTAACATGTTGCAATGGAAAGGGCTAAAGGTCCAAAAGCTAAAAAATAGTCTGATTGTCCAAAAACTCATTTTCAACCGATGACTAGGCTATAATTTTGTGGAGCTCACCGGACCATTATTTGGCCAAAGCGGCATCAGGTTGGCTATATATAGCCTCCCTCTTAGTCTTTTTTTTGGAGCCTCAACCCCTTTTAACCTTCTCAGTTAGAGATGATATATGAGTATAATTTGATATTGTTTATTTAAAATTTTTTATTTTTTATTTTCAGAGCTATAATTTTGACGGGGTTATATTTGTTGGGGATGGCCAAATCTGTGAGACTGAGATCCACACACATATGAGACTGAGATGCACCCACACATAGCTCCAAATATATGAGACTGAGATACACACATAGGTCCAAATCTGCTTTTGCTAAAAAGTGCCTGCGAGTGTTTCTTGTCGTTTTTGCCTACATATGTCGTCTTTGTTTTATTGCTTATCATTTTCTGCCTACTTTATGGAAAAGACAGAAAGAAATGAATATTGAAATGGCTGGCTCTCCATTCTACCCAAGTGAGGGAATCTTCGGGTTCTGCTCATTTTTGTACAAAGAACAAATGCTAACATGTTTATGATAGCTCGTGTAACATCACATTCTGATCAAAGCCAATGTTATGAAACATAAGTTCAGAATTTAGCCAAATTGTTTAGAGTAGTGAACCCTTTCTTCTATATGAGCTGTTGGATTATTCTTTGAGGAATGCTAAAATTAGGGGTTTGTATCAGTGTGGATGACGATTAATCATGAGTCGTTAATGTATGTGAGTCTCACCGACAATTGATTAAGCCGATTTAGAACCCTACCCCCAAACGAAATCCATAATGACATTATTGTGCTAAAAAAGCAATCTTCTAATTGAGAATCAAACCATGAAGTTCCTCAAAAGGAACTAGGTCAGATCCCAACCAAACAACAGGGTCACATCCGATACCAAATGGAGATGTAAATTAGAACCCTGCCCCCAAACGAAATCCATAATGACATTATTGTGCTAAAAAAGCAATCTTCTAATTGAGAATCAAACCATGAAGTTCCTCAAAAGGAACTAGGTCAGATCTCAACCAAACAACAGGGTCACATCCGATACCAAATGGAGATGCAAATTAGCGTGTTGTAACTGACTAGCTTTTAGTCCAATGTTTTGCAAATTATATATGACCAGCTTAATTTCATAATTGTGTTGCATACAGTGGCAGATTCAGGAATTGGATCTTGGGGGTCCTAGTAATAAAGTACAAGTTTTTAAGATAGAAATAAAATGCTAAGCGCACGAAAAAAAAAAAAAATTCAGTTTATTCACTGAGGTAATTTGTCGAACACTTAGTAGACGTATTGTCGTCACGTCAAACCACGTTGTGTACATGTCAATAGATATCGACATATGTTGAAACAATCTAATGAGTAATATCGAGAGAAATTGTCGAGTGTTGTTGACGCAATCTATCAAGATATGCCTAGCAGACATTATATTAAACACTTGATAGGCATAAAAAGGGACCCGTACAAACATTCGGAGGGTCCTCGAAAGACCTTCACATGTATATTTTCCGAATTTTGAATGATCCTAGGACCACCTTGGTCCCAATGCATATCCGCCTCTGATTGCATATACTTGGTTCATTTGATGTGAATTGGAGTTGCAAATAAGGGTTTTAAAGAGACCCATGGTCGATTTTTACCTTCCACGTTATCAAACAAATTATATGACCATCTTCGATGTAGAGGTTTAAAAGAAATTGATCAAACGGCCTAAATTTAAATCTAATGCCTAAGGATAACATCTTAAATTGTTTCATGCTTGGAATGTGTTTGATGTGTATAGGAAGATATTGATGTGTGGTTAGATTGTGTTCGAGGGGGTTTCGTTGGGCAATCTTTCATACTTTGTTGATTACTTTTAACTAAGTTTAAATGTTCACAAAAATTATATTAACACAATCTATAAAAATATTACTTCGAAATATGTTAATGAAAAAATAGCTTTGTTAGAGTCCTAAATTCATTAGAAGTGTGATTGTGTAAACCTTTATAGGATTGTATGGTATATTTTACATAGTTTCCTAGTTGTAATGTATTACTTGAAGTCTGGAAAGACAAGAATTTTCCATTCCTTACTACTATAAATAAAAGCATAATGGCATGAGATAATACACATCATAGAATTCACCAATTCTTTCTTCTCTCTCTTTTCGCCGGCCTCCCTCTCCCTCTTTATAATCCCTCAACAAAATAGGCCCATAATACGTTAATAGAACCCTCCCGCTGTTGCGCTAGGGAAGCAAAATTTTTTGAAGGAGGTTCTTCTACAACTGGCATTCAAGGGCTTTCTTTGTTTTCATCCAATCCAAGTTCTTCTAAGACACGGAATCGATATTTTATAAGCTCTGATAGCATGAAAACATTCACTATGATGCATAAACCCCCAATTTATCTATGCTTTATATATTACCTTATACTGCATTTATCTTTCTAAAATATATATCTTGTTCATGCATACGCAATATTATGTTGATTTTGTAGAGGCATAATATGTTTTATTATGCTATATTGCTATGTTGAATTTTGTGATTACAAAGAAAAACAAAAAATAGAAGCAAAAACTAGGAATTTTAAAACCTTGAAGACGCACCCCGCCGAGTCGAGCCTTCGGCTCCAGCTCCTAGAATAATGTCATTTTGGGGATGAAAATTCAGTTATATTGCGGATATGGGGAAAAACCGAAAATATTATTTGGTTATGGTTTCAGATATGGTTATAGGAGTCTCCGATCCATATCCTTCTCCGAATCCGACACGAATATTACACATTATATATAATATAATTTATATATAAAAATATAGTATTGTATAATATATATATATATGTATATTCACAGAATCCATTACCTTGAGAATGACAAGAAGTTGCATTTTGTGAGAAAGTTAAAAAGTTTTGAATCAAAACCAATGAGAATTCAATTGTGCTTATGGGAGATCAAACATAAGCCAATATCATCAATGTACCTATTATATTATAATATGTTAATTGAATGAATATATTTTTGGTATTGATGAAGATGGATATAACTGTTTACTAATGGGGAAATCGCTATTCGGTGGGTATGGCTATGGATAATCCCGATGGTTAATTGGCGGTTATGGATATGATTAATTTTCATGGTTATAAGAATGAGTATAACATTTCTGTCCTCAAACCGAACCGTTGCCATCCCTATTGTTGGGCATTCTATCTGCCCAGCCCACGTTCTGTTTGCTCTGGGTTATTCAGCCTGGACCCAGCTTGCTGGGTTGTTGCTTTTCTCGGTCTAAGCCAATTTTTGTTTCACAACCTGTATCCAGCTTTTTTGGCTCATAGCCATCCAAACCCAATATGACCCCAACGTTTATACTTTCTTGCTTCCACGACCGACTCATGTTTGGTTCTTGGTGTCACATCCCGGCCCGGGGTGGATCACATCCCGGGCTCGCTCCATCACCGTAGCACGATATTGTCCGCTTTGGGCTTACCATTCCCTCATGGTTTTGTTTTTGGGAACTCACGAGCAACTTCCCAGTGGGTCACCCATCATGGGATTGCTTTAGCCCCCTTCTCGCTTAACTTCGGAGTTCCTACGGAACCCGAAGCCAGTGAGCTCCCAAAAGGCCTCGTGCTAAGTAGGGATGGGAATATACATATAAGGATCACACCCCTGGGCGATGTGGGATGTCACACTTGGCCTATTGAATTAATTTAGTGATCAACATTCGATTAATTTGAAAACAAATTTTTGGCATGCAGTCCATTTTTCTAAATTAACGATTCAAGATTATATTTTTTTTATTTGAACCGTTAACATCTTTTTGTAGTTTTGAGGCTACTCATACTGCTCAAATTCACTACACTAGTTGTGCATTATATCTTGCGTTCTTGCAGGTACATTTTATGAACCGCAAGTTCATCTAAAATTGAACCTGTAGTTTCGAATTTAGTGTATTTGAAACCAATATTTTCATATAAAACATACACCCATGAAACCTAAAAATTTTCAAGTAAACTAAACCAAAACATGTCCATAGAACTTGAATGTTGTAGTTTATGTTGATGGATATTTACATTTCCATAAGACTAACTACAATCTTGTTCCCTCCATTGTAGTGGCATGTTAAACTTGAACAAATTCGACTTGTCCGTTATGGATGTATGTAGCAGAAACTAGTTGAAGTGAGTTCAAGATGTGAAGCTCTATCTCATTGCCAAAAGTCTCAGAGCCACCATTGAAGAGGCTACTGACAAACCAGTTGGCGAAGCTAACAAAATAACTGCCATGATATTCATTCGAATATAAAAGCATGATGTATTGCAGATCAAATACCTCACCAAAAAGGATCCACACACTCTCTGGCTCAATCTGGCAGAACACTTCGATCTCCAGAAGGATATCTTCTTCCCAAAAGCAAGACACGATTGGCAACACTTACGCTTCTAAAACTTTAAGTATGTGAATGAGTACTTAGGAAATTTGTCTAATCCGATCACTTCTCAAGTGTTGTAAAAATGACTTGACTAAATATGATATCCTGGACACCTATTCAACTTTTCATGCCACCAATATTGTCCTGTAGCAACAATAAATGCATATAAGTCACTAAGTTTTGGAATTTGATCTCTATCTTACTACTTGTTGAAATGAAAAACCAATTTTGATGCGGAATTATCAATGTGCTTTTGAAGCGCATGCTACCACTTCTCGAGGCCCTTAAGTGTCATGGCCATGGAAAAGGGTCTAACCCTTAGTCACAAGCCCAAGGTCGACAATGCAGAGGCCCACCCAAGGGAGGAAATCTGACCCCAAATTGCAATTCCCTAGGGCCCACTTCAAGAATAAGGGCAAGGATCAAACCAATCAAGATTATACTAATCTTGATATATGTTACTATTGTGGTTCCAAAGAATATTGGTCCCGCATTTGTCGAGCTTCCTCTGACATTTTTGGTAGGTATCATTCACGTCCTCAAAAGACTGAGACAAACTTTGCACAAATGAATAATCTCGAAGATACCACCACATAAATTTTTGATTTTCAAGAGGCTTCCGCTCCGATGGAAGACTAGATTAATTTGTAGACATGTTGGCTTAGTTCCCACTAGTGGCCCAACCCCCTATCTTTTATCATTTAATTTTTCAAACAATTTCCTATGTACTTGGACTGTTTGTTTGGTGTTTTATTTTAAACTTTAGGATAATTATTTTATGAATATTATTTCTCAAATAATTAATTAAATGAGTGGATTTAGAATTGTATCATAAAAATGTGACCAATTCAATTAATTTATTTCTAGGTATGTCATGTGAGGAAGTTAGTTGTTTGGCAGATAGTATAGCCATGCACACCATTGTGCGTGACCGTCACTATTTTACTAATTCCATACCTAAAAATTCACCCCTAAAAACCCTTCCAAGCCCATCCAACCTGATTTAGGGGTATGGCAATGCCCATATCATGTTGTCCAATGGTATAGAAATAACTATTAAAGAGTCTCTTTACTCCCTCCGTTACAAAAGAACATTGTTGAGCTTTAAGGATATATATTCGAGAGAATAATTATCATGCTAAAACTACTGAAGAGAATCATTTGGAATATCTTTCGAGCCATAAAAGCCCACCATGTGGCTTGATAGAAGTACGAGTTTTAGAGCAATTTCTTTCTTTGGCACAATCGTTTAGGACATCTGGGAATAGATATGAATCGTTGTATCTTCAAAACATCTCACGAGCATCCTTCAACTAGAAGTTTGAAACTCATTCCTAGACATGCGTCATGTTAAGCTTGCTTTTTGGAGAAACTGTCAACTCAACTCTAAAATACAAGGATCATCCATGACCCCTCAAAGTTTCTTTAGAGGACTCAAGGGGATATTTGTGGACCTATTCAACCAACATGTGGACGTTTTAAATATTTTATGGTGTTGGTTAATCCATCAACACTTTGTCACAAGTTTGCCTATTGTCCATACTCAGTGTTGAATTTACGAAGCTCCTAGCACACATTCTTAAGGCTTGCATTGTTCGATTAAGTTGATTCAACTTGATAATGTTGAACAAGTTTATGTCAAAGACTTTAGATGATTATTGCAGTTCGTTGGCATTGAAGTTAAACATCCACTATCTTATATCCACACTTAAAATGGCCTAGCAAATTCGTTCATCAAGCGCCTTCAATTGATCACTCAGACCTTGGTCATGCGCATCAAGTTTTCGGTCTTTGTTTAGGGTGAGGCAATTTTGCTTGCAACTATATTGGTCTATCTGAGGCCCACCGCTCCCTAATCTTTTTGGCCATTACACTTGGTTACGGGGTACGAGTATGATGCCTCACATATACATGTATTTGGGTGTGCAATTTATGTGTCAATAGTGTTGCCACTACGTACCAAAATGGGGCCTCAAAGAAGAATTGTCAGTTGTGATTTGCCATCTATTATTCACTATTTAGAGCCCTTGATAGGCAATCTCATTACCACACATTTTACGGGTTGTCACTTCAATAAGATGGTTTTCCTGTTGTCAAGGGGAGATAAGAACGTTATCATTCCTAAAGAACTCTGCAAATTGTCGTGAATTACTCCCACTATGTCATTTAGATCCCGCACTACACAATCTAAAACTAAAGTGTAACTTATTTTAAATCTCCCCAACATTGCTCAAACTATGCCTAATGCTTTTACTAATCTAGCAAAAGTGATGGGATCACATATATCAGCTACAAACGCGCCTACAAAGTTATATGTATTTAATGTATATTGAAACATCGCCCATGAAGGACAGTTGGCCAATTATCTTCTCCTACCCTAAACTGTGACAGACTTGTTGGTTTTAAGGATTCACAATCCTGGAAGAGGAAACCTATGGCACACCCTAGTGAAACTAGTTTGAATCTGACTATCGCCTACTTAACCACTCCAACGTAAAATATTATTCTAGATTACGAAAAAGTTTTGAAGAGATGAATTTGTTTCCCGAGAATTATGCAATTTTGATCAATTATGCTAGCATGGATGAGGTTTGGAATTAGACTAAGATGATAGTCGACGATGCATTTCCATACATAGTGGTTACTAATATCATATTGAGATGCCATTGAACCGCGGTCCGTTGATGAATGTCAACGTAGAACTGATTAGTCAAACTCAAAAAAAAAAAAAAGAAAAAAAACAAACCAGGTCGAACTTGATTCACTTGCAAAATGTAAGATGTTTGGGCTTGTAGTTCCTACACCTCCACATGTGAAGCTCGTTGGCTCCAAGTAGGTTTTAGTAAGGAAACGTAATGAGAAAAATGAGATATTGCGATATACGACACTCCTCATGGCGCAAGGCTTCTCTCAACGCCCTGATATTGATTACAAGGAGACATATTCCCCGTAATGGACTTCATAATGTTCCGCTACCTTATCAGTTTTGTAGTTTCCAAAAAACTGAATATGTAGCTTATGGATGTGATAATCGCGTATCTCTATAGACATCTTGATATGAAAATCTATATGAAAGTTCCTGAAGAACTTATATTGAGTGAATCAAGTAGTTCTAGACCACGGATCACACTCTCGATTAGATTGAGGCATTCACTTTACAAATTGAAGTGAGTATTTGATTAGTCAAGGATATGTAAATAATGAATTATGCCCATGTAAGTGATTATTTGATTAGTCAACAAATAGAAAGTCGAATACTAGATTTGTGATAGTTGTAGTTGATGTCAATATCATGAATCTCATTGGGACTCTCAAAGAGCTTGAGAAAACTGTTGTGCACCTAAAGTCAGAATTTGAGATGAAAGGTCTCGGGAAACTCGATATGGTCTCGACCTAGAGCTTGAGCATTGTTGGATAAGATTCTAGTTCATCAATCGAACTGCACCTAGAAGGTGTTAAGACGTTCTAGTGAGGATAACATGAAACCTTCAAGTACTCTTATGGTCATTCGTATGCTAGATGCAAAATGAGATCCTTTCTGCTATAAAGACATCATAAAGACGATGAGGAAGAGGTTTTGGAGTCTGAAGTTCCATACTTGAGTGCAATTGACAATTTATTGTACTTAGCTCAGTGCACTAGACTGAACAAGTCCTTCGTTATTAATCTTTTAGCAAGATATAACAACATGCCTACACACAGACACTAGACTGGTGTTAAAGACATTCTTAATTACCTTAAGGGTACTACGAGATTTGGGTTTTCTCTATCCCTACGCATCCTAGAGTGGAGATGTTGCACCCTTGTCATCGAGTTGATTTCGCCATGTTGGTTATGCTGATGCAGGTTATTTATCTGACCCGCATAAGGTACATTCTCAAACAGGTTATGTCCTTACTGTTGGAGGCACTGCAATATCTTGAAGGTTAACCAAGTAGACCTTAGTTGGGATTTCTTCAAACTATGCTAAAATTCTTGCCCCACCAAAGCTGCGAGTGAATTCTTATGGAAGTGAGCTGTTGTTGAGCATTTTCAAAGCAAGTGTGGACTTGCCTCCATCATTGACACCCCTACAACAATATATGAAGATAACGCAGCTTGTATCGACCAGATTAAGATATGATACATCAAACAAGACAACATTAAACATATTGTGCTGAAATTCTTTTACTTGCATCAGTAACAAGAGTATCAGAAGATGGAAATCAAACAAATCTGTTCCCAGGACAATTTGGCTGACCTCAGGGGTTGTTTCATTCAACTTGGTTTGATTTTCTTTTAGTTTTTTCGGTTCCCTTTTTTTTTGGTTTGGTTTTGTTCGGTTTGACTTCAATTTTATTTTATTTTATATAAGACTTGATCTTTTTATTTTTATTTTTATTTTTTTAATATGCAATTTAGAAAAGAGGCTTGCATTGGTAGACTAATAATAAGAAAATGGAGAAAGTGGGAATGTAGTTATAAATACACAAGATCATATAAACCCATATAAACCAATCCTTTTCTATCAACAACCTCAATTGCAAAGAAAAATGATAATCATATCCATTCTGAAAGCAAACAAATAGAGAAGTTCTTCCAAGTTCCAAAGCTTTCCAAAACTTTGCCTCTATAACCAATTAAAGATCCTCCCTAATTGAACCAAGTACGCTCCTTGAAAATGCACTAGACTTAGTTTCAAACTTGCCAACAATGTTTCACAAAAAAAAAAAAAAAAAACATCATGGGCATACATTCATGAAGTGTAAAGGGATTTGGTTCGGTTTGATTTCCAAACCTCTACAACTGAAACCGAACTAATAAAGTTCGGTTTTTCCTTTTTTGGTTTTTTGATTTCGGTTTGGTGTTCGGTCCTTTTTTTCTTAGTCTTTTATTTGTTGAACCCACCCTTAGCTGAACCCTTCACAAAGTTACTGCCAAAGTCTACCTTCCAGAAGCTTGTTCAAGGAATTGGTATGCGTAAATTGTCTAATTTGCAATGCTTGTAGTTCTCATTTGGAAGTTTTGTGAAACTCAGAGAGAGTATCTAGAAGTATACTTACTTGACCTTAATGTACTCTTTTTTCCTACGATTAAGAGCATTTTTCGCTTTAAGTTTTTGTTACCTGATAAGGGCTTAACGAGGCACTCATCTTAGTCTTATCATACTCTTGTGTGCGTTCTACTTGAGTCCTGAAGGCGTTTCGTTTTGATGTAATGAAACTTCTCACTTTTTTCCTTAGACTATGGGTTTTTATCCTACCTTGAGTTTTACTATAACGAGGTTTTGTGAGTTCTACTTTTTACGTAGGAGAACAATTCAGAAATTAAAATAACTATAGAACTTGAATTACCGATTCTTTATTAATGAAATATACTTACAATATAGAATGAAACAATAACACAATAATTACATAAAATAAAATGATACTAATTTGATTGACAGATAGAGGTTAGCGTAGAGCTATGTCTTTCAAACATTATTCCCGCCCCACTCTTATGCTAGTGGTTCGATGATGTTTACCTAACTACGATACAACTTTCAAATTCTATAATCCACACCGGATTATAGAATTCTGGCAAATTGCTTTGTGTGTTTACTTTATGAAAGGTTTTGTACGGGAGGGAGAAGGAAAGAAGATTACCTTAATTGGAAAATGAGACTTTAGTGGTATAAGCTATTTCATAGCCTTTCAAATACATGTTGGATGTAGCTGAAACGACTAATCAAAATATTTTTATTATTACCTAAGCCTAATCCACACAATTAGAGGCCCAAGCCTCAATTCATTCCAAGCGGTCCAAGTCCTAATTACCAATAAAAAGGACAAAACTAATATAAAGCCTATTGGAGAACTTCAGTGCCCTGATGTGGGACAATAGAGGCACAAACTCCAACACCTTATGCATTCTCCTGTTTGTTTTGAGACTTGTATTCACTCATTGTGCTGACGAGTTCTTTAAATGTTCTTGCTTCCTTGCTGATAACTTGATGCGACATTTGTTTGAGTATTTACACACTCAAGGGGGAGTGTTGCAGTCCCAAATTATTAGAAGTGTGATTATGTAAGCTTTATAGGATTCTATGGTATCATTTACTGACATCCTATTGGTGACACTTAAGGAGGTTCAATATTTGAAATTGAGTGGGCACCTCCGGCGATCCTTACTGACAACTTAAATCTTCATGAGGGTGAGCTTCATCACACTACACGACGTGAGATCGAGGACGGTGGCATTCATTAGTGCCTGCAGTGGCAACATCGCATCGATTTTTTGAGATTCATAAACGAAGACGATCTTCTGGCTTGGATTTATAAGGCGGATAGTTCTTCACATACTATGGCATATCTGAGCATCAAAAAGTGGTTAACATGTCATTCCATTTGGAAGGTGAAACACTCCAATGGTTTAGGTAGATGGACTGCTTCCAAACAACTCCATGTTGGGATGATTTCATTCGAGCTTTCTGCAGGGAGTTTGGGCCTTTTGAGTTTGAGGATTGTGCAGAATCTCTTTTCAAGTTGTGCCGAACAGGTACATTGAAGGATTATATTGCTGAGTTTCGTTGATTTGATAATAGAACTACTGATGTTGGCCCTATACTACTTAAGAGTTGCTTATTGGGAGGGGGTCTCCGAAAGGAATTGAAATTTGATGTCAAGTTACTTAAGCCTATAAATGTTCATGAGGCCATTGATATTGCTAATCAACTTGATAACAAGCATAATGAGCTTAAGTTACTACTTTTAGGCCACCGCCCCAATTTAAGTGCCCACCTACAACACCAAGCTTGCATTTTCTTACTAATCCTAGAGTTGGAAATATGCCTGTGAAACGATTATCCCTTGAAAGAAAAAAAAAAAAAGAAGAAATATGGGCGATTGTTGTTTTTGTGATGAAAAATGGGTTAGAGGTCATAAGTTTGGGCACAAGCAGTTACTAATGATGGAGTGGTTAAGTGATGAGGAAGATGAGATTGGCATTATTGAGAAACCACCTTTAGAGATCCAACACATAGAGCTCAGTGAGTATGCCTATTTTGGCACTTATTCCAACCAAACACCCAAAACATGAAGGTTGAACGTCTAGTGAGCACCCAAACTGTCAACATCTTGTTAGATTCTGGTAGCTCACACAGTTTTATTGACTTTAGAATTGTGAAAAAGTTGGGCTGGCAATTACAACCAACAAAACCTTTTGAAGTCATGGTAGCTAATGAGGGTGAAGTTAAGAGCCAATGTTGTTATTAGAATGCTCCATTATTTGTGGGTGGTTACAATCGTTCCAATAACCTTTATACTTTGCCTTTCAGTGGTTGTGAGGTAGTTTTAGGGGTAGATTGGCTTTCTTCAATTAGTCATGTACAATGGGATTTCTAGTTACTCACAATGGATTTCACTAAGGATGAGGTTGACTATAAACTGCTGCATAAGGAATCTGTTTCCTTGCCATATGTGCAAGAAATCATTCTCTAACAAGTTGAGAAAGAGTTATCTAGTTCCAATCCGGGACTGTTTATTTACTGAATGGAAGGGGGAAAAATAGAGGCTTCTGATTTGAATTATGAGCAATTAAGTGAGCTGCAAGGATTGTTGTAGGATTATGCATGAATTTTTGAAGTTCCCATATCTTTTCCACTATCAAGGGATTGTGACCACAAGATTTCTCTAGTACCAGGGTCAAAACCACCCAATATTAGACCCTATCATTATGGGCCTCTTCAAAAGTCTGAGATAGAAAAAGCATTGAAAGAATTATTGCAGGTAGGGTACATCATTCTCCTTTCTAGTCTTACTGGTTATGAAAAAAAGAAGGTTTCTGGAGGCTATGTATGGACTACAAGGAATTAAACAGCATCACTATTAAGGATAGGTACCCCAAACCCCTAATAGATGATATACTTGATAAGTTATGTGGAGCATTGTATTTCTTTAATCTAGATCTTAGGTCTGGTTACCACCAAATCATAATGCACAAGGAAGATATTGAGAAAAAAACCTTTAGAACTCATGAGGGACAGTATGAGTTTCTAGTTATGCCTTTTGGTTTAACCAATGCTCTAGCTAAATTTGGTGAATGATGTGTTTAAGCCTCATCTCAGCCACTTCATCCTAGTTTTCTTTGATGATATATTGATCTATAGCAAGACTTGGCAGGATCATTTCTCTCATTTGAAAATTACTTTTCAACTTCTGAAGGATAATCACTTGTTTGTCAAGAAATAAAAATGCACTTTTGGGCAAAATATGGTGGAATACTTAGGCCATGAGGTTTCCAGAGAGGAAGTGGCTGTAGACCCTACAAAGCTACAAACTATTGTAGATTGACCTACACCAACAAGTGTTAAAAATCTGAGAGGTTTCCTAGACTTAACTGGTTATTACAGGAAATTTATTCCTGGTTATGGAAAAATTTGCCAACCATTGTACCAATTAACTAAAAAAATGGTTTTGTGTGGAATCAAAGTGCTCAAGATGCTTTCTCTAGGCTCAAGAGTGTCATGACTTCTCCTCAGGTCCTTGCTCCTCCATATTGCTCCTTGCCTTTTTAAATTGTGTGTGATGCATCATGCAATAGAATGAGGGTTGTTCTTCAAAAGCTAGGGAAACCTACAACATTCTCCAAGCAATCTTTGGGCCCAAAAATCAGGCTTTATCTACATATGAGAGAGAACTTATAGCCATTGTCCAAGCAGCCAAGAAATGACAAAATTATCTCCAGGGTAGACACTTTATAATCAAGACTGATCACCACAGTCTCAAATATTTCCTGAGCAATAGAGCGCACACACCATTCAAACAGAAATAGATATCCAAGTTGCTAGTTTTTTATTATGTGATCCTGTTTGGGCCCAAAAATGACAACTTGGGCCGAGAGTAACAAAATGGGCCAAGACTCTTGGTCCAACGGTCTTCTGGGGGTATCATGGGCCGACTAGGCATCAGGAGTTGTCTAGTCGGTTTTCGGTCGAGTTCTTTTGCGAGAAGTATTGATTCGAATAAAGGCGAAGGTTGAATCCTTATACCACAAAGGGTGTTAAAGTTGAAAGCACTGAGAGTTAGGGAATAAATCTAGTTCATTATGGAGGTGGGTTCAAAGTCCCAATTGAATTAGGACTAGTCGAGTCCTAGTTAGATCAGAATAAGGAGTTCAAGTCTAGGGTGTGGTTCTAACTCGGCTAGGAGAAGGTTCACTACTATAAATAGAAAAGGGATTGCACCATTCAAAGCCTTCCAATTGAACATACAAACTGCCCTGCGCAAACTCTCTCTCTATGCGAAACCTCTCAACAACCTTGAGATTTTCATTTTCTTTTTCCGCCAACACATATTCAGTTTGGATAAATAACATTGTGAAGGAAACCAGTGACATCTTCAATTTGGATAAACAACATTGTGTCGAGGCCGATTGGTTATTTATCCAAGTCTCGGTCAAGAAGGATTTTCGAGTTCTTGTTGATAGAAGTCATCTCATTAGCTTTCTCGGCGAAGTGAGGTGTTATAGAATATTGCGTTCGGCACATTGAACGCTGAGTTTTTTATGATTGGATATTCATAAGTAAGTTTTAGAGTTTGGCATTCTGATGGCCGAACCACATTTACCATCAAGACATACATCTCATTTGAGTACTTGTGTCCGTATAGTCTGGTGCCAATTCGGCGTGCTTATACTCTCACAAATATAATCACTGTAACCAAACCCGGCGCCGACGATCCGTGAACTTAGCAAGACAAGCAACCTTGTCTTCCAGCTCTAGAATCTAAAGGCTGAGACGTGTTCCTTCCTCAATCGCAGTTGCAAGATCAAGAAGTCAGTGGTGCGCTCAACGTAACATCAACCTATTTTACTCCTTAGCCAAGCTCAGCCGTCAAGTTGGCACGCCCCGCATACAACCAAATGACGTAGTTAGTTTTTTAATTACTCGGCATGCACACCACGTAGGCTTGGTAGTTTTTAGGGTCAACATTTTGGCATACCTAGTGGGACCCAATGCTAAAGCTAAGAAGTTTATAACCATTGAGACATGGTCAGTAAAAAAGAAAATATGGATGGGTAAATTAGCGACCAACCTTCCACCTATGGTCTAAAACTTAGATCATGATGGCTTGTCACAAGCATAGAATCCTCTTGCTGCTATCACACCTGAAGCCACAAGTACGACATGCCGAGAAAAGGAAGTTAGTCTCGATGGACAAGCTCATGATGCGGAGATCACCACCATAACGACAAAAGAAATTTTTATCGAAGGAATAATCGAGGACTGCGATGAGGATGGTGGCTAAGGTTCTGATCCACCGACTAGATTGATTCTCCGGAGAAGATTTGAAGAACAATCTCTGAATTTCAGTCAAGAAGTAAAAAGCATACTTGAGGTAATACTCAATAATGGCAAGTCACACAACAAATTGCTCGAACTATTGGTTAGTAAAGTTTACGAAGGTGGACCCGTTGATCGTTCCCAACAACTTCCACTTAGGAGTAATCCGTTATTAACGATACAGGCCGGGACATGATCTGCTCGGCTCAAAACGATCGACTTGGAAAAAAGAGGAGGATAAAACAGTAGATCAGACGGATTCCACCAAAGAGAAGAAACAACATTCGTTGATGTGATTGAGGTCCAAAGAATGATCGATTCGGCCTTGAAAAAGGGGCCGAAGTTTTCGAAATTCATCCATCCATACCCAGCTTATGTAGAGAAGTTTGAATATCCTAAAGGCTTTAAGATCCCAGATTTTAGCCCTTTTGCTGGAGAATCGTCCTTGTCCTCGTTAGAACATGTAGCTCGGTTCACTGCACAATGCGGAGATGTTAAGAATGACTTCCATAAACTGTGACTATTCAACTTCTAGTTGACAGGCTCGGCATTCATGTGGTACATCAACCTTCCACCTAACTTTATCCAAAGTTGGGAGGAACTGGTCGAAAAATTCCATGAGCAATTTTATCAGCCGGGGATGGAAATGTCAGTTTCTTCATTGGCTAGGATGGCTTAAGTATCTGATGAGTCACCAATGGATTATCTTACAAGGTTTAAATCGGCCAGAAATTGGTGCCGAGTACCTCTCATTGAAGTCAAATTTGTTAGTTTCGTTTTGAATGGGTTGGACGTGGAGTACAAGAAAAAATTCCTAGGGACAAACTTCCATGACATGTACGAACTAGCTTAACATGTCGAGCAATACAATTATTTACTTCGAGAAAAGAAGACTTCCAAGTCCTCGTCTAGAGGAACAATTTACAAACCCACGGTCAGTTATGCGTTAGCTGAAGCTAAAGAATATGCCAGTATAGACGCGGCCGAAATAATAATCGACGAACTATATATATGCAAGGCATTGGCTCATGCCAATCCCAAAGATGCCAAGACTCGCTCGGCCTCTGAAGAGTCTCCTGTCAAAACAACGAAAGTTTATACTTTCGACATTACTAAGGCCAACTCTATCTTCGATCAACTGCTACTTGCCAAAATTATCAAACTTCGGCCTAGGCATAATATCCCCAAAGACGAAGAATTGAAAGGAAAGACGTATTGCAAGTACCATAGCTCGAACAAACACACGACAAACAATTGCGTCGTGTTTTGAGATGCCATCCAAAGCTGGATTGACAATGGTAAACTCAAGTTTCCAAAAAAGAAAATGGGCGTCGACATTGACCCATGTCCTACGACGACAATAAACGTGGTAAATGCTCATTTGCTTAAAGACAAAGGCAAAAGAAAGGCCGAGTTCGTTCCAATGCAACATGTCCCAAAGCAGAACTCTCGACAACAGCTCAAGATTGATTTATTTTCAAATGAGCCACCTAGGGATTTTTCAGGACCAGCTGTTGTCGAGCCCATGCCAGACTCTAGTGTAGAAGAAGCGGATAGGCCGGTGATTTTATATAGTCGGTGTAAGGCAAATCTCATCTTCACCGAGCCAAAAGAGAAACCACCTCAGGCTATAATACAAAAGGTGCTTGGCCACAACGACACATTAAAAGGTGCTCGGCGAAGGACAACGCCAGAGAGTTTTCGATAGGCTCGGCCCTCAGACACGGATTGATGAGCAACCTTCGGCTAGACGACGCCTTGATTTCTACACACCGTTTTATAATGAGGACTATTACGCAAGTAACTTTAGCAGCTCGAGTTCTTCCGTGAGCCAAAAGACCTTCAAGTCGCTCGAGCCACTCGACCAATGGTGGTATAGTTACAATTCTCCTACCGGCATGTATACTGCACTTTCCAAAAGCAAATAAGCTGCATGGCCGGTCGACAAGTGGTTCAGGTTACCTCAACTACTAAATAGTAGCCGAAAGAAATAACAAATAATGAAGATGATCGACAACCCCCTAGCAATCATGGCCGAATTACTTCCCGAAAAAAAGACGATCGATCAAAATTTTGAGACCATGATAGAAGAGTTTAAGAAGCGCATCAAACTCCTTCTCCGGCTTGGGGAAATGAAGGCTTGTTTCGAACATCTCAGGAAGGAAGCGGAAATCAAACTTCCTTCATTGCTTTCACAAGAGCCATTAATAAAGGTTAGACGAAATCTACACCCCCCATTTCTTGGCGAAGCCTTGGAGTACATGCGGGAATTTCACAAGAAATATTTTGCTAATGACCTGTATCGCTTACCAAAGGCATGTCAAAAGGCTTTCGACCTAGCACTAACTTGCCCTTGTGCTGAGCAAATTATTGCAAAGACTAGTGATCCGGGAATGAAGGCCAGGTTCCAGCATATACGAGAAGCTCGAGTTCTCGGCTTTGAAGTTGACCCATATATTGATATAGATACTATCGAGCTTCTTTTCTCCTTCGAAAACCTCTAATATTTGCGATACTATTTTGAAGTTTTCTCAGCCGTGTCTCTTTTTGGCCTGACGACCGATGAGAAAGAGCGCGTGGCACGGCTAGATGCTTACCTAGACACGAGGGATGCCCGAATTGCTTATCAGAAGCGTGCCTGTAAGGTGTCGCAAGGACTAGACCGGTCTCCAATGTCGAGTGAACTCGGGGATAGCAATCATAATGAAACGGGAATGTTAGATACACCACAGGAACAATTACTTGAAAAGAAAAATAATCAGCTCGAGGACACTTCAAAACAGGACACTTTGCTCAATAGTCCGGAAGACGACGACCATAACCCAATGGTCATTCGGATCTCAACAACATAAAAATTAGCATGGTCCACATTCTAGTGATTGAATTTCAACTAACCTCGTTCCAACCAAATTTCTTGGATGGTGATGTGGTTGCCGAAGAAGAAATGCAAGTTGACTTCGTCATCATGGAGGAAGACGAGCAAGTAAGCAAAGAAGACAAACTCAAAGCAGCTCTTGCCAAGTTGTTTCCCTGTTCTTCCTTAACTAATCTCCATCATTTAAAACCGTTGTATGTCATAGCTCACATCGAAAGATATCTAGTCTCCAAAATATTCGTCGACTGCGGAGCAACAGTCAACATTATGCCCATGTCCATCATGAAAGCACTACGTTGCTTTAACGACGAACTTATCCCATCAAGAGTCACCATGAGTAGCTTCATCGAAGACAAATCCTAGACCAAAGAGGTACTTCTGTCATAAGTTAATATCGCAGGTCGCAATCACATGATTGCGTTCTTCATCGTCGACTTGAAGACTGAATATAATGCATTGCTTGGTCGAGATTATATACATCAAATAGGCTGTATCCCTTCATCGTTGTATCAAGTCATCATATTCTAGGATGGCAAATCGGTCATGGTTCATTCGGTTGATAATCAGCCATTTGAAGCTAACATGATCCAGGTATATTACTACGACGACCACGTCAGCTACATCACCTTGCACGGTCTCAACGATGAAGGATGATCGATTAGGATTTCGGTTCAAAAAGTTATCGAGGTTGGCGTCGAGATTGCTCAATAGGATTTAGTGAGACTCGGGTTGACTGACCTCATTACCAATCCTAATATCTGATACCAAACACGCCGAACGCTGGGCCACGATTTCATCTACTATGGAAATACTGCTGGCCTACTGGTATACTATTTCCAAACAGCCAAATTCGGGTTTAGACCTCGTGGAGTTTCTCACCGTAAGAGATAATGGTCCCATCCTATCATTCGATAAAGTTCAAGCTGCCCCGACCGGGCTTGAAGACAGTAAGCCCCAAGTTAAAGACCCATTAAAGGAAATAAATGTTGGAACGGCCGATGACCCTCGGCTGTCATTTGTTAGTGCATTGTTACCCTTATCCATGAAAACTGAACTTTGTAAATTGTTCAATGAGTTTAAAGATTGTTTTGCTTGGAGTTACCATAAGGTGCCTAGTCTAGATCGAACCTTTGTCGAGCATGAATTACGCATCAAAGCTGGTTGGAAGCCTTTTCGCCAACCCTTCGGCGATTCTCGATCGAAGTACAACTCGGCATAAAAGACGAACTAGTTTGGCTTTTAAAAGTTGGGTTCATTCAGACAGCTCAATACTAGTGTTAAAGAAAAATGGCGTTCTACGCATTTGCATCGATTTTTGTAATTTGAATCTAGCAACCCCCTAAGATGAATATCTGATGCCAATTTCAGATTTGTTAATTGACGTCGCAGCCAATCATGAAATGTTGTCCTTCATGGATGGCCATGCTGACTACAATCAGATCTTTATCACCAAAATCGATGTTCACAAAACTGCCTTTCGTTGTCCAGGGGCACTTGGAACATACGAATGGGTAGTTATGCTATTCGGCCTTAAAAATATTGGTGCCACGTAACAACGTGCCATGATTACCATCTTCCATGACCTGATTGGTACAATCATAAAGGTATATATCGACGACGTAGTCGTCAAATCGAAATTTCGTCGAACCCATTTAGATGACCTTCTACAAAATTTCCTCCGTATGTGCCAACATGGCCTTAAAATGAACCCAGCCAAATGTGCCTTCAGCATATTAGCCGACAATCTCTTAGGTTTCTTTGTGCATCATTGTGGCATAAAAATGGATGAAAACAAAGCTCGCGCAATCATCGACGCTCTACCCCCGACGATGAAAAAGCAACTTCAGTCTTTACTCGGCCAGATAAACTTTCGTCGTCGATTCATAGCTTAATTCAGCAGGAAAAATGAAGGCGTTCTCTACGCTTTTGAAACTTAAGGATTCAAATAAGTTTGAGTGGCCTGAAGAACATCAAGCGGCTTTCACACAAATCAAGGTTTCCTTTATAACCCCACCCGTCCTTGTACCATCTCGATGTGGTAAACCTCTTAAGTTATCTATTTTGGCTGTCGAAGAGTCCATTGGTTGCCTTCTCACATAAGACAACGATGTTGGGTGTGAACAGGCCATCTTTTATCTCAACTGGAATCTTAACTCACATGAAATCAATC